>NW_027361977.1:2735000-3335000 GCF_039654945.1 Dendrobates tinctorius
GTATCAGCAGTGTGCACGAACGGTATATGGTCACAGGACTTGGGCCCAAGACACAGGGTCGGTGTCCGTCTAGACCTACTGTGCGTGTGGTGTCGCTACCGCGGACACCAACAAGTGCTGCTGACTGCAGCGCTGCGACTGGCCCAGCCGCTGTACGACAATGCCCAAGAGGGGGCGCACTGTCGGATGCTAGTGCTGTGTAGATGCTTGTTGTGGCTGTAGCTTGCCACTGGCTGGCGCTGACTCAAAAGCGAAGTCCCTATACAGTCATGGCCAAAAGAATGACACAAATATTAATTTTACAAAGTCTACTGCTTCATTTTTTCTAATGGCAATTTGCATATACTCCAGAATGTTATAAAGAGTGATCAGCTTAACAGCAATTGCAAAGTCAATATTTGCCTAGAAAATGAACTTTATCCCCCAAAACACATTTCAACATCATTGCAGCCCTGCCTTAAAAGGACCAGCTAACATCGTTTCAGTGATTGCTCCATTAACACAGGTGTGGGTGTTGATGAGGACAGGGCTGGAGATCAATCTGTCATGACTAAGTAAGAATGACACCACTGGACACTTTAAAAGGAGGCTGGTGCTTGGCATCATTGTTTCTCTTCTGTTAACCATGGTTATCTGTAAAGAAACACGTGCAGTCATCATTACACTGCACAAAAATGGCCTAACAGGGAAGAGTATCGCAGCTAGAAAGATTGCACCTCAGTCAACAATCTATCTCATCATCAAGAACTTCAAGGAGAGAGGTTCCCTTGTTGCCAAAAAGGCTCCAGGGCGCCCAAAAAAGACCAGCAAGCGCCAGGACCATCTCTTAAAAGTGTTTCAGCTGCCGGATCGGGCTACCAGCAGTGCAGAGCTTGCTCAGGAATGGCAGCAGGCAGGTGTGAGTGCATCTGCATGCACTGTGAGGCGGAGACTCTTGGAGCAAGGCCTGGTCTCAAGGGGGGCAGCAAAGAAGCCACTTCTCTCCAGGAAAAACATCATGGACAGACTGATATTCTGCAAGAGGTACAGGGAGTGGACTGCTGAGGACTAGGGTAAACTCATTTTCTCTGATGAATCCCCTTTTCGATTGTTTGGGACATCTGGAAAAGGGCTTATTCGGAGAAGACCAGGTGAGCGCTACCACCAGTCTTGTCTCATGCCAACTGTCAAGCATCCTGAAACCATTCATGTGTGGGGTTGCTTCTCAGCCAAGGGAATGGGCTCTCTCTCAGTCTTGCCTAAAAACACAGCCATGAATAAAGAAAGGTACCAGAATGTCCTCCAAGAGCAACTTCTCCCAACCGTCCAAGAGCAGTTTGGTGATCAACAATGCCTTTTTCAACATGATGGAGCACCTTGTCATAAAGCAAAGGTGATAAGTAAATGGCTCAGGGAACAAAACATAGAGATTTTGGGACCATGGCCTGGAAACTCCCCAGATCTTATTCCCATTGAGAACTTGTGGTCAATCATCAAGAGACGGTTGGACAAACAAAAACCTTCAAATTCAGACAAAATAAAAGCATTGATTTTGCAAGAATGGATTGCTATCAGTCAGGATTTGATCCAGAAGTTGATTGAGAGCATGCCAGGGAGAATTGCTGAGGTCCTGAAGAAGAAGGGTCAACACTGCAAATATTGACTTGCTGCATTAACTCATTCTAACTGTCAATATAACCTTTTGCTACTCATAATATGATTGCAATTATATTTCTGTATGTGATGAAAACATCTGACAAACACACATAAAAACCAGAGGCCAGCAGATCATGTGAAAATATAATATTTGTGTCATTCTCAAAACTTTTGGCCATGACTGTACACACTCGTATTGTCAGACGGAGGTGATCTTAATGAGTCATTGGCAGGTTCATGCATGCATCATCATTCACACAGTAGAACTAGAGACTATACTAGCGCATGGCCGAGCGGCCATGCAAACCTTTTACAGCCAGGACCTTCCGGAAGCTTCCAGATCCCTGAGATGGACCAATCAGATCTGGAGAAGGACCTGGACATGTGACTCCCGATCTCCAATGGGAGATCGTCTCGTGAGCATGCTCAGTGGAGCGACAGAAGGACTTAGCCTCTGGAGCGATTTGCTGCTGAGCAGCCTGCATTGCTATTGCTGACCCAAAGGTGGCAGCAACAGCCTGACCCACAGAGCAGGTCTGGGCAGAGAGTCTGAAATGCCGGGACTGCTGAGCAAACTCCTCTGCAGTCGATAAATAATGGGAGACCGCAGAATGTGAGGCTCTGGATTCCTGTTGAGCCGCTGCAGTAACCCGACGCCTAACACCTGCAACCTGTCACTGGAGCGGTTCTTCATCGAACGACCTCGGACCCATCCCAGCAATCCGACAGCCAGGAAGCAGCTTGCAGGTTAGCAACACAGACAACTGGAGACCAGGAAGCTGGTATGTCAGGTCTTCCCTTGTCCCAGGTCTCTGCCACTGGTTTTGCGGGCACTTCTCGCCAGCGGCAGAGGGCCTCGGACAGGAATGTCATGCCTGAGTTCCTTCACTTGAGCTCGGCTTTTCAGAATGGCCTCAAGGCGCTGGCATACAGAGTGGAAAGTGGTTTTACCCTCATGAAACCTGCTTTTAACCACATGGACCACCGCTTCCACTCTGTCGACAGTCGCCTTGACCGTCTGGAAGCCGACCTCAACAGACCATCGCACCATTTTTTCAGCAAAATTGAACGGGCCATGGCGGAACACCTTAGTCCTGATCAACTGCAGGCCTGCAACACTGCTTTCTTGCAGGCTATGCAGCAGAGTCAGTACGGGCAGCAGTCAGTGGTGTCATTTCCAACTGTGCCACCACTGACTCGCTTCACCTCACTACCAACTTCTGCTGCATACCACTGCACGGCCACCTGCATTCCAAGCCAAGCCGGACACCACTACATCACACCAAGTCCGAGTGCTGCTGGACACTCCACCGCCACCACCATGGCAAGCGCTGCTCCTGTCTGGATCACCACCGACACCACCATGCCTGCTTGGAGCACCGCCACCACTCCTACCGCCTGGACCAGCACTGCCACCACCACTCCTACCGCCTGGACCAGCACTGCCGCCACCACTCCTACCGCCTGGACCAGCACTGCCGCCACCTCTCCTCCAGCCTGGACCAGCACAGGCACCGCCACCACCCAGCAAACGGAAAGAAAGAAAGAAACGGAGAGTGGTGGTCATGGGGGATTCCCTGTTGAGAGGAACAGAGGCCGCTATCTGCAGACCGGATATAACTTCAAGAGAAATGTGCTGTCTTCCAGGTGCAAAAATTAAAGATGTGTCTGACAGGATATCAGGACTCTTCAGACCAACAGATGACTACCCATTCCTGCTACTACATGTGGGGACAAATGACACCGCAAGAAACGACCTGGAAACCATCTGCAGAGACTTTGAAGACTTAGGCAAGAAAGTGAAAGAACTGGGAGCGCAGGTGGTCTTCTCTTCCATCCTCCCAGTGGATGGCCATGGAACAAGGAGGTGGAATAAGATTCTGCAGGTGAACAACTGGCTACGTCGATGGTGCCGTCAGCAACGATTTGGATTTCTGGATCACGGAATGAACTACTTATACGATGGACTACTTGCTAGAGATGGGGTGCACCTTACGAAGACTGGAAAGCATGTATTTGGAAGTCGCCTTGCTACAGGAGAGCTGTGTACACAAAGTGTACGACGCAGTGTGTGTAGGCGGTGAAAAAAACAATTATCAAACAGTATTATGGGAAACCATGTTTTTTCATTTATTAAAAAAAATAAAAAAATAAAAGGTTTTATTGGGAACAATGTTTGAGGGAAGATCGTGGCACGTTGGGGGTGTGGAGAGATGAGGAATAGCTGGAAGGCGAGGATGGGGTTCGAGGGGGAAGGGGTGACAAAAGTTTGGGGAGAAGGGAGCTCAGGGATAGAACGAGAGGCAGGTTGAGACACAGCGGTAGGTGAGGGGGGAGAGATGCTCAAAGTTCTCTTTTTTTGTGTCTCTTTTCTGTTTGTTTTTCCTGCCTGGACCTCTTGGAGCTGCCTGACCGCCTTACACTTTCTGACCACCTGGAGCTGGGTGACCTTTGCTGCGTGTGATGAAATATAGAATGTAGGTCCCCCTGTTGCTGATGCTGCTGACGCTGCTGGAATCATAGAATCATAGAATGGTAGAGTTGGAAGGGACCTCCTGGGCCATCTGGTCCAACCCCCTGCTCAAAGCAGGATTCGCTAAATGATCCCAAACAGATATCTGTCCAGCCTTTGTTTGAAGACTTCTATTGAAGGAGAACTCACCACCTCTCATGGCAGCCTGTTCCACTCATTGATCACTCTGTCAAAAAGCTTTTTCTTATATCTAATCTGTGTCTCCTTCCATTCAGTTTCATCCCATTGCTTCTAGTCTTTCCTTGTGCAAATGAGAATAAAGATGATCCCTCTGCAATGTGACATCCCTTGAGATATTTGCAGACAGTTAAGTCTCCTCTCAGTCTTCTCTTTTGCAGACTAAACATTCCCAAATCCTGCAACCTTTCCTCATAAGACAGGGTTTGCAGTCCGGTCACCATCCTGGTCGCTCTTTTCTGAACTTGCTCCAGTTTGTTGATGTCTTTTTTAAAATGTGGTGCCCAAAACTGGACACAGTATTCCAGATGATGTTTGACCAAAGAGGAGTAGAGGGCAATAATGACTTCACGTGATCTAGACTGAATGCTTCTGTTAATACATCCTACAATTGCATTTGCCTTTTTTGCTGCTGCATCACACTGTTGACTCATATTCAGTCTGTGATCTATTAGTATACCCAAGTCTTTTTCACATGTGCTGTTGCTTAGCCCTATTCCTCCCATTCGGTATATGCTTTTTTTTCATTTTTCTTGCCCAGATGTAGTACTTTGCATCTTTCCCTGTTAAAAACCATTCTGTTAGTTGCTGCCCACTTCTCCAGTTTATTTATATCTTTTTGAATCCTCTCTCTCTCTTCTCTAGTTTTAGCTATCCCTCCTAGCTTTGTGTCATCAGCAAATTTAATCAGTGTACCCTCAATTCCTTCATCTAAATCGTTGATAAAGATGTTGAACAATACAGGGCCCAGGACAGAGCCCTGTGGTACGCCACTTGAGACATTCTTCCAACTGGATGTGCAGCCATTTACGACCACTCTTTGGGTCCGATCACTAAGCCAGTTATGAATCCACCTAACAGTTGCCTTGTCCATTCCATACTTAGTCATTTTTTCAATAAGGATTGTGTGAGATACTTTGTCAAATGCTTTGCAGAAGTCAAGATATACTATATCTACAGCATTTCCCTGATCCCCCAATCAGTGATTCTGTCATAGAAGGAAATTAAGTTAGTCTGACATTACTTATTAGTTACAAACTCATGCTGACTCTGTTTACTCACTTCATTCTTATCCAGGTACTGAAATACATGTTGTTTAATAATTTGTTCAAAGATCTTTCCTGGTATAGAAGTCAGACTCACCGGCCTATAGTTGCCTGGGTCCACCTTCTTCCCCTTTTTGAAGATAGGAACAATATTTGTTCTTCTCCAGTC
The DNA here is from genome assembly GCF_039654945.1 of Dendrobates tinctorius. Taxonomy (NCBI): domain Eukaryota; kingdom Metazoa; phylum Chordata; class Amphibia; order Anura; family Dendrobatidae; genus Dendrobates; species Dendrobates tinctorius. The sequence goes on from NW_027361977.1 coordinate 2,740,561, forward strand.
TTCTGGGACTTCTCCTGTTCTCCATGAATTTTCAAAGATTATGGAGAGGGGTTCAAACATTTCTTCTGCTATCTCCTTCAGTACTCTGGGGTGTAATTGATCTGGACCTGGAGACTTGAATTCATTTAGGTTAGCTAAGTGTTTCCTCACTATATTTCTGTTTATAGTTATCCTGGATTCTTCTATTTCCTTAATAGGACAGTGAAGCATAGTTGATGTTACATTTCCTTTCTGAGAGAAAACAGATGCAAAATAGGAATTTAAAAGTTCAGCCTTTGCAACATCCTGTCTTACCATTTCATCATTTTCATCCTGTATTGGAGTGTATAAAAACAGAGTGCACTCGGTACAGGTATCAAAACAGGTTTTTTATTAACATACACACAAGAAAACATTTTTACACCATTTGATCTTGCCATTCCACACATCCTACATCTGAGATTAAGTAGGCCGCAAATTGGTCTCTCATTTGGCCAACTTCTACGGACGACCGGAGAGGGTGCTGTGTGAATTCAGGCAATGGGTTTGGAGCTGCATCATCGAGTTCAAAGTTAGGGTGCTCTTTAGCCATCACAAAATTATGAAGAACCACACACGCCTTCAGCACCTCATCCATTGTTTCCAGTTTCAGATTAATGGCTGTGCCGAGAATGCACCATCTGAAGACAAGAATACCAAAGGCACACTCTACAGTTCTTCGTGCCCTGGTCAGTCTGTAATTAAAGATTTTTTTGTTGTGGTCCAAGTCCCGGCTGGAGTAGGGTTTCAGCAGGTTTTGGCACATTTGAAAGGCCTCATCCCCAACCATTACAAATGGCTGTGGCAGACCTTCGGTGTGGGGAAGTGGCCGTGGCATGAGGAAATTGAAAAGGTTGCTATACAACCTCCGGCCCATGTCCGAGTTCTTAAAAGCCTATATCATTCCCACGGCCAAATGACCCAATGTCCACTGCAACAACCACACAGTCTGCATCCGCAATGGCCATGAGTACTGTAGAAAAGTACTTTTTGAAGTTATAGTACTCAGAGGCTGTTCTTTTGGGTTTGATTATCCGGATGTGTTTCTCATCCACCGCTCCCAAACAGTTGGGGAAATTGCAGACTGTCCAAAATTTGTCAGCAATATCTATCCACTTTTCTGCGGTGGGCAGGGGCATAAATTCTGGACAGAGAACTTCCCACAAAGCCCGGCAGGTGTCCGCAACTATTCCCGACAAGGTGGATATTCCATTCCGGTACTGGAAGTGGAGTGAAGAGAGGGTTTCTCCAGTAGCCAGGAATCTGCGAAACTGATAAAGAACAAAAATTAATATTTATGTATATGGTTTTTTTAAAACAATAAAATAAAAAAAAAAAATGAGTACATGGCATAACAATAATCCTGTAGGCTTTTGTTTACTACATGGCAGAACAATAATTCTGCAGGCTTTTGTTTACTACATGGCAGAACAAAGAAAATTATGCAGGCATTGGTTTTTCAATATTACGTACCGTAATGTGACCAGTAGCCATTCCTCAGGATGAATCGCACGACGGAGCTGTGTGTCCAGTCTCCGGATGGATTCTTGAACATGAGCAAGCAAATCCCTGAAGCTTTCTTGGGACATCCAGTTATAGTCACTAAATTTCTCCGGGTTTGCCTGGAGCTCACTGTAGAGGGTGTGTTATGCTCACGGCTCTCCCGGAGTTCAATAATCGGATTTATCCACAAACGCCCCCGCTGACGTCTTCCCCGTCTCTCTCCCTCCCTTTGTTGATGGCAAGCAAACGCAAAAGCCTGAGCCAAAGCGATGTCCAGATCCAAGTTGAAGTGAAAACTCTTCCAGCGCAGATCCATGTTCACGAAGGAAAAAGCAAGCAAATCTGAAGAATTCAGCTGTAAACAGGGTATATATAAAGAATTCCCATGACACACGTCCACTGATGTGAAGTATGTTTCAAGAATTTTGCAAGGATTTTTCTCCTGTGAAATGTGACACCTAGACAACACATGTGCATAAAAAACGCAAACGCATGGAACAACGCATGTGTCATGATCTCAGTGCGGGTTTGACTCGCACACGTGGGGTTAATGTCTGGAACCAGTGCTGATGACTGGCATTTCTGGGGTTAAAGGTTGTGATCCCGATGCAGGCTTACCTGCACACCTGGGGCTATGATTGTCGTCTCTCCCTGGTTCTGGGAGAGGCTTCTTATCGCCTCAGGACGCTCCCATCCCTGTCAGTTATACTCTTGCCCTTGGCATTGTGTGGTGACCCGAGTGTGTTAGTGCTGTGTTCTGGTCACTTGATTCTCTGTGTATGACTCGGTCTGTTCCCTGGATATCGCTTTGGATTCTGCCTTGTACCTCCTATGTCTGTTTGGTTTTGATCTCTGCTTGGCCCTGATTATCCGCTCTGTCTCCTCCCTGGTACTGTACTGTGATCCTGTGTATGACCTTTGGCTTTGTCTGACCTCCCGTCTGTTTATCCCTCCTGTACCTCGTTTGCCCGTACTGTTGTGACCTCCGTTTTGCCTGACTCTGAGTTGTTGTATGGTGTCCTGTCATATCTGAAAGCAGGACGCTAAGCCACGCCCCCTTGCAGTGTGTGACCAATTGGGAGTCAATAAGATTAATAGATGATCCGCAGTCCATGAAGGCTGTAGAGGAAAAAGAACTTCCATCCACAAACAGTTCCACAGGCAGTACTACTTTAGAAAACGAGGAAAATGGTACCTGAGGGTCTGAGCAGCCTCCCGTTGACTACCCAGACCTAGTCGTTTCCCGCCGACCGGGTTTGAAGACGGGCAATTCGGGCACTCCCTTTTCCAATGTCCCTTTTTTCCGCAGTAAAAGCATAACTGCTTGTCCTTCCGGCATTTCCTCTCCGTATCCTTCAGGGAGAGGGCGCCTACATCCATGGGCTCAGGGGCAGTCTCTTTTCCACTGGGGAATAATGGAGTATCCACCTGCATCACCCCTCTGGCCCGCAGCCTGCGGTCCATCCGGACGGCCTGTGTCATTAGCGTCCCCCGAATCTCCGGTCAAATTACCAGACCTTTTCTCAGGGGATAAAAAGGAGTTCAGGTCTTTCAGAGAAGGATGCAAGCTTTTTTTTTCTCTAAGGCCCCGCTCCTCCGGGGATGAGTTCCTAAGGGTGGGGGTCATTATTTCCCTACTTCGGGGGGCTCCGCAAGCATGGGCTTTCTCTCTGTCTTCCTCTGCTCTTGAACTTATGTCAGTGAACGCATTCTTTGAGGCCCTCGGGCACATTTATGATGAACCTGACCGAGTGTGATTGGCAGAGGACATGTTGCTGAGTGTCTGTCAGGGGAAATATTCAGCTGAGTGGTTTTGTTCTGAGTTCCGCCGCTGGGCGGCAGAGGTCTCTTGGAGCGACGCCGCACTCCGAGGACTCTTTCGCACAGGCTTGTCCGAGCGGCTGCAGGATGCCTTGGCGTTACATCCCCCACCTAACTCTCTCGAGGACGCCATGACCCAGGCCGTCCGGATGGACCGCAGGCTGCGGGCCAGAGGGGTGATGCAGGTGGATACTCCATTATTCCCCAGTGGAAAAGAGACTGCCCCTGAGCCCATGGATGTAGGCGCCCTCTCCCTGAAGGATACGGAGAGGAAACGCCGGAAGGACAAGCAGTTATGCTTTTAATGCGGTAAAAAGGGACATTGGAAAAGGAAGTGCCCGAATTGACCGTCTTAAAACCCGGTCGGCGGGAAACAACTAGGTCTGGGTAGTCAACGGGGAGGCTGCTCAGACCCTCAGGTACCATTTTCCTCGTTTTCTAAAGTAGTACTGCCTGTGGAACTGTTTGTGGATGGTAGTTCTTTTTCCTCTACAGCCTTCGTGGACTGCGGATCATCTATTAATCTTATTGACTCTCAATTGGTCACACACTGCAAGGGGGCGTGGCTTAGCGTCCTGCTTTCAGATATGACAGGACACCATACAACAACTCAGAGTCAGGTAAAACGGAGGTCACAACAGTACGGGCAAACGAGGCACAGGAGAGATAAACAAACGGGAGGTCAGACAAAGCCAAAGGTCATACACAGGATCACAGTACAGTACCAGGGAGGAGACAGAGCGGATAATCAGGGCCAAGCAGAGATCAAAACCAAACAGACATAGGAGGTACAAGGCAGAATCCAAAGCGATATCCAGGGAACAGACCGAGTCATACACAGAGAATCAAGTAACCAGAACACAGCACTAACACACTCAGGGGTCACCACACAATGCCAAGGGCAAGAGTATAACTGACAGAGATGGGAGCGTCCTGAGGCTATAAGAAGCCTCTCCCAGAACCAGGGAGAGGCCACAATCATAGCCCCAGGTGTGCAGGTAAGCCTGCATCGGGATCACAACCTTTAACCCCAGAAATGCCAGTCATCAGCACTGGTTCCAGACATTAACCCCACCTGTGCGAGTCAAACCCGCACTGAGATCATGACAGCATGAAAACGCATACAAACGCTGCTTTTTTTGTTGTCATGCGCACGCTGACGCGTTAAAAAAATCGCAGCATTTACAAGCGTTTCACTCTGCGGGATAATGTTGAATGTTTATTTACACTGAATTACATGTCACGTCGGAGATGTGAAGGAGAGTGTGTCAAATGGCTGACCATGTGTCAGCCATTTGACACACTCTCCTTCACATCTCCGACGTGACATGTAATTCAGTGTCAATAAACATTCATCATTATCCCGCAGAGTGCGACCTTTTTCTCTTGGAAACTACATTCGTCTTGCTACGAGGTCAAGCACCCGGGAGTCCTGGATGTGAGCTCTCCGCCTGCTGCCAGCCACGGACCTTAACACGGTAACAGCGGTGCCGTCCGCTTTCTTGCATTGACTTCATTTACAAGCGTTTGTAAGCGTTTTTCACATGCGTTTTACGTGTGCACGAAACGCTGCGCAAATGTGAAATTAGCTTAAGATCGTTTAGGAAAGGTGTTAAGTTTTTTTGAAGTTAGAATGTACAATGATGTTCCTAAGAATACAAGATTTTTTGTACACAAACCTTGGAACTTGAGGAATTAATGATCTATCGTCTAATGAATTATTGTCTCTCAATAAGTCCCAATTTTTTTTACCATTTTAGTTAAAATATGAACATTGGAGTTATATTCCATAATTATAGAAATAAAATCATCAGGGTTCCCATTATGGTTTTAATTTTAATTATGAGTGTTATTGCCACTTAGAAGATCCTGAAGGAGTTTATTTTCTGCAGTTTTTTTCACTTCCTCAAGGAGGAGTCTATCATATCCCTTCTCTAAAAATTTATTAGTACGAATAATAGCTTCTGAATTAAAGTCTTGGTTCCTAGAGCAATTATGGTGAATTCTCATGAATTGGCTCTTAGGTACATTTAGTTAACGGCTTGGTAAGTGGCAACTATCAGTCGGGATAAAACAGTTTGAATCTGTAGGTTTCCAAAAGATTTGAGTCTGAATAATACGTTCCTCAAAAATGGTGAGGTCTAAAAAGTTAATAATGTTCATACTAGTTTTAGATGTGAAATTTAAAAAATAATCATTTTTATTAATTTCTATTAAAAACTGATTTAGTGCTTGTTGACCTCCAGACCAAATAAAAATCACATCAAAAAAAGTTGCCAGAGCACCAGGCCCACGCGCAGCATGACTGTTGGATAGATAGCATCTTCTCATCTTCCAACATAAAGATTAGCAAAACTGGGTGCAAACCTGGTACCCATAGCACTGCCCCACTGCTGGGAGTAGTAGTCTGCCTGATATTTAAAATAGTTGTGAGTTAAAATAAAAAACATACATTCTTTTAAAAATTCAATTTGTTCTTCTGGAAGTACTTCTATCATGTTCAATTACTGTATAAAGCAAAGTGATATCCAAAGTACCGAGAATCTAATGGTCCTGCCATTCTATATCTTTGAGTAATTGCAATACATGGGTGCTGTCTTTCAGATAGGCATGCAATTGAGGAAACATTTTTTGGAGATGGCAATCAATATATTTTGATAAATTAGATGCGAGACATTGAATGCCAGAGACTATGGGTCGACCAGGTGGGTCTACCATATTTTTGAGAATTTTTGGCAAATAGTAAAAATTTGCTATCCTCGGATAAGGAATATTAATAAAATCAAGCTTATTTATATTTAAGAACCCCCTTATTGAATCCTTTATTTGTTTGTGTTTTCATCTCGCTAATGAATTTTTCAGTAACATACATAGTTATTGGGGTTGAAGGAAGACTTTAAGTCCATCTAGTTCAACCCATATCCTATCCTAACTTGCCCTAACATGTTGATCCAGAGGAAGGCAAAAAAAACCCATGTGGCAAACAGAAACTTCACATTGGGGAAAAAAATTCCTTCCCGACTCCACATATGGCAATCAGACTAGATCCCTGGATCAACACAATATCAAGGAAACTAGTGTATATAACCTGTAAAATTATACTTTTCAAGAAAGGCATCCAGACCCTTCTTAAATTTTAGTAGGGAATCACTCATTAAAACATCATATGGCAGAGATTTCCATAGTCTCTCTGCTCTTACAGTAAAGAATCTTCGTCTGTGAGTATGCTTAAACCTTCTTTCCTCCAGACGTAGAGGATGCCCCCTTGTCCCCGTCACAGGTCTAAGACTAAAAAGATCATTAGAAAGGTCTTTGTACTGTCCCCGCATACATTTATACAATGTAATAAGATCACCCCTAAGCCTTCGATTCTCCAAACTAAATAACCCCAAGTGTGATAACCTGTCTTGGTATTGCAGACCCCCCAGTTCCCTAATAACCTTGGTCGCTCTTCTCTGCACCCGCTCCAGTTCAGCTATGTCTTTCTTATACACCAGAGGCCAGAACTGTACACAGTATTCTAAGTATGGTCACACTAGTGACTTATATAGAGGTAAAATTATGTTCTCCTCATGAGCATCTATGCCTTTTTAATGCATCCCATTATTTTATTTGTGTTAGGGCTGGCGAAACGCACCAAATAATAAAATAAAGTAAGGTGCGTTCGCAGCCCGGGGTCCACCGTGCAGGGGTGGTAAACTGCTGCTTAGTAATGGCGGAAGTATAAAGCAGTATATAAAAGGTCACACGTGGGTTAACGTCACCCAGTGTGATCAGAAGCGAACTCTGTTACGACACAGAGCCGCACTACCGCTGAACATAAATGCCGAAGCCTGTTTAACTCACAGCACTCGGCAAGAGAGCGCTCTGTATGTGGTCACAGAACTCGGCTCCAAGGACACGAGGTCTGAGTCCCTCTAGGCATTTATGTTCAGCGGTAGTGCGGCTCTGTGTCGTAACAGAGTTCGCTTCTGATCACACTGGGTGACGTTAACCCACGTGTGACCTTTTATATACTGCTTTATACTTCCGCCATTACTAAGCAGCAGTTTACCACCCCTGCACGGTGGACCCCGGGCTGCTATTATTTTATTATTTGGTGCGTTCCGCCAGCCCTAACATTATATTAGCGCCAAGGTCTGGCTAGTAATGGCGGACGAACGGCAACTGCTGCAGCACATCCGGCAGCTGGGGGGCAGGTTGGCGGCTCTCGAGCGTTCAGCCTCAGCTGCGGAAGTTACTGCGGTCGCTGTTCAGGCAGCCACAGAGGCTGTCTCCCATATGACCTCTGCCATCCCTGCTCCGACTTTGTCCCGCCTCCCTATGCCCGAGAAGTTCTCGGGTGATAGTGTCTCATGTAGGGGTTTCGTCAGCCAGTGCGTTATACAGCTAGAACTGCTGGCGGCACGATTCCCCTCAGAGCGGGCTAAGGTGGAATTTATCATCTCCCTCCTGTCGGGCAGGGCTCTGGAGTGGGCCAATCCGCTGTGGGAGCACGATGACCCCGTGCTACAGAGTGCCTCTCAGTTCCTGGTCACTCTGAAGCAAGTCTTTTTGAGGCCTCGGGTAACACATGACACTGCGCTCCAGCTCCTCGCTTTAACACAGGGTTCGTCCTTGGTCAGCCAATATGCCATCCATTTCCAGACTCTGGTCTCAAAGCTGGAGTGGCCTGATGTAAGGTCCTCTTTCCCATCTTCTGGAGAGGCCTGGCTGATCATGTCAAAGGCGCCCTGGCCACTAGGGAGGTTCTGGCAACACTGGAGGAGCTCATTACCATCTCCACCCGCATTAATCTTCGTTTTACCGAGCGAGAGTTGGAGCGGGCCCAGTCTAGCCAGAGGTTTAGATTGGCACCAACCTTCACTAAACCTCCGGAACTCCCCGATCAGGTGTCTGAGCTCCCAGAACCCATGGAGGTTTGTGTGGATTCCGGAGCAGAGGGCAATTTTATGTCCGCCGCCTTCGCCCAATGGTACGCAATCCCCTTGGTCTTGCTACCTCAGCCTGTCACTATCAGAATGGTGAATAGAGCGACACTACCCTCCCAGATTATCCACAAGACTGCTCCACTGAGTCTCCCCCTGTCTCTATCCCATCAGGAGACGTTATCCCTCCTTGTTATGCCCGAGGGCATCGATCAGGTCCTCCTAGGGGTTCCCTGGTTGTGTTTCCACTCTCCTCATATAGAATGGTCCTCAGGAAAAATTCTCAGTTGGAGTAAGTCCTGTCAGGGTAGATGCCAGAGGGACTGCGTGCAGATCACTACCACAGAGGTTCCCACAGCTCTTTCCTCGCTCCCCAAGCACTATCACCAGTATGCGGACGATTTCTCCAAGAAAGCGGCGGAGTCTTCCACCGCACCATCCCTATGACTGTCCTATTGACCTCTTGCCCGGTGCTGAGCCTCCTCAGGGTCGTGTCTATCCCCTATCTCTCCTGGAGACCGAGGCCATGTTTCAATACATCAGGGAGAATCTGGCAAGGGGATTCAGTAGAAAGTCAGTGTCACCAGCTGGGGTGAGATTCTTCTTTGTCCAAAAGAAGAATGGAGAATTACGTCCCTGCATTGATCACAGGGGTCTTAACGCCATCACAGTTAAGAATAAGTATCCTGTACCCCTGATATCAGAACTGTTTGATAGATTACGAGGAGCGAGGGTTTTTCCAAGCTGGATCTGCGGGGGGGGCTATAATCTGATACGCATCCGTGAGGGGGACGAGTGGAAGACGGCCTTTAACACCAGGGATGGCCATTACGAGTATCTAGCCATGCCCTTTGGGCTCTGTAATGATCCTGCCGTCTTCCAGGACCTTGTGAATGATATCTTTTGAGATATGCTCTCTACCTCGGTGGTTGTCTATCTAGATGATATTCTCATCTTCTCTCCAGATATGGACTCCCACCGGAGAGAGGTGTGCAAGGTCTTCGACCGTTTACGGGCAAATTCTCTCTACGCCAAGTTGGAGAAGTGCCTGTTTGAGCAGGAGTCCTTGCCTTTCCTGGGCTATATCATCTCTGCCCAGGGTTTGGCTATGGATCCTGCCAAGCTGCAGGCAGTAATGGACTGGCATTAACCCCACTCTCTCAAAGCGGTGCATCGCTTTTTGGGGTTCATAAACTACTATCGCAGTTCATTCCCCACTTCTCCACCTTGGTAGCTCCCTTGGTTGCCCCCACCAAAAAGGGAGCTAACCCCAAATTATGGTCGGAACATGTCTCCAAGGCCTTTTCCTCTATCAAGTTCCACTTTTCTAGCGCTCCCATTCTACATCGTCCCGATGTCATCTTGGAGGTAGATGCCTCCTCCGTCGGTGCCGGAGCGGTCCTCTTCCAGAAGGATGCTCAGGGTCGGAAGCACCCCTGCTTCTTCTTCTCTAAAACTTTTTCACTGCCGGAGAGGAACTATTCCATCGGGGACAGGGAGTTGCTAGCGATGAAATTGGCCTTCTCGGAGTGGAGACATCTCCTGGAGGGTGCTCGGAACCCTTTCCAGGTATTCACCGACCATAAAAACTTGGTCTATCTCCAAACCACCCAGAGGTTAAATTCTCGTCAAGCCTGATGGTCTCTCTTCTTCTCCCGGTTCCACTTCACCCTACATTTCCTTTCCGGTGAGAAGAATGTCCAGGCTGATGCGCTCTCTCGCTCCATGGTGTCAGCGGAGGAGGAGGAGTCTCGGTTAATTGTACCATCTGAGAGCCTGAGGACAGTGGCTCCGGTCGCCCTTGAGTCAGTACCCCCAGGCAAGACTTTTTTCCCGGCCTGTTTGCGTCCGGAGGTCCTCTCTTGGGCTCACGCGTCCAGGGTGGGTGGACAATTTGGTACTAAGCGGACAGTTGAGCTTTTTGCGAGGACGTACTGGTGGCCGCATATGGCCCCTGACGTCAGAGACTATATTCAGGCGTGCGTCTCCTGTGTCAAGAATAATTCTTCCCGGCAACAACCCGCTGGGTTACTTTACCCCTTACCGGTGGCAGACAGGCCCTGGAAGATGGTTGGCATGGACTTTGTGGTGGGTCTACCTAAGTCCAGTGGCAGCCCATTTTTCTAAAATGGTGCACTTGGTGCTTCTCTCTCGGCTACCTTCCGCACGGGGCCTAGCAGTGTTGGTCATTAAATACGTTTTCCGGTTACACGGCATTCCAGACAAGATTGTCAGTGACTGGGGTCCCTGTTTGCGTCTCAGTTCTGGAGAGAGGTCTGTCGCTTGCTCAGTATTGAGCTGAATCTCTCCTCGGCCTATCATCCCGAGACGAACGGGTTGGTAGAGAGGGCCAACCAGACCCTGGTCACATATCTGACATTTTGTCTCGACCAGGAAGGATAGCTGGGCATGCTTGTTGCCGTGGGCAGAGTTCGCCTTGAAAAACACTGGCCGATTCCACCGGCCAGACCCCATTCCTCCTTAACTACGGCCAACATCCTCGTGTCCCTGTGCCCATGCCCGTGTCATCCACCGACTCTAGGGTGGCAGACTGGGCGGTGGAGGCACGTGATATTTGGGACCGCACCCAGGATGCTATTCGGGCCTCAAAGGAGAGAATGAGGGTTTCCGCGGACGCACACCGGCATCCTGCTCCAACCTTCTCCCCTGGCGACTTAGTGTGGCTCTCTGCCCGAAACATCAGGCTGCGAGTCGAGTCCACTAAGTTTGCTCCTCGCTACATTGGTCCCTTTAAGGTCCTCTAGCAGATCAGCTCTGTGGTCTATCGGCTGGCCCTTCCACCACACTTGGCTATCTCTGACACCTTCCATGTGTCCCTCCTTAAGCTGGTCCACATGTCCCGGTTCTCCGAGTCATCTGCTGGAACATCAGACCTGTCCTCAGACGAGTTTGAGGTTAATGCCATCGTGGGATGCAGGGTGGTACGTGGAAAAAGTTTTATTTGGTGGACTGGAAGGGTCATGGTCCAGAAGCTTAGACCTAGGAGCCAGTGGAGAACATGCGTGCTCCGCTTCTCATTGCGGCATTTGAGCGTATTGAGGCTCAGAGGGGAGGGAGCCCTAGAAGGAAGGTAATGTTAGGCGTCAGGTTCCAGTCGCTGCACAGCAAGAATCCCGAGCCTTGCATTTGGCAGTCTCCCATTCCTCTCTGGCCGCAGAGGAGGCTGCTCAGCAGACTCGTCGATCCCGGTGTTCTGCTCAGACCAGCTCTGTGGGTTTGGTTGCTGCTGCCACCTCTGGTCCAGCTATAGCAACACATGCTGGTCAGCAGCAAGCTACTCCAGGGACTAAGTCCTCTTTTCGGTCCACTGAGCATGCCCTTGGGATATTCTCTCATTGGAGATCGGAGGTCACATGCTCAGGTCCTTCTCCAGCTCGGATTGGATCATCAGGAGGGTCAGAAAGGTCCCTGAAGGACGCTGCTATAAAAGGTTTGCATGGTCACTCGGACATGCGCTAATATAGAGAAAGATTTAGACCATGTGCAGACTATGTGCACCGTGGCGTACAGACAAAGCCACCAGTGGATGTTAATGCCAGTCTCTACCTCTACCTGCACCTCAGCCTGGGCGCTAGCAGGCTAGGTTACACAACACATGCGTACCAAGGGTAGGGGTTTCCAATGAGTCATTCACCAGAGACATTCATACATGCATACAACACTCACTCCACATGGTCTAAATCTTTCTCTATATTAGCGCATGGCCGAGCGGCCATGCGAACCTTTTATAGCAGCATCCTTCAGGGACCTTCCTGACCCTCCTAATGATCCAATCCGAGATGGAGAAGGACCTGAGCATGTGACCTCCGATCTCCAATGAGAGATCGTCCCACGTGCATGCTCAGTGGAACGAAAGGAGGACTTAGTCCATGGAGTAGCTTGCTGCTGACCAGCATGCGTTGCTATAGCTGGACCAGAGGTGGTAGCAGCAACCAAACCCACAGAGCTGGTATGAGCAGAGCGCCGGGATCGACGAGTCTGCTGAGCAGCCTCCTCTGCGGCCGGAGAGGAATGGGAGACTGTCGAATGCAAGGCTCAGGATTCCTGCTGTGCAGCGACAGGAACCCGATGCCTAACAATTTGCCTTTGCAGCAGCTGCCTGACACTGGTCACTAAATGTGAGTTTGCCGTCCACCCATACACCCAGGTCTGTTTCAATGACAGTTTTGCCCAGTGTTTTACAATTAAGCACATAATAATAAATCTTGTTTGTTCTACCCAAGTGCATGACCTTACATTTATCCCCATTAAAGCTCATTTGCCATTTATCAGCCCAAGCTTCAAGTTTACATAAATCCTCCTGTAATATAAAATTGCCCTCCTCTGTATTGATTACCCTGCATAGTTTAGTGTCATCTGCAAATATTGAAATTCTTCTCTCTATGCCCCCTACAAGGTCATTAATAAATATGTTAAAAAGAAGCGGGCCCAATACTGACCCTGTGGTACCCCACTGCTAACCGTGACCCAGTCCGAGTGTGTTCCATTAATAATCACCCTTTGTTTCCTATCCCTGAGCCAGCTCTTAACCCACTTACACATATTTTCCCCTATACCCATTGTTCTCATTTTATGTGTCAACCTTTTGTGTGGCACAGTATCAAAAGCTTTTGAAAAGACCATGTACACCACATCCACCGCTGTTGTGAACTCATTTTCTGGTCTACCAGTTGTGAGTTCTCCTTCCGGGCTCCCTCTGGTGGTAACAGGAGGTAGTGAGGTTGATTTAATTAGTAGAGATCTGCCACCTGATGATGAGGATAATGATTGGATCTCTGGAATTTCAGACTGGATTTAAGACAGCCTATGCCCTATTCTGGTGCTGGTGATTCCTTCTGGCTTTTCAGGTCTTGGTTTTCAGCTCTGTTCCAGTCATCTCAAGCTAAGTGTTTCTGCTAATGTTCACACTTGATTTTGTTGGTCTATTCAGTTTTTTGTGTGGTCAGCCACTGTGCTGAATTTCCACTCTTATTTATCTGTATTTGACAATTTGCTTTTTGTCCCTTATTAGTTTGGCCTCTTTTTTGCTCTGTCTCAGAATATTTCAGAGTGCTGATATAGTGGGAGAAGTCTAGTGACTTCAGGGTTAATTTTGTTATCAGAAGTTTTGGACATTATTTTTGTAGGGTTTTTTGGGCAGATTGCAGACAGTGTCTTTCCTTTCCTGTCCTTTCTAGTTAGTTTGGGTCCCATCGTTTGCTCAGCCTATTTTCCTGCCTGTGTTTGTGTTTTCATCTTGTTTCACCATCAATACATATGTGGGGGCTGTCTATTCCTTTGGGGTCTGCTCTGGGGCAGTTAGTTTTCCCCTTTTCTTGCTTTAGGCTTATTTAGAACTCCGGCTGTGACAAGGCATCTAGATTCATCTTAGGAATGCTCCATGGCTGCTGCTAGTTGTGTGGTTAGTATCAGGGGTCTGCAATCTGCATAGTTACCAACCTCTCTGGTTTTCTGTGACTTAGCTTGTTTAGTTTTCCTCCTCGGCGACCCATTCATAACACACCGCATTTCCTTGGTCCAGTCCGGAACTTACCTCTAGATAAAAGCTTATCAGATTAGTCTGACAGGAACGACCGTTCTCTCATAAACCCATAAACCATCTCTCATAAACCCATGTTGATATTGGGTCATGAGGTTATTCTTCTTCAGATACTCCAGTACAGTATCTCTTAGAAAACCCTCCAGGATTTTACCCACAGTTAAGCTTACTGGCCTATAATTTCCAAGTTCAGTTTTTGTCCCCTTTTTGAATATTGGCACAACATTTGCTATACGCCTGTCCTGTGGTACAGACCCTGTTATTATGGAATCTTTAAAGATTAAAAATAATGGTCTATGACTGTACTTAATTCCTGCACTACTCGGGCGTGTATACCATTCAGGCCCAGGGATTTGTCAATTTTAGTGATTTTTAGACGCCGCTGTACTTCCTGTTGGGTTAAGCAGGTGTGGTGTAGTAACCACTGTGTCCGCTAGGAGGCGCTGTGTGGAGGTTCCAAGAGAAAGGATGTCTGGCAGAATCCAGAAGGATTGTTATGTATCTCAAAGTGGGTGGCTTTGAGATGGAGACTTAGTTATGTGTATTGAGCAGCACTGATATTGCTGACATGGTATTTCACGGTATAAGGGAGAAGTCTCCAGGTAACTCGGGAGTTGTGCGGGCCGGTTACCTACAAACCCACCCAGGGGTGTGTCTGAAAATGCCTGTAGTAATAGACTATGTGAGTGTGTGAAGGATCTGTGATGAGGTCATAGTCACGTGACCCAGTGGGTGTGGCTATAGACCATATAATGTGGCCAGGGTAGGTCACATGTGGTGAATGCTGGGACCTGGTTGGTCCAGTGTGGAAGGTCCTGCAGAGATGGAACTTCCTGCCTGACAGCACGTGTGAAGTGGCTGTGAGCAATGGCGATGTGTGCCTGAGAGTTCACTGGAGGGAATGAACGTGTGCGGAATGCTGAAGCCGCATGAGGAGCCCTGACTTGGGTGACACCGTTGTGAGACTAAGAGAGCCTGCGTACTGGATATTGGTAACCAGAGTGAAGCATTATTAAGTGAACTTTCTTCTGCTGCTGTGGTTTATGAGGCGTGAATAAACCGCAAGGACTGTATAATTTGTTGGAAAATCCTGTGCCGGAACTGATTTTTGTTCGCTGCAAGCGAGAATCCCCTAAGTAAATGACAGCGCTATGTCACACAGGTTACATTTAATGGAGAATTTTTGTTATCACTGATCATGTTATCAGTCATGGGATTTTCTTGTGTAAATACTGTTGAAAAAAGTCATCTAGTATATTGGCTTTTTCCTCATCCACCATCTCACCCAGACTATTTTTAAGGGGCCAACATTACCATTTTTTAGTTTCCTACTATTTATGTAGTTAAAGAAAATTTGGGATCATTTTTACTTTCTCTGGCAATGAGTCTCTCTGTCTCAATCTTTGCTGCCTTGATTTGCTTTTACAGAATTTATCTAATCTTCAGTATTTATTTAATGCCTCATCACTACCTACTTGCTTTAATTCTCTAAATGCTTGTCACTTATTGCTCCCCTTACAGCTCTGTTTAACCATAGTGGTTTCCTCCTATTTCTAGCATGTTTATTCCCATACGTTATATATTGTGCACAGGTCCTATTCAGGATGCTAATAAACGTCTCCCATTTTCTTTGTGTATTTTTATGTCTCAGGATATCGTCCCAGTTAATTGCACCAAGATCATCTCTCATCCATTGGAAATTTGTCTTTCTGAAGTTTAGTGTCCTAGTTACCCCTCTGCTACATACAGAGGCATATCCGGGGGGCAGCTGGGGCATGTGCCCCGGGCGCAGCTGACAGGGGTTGCCATCGGGCAACCTGATGCTGCGGTCCAAGGAGGAGGCTCCCTGTCAGTGGCATTCTGCCGCCCCCACACAGATTCTCCCATTCTCTGAGCCAGCTGTCAAACCGACAGCTGGTTCGGAGAAAGTGCTGCGCGTCGGTCGGTGACTCGGTGTACTAGTGTCTTCAGGTGTCAGACGCTAGTACACGTGACTCACTTGTTGATGTAAACCCTGACCACCGCCAGCACTTCCGCATCAATGAAGCGCCAGCAGTGTGATCAGGTCACATGATCACGCTGCTGACGTCACATGCCAGATCTTCAGAGACGAAGACACAGGCAGTGAGGCAGCGTTGTGGTTGGTGATAAGTGCTCTAGCTCCAGATGGGGTAATGGAGCTGAAGACACACCGAAGATTAATGGTGGAAATGTAAGGACATACTCTGGGGGCTTGGAAGGGATGGTTAGGGTCGTGGACGCTAAATAGAGTGCATGGGTAGATGGGTGCAGACAGATGCGTGTGGTATAGAAATATGAGGAACATATGGGGGGAGGGGGCAGAGATCTGAGGACGTTATAGGTGGGATTTGGAGTGGAGATGGGGAACATAATGTGTGGGGGGATTTAGAATGGGAATGGGGGGTTATTTAATGTGTGGGGGTATTTGGAGTGGGGATGGGGGTACTTAATGTGTGGGGGGATTTGGAGTGGGGATGGGGGGTACTTAATGTGTGTGGGGGATTTGGCATGAGGATGGGATTTAATGTATGTGGGGGGATTTGGAGTGGGGATGGGGGGTACTTAATGTGTGAGGGGGATTTGGCATGTGGATGGGGGGACTTAATGTGTGGGGGGATTTGGAGTGGGGATGGGGGATTAAATGCGTGTGGGGAGATTTAATATATTTGTGGGATTTGGAGTGGGGATGGGAGATTTAATGTGTTGGGAGATTTGAGAATACAATGAAGAGTATGTATGAGGGTATGTATGAGGAAACAGTATGGGGATGGGTGCAGACACAGTATGGTGAGGGGGGGATGGGTGCAGACAGTATGGGGAGCGAACGGGTAAATGTATGTTTACACAGTGAGTAGCGATGCGAAAAATGTATGTGAACACAGTATGGGGAGTGAGAGTGATGGGATGTGTGCAGACACAGTATGGGGAGTTGGGTATGTGTGAGCAGACAGTATAGAGAGTGGGGGGAAAATATATGAGGAGACAGGATGGCGAACAGGTGGATGATAGAAGAGACAGTATGAGGAGGGAGGGGAGTAGTGTGAGGCGACAGTATATTGCAGATATTTTTTATTCAGGAGCATTATAATGACACTTCTATCTTTAAGGGGATCGTGTGGAAATTTGCTGCAGAAGAAGATGGAAGTCTGCAGAGACTGCTGTGGATAAGAGAACTCATCATGGGGTCTGGACAAGAAGAAAAGAAGGAGAACAACTCCAGAGACGACGTCATCTATAAGGTACATGGATGTAAATATTATTTGTGATACTGACTAATTCTCATGTTTTTATTTGTTAGAAACATTAAAGGAGTTGTCCAGGTTTGCGCTGAGTCTGCAGTCATTCTACTGTACTTGACTGCAGGCTTCTGAATTCTCACAGTGCTCACTGAACGCTGTTAGGATTCTCTCGTGCCGGTAATTTTCTTTCATACATCGAGGAGTATCTTCATAAATTTCAAAGAACTGTCAGTTGCCTCTTTCTCTAGTTTGGCCAACAAAGCCGTGTTCTTATACCTATATCCAAAATTAATGGAGATTCTGAGATGCAAGGTACTATCCCAGCTTTAATATAACTTTCCAGGCTTTGCACCTTCCACCATGAAGTGACCTGTTCCTTATACACCTTAGTCAATTCCTTGAAAGCTGCACTGAATGAGGGTATATACTTTTTTTGTGTGAATGTACCATCTGAAAAAACGTCTTTGGCTTCACTTATCCACCGATTGGTGTCTATCCCTGTAGAAAGGAATTCTGCCATGTCCCACACAGTCAAATCAAATAGCCAGGGTGTATCAACCAATGTCAAACTTGTCTAGATAGCAAATTGGTATGCTTAAGATAAAACGTAACTTTTAATTACCACAGAATCCACACTTGGGCAGGCAGAAGCTTCTACCTGCCCCAAAGAAAATCGAGGAAGAAACCCAAAGTTACAAAAGAAAGGAGACATCAAAGTGGCAGAACTAGCCCTATTGTTTAGTGCGAATTCGGCCAAAAGCAAAATTGAGACCCAATCATCCTGATCAGCAGATATGAAATATCTCAAATAGGACTCCAAAGTCTGGTTTGTTCTCTCAGTCTGCCATTTGTTCTGAGGATGAAATGCAGAGGAGAAAGATAACTGAATTCCCAGTTTGGAACAAAAAGCTCTCCAAAATCTGAAAACAAACTGGACCCCTCTGTCCAACACAATGTTCTCAGGAATCCCATGCAAACGAACCACTTGCTGTAAAAACAAGGGCACCAACTCAGAAGAAGATGGCAACTTTGGGAGTGGTACAAGATGGGCCATCTTAGAAAATCTATCACAGATCACCCAAATAACAGTCTTTCTCTGAGAGACAGGGAGATCAGAGATAAAATCCATTGAGATATGGGTCCACGGCCTCCTGGGCACCGGCAGGGGCATCAACAAACGACTAGCACGAGAACAGGGCTTGGACCGAGAACAAGTCCCACAGGACTGCACAAAATTCCTGACATCACGAGATAAGGCAAGCCACCAGAAAGACTGACTCACCAAATCTCTGGTACCAAAGATACCTGGATATCCAGCCAACGCGGAGCAATGAATTTCAGACATAACTATTTTCCTCCACTGGTCAGGGACATACAATTTTCCCACAGGGCATCATTCAGGTTTATCCTCCTGAAATTCCGCCAGGGTATGTCTCAAATCGGGAGAGATAGCGGAAAGGACTCATTTAGAATGGTAGTAGGCTCGGTCACATCAAGAGAATCCGCAAAGAAACTCCTAGAAAGGGCGTCCGCCTTAACATTCTTAGTGCCCGGAAGAAAGGAGACCACAAAAATAAAACGCGTGAAAAACAAGGCCCACCTAGCCTGTCTAGGATTCAAGCGCTTGGCTGATTCAAGATAAATAAAATTCTTGTGATCGGTGAGGACCACAACTTGATGTCTAGCTCCCTCCAACCAATGTCTCCAACTCTTCAAATGCTCACCTCATGGCCAACAATTCCCGATTCCCCACATCATAGTTACGTTCGGATGGAGAAAATTTTCGAGAAAAGAAGGCACAGGGATTCATCTTAGAGGTTACCGGTTCTCTTTGAGACAAAATGACTCCTGCTCCAATCTCAGAAGCATCTATTTCCACCTGAAATGGGAGTGAAACAACAGGTTGCCGTAGAACTGGAGCAGAAGTGAATCTCCGCTTAAGCTCCTGAAATGCCAAGACTGCCTCTGGAGACCAATTCACCACATCAGTGCCATTTTTGGTCAAATCCGCCAGTGGATTAACAATACCAGAAAAATTACTTATAAATTTAGTGTAGAAATTAGCAAAACCTAAAAACTTCTGAAGAGCCTTCAGAGAAGTGGGCTGAACCCAATCATAAATGGCCTGTACCTTGGCTGGGTCCATTTCAATAGCAGAAGGGGACAAAATGAATCTCAAAAACGAACTCCTCTGTACACCAAAAAGACATATCGATCCCTTAACATACAGAGTATTTTCCCTCATAATCCGGAACACAGTCCGGACATGTTCCACATGAGAATTTCAATCACTGGAAAAAATCAAAATGTCATCCAGATAAATTATCAAAAACTTATCCACAAAGTCCTGGAAAATATAATTCATAAAATATTGGAAGATGGAAGGGGCATTAGTGAGCCCAAAAGGCATCACCAGGTACTCAAAATGTCCCTCTGGGGTATTAAATGCCGTCTTCCATTCATCACCGTGCTTGATGAGAATAAGATTATACGCCCCCCTGAGGTCAAGTTTGGTAAACCAACAGGCACTTTTAACTCTGGAAAATAAATCAGAAATCAGGGGTAACAGGTGCTGATATTTAACAGTGACTTTGTTAAGGGAACGATAGTCAATACATGGCCTTAATGAGCCATCATTCTTGGCCACAAAAAAAACCCCAGCACCTAAAGGTGAAGAAGATGGTCTGATATGACCCTTCTCCAACGACTCCTTGATATAAGATCGCATAGCATCATGTTCAGGTACCGATAAGTTGAAAAGCCGACCCATGGGAAATTTACACCCGGGGAAAGAGTCTTGAGGAGATCATTTGCATATTCCCAGTGCCTTCTGGGATAAGTGAAGAGTCTCTGCGAGCTCAACGATCACTGGGTTTTGGCCGTTGCAGCTGAAAAGAGGAAATCGGAAAACCAGGGGAAGAGTCTTGAGGAGATCATTTGCATATTCCCAGTGCCTTCTGGGATAAGTGAAGAGTCTCCGCGAGCTCAACGATCACTGGGTTTTGGCCGTTGCAGCTGAAAAGAGGAAATCGGAAAACCAGGGGAAGAATTTTGGCTCATCTTTCATCGTTTTTAAGAAATCTCAAGATGGAAGAGGCCAGGAGCCATTTGGTGAGCTGCATTTCTTGCTACATGTTCACAGATTTACCAGTGGAAAAGCCAAACTTCACATGCCACAAATGCAAGCTTGTGACCCTGTTGGAGGAAAAGTTGCAAAATCTCGAAGAGAGGTTAGCTACGTTGAAGATCATTAAGGAAGGTGAAGAGTTCTTGGACAGAGCAGAATTATCTCTTCATGTTACAGAAAAAGAAGAAATTCGAAGTGCACCTGAAGAAACAGAGGAATGGAGACATGTGACCCAGAGAAGCAGGAGGATCAGGAGGCAGTCAGCACCCATACTGCTCAGAAACCAGTACCAGGCTCTCACGCAGGAAAACGATGAAGAAATACATCAGGATAAGACTTTGCCAACAAACAGCAACCTTGTACGCCTTCAGAGTCCTCCTGGATGGAGAAAGAAAAATGTTGTGAAGAAGAAACGGAGAGTGGTGGTCATGGGGGATTCCCTGTTGAGAGGAACAGAGGCCGCTATCTGCAGACCGGATATAACTTCAAGAGAAATGTGCTGTCTTCCAGGTGCAAAAATTAAAGATGTGTCTGACAGGATATCAGGACTCTTCAGACCTACAGATGACTACCCATTCCTGCTACTACATGTGGGGACAAATGACACCGCAAGAAACGACCTGGAAACCATCTGCAGAGACTTTGAAGACTTAGGCAAGAAAGTGAAAGAACTGGGAGCGCAGGTGGTCTTCTCTTCCATCCTCCCAGTGGATGGCCATGGAACAAGGAGGTGGAATAAGATTCTGCAGGTGAACAACTGGCTACGTCGATGGTGCCGTCAGCAACGATTTGGATTTCTGGATCACGGAGTGAACTACTTATACGATGGACTACTTGCTAGAGATGGGGTGCACCTTACGAAGACTGGAAAGCATGTATTTGGAAGTCGCCTTGCTACACTTGTAAGGAGAGCTTTAAACTAGAACAACATGGGAAGGGAAGCAAAAGACCAGAAAAAGCCATACACCTGACAAATGCTATTGAGAACTCTGCTATTAGAAGTGGAAAGGAAGAACAAAGACGAAAGAATCTAATTAATAAAAATATTGGAGAAAGAGAAACCAATCACAAACTAAAATGTTTCTATACTAATGCACAAAGCATGGGCAACAAACAAGGAGAATTGGAACTACTAACACAGGAAAAGAAATATGATGTCATTGGAATCATTGAAACTTGGTGGGACAATACACATGATTGGAATACAAGACTAGAAGGATACAACTTATTTGCAAGAAACAGACTTGATAAACGAGGAGGGGGTGTCGCATTGTATGTTAGAAATGCGTATATCTGCACAGAGATTGAAGCTTTAGAGACTGGGAGTTCTGTGGAAACTGTTTGGGTAAGAATACAAGGACAGAACAATGGAAAGGACACCATTGTAGGCATTTACTACAGGCCGCCTGTGCAAGCTGAAGATATGGATGAACTCTTTATGCATCAAATGGCCAAGTTCTCCAAAAAATATGACATAGTTGTCATGGGAGATTTCAACTATCCAGACATTTGTTGGGAATCTCTCTCAGGCAAAACTAACAGGTCAAGGAAATTCTTATCCTCTCTTGCTGACAACTTTATCTTCCAAAAGGTAAAGGAGAAAACAAGGGGAACTGCTACCTTGGATCTAATCCTTATAAACAGGGAGGAAATGGTTGAGGAGGTAAAAGTGGCTGGGACCCTAGGAGGTAGCGACCATGCTATTTTAGAATTTTGGATAACTAGAGGCGGAAGACCTGTGAAGACTCAGACGTCAAGGTTAGATTTCAGAAAGGCAGATTTTAAGGGATTCAGAAAGAGAATTGGAGGGATCCAATGGCTGGATATCCTTAAAGACAAAAATGTCCAGGAAGGATGGGAAATCTTGAAAAATGAAATTCTCAAAGCACAGTTGTTAACAATTCCGAAAAGAGGGAAGAATAGGAAGCATTTAAGGAAACCAGGATGGATGAACACAGAACTTAAGCACATGCTAAAAAGGAAGAAAAAAATGTTTATAAAATGGAAAGAGGGAGGCATATCTAAAGAAGAATATAATGCTGTCTGCAGAACCTGCAGGGCACAAATCAGATTAGCTAAAGCTGAAAATGAATTGAGGCTTGCAAGAGATGTCAAAAGCAATAATAAAGGATTTTGGGGATATGTCAAAAGTAAAAGAAAAGTCAAAGATGCTATAGGATTTTTACAGGATGAAAATGATGAAATGGTAAGACAGGATGTTGAGAAGGCCAAACTTTTAAATTCCTATTTTGCATCTGTTTTCTCTCAGAAAGGAAATGTAATATCAACTGTTATTCACTGTCCTATTAAGGGAATAGAAGAATCCAGGATATCTATAAACAGAAAGATAGTGAGGAAACACTTAGCTAACCTAAATGAATTCAAGTCTCCAGGTCCAGATGAATTACACCCCAGAGTACTGAAGGAGATAGCAGAAGAAATTTTTGAACCCCTCTCCATAATCTTTGAAAATTCTTGGAGAACAGGAGAAGTGCCAGAAGACTGGAGAAGAGCAAATGTTGTTCCTATCTTCAAAAAGGGGAAGAAGGTGGACCCAGGCAACTATAGGCCGGTGAGTCTGACTTCTATACCAGGAAAGATCTTTGAACAAATTATTAAACAACATGTATGTCAATACCTGGATAAGAATGAAGTGATTAAACAGAGTCAGCATGGGTTTGTAACTAATAAGTCATGTCAGACTAATTTAATTTCCTTCTATGACGGTATTACTGATTGGGTGGATCAAGGAAATGCTGTAGATATAGTATATCTTGACTTCAGCAAAGCATTTGACAAAGTCTCTCATACAATCCTTATTGAAAAAATGACTAAGTATGGAATGGACAAGGCAACTGTTAGGTGGATTCATAACTGGCTTAGTGATCGGACACAAAGAGTGGTCGTAAATGGCTGCACATCCAGTTGGAAGAATGTCTCAAGTGGGGTACCATAGGGCTCTGTCCTGGGCCCTGTATGTTCAACATCTTTATCAACGATTTAGATGAAGGAATTGAGGGTAAACTGATTAAATTTGCTGATGACACAAAGCTAGGAGGGATAGCTAATACTAGAGAAGAGAGAGAGAGGATTCAAAAAGATTTAAATAAACTGGAGAAGTGGGCAGCAACTAACAGAATGGTTTTTAACAGGGAGAAATGCAAAGTACTACATCTGGGCAATAAAAATGAAAAAAGCATATATAGAATGGGAGGAATAGGGCTAAGTGACAGCACATGTGAAAAAGACTTGGGTATACTAATAGATCACAGTGTGATGCAGCAGCAAAAAAGGCAAATGCAATTCTAGGATGTATTAACAGAAGCATACAGTCTAGATCACGTGAAGTAATTATTTCCCTCTACTCCTCTTTGGTCAGGCCTCATCTGGAATATTGTGTCCAATTTTGGGCACCACATTTTAAAAAAGACATCAACAAACTGGAGCAAGTTCAGAAAAGAGCGACCAGAATGGTGACCGGTCTGCAAACCCTGTCTTATGAGGAAAGGTTGCAGGATTTGGGAATGTTTAGTTTGCAAAAGAGAAGACTGAGAGGAGACTTAATAGCTGTCTACAAATATCTAAAGGGCTGTCACATTGTAGAAGGATCAACTTTATTCTCATTTGCACAAGGAAAGACTAGAAGCAATGGGATGAAGCTGAATGGGAGGAGACACAGATTAGATATTAGAAAAAACTTTTTGACAGTTAGAGTGATCAATGAGTGGAACAAGCTGCCACGAGAAGTGGTGAGTTCTCCTTCAATGGAAGTCTTCAAACAGAGGCTGGACAGCCATCTAACTGGGATGATTTAGCGAATCCTGCTTTGAGCAGGGGGTTGGACCAGATGGCCCAGGAGGTCCCTTCCAACTCTACGATTCTATGATTCATTAATGCAATTGCACAATCATAACTCCTATGAGGAGGCAAAGACGCAGACTTATTCTCACTAAATACATCAGAAAAATCAGCCAAATAGTCAGGAATATCATGAGACTGGGGAGAGGTGGAGAAAACAGGTGTCACTAAGAACACATTGACAACCCCAACTCACCACAGACACAGATTTCCAATCCAAAACAGGATTATGGGTTTGCAACCAAGGAAAACCCAGAACAATAGTATCATGCAAATTGTGCAACATCAAAAATTTATAATTCTCTTGGTGGTCCCGGGCGACCCGCATTATCACCTGGGTCCAAAACTGGGGTTTATTCTCCGCCAAAGGAGTAGCATCAATACCCCTCAAAGGGATAGGCGTCCGCAGGAGTATCATGGTGTGGGGAAGGTGACATGACGCACATACTTGACTGGAGGAAGAGGGGATGGTTTGTGCACTAGGGATGGATATGGACAATGACAGAAGGGTAATAGCTGGGAAGACAGAAAAGGGAGTGCAGTACCGAGATTTGACCACAAGATGGCAGGGGGGAGTGTAGTTCAGGACTTGACATCAGCTTAGGGCTTAGGAATCCACTTAGTCATGGGGGCGGGGAGATAGGAATCCAGGAGGGAAATTCCCAGTGAGAGAGGGGATAAATAGGACAGGTTGGGGTTCCAGAGGAGGCTAGTCCCAGGAGGAGCTCAGGAGGAGACTCAGGACAGAAGACTGAGAACAGTGGAGAGCTCGACCAGGGGGCTGACCCGAAGAGACAGTCAGGGGGGTGGCCCTGACACAACGGACCGCAGGACAGATGAGGCCCAGGGGGTACCGATTGGACAACGACCTCTGGCAGGTGAAGCGCTAGCGGTAGATTGGTCTAGGACAGCCCCAGAGAAAGATCCGCGAGGAATGTCACTACATCTGAAGGAAAGGTGAAAGGTACACGGGCCTGGATATGGAGAGCTGTAAACGTGCTGCGGTGTATGGCTACAGTCGACAGGAGGATGGCCAATAAACTCGGACCTGTTACAACTGAATTCTGCCTCTGTCTCGTCTTTGCATCGCCTGGTCATGGTAAGCAGTGGACCACCCCCAATCTGGCCCGCACTACAATGGGAAAACCACAACATTTGGCAAAATCAAAATCCACCAGATTCAGAGCTGCTCCTGAATCAACAAAAGCCTTAGCGGAAAATGTAGATCAAGGTAATCGCCAAAAGGAACTTAGGCTGTACACTGCCGACTGCAAATGCGTGAGCAAAACGCTTTTCTCATTTAGGGCAGACAGAAATAATATGAGAGGCATCCCCACAAAAAAAAAAACACAACTTATTACGCCTTCTAAACTCCTGACGTTGTGCCCTAGACAAAACCCTATCGCATTGCATGGGTTCAGAAGTTCGTTCAAAAGGCAGCACTGCCTCTCATGTAGTTTTACGTTCATGTAAATGCCGATTAATTTAAATGGCCAATGACAGTCGTCAAGACCAGAGGGGACAGGAAATCCCACCATAACATCTTTTATGGCTTCTACCAGACCCTTCCGAAAGAGAGCTGCTAGGGCATCATCATTCCATTTAGTATGGACCGCCCACTTTTGGAATTTTTGACAATATAACTGCAGAATCCTGACCCTGGTTCAATGCCAAAAAGGTTTTCTCAGCTTGATCAATAGCATTAGGTTTATCATGCAACAACCCCAGGGCTTGAAAAAACGCATCCACATTAGCCAGAATAGGATCTCCGGGTGTCAAAGAAAAAGCCCAATCCTGGGAATCACCACGCAGCAGGGAGATGACAATTTTAACCTGCTGCACAAAGCTCCCCGATGAGTTAGGTATCAAAGCAAAAAATAGTTTACAATTATTCTTAAAATTCAAAAATTTAGACCGATCCACAGAAAACACATCTGGAGTAGGGATATTTGGTTCAACAGCAGATGATTGAGTGAGATAGGCAGAAATTCCCCACACTTCAGCAGCAAGCTGCTCATCACGATCGGACAATTGCTTAGTCTCCATTTAGACAAAAAATTATCCTACGTCCACAGAGAAAAAGAGGAAAAAATATATTAAAAAAATCTGACACTTTTTTTACAATTCTTTCCTTCTTTTGAGTACCCTAGAGTCTACAGTAAGGCTGGTGATTCTATTATGAATGAGTCACCGAGGAAGATGGCAGGAACAGGTTAAGCCACCAGAAAACCAGAGAGGTTGGTAACTAAGCGGATTGCAGACCCCTGATCCTATCCACACAAGTAGCAGTAGCCGTGGAGCGTACCTACGATGCCCTAGACGCCTCGGCACAGCCGGAGAGCTAACTAAACCTAAAGCAAGAAAGGTGAAATATAAATTGCCCCGGAGCAGACCCAAAAAGGAATAGATAGCCCCCGGGAGCAAGCTGAACCTGCACAACAAGCAGAGAGAGACAAAACCATAGAATCATAGAATCGTAGAGTTGGAAGGGACCTCCTGGGCCATCTGGTCCAACCCCTGCTGAAAGCAGGATTCGCTAAATCATCCCAGTCAGATGTCTGTCCAGGCTCTGCTTGAAGACTTCCATTGAAGGAGAACTCACCACTTCTCGTGGCAGCCTGTTCCACTCAATGATCACACTAACTGTTAAAAAGTTTTTTGTAATATCTAATCTGTGTCTCCTCCATTCAGTTTCATGCCATTGCTTCTAGTCTTTCCTTGTGCAAATGAGAATAAAGTTGATCCTTCTACAATGTGACAGCCCTTTAGATATTTGTAGACAGCTATTAAGTCTCCTCTCAGTCTTCTCTTTTGCAAACTAAACATTCCCAAATCCCGCAACCTTTCCTCATAAGACAGGGTTTGCAGACCGGTCACCATTCTGGTCGCTCTTTTCTGAACTTGCTCCAGTTTGTTGATGTCTTTTTTAAAATGTGGTGCCCAAAACTGGACACAATATTCTAGATGAGGTCTGACCAAAGAGGAGTAGAGGGAAATAATGACTTCACGTGATCTAGACTGTATGCTTCTGTTAATGCATCCTAGAATTGCATTTGCCTTTTTTGCTGCTGCATCACACTGTTGACTCATATTCAGTCTGTGATCTATTAGTATACCCAAGTCTTTTTCACATGTGCTGTTGCTTAGCCCTATTCCTCCCATTCTGTATATGCTTTTTTCATTTTTATTGCCCAGATGTAGTACTTTGCTTTTCCCTATTAAAAACCATTCTGTTAGCTGCTGCCCACTTCTCCAGTTTATTTATATCATTTTGAATCCTCTCTCTCTCTTCTCTAGTATTGGCTATCCCTCCTAGCTTTGTGTCATCAGCAAATTTAATCAGTTTACCCTCAATTCCTTCATCTAAATCGTTGATAAAGATGTTGAACAATACAGGGCCCAGGACAGAGCCCTGTGGTACCCCACTTGAGACATTCTTCCAGCTGGACGTACAGCCATTTACGTCCACTCTTTGGGTCCGATCACTAAGCCAGTTATGAATCCACCTAACAATTGCCTTGTCCATTCCATACTTAGTCATTTTTTCAATAAGGATTGTATGAGATACTTTGTCAAATGCATTGCTGAAGTCAAGATATACTATATCTACAGCATTTCCTTGATCCACCCAATCAGTTATTCCGTCATAGAAGGAAATTAAGTTAGTCTGCCATGACTTATTAGTTACAAACCCATGCTGACTCTGTTTAATCACTTCATTCTTATCCAGGTACTGAAATACATGTTGTTTAATAATTTGTTCAAAGATCTTTCCTGGTATAGAAGTCAGACTCACCGGCCTATAGTTGCCTGGGTCCACCTTCTTCCCCTTTTTGAAGATAGGAACAACATTTGCTCTTCTCCAGTCTTCTGGGACTTCTCCTGTTCTCCAAGAATTTTCAAAGATTATGGAGAGGGGTTCAAACATTTCTTCTGCTATCTCCTTCAGTACTCTGGGGTGTAATTGATCTGGACCTGGAGACTTGAATTCATTTAGGTTAGCTAAGTGTTTCCTCACTATCTTTCTGTTTATAGATATCCTGGATTCTTCTATTCCCTTAATATGACAGTGAAGAACAGTTGATGTTACATTTCCTTTCTGAGAGAAAACAGATGCAAAATAGGAATTTAAAAGTTCGGCCTTCTCAACATCCTGTCTTACCATTTCATCATTTTCATCCTGTAAAAATCCTATAGCATCTTTGACTTTTCTTTTACTTTTGACATATCCCCAAAATCCTTTATTATTGCTTTTGACATCTCTTGCAAGCCTCAATTCATTGTCAGCTTTAGCTAATCTGATTTGTGCCCTGCAGGTTCTGCAGACAGCATTATATTCTTCTTTAGATATGCCTCCCTCTTTCCTTTTTATAAACATTTTTTTCTTCCTTTTTAGCATGTGCTTAAGTTCTGTGTTCATCCATCCAGGTTTCCTTAAATGCTTCCTATTCTTCCCTCTTTTCGGAATTGTTAACATTTGTGCTTTGAGAATTTCATTTTTCAAGATTTCCCATCCTTCCTGGACATTTTTGTCTTTAAGGATATCCAGCCATTGGATCCCTCCAATTCTCTTTCTGAATCCCTTAAAATCTGCCTTTCTGAAATCTAACCTTGACGTCTGAATCTTCACAGGTCTTCCTCCTCTAGTTATCCAAAAGTCTAAAATAGCATGGTCGCTACCTCCTAGGGTCCCAGCCACTTTTACCTCCTCAACCATTTCCTCCCTGTTTATAAGGATTAGATCCAAGGTAGCAGTTCCCCTTGTTTTCTCCCCTACCTTTTGGAAGATAAAGTTGTCAGCAAGAGAGGATAAGAATTTCCTTGACCTGTTAGTTTTGCCTGAGAGAGATTCCCAACAAATGTCTAGATAGTTGAAATCTCCCATGACAACTATGTCATATTTTTTGGCGAACTTGGCCATTTGATGCATAAAGAGTTCATCCATATCTTCAGCTTGCACAGGCGGCCTGTAGTAAATGCCTACAATGGTGTCCTTTCCATTGTTCTGTCCTTGTATTCTTACCCAAACAGTTTCGACAGAACTCCCGGTCTCTGAAGCTTCAATCTCTGTGCAGATATACGCGTTTCTAACATACAATGCGACATCTCCTCCTCGTTTATCAAGTCTGTCTCTTGAAAATAAGTCGTATCCTTCTAGCCTTGTATTCCAATCATGTGTATCGTCCCACCAAGTTTCAGTGATTCCAATGACATCATATTTCTTTTCCTGTGTTAGTAGTTCCAATTCTCGTTGTTTGTTGCTCATGCTTTGTGCATTAGTATAGAAACATTTTAGTTTGTGATTGGTTTCTCTTTCTCCAATATTTTTATTAATTAGATTCTTTTGTCTTTGTTCTTCCTTTCCACTTCTAATAGCAGAGTTCTTAATAGCATTTGTCAGGTGTATGGCATTTTCTGGTCTTTTGATTCCCTTCCCACATTGTTCTAGTTTAAAGCTCTCCTTACAAGTGTAGCAAGGCGACTTCCAAATACATGTTTTCCTGTCTTCGTAAGGTGCACCCCATCTCTAGCAAGTAGTCCATCATAAAGGTAATTCACTCCGTGATCCATAAATCCAAATAGTTGCTGACGGCACCATTGACGTAGCCAGTTGTTCACCTGCAGAATCTTATTCCACCTTCTTGTTCCGTGGCCATCCACTGGGAGGATGGAAGAGAAGACCACCTGCGCTCCCAGTTTTTTCACTTTCTTGCCTAAGTCTTCAAAGTCTCTGCAGATGGTTTCCAGGTCATTTCTTGCGGTGTCATTTGTCCCCACATGTAGTAGCAGGAATGGGTAGTCATCTGTAGGTCTGAAGAGTCCTGATATCCTTTCAGACACATCTTTAATTTTTGCACCTGGAAGACAGCACATTTCTCTTGAAGTTATATCCGGTCTGCAGATAGCGGCCTCTGTTCCTCTCAACAGGGAATCCCCCATGACCACCACTCTCCGTTTCTTCTTCACAACATTTTTCTTTCTCCATCCAGGAGGACTCTGAAGGTGTACAAGGTTGCTGTTTGTGGGCAAAGTCTTATCCTGATGTATTTCTTCGTTTTGCTGCGTGAGAGCCTGGTACTGGTTCCTGAACAGTATGGGTGCTGACGGCCTCCTGATCCTCCTGCTTCTCTGGGTCACATGTCTCCATTCCTCTGTTTCTTCAGGTGCACTTCGAATTTCTTCTCTTTCTGTAACATGAAGAGATAATTCTGCCCTGTCTAAGAACTCTTCACCTTCCTTAATGATCTTTAACGTAGCTAACCTCTCTTCGAGATTTTGCAACTTTTCCTCCAACAGGGACACAAGCTTGCATTTGTGGCATGTGAAGTTTGGCTTTTCCACTGGTAAGTCTGTGAACATGTAACAAGAAATGCAGCTCACCAAATGGCTCCTGGCCTCTTCCATATTGAGATTTCTTAAAAACGATTAAAGACGAGCCAAAATTCGGCGCGCGGTTTTCCGATTTTCCAGATCAAATGCAAAGGATTAGCAAATGAAACACTTAGCTGAACAATGCAGGATCAGGGCAGGAGACATCAGACCTCTGAATGCACAGGAAAGCAATTACCAGCAGGGATTGCAGGAAGTCTGCAGACTTAAATACTGCAATCAGTAACCCCAGATCCCCAATCGTCATCATCATCATCAGGTGGCAGACCTCTGTCAATCTGGCCAGCTCCACTACCTCCAGTAACCACCGGAGGGAGCAGGGGGAGCTTAGGCTCAGAAGTCTGAGCCAGGGAATTCACAACAGGGGATACTGTTACACCCGGTCCCTGTCCTGGCTCTGCGCCCTGGTCTGCTGCTGCCCCCCATTCAGGGCACTCACCTCGTGCATTGAACGCTATTCCTGTGCAGCAGCCGGCTCCCTGTATGTCCCATGCTGCTTCTCAGCATTCAGTTCTCTCCCCTTCCCCAACCCTCCTGTCATCCCATCGGCAGGTCTTCAGCTAAAACTATTAGGGCAAGCACGCGCACTCCCCTGGCTTCTTAAAGGGACAGCGTGCATTTTTCAAAATGGGTAATTCTCCAATGGCAGCACACTGGCTGCTACTTCTGGCCTCTACTCCATAGGGAGAGCGCCGGAGCAACGAGTATCAATCATTGCTACATCCGGTTCTGTTGCTAACCTGTCTGTGCTGCGTTTGCAGTCTCTGTGCATTCTCTCATGGTATCTGTCTCCACAGAATATCTGTATCCTGATTACCCTGGCTATCTCGGCTAATCATCTGTGCAAAAGCCATCCCGTTCCGCCAACAGCCATCCGAGTCCGAGGACTGTAACAAGGTTCCTGGAGCCAGCTATCTACCAACTACCCGGATCCAGGATCCGTCTCATTACGGACTCTGTTATTACTTCTGTTATCCCTTTTGGTCCCGCTGGGACAGCTGCACGTGTCTGGGGTCTAACTGGAGGTAGCACCTGTGTCCTCCGGGTATTCCACTCTGGTCCTATCTGAGGGACTTTACTACGGGTACTGGGGCTCACTGGTAACGCCCCCTTCGGAGCCCCCCGGATAGTGGTCCCGAGGTTCCACTTTAAAAATAAAAAAACGAACGTGAACTCCACCATCTCTGCCTCCGCTTCCATTCGTCACAGTTTGTAATGGCTTCTTAGCAGCTGCTCTCTTAATCCGATGAACTTGCCTGGCAGAAACCTTCCTCATTCTGCTTTTATCAGCACGAACATGTCTGTGCTCAGAATCAGCCACAAATCTCTTAACAGTACAATGATCACACTTAAGTTTTCGGGAAATATCTAATGATTTCATCCCTTGACCAAGGCATTGCACTATATGATGCTTTTCAGCAGCAGAGAGATCCTTTTTCTTTCCCATGTTACTTGAAAACTCTGGCTTGCTTAATAGTGTGGAACATCCAGTTTTCCCTTTATTGGGCTCACATGACAAACTAATTATCACAGGTATCTGAGATTGATTTCAGTGACCCAAAAAACCCTGAGACACAATACCATCAATGGGTTTCATTGACAAAAAAAAAAGCTATGACACTTAGAACCAATTTGCATAATAATTCGGAACATGGTGTAGTTTTGTCATTTTTGTAGTGGACTCTATATGGAAGAGAATGCAAGAAATGAGATAGCTGACCGGCTCTCCAGAAACCCAAAGAGGAGGGGGTGGAAAGACTTTGAAGGCATTCCTTTGTTGGCCATTCGTTTCCCATTCCAAAATGGGATACTCTGAAAAAAACGTTATTAAACCAAGAATGGAATACTTTGTCCTCTTTCCCCGGGGGGGGAAGAGTGGATTAGCCAATATAGGATACATGGAGGAGGCCTGTGGTATGATTGATGACCGTACTATTATTGCAGCAAGCAAGGGTAGCTCCAATAGTAGGGTGTGTCTTAAGAACATTAACTACAGAAAGGTCCAACCAGGTAATAGTGGTTAGAGGGATGTTTGTGAAACTGTTCAATCCCGACCCAGGCCTTCTCCATTCAATTCCTGCAGCAGTCCAAAACTCTAGAAAGGGGGGCAGCAATATCATATAATCTGAAATCAGGCAAGGCAATACCCCCAGAGGACTTAGGACGATGCAATGTATTTCTTGCTACACGGGGATGCTTACTGGACCAGATAAACTTCATCTGAGCTGTGGCAAGATCTTGAAAGAAGAACGAGGGGACAGCAAGTGGGAGGGCCTGAATAACATACAGGATTCGAGGGAGAATGTTCATTTTAAATATCGCATTTCTGCTGAACCATGTAAAGGCATTTCTCATCCATCTTGAACAATTCTCTTGTACTGATTTGAGCAATTTAAGGAACTTAAGGGAATAAGTCAATTTCTTATCACTTGGTAGTAATATCCCTAGATACTTTATCGCTGATTTTAATATTAGAGAGGTCGTTATTAGTGTTGAGCGATACCATCCGATACCGTGAAGTATCGGATCGAATTGTATCGGACCGATACCCAAATCGCCGATTCCGATACCGGAACTCCCATTCAAGTCAATGGGACAAAAATATCGGAATTAAAAAAAACCCTTTCTTTACTTGCACATCCTGTTCGGGAGGGGGGAAGAGTGTGGGCGGGGCGTGGGCGGATACTGTGCGTGTCTGTGTGTGCGGGCGGGGTCTGTGCGGGCCTGCCGGGGGTCTGTATGGGCTTGCCGGGGGGGGTGTGGACTGCCGGGGGGGTGTGCGGACTGCCGGGGGTCTGTACGGGCCTGCCGGGGGTCTGTACGGGCCTGCCGGGGGTCTGTGCGGACTGCCAGGGGTCTGTGCGGGCCTGCCGGGGGTCTGTGCGGGCCTGCCGGGGGTCTGTGCGGGCCTGCCGGGGGTCTGTGCGGGCCTGCCGGGGGTCTGTGCGGGCCTGCCGGGGGTCTGTGCGGGCCTGCCGGGGGTCTGTGCGGGCCTGCCGGGGGTCTGTGCGGGCCTGCCGGGGGTCTGTGCGGGCCTGCCGGGGGTCTGTGCGGGCCTGCCGGGGGTCTGTGCGTGTGTGCAGGCATCGTCTGATGGGACTACAAGTCCCATCGGGCTATGCCTGCTACAATGACAGTGATTGACACATTAGCAAATGATGGGACAGTAGTAATCCCATCATCCGGCTAATGTGTTGAATGTAAAAAAAAAAAATATATATATATATACATACTACATACATACTACATATATACAACATTCATACAGCATACATACATACTACATACTACATACATACTTCATATATACTATATTCATACTACATACATACTTCATATATACTACATTCATACAACATACATACATGCATACTACATACATACTACATATATACTACATTCGTACAACATACATACTACATATATACTACATTCATACAACATACATACATACTACATATATACTACATTCATTCAACATACATACATAGTACATACTACATATATACTACATTCATACAACATACATACTACATACATACTTCATATATACTACATTCATACAACATACATACATGCATACTACATACATACTACATATATACTACATTCATACAACATACATACATACTACATACATACAACATACATACTACATACATACAACATGCTACAGATCTACAAAATACATACTACATACAATACATTCATACAATACATACATATAGACATACAGTACATATAACATAGAGTACATACTCACCATCACTTGTCACTTTGTTCCCCGAAGCCAGTGTCATCTATAAAAAATATGAAAATAACAAACAAGCTATATACTCCCTGATCCTCAGAAATCCACGTGTGTCCCACGACGATCTCACGTGGAGAACAGCAGCATCAGCTGATGCCACCGCTCTCTAGGGGCCCCAGGAATACAATGACGGGAGGTAGGTATCCTTCGCACTGTATTCCTCCGCCACTGTAAAAAAATAGTCCCTAGTCTCACTTTTGGCATTGCTGTGTGAGAAAGTTCCCACACAGCTTTTGCCATAAAGTGAGACCAGGGAACCATAGTAACCTCTCAGTGATGCAGTGCTGGAGATCGTCGGGACACTCGTGGATTTCTGCGGATCAGGGAGTATATTGCTTGTTTGTTTTTTTCATATTTTTCACAGTGAGATGACACTGGCTTCGAGGATCAAAGTGATAAGAGATGGTGAGTATGTACTCTATGTTATAGGTACTGTATGTCTATATGTATGTATTGTATGAATGTATTGTATGTAGTATGTATGTTGTATGTCTGTAGCATGTTGTATGCATGTTGTATGTATGAACCACAACAAGAGAGCACAAAATGACAAATTTGAAAAAATACTCTGCAGTAAAAAACATATAAAAGTAATCAGCAAGTGCTGTATAACAAATACAGGGTATTTAGTCGACACATTTTTTGCAAAAAATACATACCAAGCTGCTTCACCACTTCACGGTAACCCTTCACGAAGCAGTCCCTATCTAATGTATTCAAAACCTGAACATGTGAACAGTGTCTAAATGAACAGGATACAGACAGGCGCTTCCCAGTATATGGGCTTGTTGGTGAAAGACAGCTCATTTATGTGCATGTCACAAAGGAGGAGGGTGGGGTCTCCCAAACCGTGCTGAGCACGGAAAAAATGGATTAAAAACATATATGTGACATGCACAAGTGTGAACAAGTCGGTAAGACAATGCCCACACCACCCAATGGCTGAACCACAACAAGAGAGCACAAAATGACAAATTTGAAAAAATACTCTGCAGTAAAAAACATATAAAAGTAATCAGCAAGTGCTGTATAACAAATACAGGGTATTTAGTCGACACATTTTTTGCAAAAAATACATACCAAGCTGTTTCACCACTTCACGGTAACCCTTCATGAAGCAGTCCCTATCTAATGTATTCAAAACCTGAACATGTGAACAGTGTCTAAATGAACAGGATACAGACAGGCGCTTCCCAGTATATGGGCTTGTTGGTCAAAGACAGCTCATTTATGTGCATGTCACAAAGGAGGAGGGTGGGGTCTCCCAAACCATGCTGAGCATGGAAAAAATGTATTAAAAACATATATGTGACATGCACAAGTGTGAACAAGTCGGTAAGACAATGCCCACACCACCCAATGGCTGAACCACAACAAGAGAGCACAAAATGACAAATTTGAAAAAATACTCTGCAGTAAAAAACATATAAAAGTAATCAGCAAGTGCTGTATAACAAATACAGGGTATTTAGTCGACACATTTTTTGCAAAAAATACATACCAAGCTGCTTCACCACTTCACGGTAACCCTTCACGAAGCAGTCCCTATCTAATGTATTCAAAACCTGAACATGTGAACAGTGTCTAAATGAACAGGATACAGACAGGCGCTTCCCAGTATATGGGCTTGTTGGTGAAAGACAGCTCATTTATGTGCATGTCACAAAGGAGGAGGGTGGGGTCTCCCAAACCGTGCTGAGCACGGAAAAAATGGATTAAAAACATATATGTGACATGCACAAGTGTGAACAAGTCGGTAAGACAATGCCCACACCACCCAATGGCTGAACCACAACAAGAGAGCACAAAATGACAAATTTGAAAAAATACTCTGCAGTAAAAAACATAAAAGTAATCAGCAAGTGCTGTATAACAAATACAGGGTATTTAGTCGACACATTTTTTGCAAAAAATACATACCAAGCTGTTTCACCACTTCACGGTAACCCTTCATGAAGCAGTCCCTATCTAATGTATTCAAAACCTGAACATGTGAACAGTGTCTAAATGAACAGGATACAGACAGGCGCTTCCCAGTATATGGGCTTGTTGGTCAAAGACAGCTCATTTATGTGCATGTCACAAAGGAGGAGGGTGGGGTCTCCCAAACCATGCTGAGCATGGAAAAAATGTATTAAAAACATATATGTGACATGCACAAGTGTGAACAAGTCGGTAAGACAATGCCCACACCACCCAATGGCTGAACCACAACAAGAGAGCACAAAATGACAAATTTGAAAAAATACTCTGCAGTAAAAAACATATAAAAGTAATCAGCAAGTGCTGTATAACAAATACAGGGTATTTAGTCGACACATTTTTTGCAAAAAATACATACCAAGCTGTTTCACCACTTCACGGTAACCCTTCATGAAGCAGTCCCTATCTAATGTATTCAAAACCTGAACATGTGAACAGTGTCTAAATGAACAGGATACAGACAGGCGCTTCCCAGTATATGGGCTTGTTGGTCAAAGACAGCTCATTTATGTGCATGTCACAAAGGAGGAGGGTGGGGTCTCCCAAACCATGCTGAGCATGGAAAAAATGTATTAAAAACATATATGTGACATGCACAAGTGTGAACAAGTCGGTAAGACAATGCCCACACCACCCAATGGCTGAACCACAACAAGAGAGCACAAAATGACAAATTTGAAAAAATACTCTGCAGTAAAAAACATATAAAAGTAATCAGCAAGTGCTGTATAACAAATACAGGGTATTTAGTCGACACATTTTTTGCAAAAAATACATACCAAGCTGCTTCACCACTTCACGGTAACCCTTCACGAAGCAGTCCCTATCTAATGTATTCAAAACCTGAACATGTGAACAGTGTCTAAATGAACAGGATACAGACAAGCGCTTCCCAGTATATGGGCTTGTTGGTGAAAGACAGCTCATTTATGTGCATGTCACAAAGGAGGAGGGTGGGGTCTCCCAAACCGTGCTGAACACGGAAAAAATGGATTAAAAACATATATGTGACATGCACAAGTGTGAACAAGTTGGTAAGACAATGCCCACACCACCCAATGGCTGAACCACAACAAGAAAGCACAAAATGACAAATTTGAAAAAATACTCTTTTTGTTTTTAATGTTGTATGTATGTAGTATGTACTATGTATGTATGTTGTATGAATGTTGTATATATGTAGTATGCATGTATTATGAAGTATGTATGTATGCTGTATGAATGTAGTATATATGAAGTATGTATGTAGTATGTTGTATGTATGAATGTTGTATGAATGTAGTATGTTGTATGTATGTATGTTGTATGAATGTAGTATATATGAAGTATGTATGTAGTATGTTGTATGTATGTATGTTGTATGAATGTAGTATATATGTAGTATGTATGTAGTATGTATGTATGTATGGTGTATGAATGTAGTATATATGTAGTATGTATGTAGTATGTAAGTTGTATGAATGTAGTATATATGAAGTATGTATGTAGTATGCATGTATGTTTTATGTATGAATGTTGTATATATGTAGTATGCATGTATTATGTAGTATGTATGTATGTATGTATGCTGTATGAATGTAGTATATATGTAGTATGTATGTATGTATGTATGTTATATGAATGTAGTATATATGTAGTATGTATGTAGTATGTATGTTGAATGAATGTAGTATATATGAAGTATAATGTAGTATGTATGTATGCTGTATGAATGTTGTATATATGTAGTATGTATGTAGTATGTATGTTTTTTTTTACATTCAACACATTAGCCGGATGATGGGACTACTACTGTCCCATCATTGGCTAATGTGTCAATCACTGTCATTGTGGCAGGCATCGCCCGATATGAAGTATGTATGTAGTATGTATATATGTTGTATGAATGTAGTATATATGTAGTATGTATGTAGTATGTATGTGTGTTGTATAAATGTAGTATATATGTAGTATGTATGTAGTATGTATGTATGTTGTATGAATGTAGTATATATGAAGTATGTATGTAGTATGTAGTATGCATGTATGTTTTATGTATGAATGTTGTATATATGTAGTAGGCATGTATTATGTAGCATGTATGTATGTATGCTGTATGAATGTAGTATATATGTAGTATGTATGTATGTTGTATGAATGTAGTATATATGTAGTATGTATGTAGTATGTATGTATGTTGTATGACTGTAGTATATATGAAGTATAATGTAGTATGTATGTATGTATGTATGTTGTATGAATGTAGTATATATGAAGTATAATGTAGTATGTATGTATGTTGTATGAATGTAGTATATATGTAGCATGTATGTAGTATGTATGTATGTTGTATGAATGTAGTATATATGTAGTATGTATGTAGTATGTATGTATGCTGTATGAATGTTGTATATATGTAGTATGTATGTAGTATGTATGTAGTATGTATGTTTTTTTTTACATTCAACACATTAGCCGGATGATGGGACTACTACTGTCCCATCATTGGCTAATGTGTCAATCACTGTCATTGTAGCAGGCATCGCCCGATGGGACTTGTAGTCCCATCGGACAATGCCTGCACACACACACAACCCCCGGCAGGCGCGAACAGACCTCCTGCAGTCCGCACAGACCCCCGGCAGCCGGCACAGACCCCCGGCAGGCCCGTACAGACCCCCGGCAGCTGGCACAGACCCCCGGCAGGCCCGCACAGACCCCCGGCAGTCCGCACAGACCCCCAGCAGCCGGCACAGACACCCGGCAGGCCCGTACAGACCCCCAGCAGTCCTCACAAACCCCCGGCAGCCAGCACAGACCCCCGGCAGGCCCGCACAGACCGCGCATCATGATGCGCACAGACCGCGCATCATGATGACATCATTTCAGCAGCCAATCACAGCCACAACAGTGGCTCACTGCATTATGGGAACTTCCGATTCCGGTATCCGATATTGTAAAAATATCGGTACTCGGTATCGGAATTCCGATACAGCGAATATCGGCCGATACACGATATTTGCAGTATCGGAATGCTCAACACTAGTCGTTATATGTACTAAACTCCGCCATTAGAGTAGGCAAAGATTTGGCTGGTTTGTTAATGAAAAAAAGCAGATGATCCGCATAGGACGCAATTTTACATGGAGAACCCAGAAAACAAGGACCCTCAATATTCTTATTAGACTGGATTTTCCTCATAAATGGTTCTAGTGTAAGAATGAAGATCAGAGGAGATAATGGACATCCCTGACGCGTACCATTGCGTATAACAAACTCTTTGGACAGTACCCCATTCACTTTTACGTTGGCAATTGGCTTTGAGTATACTGCTGATATCCAGCGTAACACATTGGATTTTAGGCCTAGTCTCTGAAGGGTCTCATTCATAAAAACCCAGTTCACTCCATGGAATGCCTTCTCTACATTGGTAGACAGTAGCATAAGAGGCTGACATTTAATTCTGGCTCTATGTATTAGGTTCATTGCCTTGGTTGTGTTGTCTCTGGCTTCCCTTCCCCTCAAGAAACCCGCCTGATCTTGGTGGATAATGCCTGTCAAAAGCGGCGACAATCTGGATGCCAGCATTTTTGCAAACAGCTTAATATCCACGTTGAGCAGGGATATAGGCCTATAACTTGCACATTGTGCTGGGTCTTTCCCACCCTTATGTATCACTGATATGTGGGCTCGCAGGGTGTCTCCTGGGAGAGCCTTTAGATATCGCATTAAGGCTTGTCATCAGATAAGGAGAGAGATCCCAAGAACAATTTATAGTAGGCCAGTGAAAATCTTTCTGGGCCCGGGGCCTTTCCCGACTTGGTTTCTTTTACAGCGGCTCACAGTTCCTCTATAGTAAAAGGCAACTCTAAGGTAGCTATGTCAGTGTCGGACAGAGAGGAAAGGCCAGACTCTTATGTATTTCTGGATATGTGATTTGAAGTTAGCATTTTGTGTGGTGGGTGTGGTGTGACTGGTGGTCAAGTGGTTAATGGAAGGTATGTGTCACAGGGATGGTAATTCCCTGTGATGTAGCCCGGAGTGTTTTTCTTAAGTGTACGTAGATTTTTAAGTGTTGCTGTTCACATTTGGGTCCAGGCAAATGAAGATACCAAATCCAAATACCAAAGAATTTGTGTTTGCAATCATTTTCAGGAAGAAACTGAGTATTATCTGACAGAATTGCAGGGGTGTCAATACTTTTGGCCACAACTGTACTCTTTGGCGCCATCGCTCTCATTCTTTAAGTCCCCCTTGTTCACATCTGGCAGCTGTCAATTTGCCTCCAACACTTTACCTTTGACTTTTTCCCCATTATGTAGATAGGGGCAAAATTGTTTGGTGAATTGTAACGCACAGGGTTAAAATTTAGCCTCACAACATAGCCTATGACGCTCTCGGGGTCCAGACGTGTGACTGTGCGAAATTTTGTGGCTGTAACTGCGACGGTTCATATGCCAATCCCGGACATACACACATACACTTTTTCCCCATTATGTACCTAGGGGCAAAATTGTTTGGTGAACTGGAACGCACAGGTTAAAATTTCACCTCACAACATACCCTATGACGCTCTCGGGGTCCAGACGTGTGACTGTGCAAAATTTTGTGTCTGTAGCTGCGACGATGCAGATGCCAATCCCGGACATACAC
The DNA here is from genome assembly GCF_039654945.1 of Dendrobates tinctorius. Lineage (NCBI taxonomy): Eukaryota > Metazoa > Chordata > Amphibia > Anura > Dendrobatidae > Dendrobates > Dendrobates tinctorius. The sequence continues at coordinate 2,781,452 of NW_027361977.1, forward strand.
ACATACATACAAACATACACACACACATTGAGCTTTATATATTAGATGACTTTCTGATATCGTCTGACGGGTGATGTTTATGTGATCTTTCTAGGTTTTCAATCTCTCCCAAAAGACCAGTGATCTCCTGAGCACGTTAGCGCTTTTTACGAGCACAATGCTTAATGAGGATTCCCCTAATCACACACTTGTGCCCCTCCCACACAATACAGGGGTCTGTTCTTTCCACAGCATTAAGTGCAAAGTATGTGTCAAGGGACTCCTGTAGTTCAGTTCTCACAATAGGGTCATCTAAAAAAGATGCATTCAGATGGCAATGGCACTGTTTTACCAAGGCATGTTCTGAAAAGAATATACTATCTATATTTGCTTTTTGAAGCAGAGGTAAGTCCTGATGTCTCAGCAGAAAATAGTCAATTCTTGTGTAAACATCATGGGAATTTGAGTAAAAGGAATAATCCCTGTCTGCTGGGTGAAGTAATTGCCAAGAGACTACTAATTGCTGGTCCTGCAAACATTTCTGTATGTGTCTTTGTGTGGGACTTGAGAGGGAATACACTCCCTTGGAATTATCTATAGAAGGGTCGAGGGTGGTGTTAAAGTCACCCCCAAGAATCTGAATATCCTCTGTGAATACCGCTAGCTGTTCTAGATAAGTGTGGAGTGCTTTGTCCTGACCAACATTGGGTAAACACAGGGAGGCAAATGTGACCCTGATAGAACCGATCAGACCTTTTACCATTTGCAGACGGCCCTTTCTTCTTGTATTTTTTATTAATAATTTCATGTTCTTTATTTAGAATTCTATTGCGAATATTAGTTGAAAGATGGATAATTTCGGGATAGTTTTCAAAGGGTTTGATGGTTTCAAATAATTTATAGATTTTTAGTTTGCTATCCAGAAGCTGTTTCTTTCTTTTATCAATAATGAAACCAACTACTTGTCTGGAAAAATCCTTAAACATGGAGTCCCACTCTAATAGTGTAGTCGCATCTCCAATATCTCCTGTTAAAGCTTTATAAACAATCAGGCCTTTAGGAAAACAGTCGTATGCCAAATAGCGTTCTAATGTTGCCACCTCCCAAAGATCCCACACTTCTTTTATTAGTAGATGCTCCAAAGTTTTGAGAGAATCTCTTAATTTATCAATGCCAACCCTCCTGGGATTGGGAGGAGCTTTTTCATGTGCCAGGTTAAAAAACTTTTGAATGTTCAATATGTGGTCTTTCCTGTGTGACCGTAAGTCTCCCATTATAAAAAAATATATATTGCACAGCTGCCGACTGAAAAAGTGTCTGTTAATTGATATGAAGCAAATAAAAAGTATACAGTGGTGCTAATGTGCACAAGAGTTTTAGCAGCAAAATAAAAGACAATAGCCACCCAATTGTCAGTGATAGTCTAATAGAGAATGTAAAAAGAATGTGCGCTCAAAACTTCTTTCAAAAATGGGATAGTTTTCAGTTTTAGTTAAAAAAGAATAATATTAACAGATACTCATCAGTAGACCACATCTGTTAGATAAAAATGGTTAATATATTAAATTCACTACACAATGAAAGTAGTCTAGTATTAGTCTAAGGAAATAGTAAAAATTAATAGTTGCTAGTATGAGGACTTCGGTTCAATACAGCGCTGATATAAAGTATCAAATAGTCAGCCTTGTCCAACTTTCAGTGAGACAAAATCATGTAGGCTGAATACATAGTTTGACAGGTAAACTCCCAGGAAAACAGTACCTGTTATAACGGCATGAGGAAATCCTCTCTGTGGGTTAGAAAAGCAAACTTGCTGATATAACAAGATGGCGGTATCCAACGAAAAGTTAATAGATGGGAGCGCTTGAAAGTTGGGCAAGGCTGACTATTTGATCATTTATATCAGCGCTGTATTGAACCGAAGTCCTCATACTAGTAACCATTAATTTTTACTATTTACTTGGACTAACATTAGACTACTTTCATTGTGTAAAAAAAATGTAATATATTAACCAACTTTAATCTAACAGATGTGGTCCACTGGTGAGTATCTGTTATTATTATTTTTTTTTACTAAAACTGAATACTATCCCATTTTTGAAACAAGAAGTTTTGATCACAAATTATTTTTACATTCTCTATTAGACTATCACTGACATTTGGGTGGCTATTGTCTTTTATTTTGCTGCTGAAACTCTTGTGTACATTAGCACCACTGTATGCTTTTTATTTGCTAACAGCCACTTTTTCAGCCAGCAGCTGTGCAATATATATTTTTTATAATGGAAGACTTATGGTCAGACAGGAAAGACCGCATATTGAACATTCAAAAGTTTTTTTTAACCTGGCACATGATCAAGCTCCTCCCAATCCCAGGAGAGATAGCATTGATAAATTAAGAGATTCTCTCAAAACTTTGGCTCATCTACTAATGAAAGAAATGCGGGATCTTTAGGAGGTGGCAACATTAGAACGCTACTTGGCGTACAAGTGTAGTCCTAAAGGCCTGATTGTTTATAAAGCTTTATCAAGAGATATTGGAGATGTGACTACACTATGCGAGTGGGACTCCATGTTTAAGGTTTTTTCCAGACAAGCAGTTGGTTTCATTATTGATAAAAGAAAGAAACAACTTCTGGATAGCAAACTAAAAATCTTTAATTTATTTCAAACCATTGTAGGGGAAGTGGACTGACCTATGGACCTGTCTGCAGCAGGAGGGTTAATGTACAATGTGCTGGACATGGACTGCTGTATATGAAGGTGGGAGACAGCTAGACAGAGGAGAAGGATGGTGAAGTACTGGGTTTTGCCACTAGGGGGAGACCAAGGACAGCAGAAACAGAAGAAGGTGTAGTACTGCAGTTTGGCCACAAGATGGGAGCATAGAGCAGTGAGAAAAGGGCTTTACATCAGCTTAAGGCTACAAAACCGCACAGTCATGGGGGCGGGTTACAGGAGCTCTAGAGGGGAATTCCCGGGGAGGGGAATAAATAGTTGTAGATAGTTCCAGAAGAGTCAGTCCAGGGAGAGGAGCTAAAAGGAAGAAGAAACAGAAGGAGGAGATGGACAGAGAACAAGCTCCAGCAGGGACTGAGGAGGAAGACAGTCAGGGGGGTGGCCCTGACAAGAGGAGCCACAGAACAGAGACAGCCTGGGGTACCACAAACGGATGGACTCGGACGGGTGAAGCGCTGTGGTGGTAGGCCTAGGGCAGCGACAGTGAAAGAGCCACGAGGGACGTCAATTAGGAAAAGGAAGGAAGTGAAGGTACCTGGACCTGTGTGCGGATTCGAGCAGCTGCTGTGTGGTGCTGCAGAGTCAAGCAGCTGCTGTGTGGTGCTGCGGGTCGTCGACAGGATGGCCAATAAAGAGGACCTGTTGGACGCACTTCAGTCTCTGTCTCAGTCTGTTCGCGGCGGAAAGAGGACCACCCCCCAGTTGGCTCTCGTACCTACACCATCAAACCCTTTGAAAACCATCCCGAAATTATCCATCTTTAAACCAATATTCGCAATAGAATTCTAAATAAAGAATGTGAAATGGTTAATAAAACCGCAAGAAGTTTAGTAGGGATTCTATTCCGGAATGTGGAACACGTAATTTTTCACGTTCTGAGCAAATATTTGAGGTGATCGATGAGGTGAATGGTAGTTACTCGGATATTTCCATATCTGAAGACAGATTTTCTGTTCATCCCACCCAAAAAAGAGAAGAGTCCCCTTCTCCTTCTCCTCTTATTACAAGAACAGAAACTGTCATTAGGTCAGAGCCCACCACTTGTATCGGGCCAGACAACACATCATCTAGGATCCCGTATAATATTAACAATCCCCCTCCCTTGTCTAAATCACCCACAACATCGACTATTATCCAAAATCGATTCCAGGTGTTGGAGTCTATTGAAGATTCACCTACCATTACAACCATTGAGAAAAGCCCTTATTATTAATACCACAAGAGGAAGAAATACAGGGAATTCTAACTCTAATCAACAGACACGCAAGAAACAAATTAATAAAAAAAAATTTCAGATGGCCCCAAAAAAACATAAAGGAGTGGCTGCCGGTGCCGGAAATTCTCCTAAAAGAAAAAGAATCTAAACTCTATCTATCTGATCACACAGTCTATTTTTAATTTAAGCAAACACATCTTTAGTCAGAATGAGATTACTTTACTTAATAAAGGCCTTAAGTATGCTCCTGCTTGTAAATTTAACAAATTTCAGGCATTTATAGGAATAAAACTCTTTATGCGCAAACTGGCAATCAAAAAACATTTTTTTAAAAATCCTATTAAAGATTATCTTTGCCCTACTAATACCTTCGTACATACCAATCTCCAAAATAAATCCCATTTTCATCCTCTTAATTAATATTCAGAATCAATGGATACATTACGAAAAAATGTTATAGCAGATATTCGTAGGACTAGAGATAAAAGATGCTCTAGATTAATGTACAATCTTACGTTATCAGAAAGTAATGCCATCAAGTCCCTACAAAATAACAAGAAAAATCGTAGTTACTTACCGATAATGGTATTTCTCTGATCCCATGATGGCACCACGGAGAGAGACGGATCCGCCCTCAGGGAAAGGAAACCTATAGATGAAAAAGGCGGTACCTCTCCCACATCAGTTGGTTTACAGAGCATTACACAGAACTTTCAGCTGCAACTCAAATGGTTATAAAAATCCAAAATTAATCAAATTAAGCTTAATAGAGGCACCGCGTGGCTAAGTACTAAAGCTAATTAACTCACTCTAATGTGCACACCTGTGTGTGAAAGGGAGGGGATGTACGGGTGCCGTCATGGGATCAGAGAAATACCGTTATCGGTAAGTAACTACGATTTTCTCTTTCCACCATGACGGCACCACGGAAAGAATTGCAAAGATTGTACATCTAGGGAGGGACCACCGCCTCCAGAACCCTTTTCCCAAAGGTGAGATCTGAAGAGTTCAAGTCTAGATGGTAATGTCTGAAGAATGTAGAGGGGAAAGACCAAGTGGCAGCTCTACATATCTGGTCTATTGAAGCGCCAGCTTTCTCCGACCAGGATGATGCCACTGCCCTGGTTGAATGGGCCCTTACATCCTCCGGGATGGCCGCCATTGTAGCCTTTGATGCTTTTTGACCCTTCCGTGGACCCTGAAAGCAGACAAACAGAGCCCTATCCTTCCTAAACTCCCTTGTGTTTATCAAGTATTGGACCAGGCACCTTTTTACATCTAAAGTGTGCAGTACCCCTTCTGTTTTGTTCTTGGGATTGGGACAGGAGGGTAAGGTGATCTCCTGGGTCCTATGAAACTGTGACGGAACCTTGGGAAGATAGACTGGGTCGGTTCTGAGAATTACCCTATCCTCCAGTACTTGAGTAAAGGGTGAGTGGGCAGATAAAGCTTGCATATCACTAATGCGACGGGCAGAAGTTAAGGCTACGAGGAGGGAGGTCTTAAGGGATAATATTTTTAAGGGAGTCTCCGCTAGGGGTTCGAAGGGAGATTTGGTTAGTGCGTTTAGCACTAGGTTTAGATCCCAGGGGGGGTGATACGTAGAGGGATCGGCCTGGATCTACTTGAGGCTCTAATGAATCTCATAACCCACCGATTTTTGGCTAAGTCATGGTTATACAAAGCTCCCAAGGCCGCCACCTGTACTTTCAAGGTGCTGGTAGCTAACCCCTTTTCCAAACCCTTCTGTAGGAATTCCAGAATTCTGTCTATTGGGATTTCTCCTGTTGGGTCAGAACCTGATACTGAAATGAATTTTTCCTACTTTCCCATATGCCTTAGTGGTTACTGGCTTTCTACTTTGTAGTAGCGTGGATACCAAGTTTGACGAGAAGCCCCTATTGCTTAGGAGTTCCCTTTCAAAAGCCAAGCTGTCCTGTGTAAGTTTTTTATATGGAGGTGATACACTGGTCCCTGGGATAGAAGGTCTGGAGTTTCTGGTAGGACCCAGGGGTCTGTAACAGACATTCTTCTCAGCCAGGAGAACCATATTCTTTGAGGCCAGAAGGGGGCTATCACAATTATCATCACTTTGTCCCCCGTATTTTCCTCAGTACTAAGGGGTTGAGAGATATTGGTGGGAAAGCGTAAGCCAGCTGATAATCCCAGGGTATCGTGAAGGCGTTTAGAGCTACTGGGCCCCCTCGGGGATCGATTGAGCAGAAGGTTTCCAACTTCTGGTTCTGACTGTTCGCAAATAAGTCTATTTCTGGCCGGCCCCAGAGTTTCACAATCTGGTTGAAGACTAACTGGCTTAGTTACCACTCCCCTTGTTTTAAGCGTGTTCTGCTTAAGAAGTCCGAACCTTTTATGTAAGTGATTCTAGATTGTGTTCTGCTAGGTGGAAGATAGATTTTGTTACCTCCATAAGCGCTCGAGATCTGGTGTCCCCCTGGTGGTTTAGATATGCTACCACTACCTGGTTGTCTGAGAAGACCCGTGTGTGTTGGGAGTGAAGTGAATCCAGAAAATGAACGAGAGCTAGTTTTACTGCCAGCAACTCTTTCATGTTTGAGGAAGCTGACTCTTTTCCCTGAGTCCAGGGCCCTTGTGCCACCTGACTGCCTAGATGTGCACCCCACCCCCAGGGACTAGCATCTGTGGTTAGGATCTTTGTCGCTGGTAATACCCAAGGGACCCCCTTGGTTAGATTGACTGGATCTGCCCACCATGTTAAGGAATGTATTGTGTTTGGTGAGAAGTCTAATTGCATGTCTAAATTCCCATGTAGGGAAACGTCTGTGTCTAATATTTCCCACTGTAGGTCTCGAGTATGGCTTTGTGCCCACTGTACCGCTGGCATGTAGGCTGTCATTGATCCCAATAGAGACACTGCTTTTCTCAGGGTAGTGACTGGGGAAGCTATCATTTGTGACACCATCAGTGTCATCTTTTGAATCTTCATCAGCGGAAGATAACATTTCTGTTCGGTTGAGTCTAGTATTAACCCCAAGTACTCCTGTACCTGACTTGGTACAAGTCTGGATTTGGGCAAATTCAGCATCCATCATAGACTCACTAGAGATCTCATGACCATGTCCAGTTGCTGTTTGCAGTGGTGAAAGGTGACGCCTACTAATAAGAGATCGTCCAGGTATGTTTTGCTCTTATGTGGGCCATTACTTCTGACATTATTTTTGTAAATGCTCTTGGAGCAATAGCTAGCCCGAAGGGGAAAGCTCTGAACTGATAATGTTTTATCTCTCCTTGGATCTTCACCGCCACCCTGAGGTATTTCCTGTGGTCTCTGTGAATGGGTACATGGTAATATGCGTCTCTCAAGTCTAATACAGCCATGAAGCACGATGGGGGGAAGCATTTTTACACAAGATTTTATTGTCTCCATTTTGAAATGCTGAATTTCCAGGAACTTGTTCAGTCTTTTTAGGTTTATGATTGCCCTGTATGTTCCGTCTGGCTTTCTGCGGAGGAAGAGACGGGAGTAGAAGCCTTTGCCTATGTCCTGGTAGGGGACTTCTTGCAATACCTACTTCTCCCATAGATTTGCGATTTCTTGTTGAAGAGCCAACTGCTCGCATGGTGTCTTTTGGGGCGTTACCACAAAAGAATTGTTTGGGAAGGTATTGAATTTTAGTCTTGGGCCTTCTTTTATTATGCTCAATATCCACGGACTAGTGGATATTTTTTCCCATGCCTGGAGAAAGTAGGACAGCATTCCCCCGACCTGGGGAGCACCTTCATTGTGGCTTTTTGTTGTCGGTGGGTTTGTTAAACATAAAGCCTTTGTTTTTATTTCTTTTATCCTTCCATCCTTCTTTGCTCCCTTTTGGGGGCCTTTGTCGCATAAATCTTCTGTTCCGAAAAGGCCGTTTGTATGACTGACTAGTGAAACCGGGAAAGGACTTTTTCTTGTCCCCTGCCTTGTCCAAGATGTCGTCTAGCGTTGAGCCAAATAATAATTCCCCCTCACACGGGATGGCACACAATTTGGTTTTTGTCTGCAAGTCTCCTGGCCAGCATTTTAGCCATAAGGCGCATCTCGCGGCATTTGAGAAGGAGGCTGCTCTGGCTGCTAACCTAGTCGAGTCCACTGACGCATCCGCCAGGAAAGCTGCTGCTCCTTTTATTATAGAAACTGATCTTTGCATTGTTTCTCTTGAGACTTTTTCTTTTATTTGGGAATCTAAATGATCTAATTAGGGCGCGTGCCGTGCATGTGGCTGCTATGGCTGGCTTTAGTCCCCCTCCTGCCGCTTCACAAGCATTTTTTTAAAAAGTTTCTGCTTTTTTATCCATTGGGTCCTTCAGGGTGCCCATGTCTTCGAAGGGCAGGGCAAATTTTTTAGAAGCTTTTGCAACCGCTACATCTAGTTTAGGGGCTTTACTCCATAGGGAGCAGGCTGGATCGTCAAAGGGGTATTTTCTCTTGGGTGTCAGGAGGACTTTCTTGTCTGCCTTTTTCCATTCTCGTTTAATTAGGGAGTGGATTTTCTCATTTATCGGAAAAGCCCTCCGCTTTTTCTGTTCTAGTCCACTGAACATTAAATCTTGGGCCGTTTTCTTAGGGCGTTCGTGTACCAGCCCCATAGCTGTCCTCACGGCTTTTACCAGGGCGTCTGTCTCTTCAATAGGGAAGCAGCCGCATCCCCCTTCTGAGGATGATGAGGAGGACTGGGAGGATGACGATTTACTTGAGTCAGATAGTTCACTTTCTGACTCGCTAACACTGGACTCTGGAGACCTATGCCTGGATTTACGTTTTTTATTTGAGGTTCTAACGCCCTTAAGGGCGTCTTTGACCTGGGTCCTTATCAGTGTTTTGAGGTCTGAAGCGAACCTCGGGGATTCCTCCTGGATTGTCTGTTCTATGCACGCCGCACAGAGTTTTTTCTCCCACATAGGGGGTAGCTCCTCCGTGCATATGGCACATACCGTGTGTTTGGATTTGACTGTGCATTTACGCCCCTGAAAGAAATTAATAACCGCACATTAGCGAGCGGACTTTCACGGAGATCACTCACCCTCCTTGTGGAACGAGAGATACCGTCTCGGGCATAGGGTTTATTTCTACCGCTGAATCCACTTCTGGCTGTACCGCCATGGTGGAGCTTTGGCTGCGCCGTGATCCTGAATGACCGCTGCTGCTGCGCTGTTGGGAAGAGGTGCGCTGGCACTGTGAATGCTGGCGATGCTCTTGCGTTTGTCGCTGCCCCTGCTTCGGGGACTGCCGCGACGTCTCCTTCTCCTTCTGTGGCTTGTCACCCATGGTGATTGCCCTCTGCCCCTTTAGTGGGGTTTAAATATGGACTTCTCTCCTTTCTTTTTTTTTTCTGGAGTGCGGTGCCACGTCATCACCCCTTCCCAGTGGTGCCCCGCGCCGCCGCCGGAAGTGACCGCTCGTGCATGCGCACTGCGAATTTCCCAGCAGTGCACTGCGCCTCACCTTCTCAAGGGAGCTGTGCTCACATGCGCGCCACTGCTGGCATCCAGCGCCCTCCCTTGGCTCCTGCAGAGGCTCTGTATCCCGCGGTTCCCAGTGGCCGCTGCTACCTTCCACTTACCGCTCCAAGGCCCGGCTGTCATGACCATGCTGGATCATGACAGATAAAAAGAACTAGTAACCTTTTTTTTCCCTTAAGCTGTGTGCTTAATGATAGTTTTGCCCCTGGTGGCCATTAGGGTCATTGCACTGTGGTGTTTTCAGTTCTAGTTTTCTTTTCTTTGCCTTTTGCCCCCGGTGGTCAGTGGGGTTATAGCAGCTTTTGGCCCCTGATCATTTGACCATTCCCTTTTCCTATATAGGGTCACATGGTCTATGAGCAGGTGTTGGTGATATTGCTCATTTCCAACCAAGTCTGGCGGAGAAAGGGACTACAGAGAAGAGTACCTGGCAGCTCAGGGGAGCTCTGGTGTATAGCTTCAGGTGGAAGCTGAACTCAGGTGTCAAGCATCAGGGGTGAAGCAGAACTTTGGTGTTGGACACTGTTGCTGGGAGCAATAGCAACAGAGCAAAGCTAAGTGGTGTTTCCCTGTTTGTATTTTTCCCTGGTGTGTATTAGTACAGCGGTGGGGCCAGTGCCTGCTCCCTAGCAAGGGATAGGTGTAGGGTGTGCTAGGGTGACAGGTATCCTGATTGGCGCCCGGTGCGGAACCGGCATAGGGAACGTTAGGAGTGTGAGGGACACTGACTCAGGGGAGTGCAGGAGGTCTCCATGTCCCCGTTCCCTATCGCAGGGCCCACCATTGTAACTGTTTCCCTTCCCCCGTGTCTTGTTGTTTTAGCTACCGGCCTGCGGGTCGTGTCACACAGGACAGTTACATGTGCCGTGTCTTGTTGTGTTAGTTACTGGCCTGCGGGTCATGTCACACAGTACAGGTCCACGTGACACCGGCACTCAGCGGGAGGTTCCTCTTTAGTGACCGCAGCCACTATATCTGGAAGAGGCACACATCTCTTTTTTTTTGGATCGGCAGACTTGGTTTTCTTCTGCATCTTTGCTGCCTCTCCCCACTCACCCACAAGGTCCGCCGACCCCGGTGGTGGTGCTTCGGGGGAAGCAAGAGAAGGACCCCGACCCAGCCGAGGCAGGTAGCCCCACTGCCTGTTATTGCACTGGTTCGGCCCCCGGCATCCCACGTCGATCTTTAGGTACATGCTGTAGGTTCTCCATCAGGGACAGGAAACCAACTGATGTGGGAGAGAGGTACCGCCTTTTTCATCTGTAGGTTTCCTGTCTCTGAGGGCAGATCCCTCTCTCTCCGTGGTGCCGTCATGGGGGAAAGAGAAATTATAAGATATCCAGTAGATAAAGGGGGGATTGTCATACTTGATCAAGAGAACTACCATAAAGAGGCCTTACGACTTTTGAACGACAATCGTACCTACAAAAAACTTGATGCAGATCCTACTGAAAAATTAATTAGCGATATGAAAACACTGACAAATAAAGGATTCAATATGGAGTTTTTAAATAAACATGAGCTTGATTTTATTAATATTCCTTATCCGGGGATAGTTATTTTTTACTATTTGCCAAAAATTCACAAATATATGGTAAACCCACCTGGTCGACCCATAGTCTCTGGCATTCAATGTCTCACATCTAATTTATCAAAATATATTGATTGCCATTTCCAAAAATGGTTCCCTAATTGCCTGCCTATCTGAAAGACAGCACTCATACTGCAATTACTCAAAGATATACAATGGCAGGATCATTATATTCTCGGTACTTTGGATATCACTTCTCTCTATACAGTGATTGAACATATTAGGGGTTGTAAATCAGCTGCACATTTTTTAAATAAATATAAAATACTTCCAGAAGAACAAATTGAATGTTTTTAAAAATGTATGCTTTTAATTTTAATTTACAACTATTTTAAATACCAGACAGACTACTACTCCCAGCAGTGGGGCACTGCTATGGGTACCAGTTTCACACCCAGTCATGCTAATCTTTATGCTGGAAGATGGCAAGAAGTTGCTATCTATCCAACAGGCAGGCCTGGTGCTCTGGCAACATTTTATTGATGATGTGATTTTTATTTGATCTGGAGGTCAACAAGCACTAAATCAGGTTTTAATAGAAATTAATAAAAATGATAATTTTTTAAATTTCACATCTACCACTAATATGAACACTATTAACTTTTTATACCTCATCATTTTTATTGAGGAACGTAGTATTCAGACTCGAACCTTTCGGAAACCTACAGATTCGAACAGTTTTATCCCGACTGATAGCTGCCACTTACCAAGCTGGTTACAAAATGTACCTTAGAGCCAATTCTTGAGAATTCGCCGTAACTGCTCTAGGAACCAAGACTTTAATTCAGAAGCTATTATTTTTACTAATAATTTTTTAAAGAAGGGATATGATAGACTCCACCTTGAGGAAGCGAAAAAAACTACACAAAATAAACCCATTCAGGATCTTCTAAGTGGCAATAACACTCATAATCAAAATGAAAACCATAATGGGAACCCTGATGATTTTATTCCTATCGTTATGGAATAGAACTCCAATTCCCATATTCTAACTAAAATAGCAAAATAAATTAGGACTTATTGAGAGACGATTAAACCATAGGATCATTAATTCCTCAAGTTCCAAGGTTTGTGTACAAAAAAGCTTGTATTCTTAGGAACATCATTGCCCCTACTGTACATTCTAACTGTTCAAAAAACTTTTAACACCTTTCCTAAATGATCTTAGAGGGTTTTTTCCCTGCAGGAAATGTAAGCTGTGCCAACAAACAAAAACTTTAAAACAACTGACACTAATGGGTGGAAATAAAGATTATAAAATCCAAAATTATATTACCTGCACTACTGAAAGTGTGATACACACTATTAAATGCCCTTGTAACAAGCTGTACGAGGGGCGTATCAAACGCCCATTAAAAGTCAGGATAAATGAACATATTAGATATATAAAGAAAAAATGTATGGGCCATCCTCTGTCCTAGCATTTTTTAGAAAATCATGAGGGTTCTGTGCACAACATGATGGTAACATGTTGCAAATAAATATACCAGCAAACAATCTTCAATTATATACCCATATAGTTGGCGACTCAATTATAACACTACAAACAAGGAGAAACAAAGAGTATATGTTGCAAAAAAATTTGCAAAAATCTTTGTATTTTATTAATTACCAAATGTTGTACAAAAATGCATAATTTGCATATCACATGAATTACATGTGTTTATTATTAATCATGTGACTCAATCCATGGGTCAAAAAATGACCATAAGATACAGGACAGGATAAGGTTACGACACATGCACAAACAATAGATATCTTTTCAAGCAAATCTCATATCTTTTCAAAACATGTGCCCAACAATATAGTGTAATCCAATGGGTTAACATTTCAAGTGCTGTGATTGCCTCATGATTAACAAAAACTATACCGCTTCATGTGCATCATACAATACATGGTAAGGGAAAAAGAATAATTACCCATAAGTTTTGAAAAATCCCCCCTGAGGAAGCGACATCCTGTGTACGCGAAACGCACATCGGGGTATATGATCGGGGTCAGGACGGGATTTTTCAACACTTATGGGTAATTAATCTTATTCCCTTACAATGTATTGTATGATGCACATGAAGCGGTATAGTGTTTGTTAGCCATGAGGCAATCACAGCACTAGAAATGTTAACCCATTGGATTTCACTATATTGTTGGGCACATGTTTTGAAAAGATATGAGATTTGCATAAAATGATATCTATTGTTTGTGCATGTGTCGTAACCTTATCCTGTCCTGTATCTTATGGTCATTTTTTGACCCATGGATTGAGTCACATGATTAATAATAAACCCATGTAATTCATGTGATATGCAAATTATGCATTTTTGTGCAACATTTGGTAATTAATAAAATACAAAGATTTTTGTACATTTTTTGGCAACATATACTCTTTGTTTCTCCTTGTTTGTAATGATGGTAACTGGTGTTGAATACATACAATCACACATACGAAGGGTCGGACTGGCCCACCGGTCACCCAGCCAGTGGTGTGTCACTAATAGCGGCACACCACGCAGCTGCTATGGGGGCCCTGCCAGCTTAGCAGCAGCGGGTGACAGGAGGCAGGAGCCCCTGTCCCCGCTGCTAAAGAGAAATTAATATTCACTGTTATGAATGGGTCACCGAGGAGGAAAAAAGCAACAAACGCTAAGTCTCAGAAAACCAGAGAGATTGGTCACTATGCAGACTGCAGAGCCCTGATCTTAACACACAACTAGAAGCAGTCATGGAGCGTGCCTACGGTGGTCCTAGACGCCTCGTCACACCCGGAGCACTACATAAGCCTAAAGCAGGAAGAGAGCAAAACTAACTCCCCAGAGCAGACCCCAAAGGAAAGACAGACCCCCACATGTATTGACGGTGAAGCAAGATGAAAACACAAACAAAGGCAGAAAAATAGGCTGAGCAAATGATGGGGCCAAACTAACTTGAAAGGACAGGAAAGGAAAGATACTGTCTGCAATCTGCCAAAAAAAATAATGTCCAACGCTTCTGATAACAAAATTAACCCTGAAGTCACTAGACTTCTCCCACTATATCAGCACTCTGGAATATTCTGAGATAGAGCAAAAAAGAGGCCAATCTAATAAAGGACAAAAAGGCAAGTTGGCAAATACAGATAAATAAGAGTGGAAATTCAGCACAGCCCAGCCGGGCTGGCTAACCACACAAAACCTGAGTTGACCAACAAGAGCAAGTGTGAACATTAGCAAAAAACAAACTTAACTTGAGATGACTGGAGCAGAGCTGAAGTCCAAGACCTGAGTAGCAGACTAATCACCAGCAAAAGGATAGGGCGTTGGCTGTCTTATATCCAGTCTGATACTTCAGAGATCCAATCACTATCCTCCTCGTCATGTGGCAGACCATTACCAATTAAACTGACCTCACTACCTCCTGTCACTACCAGAGGGAGAACGGAAGGAGAACTCCCAGCTGGTGGAGCAGAAAATGAGCTCATAACAGCACCCCCCCTTGAGTAGGGGTCACCGAACCCTCATCCACGGCACCAGGCCGATCAGGATGGGCCCGGTGAAAAGCACAAATCAATTTATTGGCATGAATATCCGAGGCAGAGACGCAAGAATTATCCTCCGGGCCATAACCCTTCCATTTGACCAAATACTGGAGTCCCCGTCTGACCAAGCGAGAATCCAATATTTTCTCTACCTCATATTCCACATTGCCTTTAACCAAAACAGGGTCAGGAGGAGCCGCCACAGGAACTACTGGCTCCACAAACCTCTTCAACAGTGATTTGTGAAATACGTTATGGATTTTGAACATAACTGGAAGAGCCAACCGAAAAGAAACAGGATTAAGAATCTCCAAAATCTTATAAGGTCCAATAAATCTTGGCTTAAATTTTGGAGATGCAACTTTCATAGGAATATTCTTAGATGACAACCAAACCATATCACCCACTTTCAACCGGGGCCAATGGTCCTATGCCAGTTGGAAAAACGCTGGGCCTTTTCCTGAGAGAGTGACAACTTATCCACCACTTGGTCCCATATCTGCTGCATTCTCACAACCACAGTGTCCACACCTGGGCAGGATGAAGATTCCACCTGTCCCGAAGAGAATCGAGGATGAAACCCAAAATTACAGAAAAAGGGTGACATCGGAGTGGCAGAACTAGCTCTATTGTTCAGGGCAAATTCGGAAATTCGGCCAAGGGCAAAAATGAGACCCAATCATCTTGATCAGCAGATATAAAACATCTTAAATAAGACTCCAAGGTCTGGTTTGTTCTCTCAGTCTGCCCATTGGTCTGGGAATGAAACACGGAGGAGAAGGATAACTGAATTCCCAGATTGGAACAAAAGGCTTTCCAAAATCTGGAAGCAAACTGGACCCCTCTATCGGACAAAACCTTGAAAGATTATTGGATCAAATATTCTGAGAAAACCAAGAAAGCAAAAGGAATTTGACCCTAAAAATTAACTTTTATTCCAATATTAAAAACCTGGATAGTACCAATATAGGGAGCAGGGTACATTATATTGTGGACATACAAATTGTGCAATATATCAGGGCACTACACTCGCCCTAATAAGCCCTAGTGCGTCCCTTCCTTGCCGCGGAGGTTGGCACCCTAATATATACGATATGGCGCCCCCGCTCAACGTCGGTGACCCTAATAGCACCCTATACAACCCTAGTCAACGAAGAGGATACACAAAATAAACACAAACACACACAAATCCCGAAAAAAATGACCCCTAATGGAGAGACCATGTATTGTCTCTAGGAGTACACCTAATCTTGACACAGAGTGGAGGGTATATATCCACCCTCATATCTCGTAGTAAAAAATGCTTATGGTTGCAGCTCAATTAGAAACTTATCTCGTAAGAAAAAATACCAAATGCTGCATAGGTGACAGACTGTAGCTTTCTAAAAAAAGCGTTTACACATAGCAACAATGCATAGATTAAATCCAACAGGAGTTCATCAGGAAAACATATTTGCTGATCCAGCGTGTCCAAGGGACATAATAGTCCTCAAAAATCACAATAGACACAATAATCTCTTTTATAAACAAGTATGGCAAAAAGCACCATTAAATTCATTCATGGGATGACCCAGTTACCCAATAAACAAGTTGCCATTCATCAGTCTGTCAGCATAAAAATTCAAAAATACTTATCAGCCATCAGATGATAACGAGCCCAGCCCGACGCGTTTCCCCCTCTTAGATGTTGAGGGTTCATCAGGGGCAAAAGAGCGCAAGGGGTCTCATCACCCCAGCCGAATGATCAATGCAGTGTGCGGCGTGTTTTCTGTCTCCCGCCGGCTCATATTTACCGCGTTCAGACTACGACGTCACTTCCGGTATGACGCCGTGCTTGTGATCATTATAGTGGGACGCGCCCCCATGTCATGTGGCCAAAATCATCACTTCCGGTAGCGCATCCTAATTACGCGCATCACTAGAGATAAGTACACTGAAGTATAGTCCCACCGCCACATCATGTGACCCTAGACGTCACTTCCGGTGACATACCCCGATCACGTGTCCCTCTCGGCGCATATCACATCATCTCCCCACGTGACCGCCATCCCCAATGGGGAGGAAACCACAATAGGTCGCAGCCCGTGTAATTAACAAAGGAAATGTATTATAGCAAAGGAGGCACATAGCCCGAAGGCAGCATTTATCCAGGGGTAGATAAACTATATATCCGCACATAATAAGAAAGTGTTATTATTAACCCCTCCAGGAGACAGCTCTATGTATCCCAGCTAATCAAATGGTCCAAATATAGAATGATAAATATTCAAGAACAATCTCTTTGCTACAGAAGCATAAAAAATAGCATGGTGGATCCGTCAGGTACACTAACTACAAGAAACTAGTAAAATTCAAATTTTCATTGAGGCCTTTAGGGCTTTGTGATTCTAGCCAAAAAATCCAACGTGTTTCCCGTTGAAGGATCTTCTTATCCCAATCCCCCTGCCTCACTGTGGGTTGAACCCTTTCAATAACACAAAATCCAATCTGTTTCTCATCACCGCCATGGACCAGATTAACATGACGTGCTAATGGGGTCTCTCTTTTGTGTCTAATGTCTCCCAGATGTTCCCCAATCCGTATCCGGAGTTCCCGCTTCGTTTTGCCCACATAATCCAACGGACAAGAACATGTGCACAGATAAACAACTCCTGCAGTTTTGCAATTAGCAAATGAGTTCATTTTATACGTTCTTTTCGTGTGGGCACTACTAAACGTTTTTGATGGTACCACATGCTTGCAAAATCTGCAGTGTCCACATCTAAACGTTCCAACCTGCCTGTTTTGTAGCCAAGTCTCCTCCTTCTTATGTGGTTCCAGATGGCTCTTAACCACTAGATCTCTTATAGATTTTCCCTTCCTATTGGTCACTGAGGGTTTGGGAGAGATTATCCCCCTAATATCTTGGTCAGTCCTGAGTATATCCCAGTGTTTCCTTAAAATCCCCATTACTCTCTTTGACTAATCGTCAAAGGTACCTATTAATCTAGTCAGATTTTCCGTATCTTTCTTCTCTCTCGGATTTAGTAATGAAGATCTCCTAGTCTGTCTGGCCAATTTCAAGGCAGGTTGAATGACATTGGTGGGATAGCCCCTATCCTTAAACCTATCACACAGGTCCCTAGACTGGGCCTGAAAGTCACCCCATTCGGAGCAGTTTCTCCTAAGTCTGAGAAACTGCCCCCTGGGGATACCCCGTTTCAGGGGGAGAGGATGATGACTCTCCCACCTAAGAAGACTGTTTGTAGAAGTTGGTTTCCGGTACAGAGATGTTGTCAATGACCCATCTTTTGCAATTGATATCGTGGTGTCCAAGAAAGTAATGCTTTCTCCACCAATCTCATATGTGAAAAACAGGCCCATCTCGTTAGTATTCAGATGATCCACAAAGGATTTAAACGATTCTCCATTACCCGTCCACAGGACGAGGATGTCGTCAATATAACGTCCCCAAAATAATATATTCGGGGACCAGACGACATCCTCGTCACTGAAGACCACAGTGTCCTCCCACCAGCCCAGGAGCAGATTTGCATACGTGGGGGCACAAGGGCTCCCCATCGCAGTGCCCCTGAGCTGGTGGTAGTACCTGCCATCAAACAAAAAGTAGTTATGGCAAAGTACAAACTCCAACAACTGCAACAAAAATTTATTGTGTGCACCCAGATGTACCCCCCTACCTCTCAGGAAATAGTTGACCGCCTTCAGGCCCTCCACATGCCTGATACTGCTGTACAATGCCTCAACATCAATAGATGCAAGAATGGTACCCGGGTCAACTACAATCCCCTCTATTTTGTTAAGAAGATCCATAGTATCCCTGAGATAGGAAGGCAAGGTCACCACAAATGGTCTCAACATTTTGTCGAGATAAACACTGGAGTTCTGACACAGGGCATCAATCCCGGAGACAATTGGTCTCCCTTTAATCGGGTCCATGCCCTTATGGATTTTTGGTAGTGCATAAAATGTTGCAATTACCGGCCATTTTGGTAACAGAAAATCGAGTTCCTTCTTAGAAATCAGCTTGGTTTCTAGAGCCATTTTCAAGATTTTTGACAGTCCCAAACTAAAATCTTTAGTTGGATCCATTCTCAAAATCTCATAAGTTGATTCATCAGATAGGATGGCTAAACACATCTCAATATATTTGTCCCTATTCAAGATAACCGTGTTGCCACCCTTATCTGAGGGTTTAAGTACAATCTGCTTATTATTCATCAGTCCCTCCAATGCTTTTCTCTCACGATACGTGAGATTGGGTAGGGTCTGTTCTACTTTAGGATTTATATTCCGTATCTCATCAGAGACTAACTGTAAAAAAATATCAATACAGCCAGTCTCTCCTATCGGAGGTGTTTTTTTACTTTTTAATTTCAAATCTGAAAATGGTCCAGTTCCCACTCCCCGCTGTCCCTCCTCCGCCATCTCTGTTAAAAGGAGCACATCAGGGAGTTCGTCCAACGTTATACCAAGTTGCTGACATTTAGCCTTATCACTCAAGAGAAAAAATTTTTTCCATTTCAATTTACGTGTGAATAAATTTATATCCTTTATCCATTCAAAGGGATCAAATTTGGTGGTTGGTACAAAAGAGAGTCCTCTCCTCAATACAACAATCTCCTCATTGGAGAGAGAATATGATGACAGATTGATTATCTGGTTCTTATAATCCTCCCCCCACCTCACCTTGTTTGGTTGGTACGTTCCCTCAATCTGTAGGGGACCAAACCTTTGGTCTCTAAAAAAGAGGAAGAGGAGGAAGACGACAATACTCCCCCAACTGTGGTGGAGGGCTGATTTAGATTCCCTACAGTAGTATTCATTGATGCTCTCCCCGATGTTCTTGTATAGTACCTGTCCGTTCCTTGCCATCTCTTGTAGCCACTTCTACGGCTATGTCCCCTGTATCTAAAATGGGTTTTCCTACTGTTATACCCTGAATTACCCTCAGTATCAGATGATTCAACCTCCGAGGATGATCTATCTGTAGGACAATAATTATTATCTGTGAGAGCTGGGTATGCTCTTTTTTCCTTGAATTCAGTTATGTCTCTTAGGAACCTTTTATGTTTCCTCTCTTTCATATACAGTTGATATTTCTCAACCGCAGTTTTGAGATTCTCCTCCTTGGTATTAAAATCAGTTACTGTTCTCAGGAATCCCGTGTAACCGAACCACCTGTTGTAAAAACAAGGGTACCAACTCAGCGGAAGATGGCAACTTTGGGAGTGGTACAAGATGGACCATCTTCGAAAATCTATCACAAATCACCCAGATAACAGTCATTCTCTGAGAGACAGGAAGATCAGAAATAAAATCCATTGAGATATGGGTCCACGGCCTCCTGGGCACCGGGAGGGGCATCAGCAACCCACTAAAACGAGAACAGGGTTTAGACCGAGAACAAGTCCCACAGGACTGTACAAAATTCCTGACATCATGAGACAAGGCAGGCCACCAAAACGACCGACTCACCAAATCTCTGGTACCAAAAATACCTGGATGACCAGCCAATGCGGAGCAATGGACTTCAGACATCACTCTCTTTCTCCACTGGTCAGGAACATACAATCTTCCCATAGGGCAACGCTCAGGTTTATCCTCCTGAAATTTCTCCAGGGCGCGTCTCAAATCGGGCGAAATGGCAGAAAGAACTACCCCCTCACCTAGGATAGTAGTAGGCTCGGTCACATTAAGAGAATCAGCAAAGAAACTCCTAGAAAGGGCGTCTGCCTCAACATTCTTAGTGCCCGGAAGAAAAGAGACCACAAAATTAAAACGCGCGAAAAACAAGTCCCATCTAGGCTGTCTAGGATTCAAGCGTTTAGCCGGCTCCAGATAAATCAGATTCTTGTGATCGGTGAGGACCACAAATTGATGTCTAGCTCCCTCCAACCAATGTCTCCACTCCTCAAATGCCCATTTCATGGCCAACAATTCCCGATTCCCCACGTCATAGTTGCGTTCAGATGGGGAGAACTTTCGAGAAAAGAAGACACAGGGATTCATCTTAGAAGTCACAGGATCTTTTTGGGACAAAACAGCTCCTGCACCAATCTCAGAAGCGTCTACTTCCACTTGAAATGAAAGTGAGACATCAGGTTGCCGTAGAACTGGAGCTGAAGTAAATCTCCGCTTAAGCTCCTGAAATGCTGAGACAGCTTCAGGAGACCAATTCAGCACATCAGCTCCCTTCTTGGTCAGATCAGTCAGTGGGTTGACAATACTAGAAAAATTACCTAAAAATTTACGATAGAAATTAGCAAAACCCCAAAACTTCTGGAGAGCCTTCAGAGAAGTAGGCTGAACCCAATCATAAATGGCCTGTACCTTGGCCGGGTCCATTTCAATAGTCGATGGAGACAAGATAAATCCCAAAAATGAAATCCTCTGTACACCAAAGAGGCATTTCGATCCCTTAACAAACAGGGAATTCTCCCTCAAAATCCGGAACACAGTCCGGACGTGTTCCACATGGGAATCCCAATCACTAGAAAAGATCAAAATATCATCCACATAGATGATCAAAAACTTATCTACAAAGTCTCGAAAAATATCATTCATAAAGGACTGGAAGACAGAAGGGGCATTAGAGAGCCCAAAAGGCATCACCAGGTACTCAAAATGTCCCTCCGGAGTATTAAACGCCGTCTTCCATTCATCCCCGTGCTTGATGCGAATAAGATTATACGCCCCCCTGAGGTCAAGCTTAGTAAACCAGCAGGCACTCTTAACTCTGGAGAATAAATCAGACATCAGAGGTAACGGGTACTGATATTTAACCGTCATCTTGTTAAAGGAACTATAATCAATACACGGTCTTAATGAACCATCTTTTTAGGCCACAAAAAAAAAACAGCGCCTAAAGGTGACGAGGATGGTCTAATATGACCCTTCTCCAACGACTCCTTAATATAGGATCGCATAGCATCATGTTCAGGTACAGATAAGTTGAAAAGCCGACCCTTGGGAAATTTACACCCAGGCATCAACTCAATTGCACAGTCATAACTCCTATGAGGAGGCAAAGATGCAGGCTTACTCTCACTAAATACATCAGAGAAATCAGCCAGATAATCAGGAATATCATGAGACTGAGGAGAGGTGGAGAAAACAGGAGCGTCCCTAAGAACACACTGACAACCCCAACTCACCACAGACACAGATCTCCAATCCAAAGCTGGGTTATGAGTTTGCAACCAGGGGAAACCCAGAACAATAGTATCATGCAAATTATCCAGCACCAAAAATTTACAATTTTCTTGGTGGTCTGGGGCAACTCGCATTATCACCTGGGTCCAAAACTGAGGTTTATTCTCTGCCAAAGGAGTGGCATCAATACCCCTCAAAGGAATAGGCGTCTGCAGAGGCGTCATGGACAAGCCACAACATTTAGCAAAGTCCAAATCCATCAGATTCAGAGCTGCTCCTGAATCCACAAAAGCCTTTGTGGAAAATGTGGACAAGGAGCAGATCAAAGTAATTGCCAAAAGAAACTTAGGTTGTACACTGCCCACAGCAAATGTGTGTGCAAAACGTTTCTCTCATTTAGGGCAGACAGAAATAGTATGAGAGGCATCTCCACAGAAAAAACACAGCTTATTATGCCTTCTAAACTCCTGACATTGTGCCCTAGACAACCCCCATCACATTGCATAGGTTCAGACATTTGTTCAGAAAGTGGCAGCGCCTCCCGTGTAGTCTTACGTTCATGTAAACGCCGATCAACTTGAATGGCTAATGACATAGAGCCATCCAGACCAGAGGAAACAGGAAATCCCACCATAACATCCTTTATGGTCTCTGATAAACCTTTCCGAAAGAGAGCTGCCAGTGCACTATCATTCCATGTAGTAAGGACCGCCCACTTTTGGAATTTTTGACAGTATAACTCTGCAGGATCCTGACCCTGGCTTAATGCCAACAGGGTTCTCTCAGCTTGATCAACGGCATTAGGTTCTTCATACAACAACCCCAAAGCCTGAAAAAATGCATCCACATTAGTCAGAATAGGACTTTCAGGTGTCAGAGAAAACGCCCAATCCTGGGGATCGCCGCGCAGCAAGGAGATGATAATTTTAACCTGCTGCATAGAGCTCCCTGATGAGTTAGGCTTCTAGGCAAGAAATAATTTACAATTATTCTTAAAATTCAGAAATTTAGACCGATCCCCAGAAAACACATCAGGAGTAGGGATCTTGGGTTCAGCAAAATGTGACTGAATGAGGTAGGCAGAAATTCCCTGCACTTCAGCAGCAAGTTGCTCTACATGATCAGACAGTTGCTTAATCTCCATTAGGGGGAAAAAAAAATCCTCCTACGGCCCCAGAGAAAAAGAGGAAAGAATACAAAAAAAAATTCTGACACTTTTTTTTTCTTTTTCTTTCCCCTGTAGAAGTGCCTGTGGACTACAAATCCCAGGATATCATAGATTCACTAGCTGCATAGTTTGGAGCTAACCATAGTGACAATTGGAAGATGTTCTGCAGCAGCAAGGTAGTAGTACTTACACAGCTCTGCCAGAATGTCTCCTCCAGGAGCTCCAGTTGAACATGGTCCTCAGGGAAGATATGGGGGTCTCTAGGTGCCCGGATCCTGAGGTCCTCTGTCCTGCTCTCAGCTCTCTCGCTTCACACAGTCACCTGGAGGCTTCAGACAGCGTTCAGAGGCGTGTTTACATAGCACGCTGTACATGACAGCCTCTGAACCCTGTCTGAACTCCAGCTCGCTGCTGGGTGCCATAGCAACGCCAGGGGTCTCAGCCTGCTCTGCAGTGTCCCGCCCACCCCGTCAGCTGTGTGTGGCCGCCTGGCCGGCCAGCCGCTCTCAAAGTCCTACTTCTTTCACTGTGCGCCCCTGCTTCTAGGGGGGGCAGCTGCCCCACGGTGGGTACTACGCCCATGGCTGGGACTGGGAGTTCTAATTCTCCCTGTGCTTCTGTTGCATAGCACTTCTTGCTCTGTCATATACCCTGTCACAGCTGCCGCCCCCTCCTGAGTGCCGCCTGAGCTCACTTCTCAACTTGGTTCATGGATGATGCAGCCCTGATGAGGGGGCAGGATTATACCCTATGAGGGGGCAGCATTATACCCTATGAGGGGGTGCATTATACCCTATGAGGGGGCAGCATTATACCCTATGAGGGGGTGCATTATACCCTATGAGGGGGGCAGCATTATATTCTATGGAGGGTTACATTATATTCTATGAGGGGCTATATTATATGAGATGGTTGCATTATATTCTATGAGAAGGCTGCATTATATTATATGAGGGGGCTACATTATATTCTATGAGGGGGCTGCATTATATTCTATGAGGGAGGCTACCCCAACTCCTGCTGCATAATTAAGATTTGTACTACCTTATATTATACCTGGATATTAGCATATTTTACCGCACAATTGGCGGTCTTGTATTTATTTCTATGTAGCTACATAGTGAGCCCCAAGAATGATTTTCTCTGGTGGGCCCAAGGTGTTCCAGTCCGACGCTGCACATACGTAAAGGAGACCATATTATATTGATGTCACGCGCTGAGAGCCATTGGATTTTTGCTCTGGACTCTCTAATTCCAAGAGGACTTAATAGTGAAATTGAATTATTTGGTTTTTATTGAATTTTTTGGTTTTTGCTTTCAGTTACAATTTGCCAATCCATTAGTACTATCAGCCTATCCAGCAAGATTATATAAATATCCCCACCATCCTGAGTAGGACCATCCCTGAAGAAGGAAACCAGTGTTTCCAAAATGCGCCGGAAGGTTTTTTGGTCCTTACTACACTCCGTAGCTATTACAGCCTTGCCACGTCAAGTGCCGATCATGCAGGTCCTGTTCCTAACAGTACAGCGAGACCGTACAGCATGATCAGCTCACCGCGGACTGCAATAAGAAGATTCACCACGGACCGCTGGAAGATCTACAGGAGCAGCTGTCACCGGACGGGAGAGTACTCCCATCTATCAACTTTTCATTGGAGACCGCCATCTTGTTATATCAGCAGAATTGCTTTTCTAACCCACAGAGAGGATTTCCTCATGCTGTTGTAACAGGTATTGTTTGCCTGGGAGTTTTCCTATCAGACTATGTTTTCAGCCTACATGATTTTGTCTCACTAAATGTTGGGCAAGGCTGACTATTTGATACTTTATATCAGCGCTGTGTTGAACCAAATTCCTCATACTAGTAACCATTAATTTTTATTATTTACTTGCACTAACTCTAGACTACTTTCATTGTGTAACGAATTTAATATATTAACCATCTTTTATCTAACAGATGTGGTCCACTGATAAGTATCTGTTAATATTATTCTTTTTTTAACGAAAACTGAACACTATCCCATTTTTGAAACAAGAATGTCATGTTTGTGGACAGGGTTCCTTCCCTGTCCTCTTGGCTCTTGGGGTTAATTTGTATAGCCTCCTTTTGGTTTGAGGACTATATTTATCCGCCTTCATCTGGGGATCCTTGTCAGTGATACATCTCTCTTGGCTGTGTGTCTGACCCCCAGGTGTTTTCATACTGTTTAGTCTGATTGCTTTCTTGTGTATGACTCGGTCTGTTTTCTCCTTCTGTGCTTTGCCTTGTTACTCTGTGCTAATTGTCTGTTTCTGGCTCTGACCTCTGGCTTGGTACTCTAATTTCCCTCCTGTCTGCCCCGTTTGTACTGCACCGCTATCTTCGGCTCCCCGACCTTTTTGCTACGTCTCGACCATGCTTACATCTCACCCTTTTGGCACTTGATCGTCCTCCCGACTTGACTTTGGCACGTTCAGACTACTCTCCGGTTCCGCCGGTCACCACCGCCACTCGGCGTCTGGCTCCACCTCCATCCACTCCCCCAGAGGTCATGTGTTTCAGGTCCTGCACTCCGGCAGGTAAGCTCACCGCAACGCTCCTTACCAGCTCTCTGTCCTTCTGTAACACGTGCATAGACTCCTGCTGTAAGTCTGCAGCAGGGCTCTTGATATTATAACTGACCTAAACATTTAAATGAAATTTTGCACCTTTTTTTCCTTGGTCATGGATCCATTGCATGCTCTCTGAGCAAGTGAATAGCCTCACTCAAATGATGCAAAAACTGTCTGTGGAGCAGTGAAACCAGGCTCAGTCGCATCAACAGGTTCAGAGAGAGGTTGCTGATGCCATGCGTGGTTCTTCTCCTTCTGGGGGTCAGGGTGAGGGTGCCACAGATGTTTCCCTAATCTCCCCCGAACCACTTGTTAAGTTGTCTGACACCTTTTCTGGGGAAAAAAATTATTCAGGGTGTTCAAATAGTGGTGTAAATTGTTTTTCTCCATGCGTCCGCATGCCTCTGGGAATGAAAGCCAGAGGGTGGCAATTATAATTTCTTTATTAAGGGGGGCTCCACAGGCTTGGGCTTTCTCGCTCTCTCTCTCTGCTCCAGAAGGTATGTCTGTAGATCTGTTTTTTGAGGCTCTTGGACATATTTATGATGAGCCTGATAGAGTGCACCTGGCTGAGTATATGGTGATGAGTGTGACACAGGGGACACACTCAGCAGAGTGGTTTTGTTTCGAGTTCAGATGATGGGCGACTGAGATATCCTGGAATGATGCCGCCTTAAAAGGGCATTTCTGCAGAGGCCTGTCCATCCGTTTGCAGGATGCTTTGGCCTTGCATCCTCTCCCGGATACCCTGGAGGGCGCCATGACCCAGGCTGTCCATATGGACCGTAGGCTCCGTGCCAGAGGGGTGATGCAGCAGGAAACCCCTTTATACTCCAGTTCAGGGGACCCTGCTTCGCCTACAGAACCCATGGAGGTGGGAGCCATCTCGGTCAAAGAGAGAGAAAGGAGACGTTGCAGAGATAATCAGCTGTGCTATTACTGCGGAGCCTCAGGACACTGGAAAAAGGACTGTCCTTCTTGTCCCTCCTCATCTAAGCTGTCTGGAAACGCCTAAGCCTGGGTAACGATCCAGGAGGTTGTCCAGACTCCCAGGTACAATTTTCCTAATTTGCTAAAATCCTTCAACAGGTGGAGTTGGAGATTGTTAGTGGTCCCGTTTTGACTACCGCTTTTGTTGACTGTGGATCCACCATCAATTTAATTGACTCTCGTGTTGTGACTCTTTATAAGATATGGACAGTTAGGCTTCAATCCACCGTCAAGGTGGTGGCTATTGACTCCTCTCAACCGAGAGGGAATCTGTTTTGTGTCTGAGGTTTTTTCACTAAGAGTGGTTCCTGCTCATGTGGAAAACATAAACTGTTTAGTCTTGAATAATTTGCCTGCAGATTTGGTTCTAGGTATGCCTTGGCTTCAATGCTATAACCCCATTATTGATTTGGTATTTGGGGAAATTGTTCAATGGGGGTCCAATTGTACTAGTCTGTGTTGCAATACTGTGCCATTGTCAACCCCTTTAAACCTGTATCTGTGTCGTCTGTCGGTCTGGAGGGTATTCCGAAGTACCTAAAAGACTTTGAAGATGTGTTCTCCAAAAGCAAGGCTGAGGCGCTACCACCACATAGACCTTTCGATTGTGCCATTGACTTAGCTCCTGGGGCTAAACTTCCCAAGGCTCGTTTGTTTAATCTGTTCAGGCCCGAGCGCCAAGCCATGAAGGAGTATATTGCGGAGAGTCTCCGCAAAGGGCATATTCACCCTTCTGTCTTGCCTGTAGCTGCTGGGTTTTTTTCGTTAAGAAAAAAGATGGTGGTTTGCGGCTGTGCCTTGACTTTTGGGAACTCCACAAGATTACCTTGAGAAACACATATCCACTCCCCCTCATTTCAGATCTGTGTAACCAACTCTCGGGGGCCAAATGGTTTTGCAAGCTTGATTTAAGGGGGACCTATAACCTGATAAGGGTGTTACGGGCTGGCGGAACGCACCAAATAAATCAAGATGAAATAATATAAGGGGTGCGTTCGCAGCCTGGGCCCACCATGCAGAGGTGACCAACTGCTGCTAAACAATGAGGGGAAGGCGTGTAGGAGAAAAGCCGGACACTGGTAGGTAACCACTGACCCGGTGCTAGCAGGCACGAACTCCGTTGCTTCACGTAGCATGTTCCAGCTGGCGAACAAACGCAACCTGTTTACATCACAGGTCATGGTAGTGTGAACCGCTGCTTATGACGGGTGCAATGTCTGCCATGACGGACGCCACTAACCAGCCTAACAATGGTGCTGGAAAGCGCACACACGGCGTGCGGCGTTACTGTGGCGGATGCTGCGGTAGCAGTGTCGAGGAGGCCAGTAGTGGCCGATGTCCTAGGCGCTGAAGGTAGATGAGGATAACACTGCGGTGCTGTGCAGTATCCGAACTATTGAGCTGACTAATTCCTAACCCTAACTCATGTGTAATATCCTAGGAGCGGGAATTATAATGCGTCAGTCACCAGGCTCTTTCATCCATCATCATGCATACACTAAGTACTATAGCCTCAGAGTCTTGGCGAGGCAGCCATGCGAACCTTTTATAGCTGTGCCCTTCTGGGACCTTCCTGATCCTCCAGATGGACCAATCAGAACTGGAGAAGGACCTGAGCATGTGACTCCCGATCCCCAATGGGAGATCGTCTCATGAGCATGCTCAGTGGACCAAGGGAAGGACTTAGACTCTGGAGTCTTTTGCTGCTGGCCAGGCTGCATTGCAATAAGTGGACCAGAGGTGGCAGCAGCAACCGAACCCACAATGCTGGTGTGGGCAGAACGCCGGGATCATGGAGTCTGCTGAGCAGGCTCCACTGCGGCCGGAGGGGAATGGGAGACCGTCGGTGGCAAGGCTAGTGATTCCCGCTGTGCAGCACCTGGAACCCGAAGGCTAACATTACCCCCCCTCCTAGGGCCCCCTCCCCTCTGAGCCTCGCTGCACTCAAATGCCGCAATAAGGAGCGGGGTGTGGATATTCTCTACTGGCTCCCAGGTCTGAGCTTCAGGACCATGACCCTTCCAGTCGACCAAATAAAATTTTTTGCCATGCACCACCCTGCATCCCACGATGGCATTGACCTCGAACTCATCCTAAGACAGGTCAGATGTCCCGGCAGATGACCCGGAAAACCGGGACAAGTGAGTAGGCTTAAGAAGGGACACGTGAAAGGTGTCAGAAATGGCCAAGTAGGGATGAAGAGCCAGGCGACAGACCACAGGGTTGACCTGCTCCAGGACCTTGAAGGGACCAATGTATCGTGGCACAAACTTGGTGGACATGGCCCGCAGCCTGATATTTTGGGCAGAGAGCCACACCAAGTCGCCAGGGACAAAAGTTGGAGCGGGACTCTGATGCGTATCGGCGGACGCCCTCATTCTTTCCTTAGAGGCTCGGATGGCATCCTGAGTGCGATCCCAAATGTCACGAGCCTCCACTGCCCAGTCTGCCACCCTGGAATCAGTGGAAGACACTGGCATCGGGACGGGGACGCGCGGATGCTGGCCATAATTAAGGAGGAATGGGGTCTGACCAGTGGAGTCAGCTACCGCGTTGTTCAGAGCAAATTCTGCCCACGGTAGTAAGGATGCCCAGTAATCCTGCCTGGCCGAGACAAAATGTCGCAGGTATGTGACCAGTTTGGTTAGCTCTCTCAACCAACCCGTCTCGGGGTGATAGGCGGTGGACAAATTTAGCTCAATGCTGAGCAGACTGCAGAGCTCCCTCCAAAACCGAGATGCAAATTGGGGACCTGGTCACTAACTATCTTTTCCGGCATACCGTGCAAACGAAATGCGTGCTTTATGAACAGCACGGCAAGACCACGGGCAGAAGGCAGCCGCGTGAGTGGCACCAGATGCACCATTTTAGAAAAATGATCGGTGACCACCCAGATGACCATGCTGCCACTGGATTTGGGCAGGCTGACCACAAAATCCATGCCGACCATCTCCCAGGGTCTGTCTGCCACCGGCAAGGGGTACAGTAACCCAGCCGGCCTAGAGGACCTGTTCCGAGCACAGGAGATGCATGCCTGAATGTATTCTCTCATGTCCCGAGCCATGTGCGGCCACAAATAAGTCCTTGCCAAGAGTTCCATGGTCCGCCTAGTACCAAAGTGACCACTCACCCTGGATGCGTGAGCCCACGCGAGAACCTCTGGCCGCAGGCGGGGAGGAACAAAGGTCTTGCCCGGCAGCACTGACTCAAGAGCAACCGGAGCCACGGTCCTCAGACTCTCAGAGGGGACAATTAGCTGAGGTTCAGCCTCCTCTGCTGACACCACTGAGCGAGAGAGCATCAGCCCGGACGTTCTTCTCACCGGACAGATTGTGCAAGGTGAAGCGGAAGTGGGAGAAGAAGAGAGACCACCTGGCTTGGCGAGAGTTCAACCGCTGGGCCGTTTGTAAGTACACCAGGTTTTTATGGTCGGTGTACACCTGAAAGGGGAACCATTCTCCCTCCAGGAGATGTCTCCACTCGGAAAAGGCCAACTTTATTGCCAGCAGCTCTCTGTCCCCAATGGTGTAGTTTCTCTCTGCCGGTGAGAAGGTCTTGGAGAAAAAGAAGCAGGGATGCTTCTGACCTTGAGTAAAAGGACTGCTCCTGCACCAACTGATGAGGCATCTACCTCTAGGATAAAGGGTTTATCCACATCGGGACGATGGAGGATAGGAGTGCCAGCAAAATGGGTCTTAAGAGACGAGAAGGCCACGGAGACCTGTTCCGACCAAACCTTAGGAATAGCTCCCTTTTTGGTGAGGGCGACCAAAGGAGCCACCAGTGTGGAGAAGTGGGGAATGAACTGGCGGTAGTAATTAACGAACCCAAAAAAACGCTGCACCGTTTTAAGAGAGTGGGGCTCCTGCCAGTCCATTACCGCCTGCAATTTGACAGAATCCATAGCCAACCCCTGGGCCGCGATGATATAGCCCAGGAACGGCAAAGACTCCTGCTCAAATTGACACTTCTCCAACTTGGCGAAGAGAGAATTCGCCAGCAAACGGTCGAAGACCTTGCAGACACCTCTCCGGTGAGATGCCATATCTGTAGAGAAGATGAGGATGTCATCCAGATAGATTACCACAGAGGTGGAAAGCATGCTGGTGCATTACAGAGGCCGAAGGGCATAACCAGATACTCATAGTGGCCATCCCTGGTATTAAAGGCTGTCTTCCACTTGTCCCCTTCACGTATGTGGATCAAGTTGTAAGCCCCCTTAGATCTAGCTTCGTGAAGACCCGGGCCCCTCGCAACCTGTCGAACAGCTCAGAGATCAGGGGAAGAGGAAATTTGTTTTTGACGATTTTGGCATTGAGACCTCTGTAATCAATGCAAGGGTGCAGCTCTCCATTCTTCTTCTGTACGAAGAAGAACCCTGCCCCCGATGGTGACACCGACTTCCTAATAAACCCTCTTGCCAGGTTCTCCCGGATGTATTATGACATGGCCACCGTCTCCGGGAGGGACAGCGGATATACGCGGCCTCGAGGAGGCTCCGCACCTGGCAGAAGGTCTATAGGACAGTCATAGAAATGATTGGGCGGTAGAGTCTCTGCAGATTTTTTAGAAAACATGTCTGCGTGCTGCTGGTAGTGTCTGGGGAGTGCGGAGAGATTAGCAGGCACCTCGTCGGTCGAGGCTACGTGAGCGCAGTCCCTCATGCATCTACCCTCACAGGACTTGCTCCAACCCAGTATTCTCCCCGAGGACCACTCTATATGAGGAGAATGGCAATGGAGCCAGGGAACCTGGTCGATGCCCTCGGGCATAATGAGCAGAGACAACGTCTCATGGTGGGACAGCGAGATTGAGAGCTCAAGGGGTGCTGTCTGGTGTGTAATTTGGAACAGTAAGGTCGAACCGTTGACCACCCTGATGGTCACGGGGTGAGGAAGTGGCACCAAGGGAATTGTGTGCCGTTGGACGAAGGCCAAGAACATAAAGTTTGCCTCTGCCCCGGAGTCCATTCAGACCTCTACCCCCCAGGTGGAAGCACCGCTCTCTAACGTCCCTCGGAAGGACAGTTTGGAGGAGAACGTTCCAGTGTCTAGTAGGCCTCTGCCGACTACCACTAGACGCGATGATTTCCCAACCGCTGATGGCACCTGTTGGCCAGGTGACCAGGCTGTCGACACTGGAAGCAGCGCGCTGAGATTCGCACTGGGTGCGACTTGGAGCCTGTGCGAGACACCTCCATGGCCTCCGGGGGCATGACTCCCAGAGCGGGGGGGTTCTAGGGGTTTACAGAAGGCGGGAGCCAACCTAACCCTCGGTCTGGACTGAGAATGCTCCAACCCTCGCTCCATAAAACGGAGATCTATGTGGGTGGAAACGGTAATCATCTCCTCCAGACTACCGGGAGCCTCCCTGGTGGCAAGAGCATCTTTAGCATGCTCCACCAAACCTCTCCAGAACACAGGGACGAGTGCTTTATCAGGCCATTCCAGCTCGGAAGCCAGTGGCCGGAAGTGGACGGCATAATGGCTGACCGAGAGGGATCCCTGTGTTAGTGCCAACAACTGGAGAGAGGTGTCGTGTGTGACCCGCGGCCCCAAGAAGACCTGCTTTAAGGAGGTCAGGAACTGAGCAGCACTCAGAACCACGGGGTCACCACGCTCCCACAGTGGAGTGGCCCATTCCAAAGCCCTGCCCGACAGGAGGGAGATGATGAACCCCACCTTAGCCCGCTCTGAAGGGAATCGCGTGGCCAGTAACTCAATCTGGATAGAGCACTGGCTCACGAAACCCCTACAAGTGGCGCTGTCGCCCGAGAACTTGTCCGGTAACGGGAGACGGGACAATTTTGGGACGGGAATGGATGTAGAGGTGCGGGAGACTGCCTCTGCTGCCACCTGGACGGCGACTGCAATGACGTCCGCAGCTGAGGCTGAGCGCTCGAGAGCCGACAACCTGCCCTCCAGCTGCTGGACATATCGCTGCAGGCACTGCTTGTCCATCATTGTTAGTCAGGCCCTGGCGCAATCATAATGTTACGGGCTGGCGGAATGCACCAAATAAATAAAGATGAAATAATATAAAGGGTGCGTTCGCAGCCCGGGCCCACCGTGCAGAGGTGACCAACTGTTGCTAAACTATGAGGGGAAGGCGTGTAGGAGAAAAGCCAGACACTGGTAGGTAACCCCTGACCCGGTGCTAGCAGGCACGAACTCCGTTGCTTCACGTAGCACGTGCCAGCCGGCGAACAACCGCAACCTGTTTACGTCACAGGTCACGGTAGTGTGAACCGCTACTTATGACGGGTGCAATGTCCGCCCTGATGAACGCCACTAACCAGCCTAACAACAGTGCTGGAAAGCGCACACATGGCGCGCGGCGTTACTGTGGCAGACGCTGCGGTAGCAGTGTCGAGGAAGCCAGTACTGGTCGACGCCCTAGGCGCTGAAGGTAGATGATGATAACACTGGGGCGCTGTACAGTGTCTGAGCTATTGAGCTGAGTCTAATTCCTAACCCTAACTCATGCGTAATATCCAAGGAGGGGGAATTATAATGCGTCAGTCACCAGGCTCATTTATCCATCATCATGCATACACTAAGTACTATAGCCTCAGAGTCTATCATAGCGCATGGCGGGGCGGCCATGCGAACCTTTTATAGCCGTGCCCTTCCGGGACCTTCCTGATCCCCCAGATGGACCAATCAGAACTGGAGAAGGACCTAAGCATGTGACTCCCGATCCCCAATGGGAGATCGTCTCATGAGCATGCTCAGTGGACCAAAGGAAGAACTTAGACTCCGGAGTCTTTTGCTGCTGACCAGGCTGCATTGCCATAACTGGACCAGAGGTGGCAGCAGCAATCGAACCCACAATGCTGGTGTGGGCAGAATGCCGGGATCGTGGAGTCTGCTGAGCAGGCTCCACTGCGGCCAGAGGGTAATGGGAGACCGTCGATGGCAAGGCTCGGGATTCCCGCTGTGCAGCGCCCGGAACCTGACGCCTAACAAAGGGTTCGTGAAGGGGATGAGTGGAAAACTGCATTTCTCACGTCTGAAGGACTGTTTGAGAACCTGGTCATGCCCTTTGGTCTGACTAACGCTCCTGCTGTCTTTCAAAATTTTAGTAATGACATTTTTTCTGATCTGATTGGGTGTTTTGTGGTCATTTATCTTGATGACAACTTAGTGTACTCACCTGATTGACTGTCTGAGAACTGTTCTTCTTGGACTTAGAGAAAACCATTTGTATGCTAAGTTGGAGAAGTGTTCATTCTTTGTACAGGAATTGTCTTTTTCGGGTTTGATTATTTCTTTTGATGGATTTCGCATGAATCCGAAAAAAGTCCAGACTATTACTGATTGGGTCGAACCTCATGATTTAAAGGGTTTGCAACACTTTCTGGACTTTGCAAACTACTATCGAAAGTTTATTAAGGGTTTTTCTCAGGTGGTTAAGCACCTGACTGATCTCATGCTCAAGGGGGCTGATGTGAAGAATTGGTCAACTTCTGCGAAAAATTCTTTTCTGACCTTAAAAAAGTGTTTTATTTCTGCCCCAGTGTTGGTCCAGCCAGATCCGTCTAGACCTTTTATCGTGGAGGTCGACACTTCTGAGGTGGGAGTGGGGGCAGAGTTGTCTCAGGGTCCTGCTACTCTGACCAACCTTAAACCTTGTGCCTTCTTTTCCAGAAAGTTCTCTTCTGCCAAGAGAAATTACAATGTGGGTAATAGAGAGCTTCTGGAGGTCAAGTTGGCCTTTGAAGAATGGAGGCATTTTTTGGAGGGGGCTGTTCATCCAGTCACCATGATCTCGGATCACAAAAATTTAGCTTATATCGAGTCTCCTAAAAGACTGAACCCCAGACAGGCCCGGTGGTCGTTTTTTTTCCTCGATTTTAATTTTCCATCACCTTACGTCCAGGGTCTAAGAATGTTAAAGCAGATGTATTGTCCCGAATTTTTGATCTGGTGTCTACTCCTGAACCCCCGTCCTCCATTCTTCAGCCCAGTGTGGTGGTGGCTGAAACCTCGTCTGATTTGGAGAGAGAAATTTTTGAGGTCCAGGCTCTGGCTCCCAATAATAAACCTGTGGGGAGATTGTTTGTACCAGAACAATTCCATCTTAGACTCCTGCAGGAGTATCATGAGTCTGTATTGAGTGCTCATCCTGGGATTTCGGCCACCTGGGAGGCCATTGTTAGGGTTTTCTGGAGGCCCTCTTTGGTTGCGGATATTAAAAGGTTTGTGTCTGCAGGTGGGGTTTGTGCCCGTTCTAAAAATTCTCATTGGCGGCCGGTCGGGGAATTGGTGCCTTTTCCAATTCCTGATAGACCATGGACACATTTGTCCATGGATTTTATCACTTATTTCCCTCCAGCCAGGGGTAACTCTGTTGCGTGGGTGGTAGTGGATAGATTTTCCAAACAGGCTCATTTTGTACCTCTGCCCGCTTTACCGTCTGCTAAAACCTTGGCCAGGTTGTTTGTGCTGCATGTGGTCCATCTACATGGTGTGCCTTCGAATGTTGTATCTGACAGAGGTGTGCAGTTTGTGGCCAAGTTTTGGAGGGCTTTTTTGTAAGAAGTTGGGAATCACTGTGTTTTTCCTCTGCCTATCATCCGGAGACTAATGGGCAAACCGAACGCACTAACCAGTCCTTGTAGCAAATTCTGAGATGTTTGGCATCTTCCAGAAAGGATGACTGGTGTGATTCATTACCCGTGGAAGAGTTTGCTTTCAACGGTCATGAGAGTCAGTCCACGGGAATGTATCCCTTCCTGGTCAAGTATGGGTTTAACCCGCATTTTGGGATGTTTTCTCGCATGGATTCAGGTTGCCCGGGGCGGAGGGTACTGTGCTATGCTTAAAAGCCCTGTGGGTGGAGGTTCAGCGAAACATCACCAAGGCCCAGGGAAGGTATACATTTTTTTGCAGATAAGAGGAGGGGGTCGGGTCCTACGTTCCTAGTGGGCGAGAAGGTGTGGTTATCCACCCGCAATAATAAGCCTAAGGTCCCCTTGGCCAAACTGGGTCCTAAGTTCATTGGCCCATATAAAATTATTGAGGTTGTCAACCCGGTGACCTATAGGTTACAGCTTCCCGCCTCCTTCAAAATATCCAACATTTTTCACAGGTCCCTTTTGAAACCAATGGGAGCGGTCGAGGAGGACTCCTCGTCCGTCACTCCTCCTGTGTTGGTGGAAGGTCATCTGGAGTATGAGGTGGGGCGCATCATTGATTCTCAATAGATGTGCCGGAATCTGCATTATTTGGTGCACTGGAAGGGGTATGGTCCAGAGGATCGGTTGTGGGTCTTGGCTGATTCAGTGCATGCCGATCGGTTGGTTCAGGCTTTTCATGCCAGGCATCCTGAGAAGCCTGGGGTCCCGTGGCCCCCCCGTTAAGAGGGGGGTACTGTCATGGTTGAGGACAGGGTTCCTTCACTGTCCTCTTGGTGCTAATTTGTATAGCCTCCTTTTGGTTTGGGGAGGGCTATATTTACCAGCCTTCATCTGGGGATCCTACAGATACATCTGTCTTGGCTGTGTGTCTGACCCCCTGGTGTGCTTGCACACTGTTTAGTCTGATTGCTTTCTTGTGTATGACTCGGTCTGTTTTCTCCTTCTGTGCTTTGCCTTGTTACTCTGTGCTAATTGTCTGTTTCTAGCTCTGGCCTCCGGCTTGGTACTCTAATTTCCCTCCTGTCTGCCCCGTTTGTACTGCACCGTTATCTTCAGCTCCATGACCTTTTTGCTACGTCTCGACCATGCTTACATCTCACCCTTTTGGCATTTCATCGACTACCCGGCTTGACTTTGGCACGTTCAGACTAGTCTCCGGCTCCGCCGGTCACCGCCGCCACACGGCATCTGGCTCCGCCTCTGTCCACTCTCCTGGAGGTCACGTGTTTCAGGTGCTGCACTCCGGCAGATAAGCTCACCACAACGCTTCTTACTGTCTCTCTGCCCTTCTGTAACACGTGTACAGACTCCTGCTGTAAGTCTGCAGCATGGCTCTTGATAAAGAAGTTTTGAGCGCAAATTTTATTTATATTCTCTAAATATATAAACACCTAAATATAGCAGTATGGCTAAATGTCCATGTTGAGGCATTAACATAAACTGTAGAAATGGTGATGAGCATAAATAAGGCGAGTATACAGTTGTGGCCAAAAGTATTGACACCCCTGCAATTTTGTCAGATAATACTCAGTTTCTTCCTGAAAATGATTGCAAACACAAATTCTTTGGTATTATTATCTTCATTTAATTTGTCTTAAATGAAAAAACACAAAAGAGAATGAAGCAAAAAGCAAAACATTGATCATTTCACACAAAACTCCAAAAATGGGCCGGACAAAAGTATTGGCACCCTCAGTCTAATACTTGGTTGCACAACCTTTAGCCAAAATAACTGCGACCAACCGCTTCCGGTAACCATCAATGAGTTTCTTACAATGCTCTGCTGGAATTTTAGACCATTCTTCTTTGGCAAACTGCTCCAGGTCCCTGATATTAGAAGGGTGCCATCTCCAAACTGACATTTTTAGATCTCTCCACAGGTGTTCTATGGGATTCAGGTCTGGACTCATTGCTGGTCACCTTAGAAGTCTCCAGTGCTTTCTCTTAAACCATTTTCTAGTGTTTTCTAGTGCTTTTTGAAGTGTGTTTTGGGTCATTGTCCTGCTGGAAGACCCATGACCTCTGAAGGAGACCCAGCTTTCTCACACTGGGCCCTACATTATGCTGCAAAATTTGTTGGTAGTCTTCAGACTTCATAATGCCATGCACACGGTCAAGCAGTCCAGTGCCAGAGGCAGCAAAGCAACCCCAAAACATCAGGGAACCTCCACCATATTTGACTGTAGGGACCGTGTTTTTTTCTTTGAATGCCTCTTTTTTTCTCCTGTAAACTCTATGTTGATGCCTTTGCCCAAAAAGCTCTACTTTTGTCTCATCTGACCAGAGAGCATTCTTCCAAAACATTTTAGGCTTTTTCAGGTAAGTTTTGGCAAACTCCAGCCTGTTTTCTTTTATGTCTCGGGGTAAGAAGTGGGGTCTTCCTGGGTCTCCTACCATACAGTCCCTTTTCATTCTGATGCCGACGGATAGTACGGGTTGACACTGTTGTACCCTCAGACTGCAGGGCAGCTTGAACTTGCTTGGATGTTAGTCGAGGTTCTTTATCCAACATCCGCACAATCTTGCGTTGAAATCTCTTGTCAATTTTTCTTTTCCGTCCACATATAGGGAGGTTAGCCACAGTGCCATTGGCTTTAAACTACTTGATGACACTGCGCACGGTAGACACAGGAACATTCAGGTCTTTGGAGATGGACTTGTAGCCTTGAGATTGCTCATGCTTCCTCATAATTTAGTTTCTCAAGTCCTCAGACAGTTCTTTGGTCTTCTTTCTTTTCTCCATGCTCAATGTGGTACACACAAGGACACAGGACAGAGGTTGAGTCAACTTTAATCCATGTCAACTGGATGCAAGTGTGATTTAGTTATTGCCAACACCTGTTAGGTGCCACAGGTAAGTTAGGCTAGTTTCACATTAGCGCTTTTGAGCGCAGCGACGGCCTGCGCACGGCCGCTACTAAGCCCCACCCCCTGCTACGCCTCCACCGGTAAGCTCCGCCTACCGGCGCATGACGCTGCATGCGTCCTGGGTCCCCTATCTTTATCACTGGGGGCGCAGGCCATGCGCAGTATGCGTTTGGCGGCGCATGCATCCTTTTGATGGTGCGCCAACCTGCGCCAAACGCAACCTGCTGCAGTTTGGTTGCGCTCGGCGCACCGTCAAAAAGGCGCATGCGCCGCGAAATGCATACTGCGCACGGCCTGCGCCCCCAGTGATAAAGATAGGGGATGCAGGACGCATGCAGCGTCATGCTCCGGTAGGCGGAGCTACCGGCGGAGGCGCAGCAGGGGGTGGGGCTTAGCAGCGGCCGTGCGCAGGCCGTGTCTGTGCTCAAAAGCGCTAATGTGAAACTAGCCTTACAGGTGCTGTTAGTTACACAAATTAGAGAAGCATCACTTGACTTTTCAAACAGTGCCAATACTTTTGTCCACCCTCTTTTTTATGTTTGGTGTGGAATTATATCCAATTTGGCTTTAGGACAATTCTTTTTGTGTTTTTTCATTTAAGACAAATTAAATGAAGATAATAATACCAAAGAATTTGTGTTTGTAATCATTTTCAGGAAGAAACTGAGTATTATCTGACAAAATTGCAGGGGTGTCAATACTTTTGGCCACAACTGTATATACACATATATCAACACACAACCAAATAATCCAGAAGACAACTGTTCATACATATTGTATGCCAAGTGGTAACTAATGCCACAGACCAACGACAATGCTGATTTGAAGAAGTAGGCGACATAGATCTTAAACAGTACTGTCATGTTAAAGGTTAATCCTAAGTCTTAAACAAATATATAATGTTGTACAAGGATGTTAGATTATCATATGCCATTGATCATGCCTGTGTTACTGAATTTGTCACATATTACAAGTTGCCTTCTTCTAAAGTGAGTAAATATATACTGTACATTGAGGCAAATATATTGCACACAGATGCATATCTAAATTCACCACATCTTACCTGGACCTCTGTATATCACACCATCATACACCTTCTTACCTAGTTCTGTGTTGTGGGTGAAGCACATAAACTCCATCAAGATATTTTTCATTAACTGTATCCCGGTCCAAATTAGCCAGTGCCCTGGCAGCGTGCGATGTCTGAATGACATAAGGAGATTTCATTGCTTCTGCCAGGAACGAGATCCAACCTTGAGAAACAAACATATTTGCTATAGAACAAATTCTAGGACTTGTGATTATTTCTGTTGCCAGGCTTTTATGTGGCTGCTGGATAGCATCTCTACTTCAAATAATAAATTCTAGCAATGGAGGAAGCAAAGAATAAAATGTATAACATACTATGTCCTGTATCACTGTTGTACAATACCTTCCAACATTGAAAGACAGGAAAGAGGGACATGCAGTGTGGCTATCATAGTTTGCTGTGGCAATTTCTATTTTATACTATGCCAGTACCCTAATCTCTCAAAGTCTTTTATATGTGCTTACACAAAATATTGCTTCTAGTGAGATCCATTAATCTTTCCAAACAGTATGGTACCGCTTTCATGGCCAGCCACACACAGTATAATATTCCTTACGGTACATAACCCACATACACTATGATTTTCCCACAGTAAATTACCTCTCACAAAGTATAATGACACCCACTTGTACATTTCACCACTCACAGTATAATGCCCCCTCTGTAAATTCCCCCAACACACACTATAATGCTACCCACAATACATTCCCCCACATAAGTTATGATATCCCCATTGTACAATTTCTTGCACAAAGTATGATGTCCCCACAGTACATTCCCCCACTCAGCATGATTTCACCACACTATATTGCATGACACACACAGTATGATCCCTAAACACATTTCAAAACACACAGTATGATGCCATCAATGGCCCCAACCCCACAAGCAGTATGATATCCATAAAGTACTTTCCTACGTATACAGATTTCTTATACAGATTACGGTGAGTACCAAAAATCCTCTTTTCTTGGATGCTTCATTGAAGGACACAGGAAACCATGGCACAATCCCAAATCAGTCAAAACTAGTGGAAAACTAATTATATTAGAGAAGGAGGAGTAGCAATGCCTCAGGCTACCACCAGAGTGACTTATGATTGCAGAACCCTTCTGCCATGACTTGTATATACCGACACAAAGACAAGAGCTTTGCAAACATGTGGACTGAAGACTAAGTAGCAGCTTTACAGAGCTGAAGAACAGATGACTGCAGGTGTACAATCAAGGAAGCTCTTACCACTTGGGTGAGTGAGACATACTCAGTCTGTGGGCACCCTGGCTTAGTCTGATCTATTCAAGGGCCTGCCAAAATGACAAACAGGGCATCCAAACATCTGAACAGACCAGAAAGAAACAGGTAGAGCTGCACAGCTCTGAACAAATCAGATTGATTAAGAAATTCTCAGGAAGATGAGAGGAGAAGCGCATAAGGAAGGAGAGAAATGTCCTCATTAAGGTGGAAGGTAGAGAACATGTTATGGTGAAAGGAGGGTGCCAGATGCAATACTTCTCTGTCTCGGTGATGGAAAGTGATAAGTGAGAGCCACCCCATGGGGATTCACCTGATGAAATAATTAAGAGAAAAATTGCACCTTGAAAGACAGGGGAGATGTCTCTGAACAGCATGAAATTAGTGGACTGAATGGGTCCAAGACCAGATGGAGATCCCATATATTCAAGATGGTCAATATGGAGGTCCCAAGTTTGCCCTGCCATGACACACAGTCAAGACCTAGGGCCTAGAAATGTGGTGCTCCTGGATAAGGATAGCCAAAGCAAAGCAAAACAGAAACTTGGCCCATAGATGCAAACACTGACTCAAGATCAGAACACAAAAATTAAAAGGAAGATAATGACATAGGAGTGCTGCTGTTAGATCCTCACATTGAAGAAAAGTGACTTCTAAGACCTTTGTTAATGCTAGTCAGATCAACGTGATCAGAAGGGCATAAAGCCTTCATGACTTTAATCTCACCTAACCTGCTGATGAATTTAATAACCAAGAATTCACGTGGAAGAAGAGACCCTGGGAAAGGTCTATCTGAATGTTAAGAATGACACAAGCTGAAAAATCCTGAGCTTAGCAGGCATTCAAAGTCTTCAGCCTGAAATGGAGCGAGGAAGAACTATAAATCCAACATATAAATCCAGCTCACCAGAAATAGCATTCCAGCATCGGAGCACGGGACTGCTGTGCCCAAGCGCCTGATCCAAAGTAATAAAGATGAATGTCCAGCTCCACGATATAGTGAAAATGCAAATCCTTTATTCATTTAATCCATACAAGTGAGGTTAAAAGCCAGCATAAAATAACAAGGCTTGCGTTCAAGCCTTGTTATTTTATGCTGGCTTATAACCTCACTTGTATGGATTGAGTGAATAAAGGATTTGCATTTTCACTATAATCGAGGAAGAACTATACCTTAACCCCTTTACCCCCAAGGGTCGTTTGCACGTTAATGACGGGACAATTTTTACAATTCTGACCACTGTCCCTTTATGAGGTCATAACTCTGGAATGCTTCCATGGATCCCAGTGATTCAGACATTGTTTTCTTTGACATATTGTACTTCATGTTAGTGGTAAAATTTCATTCATATAACTTGCGTTTAATTGTGAAAAAATTGGAAATTTGGCGAAAATTTTGAAAATTTCGTAATTTTCCAACTTGTATGCCCTTAAATCACAGAGATATGGCACACAAAAAACTTAATAAATAACATTTCCCACATGTTTACTTTACACCGGCACAATTTGGGAACCAAAATTTTTTTTGTTAGGAAGTTATAAGGGTTAAAAGTTGACCAGCGATTTCTCATTTTTACAACACCATTTTATTTTTAGGGACCACATAACATTTGAAGTCACTTTGAGGGGTCTATATGATAGAAAATACCCAAAAGTGACACCATTCTAAAAACTGCACCCCTCAAGGTGCTCAAAATCACATTCAAGAAGTTTATTAACCCTTCAGGTGCTTCACAGGAATTTTTTGAATGTTTAAAAAAAATGAACATTTAACTTTTTTTCACTAAAAAATTACTTCGGGTCGTATTTTTTTTATTTTACCAAGGGTAACAGGAGAAATTGGACTGCAAAAGTTATTGTGCAATTTGTTCTGAGTACGCTGATACCTAATATGTGGGGAGGAACCACTGTTTCAGTGCATG
Source organism: Dendrobates tinctorius (assembly GCF_039654945.1). Taxonomy (NCBI): domain Eukaryota; kingdom Metazoa; phylum Chordata; class Amphibia; order Anura; family Dendrobatidae; genus Dendrobates; species Dendrobates tinctorius. The sequence continues at coordinate 2,823,648 of NW_027361977.1, forward strand.
GCAGAGCTCAGAAGGGAAGGAGCGCCGTTTGACTTTTTCACTGCAAAATTGGCTGGAATTCAGATCAGACGCCATGTCAAGTTTGGAGAGCCCCTTATGTGCCTAAACAGTGGAAACCCCCCACAAGTGACCCCATTTTGGAAACTAGACCCCCCCAAGGAACTTATCTAGATGTGTGGTGAGAACTTTGTACCCCCAAGGGCTTCACAGAAGTTTATAACGTACAGCCGTGCAATTAAAAATCATATTTTTTGAACAAAAAGGATCTTTTCACCCCCAATTTTTATTTTCCCAAAGGTAACAGGACCCCAAAAGTTATTGTGCAATTTGTCCTGAGTACGCTGACACCCCATATGTGGGTGTAAAAGACTATTTTGGCGCATGGCAGAGCTCAGAAGGGAAGCAGCGCCATTTGACTTTTTTGGCTGGAATTGAGATCGGACGCCATGTCGCATTTGGAAAGCCCCTGATGTGCCAAAACAGTGAAAACCACCCACAAATTACACCATTTTGGAAACTATACACCCCAAGGAACTTATCTAGATGTGTGGTGAGAACTTTCAACTCCCAAGTGCTTCACAGAAGTTTATAACGCCCGGGCATGAAAATAAAAAAATCATATTTTTTCCACAAACATGATATTTTTTAGAACTTTTTATTTTACCAAGGGTAACAGGAGAAATTGGACCCCAAAAGTTGTTGTCCAATTTGTCCTGAATACGCTGATACCCCATATGTGGGAGAAAACTACTGTATGGGCACACGTCGGGGCTCGGAAGGGAAGTAGTGACATTTTGGAATGCAGACTGATGGAATGGACTGCGGGTGTCATGTTGCCTTTGGAGAGCCCCTGATGGCCTAAATTGTGGAAACCCCCCACAAGTGACCCCATTTTGGAAACTAGACAACCCAAGGAACTTATCTAGATGTGTGGTGAGCACTTTGAACCCCCAAGTGCTTCACAGAAGTTAATAATGCCCGAGTGTGAAAATAAAAAAATCATTTTTTTCCTCAAAAATGATATTTTTGCCCCCAATTTTTTATTTTCCCAAGGGTAACAGGACAAATTGGACCCCAAAATTTGTTGTGCAATTTGTCCTGAGTAGGCTGATACCCCATATGTGGGGTTAAACCACTGTTTGGGCGCATGGGAAGGAGCACCGTTTGACTTTTTGAACGCAGAATTGGCTGGAATTGAGATCAGACGCCATGTTGCATTTGGAGAGCCCCTGATGTGCCCAAACAGTGGAAACCCCCCAATTCTAACTTCAACCCTAACCCCAACACACCCCTAAGCCTAATCTCAGGAAAAATGCAGTGCACATGCTGCGGATTTTTCCATTCGGATTTGCTGCGGTTTTAAATCCGCAGCATGTCACTTCTTTGTGCGATATCCGCAGCGGTTTGACACCTGCTCCACTACCAGGTGTCAAAACACAGGGGAATACCGCAGGCTAATCCGCACTTAATCCGCCGGTAAAACGCAGGTCATTTGACCTGTGGATTTAGCCACATCTGCGCAGAAAAATTTGCAGTAGAATCCGCATCGTGTGCGCACAGCCTTACCCTAGCCCTAACCCTAGCCCTAAGCCTAATGGGAAAATGGAAATAAATACATTTTTTTTAATTTTATTATTTTTCCCTAACTAAGGGGATGATAAAGGGGGGTTTGATTTACTATTTATGGCGGGTTTTTATGTTTGTCAGCTGCCGCACACTAAAAGACGCTTTTTATTGTAAAAATAGTTTTTGCATCACCACATTTTGAGAGCTATAATTTTTCCATATTTTGACCCACCGAGTCATGTGAGGTCTTATTTTTTTGCGGGACAAGTTGACGTTTTTATTGGTACCATTTTCGGGCACGTGACATTTTTTGATCACTTTTTATTCCGATTTTTGGGATGCAGAATTAACAAAAACCAGCATTTCAAGAATTTCTTTTGGGGGGTGCGTTTACACCGTTCTGCGTGTGGTAAAATTGATACAGAGGTTTTATTCTTCGGGTCAGTATGATTATAGCGATACCCCATTTATATCTTTTTTTATGCTTTGGCGCTTTTATGCAATGAAAACAATTTTATATAAAAATAATTATTTTTGCATCGCTTTATTCTGCGAGCTATAACTTTTTCATTTTTTTGCTGATGACGCTGTGTGGCAGCTCATTTTTTGCGGGACAAGATGATGTTTTCAGCAGTACCATGGTTAGTTATATCCATCTTTTTGATTGTGCGTTATTGCACTTTTTGATCGGCAGTATGATGATAAAGCATTGTTTTTTGCTTTTTTTTAAGTGGTTAACTAAAGGGGATAACTAGTGGGACAGTTTTATAGGGTGGGTCGTTACGAATGCGGCGATACTAAATATGTGCATTTTTATTGATTTTTTTTATTTACAAAAAAAAGAATTTATTGTGGAATTTTTTTTAATTTATTTGGGGATTTTTTATAAATTATTTTTACACTTGTTGTTTTTTTTTTTTTTTACTTTATTATTTTGTCGCAGGGGGGGACATCACTATAAGGTGTCAGATCGCTGATCTGACACTTGACACAGCGCTGTGTCAGATCAGCGATCTGACAGGCGCTGCCGCAGGCTTCCTCGTGCTTGCTCTCAGCAGACACAATGGAAGCCGCCTCTCTCCCCAAAGGCCCGCGAGGTCATATTGGATCCGGGGGGCCTGCAGAGAGGAGACCCTCGAAGCGACACAGCACATCGCGCTGCTCCAGGGGTTGCAGGGAAGCATGGAGGGAGCCCCCTTCGTGCGCGCTTCTCCAATGCCCCTGGTACAGTGCGATTATGTTTTATTGCAGTGTGCCAGGGGTTAATGTAGCGGGGGAGGTCCGTGAATGCCCCTGACACATAGTACCGGGTGTCAGCTGTGATAATCAGCTGACACCAGGCCACTGATCTCTATGACGTACTATCCCATCCTTGGGAATTAAGTCCCAGGACACATGGACGGGATAGTACGTCTAATGGCAGAAAGGGGTTAATGGTAGGGAAGAACTAAGATTCACTTGGAATATAGAGGGACCATGTCCGTCACAATGAAGACGTAACTTACAAAAAAAAAATTTAATGAAGAAAATAGACATTCAGGAATATAAAATCACCAAACATCCTGGTGGCCCAGGCAATACAATAAATAATGATCATCTGTAAGATCTACTTGAAACATTGAATTAGATTAACCTGGAAAACCAAAATGGAGAAAAGAACCCCTTAAAAAATAACTTTTATTAATATTTATAAAAATACCAAATATACCAAAAATCTTCTTATAAAAAAGGAGTTATAGAGTGTCTGATACTGATAATCCCAGAGAAATTATCCACTGGATACAAAACACAGAAGTAGCACATTAATTTGGCGCTAATACACAAATATTACTTACCAGTAATGTGTTTTTTCGTAACCCATGACGGCATCACGAGAGAGAGGGATCTGCCCTTCAAGGACAAGAAAACTTCAAGATAAAAAGGGCATCTCCTCTCTACACTCCAGTTGATTTATAGAGCACAAGAGGAAACTATCAGGTTAGTGTACACACAAATCATATATGTACAGTATATTCTTATACATTCTTAACCACCAAAATCCAAAGGGAGTGAATAACTAAAACGAGGACTCACCAGGCCAAAAAGAGTGATTAAATAGGGAGTGAATATGAGGGTGCCATCATGGGTTATGAAAAAACACATTACCGATAAAACCTACAAAAAAAATGGCCTAGACCAATGGTACTTCCCAAATAAAATCAAATTCCAATGAGAACATGGGAGCAAAAAGCCATAAAATTGAAATACCTTTAAAAAAAGATTAAAAATCAAGATACACATCCAGTGACAAACTGCCTGCCAGGTACATAAACCCATATATAATCCACAAATTTAATTTGACCTATCAATATATGTCAGATGTATCATATAAATCTGGACTCACCCTATAGATAGCTTAACTGAGGTCAGAAGAAATGGTAACAAGTAATCTTATAATATCAAGTCATGGTAGAATCCCCAGAAGAACAGTTGCCACAACATAATATAATGAAAACATCAAACAGATAGCCGCAAGAGCAGCCTATCCGAACATGGCATATAACAAGAGTCATTTGGGTAGAGACTAAAAATCTCAAAAAACCTTACCACAGCTAAGCATAAGCGCCCATGATGTTAGTATATAAAAGGTAACAGAAAGTATGTAATGTGCAGTCAGGGGCAAAACCCCTATAGTAATTGTTACCATAGATTAGTGAAAAAGCAAGGCAAAGTGCCCATACCAGGGCATAATATACTTAACACACATAGCAGCCAACAATAGAAACAGTGATATAAGAATAGGTGAGGAGAATATGACCTTAACTAGGCAGTGCTGGTCCCCGACGTGCGTTTCGTGTGTAGCTTCTTCTTTGGGGGGTTTACCAAGAAACAATTACTTTGGTAACTATTCGAGATGAGCGACTTTGCCTTTTTTCAGGTCGAGTCGGGTTTCATGACACCCGATTTTCGCAAAAGTCGGGTTGAACGCAATCGTCCGATTATCGTGAAAAGTCGAAGGCCGACTGAAACACGAAACCCAGTGCAAGTCAATGGGGAAGAAAAGTCGGCAGTGAGTGGAGGACAGGAAACACTTACAGTGCCCATTTTAATGCCAAAAACATCAATTCTTATTACTTAAGCTTGTCAACCTTAATTTACTTTATAATAATAATTAGCCACTGAAAACTGGGGGTTATTTGGCTAAAGTTGTGGGGGGGTAGGGCTGGCTCCAGATTTTCATGGGCCCCGGGCCAAAGAATGTCAATGGGCTCCTTTAACACATGCCACAATTCATGATCCTCTGATACGGCAGAGAAATAGCGGTATAGTACAATGAAAAATACTTCACATTTTACATCACATGACTGATATCCATTTTAAATTGTCCAATACCTCCAAAAACGGACAGTATATTACTCCATACAGTATTATGGCCACCGCATAGTGCGCTATACAGAGTAATGAGGCCCATATATTTCTCCATACAGAATCATTGGTTCCATATAATGTTCGATACAGTATATGATGAGCTCCACATAATGCTACAGTATATGTTGGTCCCCATGGATGAAGCTCCACTGTCTTATGGGCCCAAATAATGCTCCATATATAATGGGCCCCATTTCTAATGCTCCAGTGTATAATGGGCCCTGTAAATGCTGCTCCAGTGTCTGATGTCCACCTTTGGAATGCTCCAGTGTATGGTGGGCCCCATATATCATTCTCCAGAGTATAGTGCTCCCCAAAAATTGCTGTCCCAACAATGAAAACAATTAAATAAGTCTCCTCGCTAGGGAATCCCTGTACTAGTCTGGACTCCTAAACGTCCCCATCTTCCATCTCTCTGCACTTGGACTGTTTAGGCAGAGGGCGTACAGACGTGATGTCATCGCGCTCTCTGATCAGAATGTCACTGTCAGGAAACGTGGAAGACGTCACGGCGGTGGAGCAGGGAGAGGTAAGTATTTCAACTTTGCAAGTGCTGTGATCCTGAGCAAGCAGGGGCTGCCCACTCGTTGGCAACGGCACTGGCACAGGGCCCCTCATAGTATGGCGGTGTGTCTGACAGCGGGTGGGCCCGTGGGCCCTCCCACCGACAGATACACTTTTGCATACTATGAGGGGCCCTGTGCCAGTGCCATCGCCCATGAGTATGCCCCCCCACCTGCTCAAGGAACCTGCACTTTCATCTGCACCTTCCTCTTTGTCACCGTGTAAGGTGGTATAGTATGCGGGAAGGGGAACCTGAGTTTCATCAGGGTCAGATTCTGGCTGTGCAGAGTGCGAGGTGAATGTAGTGGTCTGGGTCAATGTACCAGCAGAATCATCTACCAGTGGCTGGGCATCAGTGCACTTGTGGCGCCCCCAGGAGTACGGTCGCCACAGTGGCATTACCTTCCTACTAGGGAGTGTGATGTCATGCTTGGGAACAACGAAGGATCCCTCTAGCAGTTAAACCAACACACAACACAGTTCCCACTCCAGGCCAGCAGGGAGAGCTCTGAACCTGACTGCTGAGGAGCTGCTCTCTGTGGTCGGGAGGAGGGAAGTTAGGGCAGTCTGTGAAGGGAAGGGAGAGTGTGTGGACGTGAGAAGGGGAGCTGAAGGATGAGCAGAGTTAAGGCTCACTCCTAGCTGGAGTGCATGGTCCGGATTCCGGTCTCCGAGTTTGTAGGGACACTGACGGTCCTGCAGCAGAAACCGGAGGAAGTAGCAGCTGTAAATGCTCTGTTCCCAACTAAGGCTCGGAGGCCCCAGCAGCAACTTGTGTGAGCTAGAAGGAAAAGGCTACGGCTGCCGGCCATGCGAAAAAGTTCCAAAAGAGAGTCAACAGGGGGAACTTCAGTGAACTCAGTACTGCGAGTACCTCAGATAAGCGCTAGAACGGAGGCCACACTACCTATCTGCAGAGAGAGAATTCATAATTTGCTTCCAGGCTGACCAATTCATTCTCCATCTGTACTCTTGGTCATGGACGGCACTTACCAAGTGCAGGTAAAGGAACTGCACGACTGTGTCTGTCACCTTTTCCTGCGCCTGTCGCACTGCTCTGCTACATCCTGCACTGCACACCATCTACCAACTCTTTCATCTGCCCTGCGACTACGGGTCTACCTGTGCAGGGCTTTTACATCTTAGCGGCACCACAACATATGTCCCAGAGAAGCGACACTGCAGCGCTGGTCAATCTGATCAGAAACCACAGGTGGAGTCACGTATCATTCACCTATAAACGTTATTCACCTGTCACATGACCCGTCCTGTGTGACATGTTCAGCAGGCCGGTAACTAGAACAACAGGACGCGGCACGTGATACTGTCCTGTGTGACACGGCTCGCAGGCCGGTAACTAAAACAACAAGACAAAGGGAAGGGAAACGGTTACAACGGTGGGCCCTGCGATAGGGAAAGGGGACGTGGAGACCTCCTGCACTCCCCTGAGTCAGTGTCCCTAACGCTCCTAACCTTCCCTATGCCGGTTCCACACCGGGCGCCGATCAGGAACCTGTCGCCCTAGCACACCCTACACCTATCCCTTGCTAGGGAACTGGGTGGCGCAGGCACTGGCCCCACCGCTGTACTAATACACACTAAGGAAAAAAGACAAACAGGGAGACACCACTTAGCTTTACTCTGTTGCACTTGCTCCTGGCAACAGAGTCCACACCAGCATGCAGCTCTCCTCCTGAAACGCTGCCACCAAGCTCTGTCAGAGCTACAAGGAAATCCCATATGACTCCATTCACACCAGGCTAAGACAGTGCTGCAAGGAACGCTCTCCAGCTCCTTCCTCCACCAAGGATGGTTGAAATGAACACTATCACCAACACTGATTGCAACACCTGTGACTCTTTTATAGCAGAGCCAGCAATCACACCTGCATAATAAACATGTGCACTTAACTAAAGAAACTAGAGTGCAATGATGCTCACCACCACCTGGGCAAACTTAGAACAAACAACACCACAGTGCAATAATCTTAATGGCCACCAGGTGCAAAAACCAAACTTTAGCACACAGCTAAAGGAAAAAAAAAGTTACTTGTGCATTTTATCTGTCCTGATCCAGCATGGATCATGACAGTACCCTCCCCTTAATGAGGGACCTCTGGACCCTCAAAACCGCTCCCCATCTGGGAACCACCTACAGCGGGGACGCCCAGACCCAGAGTTCACCCCCACAACTACCTGCATGTCAGGTTGATGAGAAACGAGCCCGCTGGTACTGGCAACGTATGTTCTGGAGGCAACACACATCTCCGAAGCTCTGACCTGGGGAACGGGTTGTGTATGTGAATGTTTGGCATGAGCTGGTAAGACTCCACAACACACTTCCACTGGATGTTTTTTGGTGGCCACCCATACACGCTCCTTCACACACAGGTCCGGACCTGAGCGTTTATTGCCACTCGTTCGTTTGTCACCACAAGGAGAACTCTCTCTGGGCTTGACAACAGAGGCATCCCCCTGTGTCACCACCGCACCTCACCATGGGATACACCACCCTCCAACCCTTTCCACCACGAGGTCTGCGCCTCCCAGGGTTGGCTAATGGCGAGGGTTGAGACTTGCCCCCACTCTCCTGCAGCACATCTGTTGCCCTCACCGCAGAAGAAGGGGTCCGTTGAAGAGAGACGGCAGAGACAATAGTTCCTAGGCAGAAGTCCTGACACGAGTGCCCCCAGCTGACTACTTCCCTCACCCGCCAATCTATTACCGGGTTGTGTCTCTTCAGCCAAGGGAAGCCTAAAACAATAGGTACCAGGAATCCCTCCAAAACGTAGCATGACAAGGACTCCTCATGATGTCCTATATGCAGATGGATATTCTCTACGACCTTGGTCAAGCTCCCCTGGCTCAGTGGAACAGAGTTTATGGCCCGGACGCTTATAGGCTGAGCTAGTGTCCTACACCTCAGACCACGAGTCTGGACAAAGCGATCATCCACCAGACTGACTCCTGCTCCGCTGTCCACAAACACCGGTATCACCTCCAGTACCCCGCCAGCCAAGACCTCTGTTGACATGGTACTTTGGGAGGGCAAAATGGAGGAAATGTATACTCCCTGGTCGCCTCACTTGGAGCAACCAGGGGAATGCAGCTTCTCGGATGGCACAGATAATTTGGCGCGCAATGGGCAAGCCTTCAGGACATGACCAGTCTGCCCACAGTACAAACATGCCAACACCACTCCCCGAACTGTAGGCAGCTCCATACACAAACTAGCTTCTCCTACTTGCATAGGTTCGCCTGGAGACTCGGCATGAACTGGGCAGGCTCTCATAAAATGGCCCGGCTTCCCACAAGAAAAGCATACCCCCCAGCACGACGAGCCGCAGACACCCCCTTTTTGTATTAACAACACTGGGAAGTCTGGGTTCCTCCGTCCGCACTGGTGGGTCCTCCTCCCTAGCGAGGACTACAGGGGGCACATTTTGTGTATGTCTCTCCCTAAGGCGTCTATCCACCCGGATGGCAAGGGACATGGCGGCCTCCAGCGACCTGGGGGCGGCATACTGCACCAGAGTATCCTGCAACTTTGGAGACAAACCCTGCACAAATTGACTCCCAAGTGCAGGGTCATTCCACTGAGTGCTAGTGGCCCACCTCCTAAACTCTGAGCAGTACTCCTCAGCAACCTGGGCTCCCTGTTTACACCTACGGAGTCGGGACTCCAAAAGGCCAACGCCATCAGGATCCCCATACACTAGCGCCAAAGCCGCAAAAAACTCGTCCATGGACTTTAATGATGGTGAATCGTCCGGCAGGGAGAAGGCCCAGGATTGGGGATCCCCCTTAAGAAGGGACATAATGATTCCCACCCGTTGCTCTTCACTCCCTGATGAACGAGGGCGCAGCCTGAAATAAAATTTACAGGCTTGTTCAAACACCAAGAATTGATCTCTCCCTCCAGAAAATCTGTCAGGGAGGGATATCTTGGGTTCTGGCTGAGCCTGTCTCTGAACCAAGCACCCAAAGCCCACCAACTGCTGCAGCTGCTGCACCAATTCACCGCGCAGCCCCTAATCTCATCAGTAAGGGTCTGCAGCATTTGGGCAAAGGTCTGAACTGGGTCCATGGCTCAGCAAAAAATTTGGTTATGGTTGGTGAAAATGTCATGTGGCATGTGATACTGTCCTGTGTGACACGGCTCGGAGGCCGGTAACTAAAATGACAAAACAAAGAGAAGGGAAACGGTTACAATGGTGGGCCCTGCGATAGGGAAAGAGAACGTGGAGACCTCCTGCACTCCCCTGAGTCAGTGTCCCTAACGCTCCTAACGTTCCCTATGCCGGTTCCACACCGGGCGCCGATCAGGAACCTGTCGCCCTAGCACACCCTACACCTATCCCTTTCTAGGGTACTGGGTGGCGCAGGCACTGGCCCCACCGCTGTACTAATACACACTAAGGAAAAAAGACAAACAGGGAGACACCACTTAGCTTTTCTCTGTTGCACTTGCTCCTGGCAACAGAGTCCACACCAACATGCAGCTCTCCTCCTGAAATGCTGCCACCAAGCTCTGTCAGAGCTACAAGGAAATCCCATATGACTCCATTCACACCAGGCTAAGAAAGTGCTGCAAGGAATGCTCTCCAGCTCCTTCCTCCACCAAGGATGGTTGAAATGAACACTATCACCAACACTGATTGCAACACCTGTGACTCTTTTATAGCAAAGCCAGCAATCACACCTGCATAATAAACACACGTTTATTATGCACACGCACGTAACTAAAGAAACTAGAGTGCAATGACGCTCACCACCACCTGGGCAAACTTAGAACAAACAACACCACAGTGCAATAATCCTAATGGCCACCGGGGGCAAAAAACAAACTTTAGCACACAGCTAAAGGAAAAAAAAAAGTTACTTGTGCATTTTATCTGTCCTGATCCAGCATGGATCATGACATCACCCCTTTGCATTGATGCCCAGAGCCACGGACCGGGTCACCACCATCGTGACACATCCCTCTGAGACACCGGCCCGATACCGATTAACCCCACTGCCCTGGCTGGCCACCCACACTCCATGTCAGATTCATCTTGGACTGGGGAATTCACGATTTGACTTGATAACACAGGCATGGTATGTGAGAAAGAGCTACATGGACTAATGTGAAGTGTGGCCTGATGCATCATTCACTTTTGGTGGGGGTGAAGGACACAAGGAAAGGGGTTCTTCCTGACCAGGAGCCAGCACTTGACGACTCAGTGCTTGCATTTTTTGAAACTTCAGAAGAGGAGGGCATATTAGCTGGAGTCTGTTTCAGCAATGTAAGCCGAAACCAGTTCCTGATGCTCAGGCTTTAAAAGCGGTTAACCTACTCCCAGAAAAGGTAGCCTTCCAGGCATTCCGGAGCCAGACCATGACACAGGCTCAACACCTCCTGCCTTAGCTGTTATTGTGCTTTTGCCACTACCAGAAGATGCACCACCACCATCAGTACCAGCTGGCCCCCCACGTCCGCGGCCTCTTCCACCATACTTCAAAATTTTGGAGAAAATGTACCCAATATAACATCAGATACATGGTACTGTATCAGAAGCGTACAGCTCTATACAGTCAAAGGATAATTGTCAATCCCCCTATATATTTCATGAGTCACACAGAGACGCTCACAGGCTCAGTATGGATTAGACAAGAATATAAAAAGTAGAAAAAGGTACAGCATCATCAGATAGCAGGTATATATAGTATAGTTTAAACATTCTAAATTTCCGTATATATTTCAGGAGGCAGACACAGACGCTCTCAGGCTCAGTATGGATTACAACACAATATAAAAAGCCGTAAAATGGTAATGGATCTGAAGCGTACAGCTGTACACAGTGTAGGGGTCATTGTCAATCTCAGTATTTATTTCCACAGTCAGAAACAGACTCTCACATGGTCAGTTTGGATTAGACCAGAATATAAAAAGCAGTAAATGGGTAATGTATCACAAGCGTAGAGCTGTATACAGTGTTGGGGTAATTTTTAAATCTATGTATAAATTGCAGGAGTAACCCACAGACTCTCACACGCTCAGGATGGATCACACCACAATATAAAAAGAATATCCGCAAGAAATAATCACACATGTGGGCCAATGCTCCAGGTGTCAATGATACACTTAGAGTGGTGGGTGGAGGAGGACTTCCTGGCAGAAAGGGTACAGTATCACCAGATACCAAGTATATATAGCATAGTTTAAACATTAAAAATGTACGTCTATATATTAGGAGTAGTGTTGAGCCACCCCCACTAGTGTTCGAGTTCGGTTCGGTTAGTCGAACAGGAGGCAAGTTCGTCGAATGTTTGTCGAACCCCATTGAAAACAATGGCAGGCAAACACAAACACATACAAACACATAGAAAACAATTACAAGATGTCCCAAAGCAGACAAAATGCTTAGAAGACACAAATAACATATGGAAAAGGGCAACTACATATAGAAGAGGTGGAGGAGTAAAAGGAGGAGGAGGAGACATAGATATAGGCATGTCATGCCCTTATGAAGTCAAGAAAGGCTGGAATAAAAATCTAAAATAAAAAAAATCTAAAATCGAAGACGATCATATACCGTCGGACTTCCCACCGTAAATCATGCCAACTGCCGATCGGGCAGCGTTATTCCCACGACCCTCCGAACAGCGTCCATGAAGGCAGAGTGTTTGGTTTCCGGGGGCAGTATGGTTGCAAAGCTGAACCTTAAAGGAATCTCCAGAAGGGCACCACCAGTAGTGGAGCCTGCAGCTTCATTTGACTTCACACTGGCATCCTCAACCATGCCAGCCACGCAAAGGATGGACAGATTGCAATCTTTGTCAATTCTGTGGGTGGTGGTGCATGGCCATTTTTAGTTGTGCTAGCAATTTGTCAGCTTAATTCCGTTAACGAACGAGACTCCGGCATGCCCCCGCGGTCCGCGTCAAGCTTACTAGAGGGACATGCGAGGCTCTGGCAAGCGAGATCGAGCAATAACAGGTCTGTCATGCCCTTACATGTCTGGGGCTGCATGCGCGCTACACTGAAAGGACCAGCGTGTGTCGCTTACAGGTGCGGATAACCCGATGAACCCCGTTAGTGATGGGGATCTGGGATTCCAATTCATCCTCGCGAACGATGATTTCCCAGTTAGTGCAGGTCAACCGGAATTCCGTAATTGGCCTAACCGGCATTCCAGAAAAAATGTGAAAAAATTAAATGTCCAAACCACAGGGCAATAGCAACAGAGCAAAGCTAAGTGGTGTTTCCCTGTTTGTATTTTTCCCTGGTGTGTATTAGTACAGCGGTGGGTCCAGTGCCTGCACCACCCAGCTCCCTAGCAAGGGATAGGTGTAGGGTGACAGGTATCCTGATCAGCACCCGGTGCGGAACCGGCCTAGGGAACGTTAGGAGTGTGAGGGACACTGACTAAGGGGAGTGCAGGAGGTCTCCACGTCCCCGTTCCCTATCGCAGGGCCCACCGTTGTAACTGTTTCCCTTCCCCAGTGTCTTATTGTTTTAGTTACCGGCCTGCGGGTCGTGTCACACAGGACGGGTCCACGTGACAGTAGCAGACACAGTTACTAGGCCCAAAGTATTAACTGGGCTAAACGGTCAAAAACTGGTTCTTACATAAACAGGCGGCATAGCTAGGTTCACGAGTGGGCTCCTCTGCTGAGCAGTAGACACAAGTACTAGGCCCAAAGTATTCACTGGGCTAAATGGAGTTAAAAAATGGTTCTTACATAAACAGGTGGCACAGCTTGGTTCACGGGTGGGCTCCTCTGCTGAGTAGCTGTCGTGATCCATGCTGGATCATGACAGATAAAAAGCACTAGTAACCTTTTTTTTTTCCTTAAGCTGTGTGCTTAATGATAGTTTTGCCCCCGGTGGCCATTAGGGTCATTGCACTGTGGTGGTTTCAGTTCTAGTTTTGCCCCCGGTGGCCGTTAGGGTCATTGCACTTGATGTTTTCTTTGCTTTGCCTTTTGCCCCCGGTGGTCAGTGGGGTTATAACAGCTTTTGGCCCCTGATCATTTGACCATTCCCTTTTCCTTTATAGGGTCACATGGTCTATGAGCAGATGTTGGTGACCCGGCCTGCGGGTCGTGTCACACAGGACGGGTCCACATGACAGTAGCAGACAAAGTTACTAGGCCCAAAGTATTAACTGGGCTAAATGCAGTCAAAAACTGGTTCTTTCATAAACAGGTGGCATAGCTAGGTTCACGGGTGGGCTCCTCTGCTGAGTAGCAGACAGTGCTACAAGGCCCAAAAGGATTTTTTGGACAAGATGCGGAAAAAAATTATTAGAAACACACACGGTGTAGCTCCTTGACAGGTGTACTACACCGCTGGCTACCAGACACCGCTACTATGCCATGAAACTGTCTATTAACATTGAAAACCCTTATTATTGTGAAAATAAAGTTACGCTTTTGGTGAACGAACCGTTCTCGAACGGAACCTTGAAGAGCCGAATTTTAAGCAAAGTGTTTGAGTTCGACAAACGGCTCGAACACCGCCCAAAACAGCTCAAATTTGAACTTGGTGAACAGGTCGACTCGAACACCGCTCATCTCTAATCAGGAGGCAGACTCAGACGGTCTCCGGCCCAGTATGGATTCGACAAGATTGTAGAAAGTTGAGAAAGGGCACAGTATCACCTGATAACAGGTATATATGTAGCATAGTTTACACATTAAAAATCTATGTCTATATATCAGGAGGCAGACTCAGATGGTCTCAGGCCCAGTATGGATTCTACAAGATTGTAGAAAGTTGAGAAAGGGTACAGTATCACTGGATACCAGGTATATATAGCATAGTTTAAACATTAAAAATCTCCGTGTATATTTCCGGAGTCTGACAAAGACACTCACAGCCTCAGTATGGATTAGACAAGAATCTAAAAAGTAGAAAAAGGGTAATGTATTCGAAGCATACACCAGTATACACTGTTGGGGTATTTTTCAATCTTCATACTGTATATATTTCAGTCTCAGTAAGACAGTCCAGACTCTCTGCAAAAGGAAACGAGATGGATACAAGTACAGACGGAAAGTCGAGTGATTGCTGAAATTTTGGAATTACTAATCATGGGAAAAACTCCCGGGAGAATTCTCAGAGGCGATGCTGACCCTCAATTACTTTGTCTGTGGAGACAGCGAAAACAGTTCTTGTGAAGAAAAGTTTGCTGTATCGCAGTACCGTGGATCCCATCACCGTTACTCATCTCCATCAAATTGTGATCACAGGGAGAGATGTAGACGTAGACATTGTCCTCACTGCCTATTATGATCTGTCAGGTAACTTAGGAGTGCAAAAGACAGAAGCCCCAGGCCGTAGGCGATTCTATTGGATTGGCATGAGAGGACACATTTAAAAATGTGGGCAGGAATGTCACATGTCTGTGAGTAGGAAAACCGTGAAAGCTGATTATAAACCACCACTGCATCTCATTGTGAGTCGACGTCCATAACAAATGGAAGCTACTGATAATCTGAAGATAGAGCCCAGCAGGACAGGGCATAGCTACGTCTTAACCATCATCTATCAGTTCACCAAATTTGTATTGGCAGTCCCAGTGAAGGATTTAACAACCCAGACTACACAGCGGTGGAGCAGGGAGAGGTATTGCAAGTGCTGGGGCCCTGAGCAAGCAGGGGGGGCCTACTCGTGGGCATCGGTACTGGCACAGGGCCCCTCATAGTACGGTGGTGTGTCTGACAGCGGGTGTGCACCCCCACCGTCAGAGTCACTTGATTGTACTATGAGGGACCCTGTGCAAGTGCCGTCGCCCAAGAATGGGACCACCCACCTGTCCAGGGCAACGGCACTCGCACGGGTACGTGTGCCAGGTGGTGACCCCGGCCCTGGGGGGGAGGCAGCCCAGTTAGGGAGGTTGAAAAAATGGCATATGTTGATGATGGACATTCGGCAGCTGCAAATGGAGGAATTGGAGAAGTCCGCGGAAGAGGAGGACAAAAGCGAGCCATTTTTCTGGCAACCTACGTGTCAGCAGGGGAAGGTGGGACAAAATCCTTTGAAACCCATGCATGGTTCATTTTAATGAAGGTTAGATCATCAACATTTTGGGTCGACAGACGTGTCCTTTTTTCTGTCAGGATTGATCCAGCAGCACTGAAGACTCTTTCGGACAGCACACTAGCAGCAGGGCAAGCGAGCTCCTGTAAGGCATATTGTGCCAATTCAGGCCAGGTGTCCAGTTTACAGGACCAATAGTCAAAGGGGAATGACCTGTGAGGGAGAACATCGATATGGGAGAAGTAGTTTGCAACCATAGTTGACAACTGCTGTCTCCTGTCACTTTCAATCGATGCACTATTACCAGTCGTGTGAGCGGTACCTGAAAAATCAGTCCACAACATGGTCATGAAACCCCTGTGTCCAACGCCACTTCGGCTGTGTGCACCACGAACACCTCTTCCATGTTGCCCCCTATGGCTCGCGGGAGAACCATCACCGCTGCTGTGTGCTGGGAATGCCTCAAACGGTTTACCAGAGTTGCTTGTTTGTTACCCAATATTAGCTCTAGGTTCTCCTGTGGCATGATGTTTTGGAATTTGCCTTTATAGCGTGAATCCAGGATGTTCGCCAACCAGTAGTCGTCATCGTTCATCATTTTGGCAACACAGGGTCCCTTTTTAGGATCTGCAAGTGCAAGGCATAATCACACATGTGGGCCAATGTTCCAGGTGTCAATGATGCACTGCGAGTGCTGGGTGGAGGAGCACTTTTTGGCAAATCAACATCCCTCCAGTCACGCACAAACCCTGTACCTGACCTTGCCACGCCAACATTTTCTCTTGCCCCCTGAGAAGCATCCTCCTCCCCTAAATAAGCATTCCCATCATCCACCTCCTCCTCTTCTTCCTCCACCTCGTCCACGAGACTTCCCTGAGCAGACAATGGCTGACTGTCATCAAGGCTTCCCTCCTCCTCTTCCGCAGACACCTGCTCCTTAATGTGTATCGAAGTTTGCATGAGCAGACGCCTAAGTGGGATGCTGAAGCTTATGATGGCATCGTCTGCGCTTACCAGCCGTGCTATGAATGAGTCACCGGAAGAGGAAAAAACAAAAATACAAGCTAAGTCCAGAAAACCGGAGAGGTTGGTAGCTAGCAGATTGCAGACCCCTGATCCTATTCACAACAACTAACAGTAGCCGTGGGGAGTTCCTATGGTGGTCCTAGACCCCTCGTCACAGCTGGAGAACTAAATAAGCCTAAAGAAAGAAAGGGGAAATCTAAACTGCCCCAGAGCAGACTCCAAAGCAATAGACAGCCCCCAAAATGTATTGACGGTGAAAACAGATGAAAACACAAACACAGACAGAAAGACAGGCTGAGCAAACGATGGGGCCCTCACTAACTAGATAGGACAGGAAAGAAAAGCAACTGTCTGCAATCACGCAAAAACCCTGCCAAAAATAATGTCCAACACGGCTGATAAAAAATGGCCCTGAAGTCGCTAGACTTCAAAATCACTATATCAGCACTCAGGTATATTCTGAAAACAGAGCAAAGAGATCAACTGATCAGAGACAAAAAAAGGAATTCAGCCAGTCCCAGCCAGGGCTGGCTGAACACAAACACTAAGTAAACCAGACAAAATCTCATGGAATAACAGCAGAGAAAAAACTTAGCTTTAGTAGACCGGAACTAAACTGGAGGCCAGAGCACAGAGCAGAAAGGATCACCAGCAACCCTACAGGGCGTCGGCGGCCTTATATCCACTCAGAGATTCCGGATGTCCAATCACACTCCACCTATTCAGATGAAAGGTTTTTCCCATCCAAATCAGTTTCACTACCTCCTTTCACCAGCAGAGGGAGTTCATCGGACATCAAAGGTGAAGGAGAAAATGAGCTCATAACAGTACCTCCCCCTTGAGGAGGGGTCACCAAACCCTCATCCACGCCACCAGGGCTATCAGGATGGGCCCGATGAAAAGCACAAACCAATCTTTCGGCATGAATATCGGATGCAGAGACCCAAGAATTATCCTCCTGGCCATAACCCTTCCACTTAACCAAATACTGGAGTCTCCGTCTAGCCAGATGAGAATCCAGTATCTTCTCAACCTCATATTCCACATTACCTTCAACGAATACAGGATCAGGAGGTGCCACCAAAGGAACTACTGGCTCAACAAACCTCTTTAACAGAGACTTATGAAACACGTTATGGATCTTGAATGTAACAGGAAGAGCCAATCGAAAAGAGACCGGATTAAGAATCTCCAAAATCTTGTAAGGTCCAATATATCTAGGTTTAAACTTTGGAGAAGACACCTTCATAGAGATATTCTTTGATGACAACCAAACCATATCACCCTCCTTAAACCGGGGACCAATGGTCCTATGCCGGTTGGAAAACCGCTGGGCCTTTTCCTGGGAGAGAGACAACTTATCCACCACTTGGTCCCAGATCTGGTGCATTCTCTCCAACACAGTGTCAACATCTGGGCAGGCAGAAGGCTCCACCTGCCCTGACGAGAATCGAGGATGAAACCCAAAGTTACAAAAAAAAGGTGACATCAAAGTGGCAGAACTAGCTCTATTATTTAAAGCAAATTCGGCCAAGGGCAAAAATGAAACCCAATCATCCTGATCAGCAGAAATAAAACATCTCAAATAAGACTCCAAAGTCTGGTTTGTTCTCTCCGTCTGCCCATTGGTCTGAGGGTGAAACGCAGAGGAGAAGGACAACTGAATTCCCAGCTTGGAACAAAAAGTCTTCCAAAATCTAGAAACAAACTGAACTCCTCTGTCAGATACAAGGTTCTCAGGAATCCCATGCAAGTGAACCACCTGTTGCAAAAACAAGGGCACCAACTCTGAGGAAGATGGCAACTTAGGGAGTGGTACAATATGGACCATCTTAGAGAATCTATCACAAATCACCCAAATAACAGTCATTCTCTGAGAGACAGGCATATCAGAAATAAAATCCATTGAAATATGGGTCCATGGCCTCCTGGGCACCGGCAAAGGCATCAACAACCCACTAGAGCGAGAACAAGGTTTAGACCAGGAGCAAGTCCCTCAGGACTGCACAAAATTCCTGACATCACGAGACAAGGCGGGCCACCAAAAAGACCGACTCACCAAATCTCTAGTACCAAAAATACCTGGATGACCAGCCAATGCGGAGCAATGAACTTCAGACATTACTCTCTTCCTCCACTGGTCAGGAACATACAATTTTCCAATGGGACAACGCTCAGGTTTGTCCTCCTGACACTCTTCCAGAGCACGTCTCAAATCGGGCGAGATGGCAGAAAGAACTACCCCCTCACCTAAGATGGTAGCAGGCTTGGTCACAATAGAAGAATCAGCAAAGAAACTCCTAGAGAGGGCGTCTGCCTTGACATTCTTAGCGCCCGGCAGAAAAGAGACCACAAAATCAAAACATATGAAAAACAAGGCCCACCTAGCATGTCTAAGATTCAAGCGTTTGGCCGACTCAAGGTAAATCAAATTCTTGTGGTCAGTAAGGACCACGACTTGATGTTTAGCTCCCTCCATCCAATGTCTCCACTCATCAAATGCCCATTTCATGGCTAACAGTTTCCGATTCCCCACATCATAGTTGCGTTCGGATGGGGAGAACTTTTGGGAAAAGAAAGCACAGGGATTCATCTTAGATGTTACAGGATCTTTTTGGGACAAAACAGCTCCTGCACCAATCTCAGAAGCGTCCACCTCTACCTGAAACGGGAGTGAGACATCAGGTTGCCACAAAACCAGAGCAGAAGTGAACCTCCGCTTCAGCTCCTGAAAGGAAGAAACAGCCTCCGGAGACCAATTTAGCACATCAGCACCCTTCTTAGTCAAATCAGTCAATGGTTTGGCAATACCAGAAAAATTAGCTATAAATTTACGATAAAAATTAGCAAAACCCAAAAACTTCTGGAGGGCCTTCAAAGAAGTGGGCTGAACCCAATCATAAATGGCCTGTACCTTGGCCGGGTCCATTTCAGTAGTTGATGGAGACAAAATAAATCCCAAAAATGAAATCCTCTGTACACCAAAAAGGCATTTCGATCCCTTAACATACAGGGAAATCTCCCTCAAAATCCGGAACACAAGTCCGAACATGTTCCACATGAGAGTCCCAATCCCTGGAAAAGATCAAAATATCATCCAGATAGATGATCAAAAATTTATCCACAAAGTCCCGGAAAATATTATTCATGAAGTACTGGAAGACAGAAGCGGCATTAGTGAGCCCAAAAGGCATCACCAGGTACTCAAAATGTCCCTCTGGAGTATTAAACGCCGTCTTCCATTCATCCCCATGCATAATACGAATAAGATTATACGCCCCCCTGAGGTCAAGCTTGGTAAACCAGCAAGCACCTTTAACTCTGGAGAATAGATCAGAAATCAGGGGTAACAGATACTGATATTTAACAGTAATTTTGTTGAGGGAACGACAGTCAATACAAGGCCTTAATGAACCATCTTTCTTGGCCATGAAAAAAAAACCAGCACCCAAGGGTGAAGAGGATGGTCTAATATGACCCTTCTCCAACGACTCCTTAATATAAGATTGCATAGCCTCGTGCTCGGGTACAGATAAATTGAAAAGTCGACCCTTGGGAAATGTACACCCAGGGCTCAACTCAATTGCAGTCATAACTTCTATGAGGAGGCAAAGACGCAGACTTATTCTCACTAAATACATCATAAAAATCAGCCAAATAGTCAGGAACAACATGCAACTGGGGAGAGGTGGAGAAAACAGGAGCATCACTAAGGCCACACCGACAACCCCAACTCACCACAGACACAGATTTCCAATCCAAAACTGGATTATGGATTTGCAACCAGGGAAATCCCAGAACAATGATATCATGCAAATTATGCAACACCAAAAATCTGCAATTTTCTTGATGGTCTGGGGCGACCCGCATTACCACCTGGGTCCAAAACTGAGGTTTATTCTTCGCCAAAGGAGTAGCATCAATACCCCTCAAAGGGATAGGCATACACAGAGGTGTCATAGGAAACCCACAATGTTTAGCAAAATCCAAGTCCATCAGGTTCAGAGCCGCTCCCGAATCCACAAAAGCCTTAGCGGAAAATGTGGACAGGGAGCAGATCAGAGTAATTGCCAGAAGAAACTTAGGTTGAACACCACCCACAGCAAATGTGTGTGCAGAACGTTTCTCTCGTTTAGGGCAGACAGAAATAATATGAGAGGCATCTCCACAGAAAAAACACAGCTTATTACGCCTTCTGAACTCCTGACGTGGTGCCCTAGACAAAACTTTATCACATTGCATAGGTACAGACATCTGTTCAACAGGTGGCAACATTTCTCGTGCACTTTTACGTTCACGTAAACGCCGATCAACCTGAAAGGCTACTGACATAGAATCGTCAAGACCAGAGGGAACAGGAAATCCCACTATAGTATCTTTTACAGTTTCTGACAAACCCTTCCGAAAGAGAGCTGCCAAGGCACCATCATTCCAGGTAGTAAGGATCGCCCACTTTCGGAATTTTTGACAGTATGACTGCAGAATCCTGACCCTGGCTCAATGCCAACAGGGCTTTCTCAGCTTGATCAATAGCATTAGGTTCATCATACAACAACCCCAAGGCCTGAAAAAATGCGTCCACATTAGTTAGAATAGGATCATCAGGTGTCAAAGAAAACGCCCAATCCTGGGGTTCGCCGCGCAGCAAGGATATGACAATTTTAACCTGCTGAGCAGAGCTCCCCGATGAGTTAGGCTTCAAGGCAAGAAATAATTTACAATTATTCTTAAAATTCAGAAATTTAGACCTATCCCCAGAAAACACATCAGGAGTAGGGATCTTTGGTTCAGCAGCATGTGAATGAGCAAGATAAGCAGAAATTCCCCGCACTTCAGCAGCAAGCTGTTCCACACGATCAGACAATTGCTTAATCTCCATTAAGAAAATTCCTCCTACGGCCCCAGAGAAAAAGAGGAAAAAATATACAAAAAAAAAATTCTGACACTTTTTTTTTTTTTTACAATTCTTTCCTGCTATGGAGTACCCTAGAATCTACGGTATGGCTGGTGATTCTGTTATGAATGAGTCACCGGAGGAGGAAAAAACAAAAATACAAGCTAAGTCCAGAAAACCGGAGAGGTTGGTAGCTAGCAGATTGCAGACCCCTGATCCTATTCACAACAACTAACAGTAGCCATGGGGAGTTCCTACGGTGGTCCTAGACCCCTCGTCACAGCTGGAGAACTAAATAAGCATAAAGAAAGAAAGGGGAAATCTAAACTGCCCCAGAGCAGACCCCAAAGCAATAGACAGCCCCCAACATGTATTGATGGTGAAAACAGATGAAAATACAAACACAGACAGAAAGACAGGCTGAGCAAACGATGGGGCCCTCACTAACTAGATAGGACAGGAAAGAAAAGCAACTGTCTGCGATCACGCAAAAACCCTGCCAAAAATAATGTCCAACACGTCTGATAAAAAAGGCCCTGAAGTCGCTAGACTTCAAAATCACTATATCAGCACTCAGGTATATTCTGAAAACAGAGCAAAGAGATCAATTGATCAGAGACAAAAAAGGAATTCATCCAGTCCCAGCCAGGGCTGGCTGAACACAAACACTAAGTAAACCAGACAAAATCTCATGGAATAATAGCAGAGAAAAAACTTAGCTTTAGTAGACCGGAACTAAACTGGAGGCCAGAGCACAGAGCAGAAAGGATCACCAGCAACCCTACAGGGCGTCGGCAGCCTTATATCCACTCAGAGATTCCGGATGTCCAATCACACTCCACCTGTTCAGATGACAGGTTTTTCCCATCCAAATCAGTTTCACTACCTCCTTTCACCAGCAGAGGGAGTTCATCGGACATCAAAGGTGAAGGAGAAAATGAGCTCATAACACAGCCATATGCATTCCTCAAAACACTGAAGTACTTCACAGAGGTCTTTCAGCTTCGACCACTGCACACCAGACAACTCCATGTCTGCCCTCAAACTGCCTGCCCGTGTATCCTCCCACAAATGAATTACAGCCTGCCTCTGTTCGCACAGCCTCTGAACCATGTGCAGGGAGGAGTTCCACCTTGTTGCAACGTCGATAATTAGGCGGTGCTTGGGAAGGTGGAGCAATCGCTGCAGCTTCTGCATACGACTGGAGTGTACAGGCGACCTGCGGATGTGCAAGCACAGTTTTCGCACCTTATAAAGCAGGGCTGTTAACTTCGGATAATTATTGAGGAAGCACTGCACCACCAGTTCCAAGGTTTGAGCCAGGCAAGGTATGTGTCTGAGTTTTGAAAGGGCTATGGCTGCCACAAAATTCCGGCCGTATCACTAACTACCTTGCCTGCCTCAAGATGTAGACTGCCCAGCCATGACTCAGTTTGTCGCTGCAAGTAGTCGGCCAGTACCTCCGCGGTGTGTCTGTTGTCGCCCAAACACATCATCTTCAACACAGCCAGCTGACACTTACCACTAGCTGTTTGATAGTGGGTCACCTCATGTGCAACACTGGCAGCTGCGGATGGAGTGCTTGTGCGACTGCGCTCTGTGGACGAGCTTTCGCTTATGGAGGAGGAGGAGGAGGGTCGAACGCCTACAGCTGTTTCCTATACCGTGGGCTAGGCAGCACTGTCCCACCGCTGCTGTCCCCTGTGGAGCCTGCATCCACCACATTAACCCAGTGCGCAGTGATGGACACGTAACGGCCCTGGCCATGCCTACTGCACCATGCATCTGTTGTGAGGTGCACCTTTCCACTCACTGATTGCTTGAGTGCATGGACAATGCGGTCTTTCACATGCAGGTGGAGGGCTGGGATGGCTTTTCGAGAAAAGAAGTGCCGACTGGGTAGGTCATAGCGTGGTACTGCGTAGGCCATGAGCTCACGGAAAGCTTCGCTTTCAACCAACCGGTAGGGCATCATCTCTAACGAGATTAGTTTGGCAATGTGGGCGTTCAAACACAGTGTACGCGGATGAGAACTTTCCTGTCCTACTCAGAGTCTCTGGTAGGGTGAGCTGGACTTGAGAGCTGCATATGGTGGAACTAGCGGTGGACATGGCGGACTGAGAGAGGGTTGGTGATGGTGTTGGTGGTCTTGCTGATGGCCTAGATTCAGTCTTTCGTAGCAATAACATTGTGATTCCCTGACTGCTTTGGCTTTGCGAAGACACCTCAACATTTGCTGCTGGTGGTGTGCTAACCGGTGGGCTTACAGTGGGGGAAGTGATGTAGCGTTGCTAACTACCTTCATTCGTAGCAGGTGCACATGTGGTACTTGAGGTTTGGTAGTCCGTCCACGCTTGCAAGTGCATGGTGGTTAAATGTCTAAGCATGCAACTGGTATTCAAATTTTTCAGATTTTTCCCTCGGCTAAAGGTCTTTGCGCACTTCTTACAGATAACCTTTGCCTGATCATTAGGATTTTGTTCAAAAAAGTGCCACACTGCACTCTTCCTACTATGGAAGACATTTTGAGGCCTTGCACGCTGTGCTAATTTGACCGTCTGGCCAAGCTGTCCTGCAACTCTTTCGGTTTTTGTTAACCGTTTTTGGACTGCTACGGGCCTGCCAGATAACAGCTGTTGCGATGTTGATGCCTGCTACGGATCCTCCTCCTCCTCTTCTGAGCTATTGGCAGCAGCACCCTCTTCCCCAATGGATGCTAATCTGGGTCAACAACTGGGTCATCCATCACCTCCTCTTCAATTTCATGTGCACCTTTCTCTGTGTCACCATGTAAGGTGGTATAGTATGTGGGAAGGGGCACCTGAGTTTCATCAGGGTCAGATTCTGGCTCAGTACACTGCGAGGACAAAGTATTGCTCTGAGTGAATGTACCAGTAGAAAAATCTAACAGTGGCTGTGCATCAGTGTACTCCATGTCAGATTCATCTTGGACTGGGGAATTCACGATTTGACTTGATAACCCAGGCATGGTATGTGAAAAGAGCTCCATGGAGTAATCTGTAGTGTGGCCTGCCGCATCCTTCAATTTTGGTAGGGATGAAGGACACAAGGAAATGTGTTGCTCCTGACCAGGAGCCTCCACTGACGACTCAGTGTTCTTATTTTTTGAAACTTCAGACGAGTAGGCGATAGAGCTGGAGGCTGTGTCAGCAATGTAAGCCAAAACTTGTTCCTGAAGCTCCGGCTTTAAAACCGGTTTACCTACTCCCAGAAAAAGGAGCTTTCGAGGCCTTGTGGAGCCAGACGATGACACAGGCTCCACACCTCCTGCCTTAGGTGCTATTGTGCTTTTGCCACTACCAGCAGATGCACCACCACCACCATCAGTACCAGCTGGCAACCCCCGCCCACTTCCACGGCCTCTTCCTCCATACTTCCTCATTTTTGGAAAAATGTACCCAAAATACCACCAGTTATATGGTACTGTAAAACAAGGTACAAGGTGTATATAGTATTGGGGAGAATTGGAGGCTCCCTAGGGATATACTTTGTGTATTTAATCTGTCAGATCCAACCTGGATCATGACAACTATTATCTCAGGCCCACTATAGATTGCACCTCAATTTAACAGGCTCAAATAGGCAGGTGTATGACCAGGCACAAGGTGTGTGTGTATATAGTATTGGGGAGAATTGGAAGCTCCCTAGAGATTTTAGGAGGCTGAACTATTATCTCAGGCCTACTATAGATTACACCTCAATTTAACAGGCTGAAAAAGGCAGGTGTATGACCAGGCACAAGGTGTGTATATAGTATTGGGGAGAATTGGAAGCTCCCTAGAGATTTTAGGAGGCTGAACTATTATCTCAGGCCCACTATAGATTACATCTCAATTTAACAGGCAGAAATTGGCAGGTGTATGACCAGGCACAAGGTGTGTATATAGTATTGGGGAGAATTGGAAGCTCCCTAGAGATTTTAGGAGGCTGAACTATTATCTCAGGCCCACTATAGATTACACCTCAATTTAACAGGCTGAAATAGGCAGGTGTATGACCAGGCACAAGGTGTGTATATAGTATTGGGGAGAATTTGAATCTCCCTAGAGATTTTAGGGGGCTGAACTATTATCTCAGGCCCAATATAGATTACACCTCAATGTAACAGGCTGAAATTGGCTGGTGTATGACAAAGTACAAGGTGTACATTATATAGTATTGGGGAGAATTTGAATCTCCCTACAGATTTTAGGAGGCTGAACTATTATCTCAAGCCCACTATAGATTACACCTCAATTTAACAGGCAGAAATTGACAGGTGTATGACCAGGCACAAGGTGTGTATATAGTATTGGGGAGAATTGGAAGCTCCCTAGAGATTTTAGGAGGCTAAACTATTGTCACGGTCACGTGTGGCTGGACACAGCGCCTCCAGCAGGGCGGATTTAGATGACACGCGTGACCCTGGATACACCGCCTCCAGTGGGGCGAATTTAAATAATAAGACGTGCAGCTGGATACGCCGCCTCCAACAGGCGAATTTAGGTAATACACGTATGACTGGAAATCCCACCTCCAGTAAGGCGAATATAAATAATAAAACGTGCAGCAGGATACACCGCCTCCCGCAGGTGAATTTCAGTATTACACGTATTTACAGAATAAAGGGGAACCTGGTTAGCAATAACAATGGTGGCCCTGCGATAGGGAACGGGGACGTGGAGACCTCCTGCACTCCCGAGCCAGTGTCTCTGCACTCCTAACGTTCCCTAGGCCGGTTCTGCACCGGGCGACGAACAGGAACCTAAAAACCCTGACTCGCCCTGCACCTAAACCCTCACAAGGGAAATGGTCGGTGCGGAAACTAATCCCACCACTGCAATAAACACACATAAGGAAAAGTGACAAAACAGGGGAAACACCACTTAGCTTTGCTCTGTTGCTTACGCACCCAGCAACAGAGCCCACCACCTGCGTGCATCTTTTCCTCCGACCATAGTGCAGCCTTGGAGCAGCATCAATAGTAAAAGATAGAATGTAAAAAATAATAAAAAAAATAAAAAAAAGGTTATTCTCACCTTCCGACGGCCCCCGATCTCCTCTCCACACTCCCGGCATCTTCCGGTCCCAGTAATGCTTAGCGCGAAGGACCGGAGATGACGTCACCCCAGCGAGTGATCAGCAGTCTTTCGCGCAAAGCATTACTGGGATCGGAAGATGCCGGGCGCGTGGTGAGAGGGACAGAGTCCGGGGGCCGTCGGAAGGTGTGTATATCACTATTTTTTATTTTAATTCTATTTTTTACAGGTTTATGGTACCCAGGGCCTGGAGCAGTCTCCTCTCCTTCGGACCCTGGGTACCATCCGCACACTGAGCGCTGCGCCGGTCATCTCCCGGCTGCATTGCTGCTGACCTCCGTGCGGCAGGAGATGACCCGTTGCAACCGTTGGGAGATCAGTGGCTAGTGCCGCAGGTCTCCCGACGGTAGCGGTGGCTTGCATCATTCGAATTCCGCGCCAATTCACGGTCGGACTGCGCCTGTCGCTGATTGGTCGCGCCCGGTCGGCCGTGACCAATCAGCGACGCGGGATTTCCATTACAGACAGACAGAATTCATTAGACGATTATATGGTAGATGGAGCAATCTATGAGTATATGAGAAATTGTATGGGGCCCATTATTCTGAATGGAGCATTATATGGGGCCAATATACTGTATGGAGCATTATATAGGATAATGAAAAAAAATTGGAGTCTGGCTGAACAGTACTGGATTTACCTTTTCTTTAATTTTTCAAAAGAAATTATAGTGCCTACAAAAAAAAAAAAAATTCATGGTCGACATGACCCAGTCGACACGTTTCAACTGCACTAAGCAGTCTTACTCATGTCTTAAGCCAAGAGTTACGGTAAGTCTTAAGTCATGAGTAAGAATGCTTAGTGCAGTCGAAACTCATCAAATGGGTCATTGATGACCATGTCAATTTTCTTTTGTATGCACTATAATTTCCTTTGAAAAAGAAAAATAAAGGAAAATCCAGTCCTGTGCAGCCAGACTCCAATTTTTTCTATTATCCTTGATGTGAGCTCAGGGCGAGGCCGGTGTCTGAGCCCCAGGCGGATGAGCATAGAGCAACTGGGTGAGCTGGAATTAAGTCTTTATAAGCATTATATAGGGTACATTTTACTGCATGAAGCAATATATGGGGCCCATAATAGTGTATCGAGCAATATATGGTTACCATAATACTGTATGGAAGACTATGTGGTGTCCATAATACTGTATGGAGGACTATGTGGTGTCGATTATACTGTATGGAGGACTATACTGTCCGATCTAAAATGAAAAGTCTGGAATCAATCTGTGTGATTGCAGACATTAGAATCCCCTCAGCGCACGCACTGTGCGCATGCACTGTGCGCTGTGAGGATTTGATGATTTCTGAGATATTGTAGAATTTACAATAGATATCACTCATGAAACATAAGAAGTGAAATCTTTGGCATTGTACTATACCTATATTTCTTCACTGTGCTTCATGAATAGTGATGCATGTTAATGTGGCTCACTGAGACTCTTTTTACCGTGGCCCACGAAACCTGGAACCGGGCCTGGTCGTCCTGGATCTATCTTATGCTTCATACAATGTGCCATGCTCTGGGAGGTTGGTGAGCAAGAGTCAAAAGGTAAAAGACTATCTGTATCTAATTGCCAACTGCATCAAGGTACTATGGCCATGTAATCCCGACGAGAGAGAATATTGCTGGACCGTTACAAGCCATTCTCTCCATTGCTTAGTGGGAATAAAATGAATGGCCCATCTTGCTCTTTTAGCCAAAGCTAAAAGAGAAAGAAGGAGCACTTACATTGGGGTTTCCATATAAATCTCCGAGTGCCGTAACAGATGAAAACCCTGAGGGATACATTCACTATAATGAGGCAGCAGAGTTACTCTGGACTCTGTCTGGCCTCTGTTGAGCATTGTCCTTTTCTACATTCAGCAGAAATCGTGGGACAAATTTTGATGCGATTTTTTCCCATTTCACAGTATGGAAATGCCAAATTTGAGGCTAGCACACAATCTTGATGGTGCCATCTTGAGGGATTCTGCTGTTCTAACATCTCAGGGGCTCTGCCAATGTAAGTAGTAAGGGGGAGG
Organism: Dendrobates tinctorius; assembly: GCF_039654945.1. Taxonomy (NCBI): domain Eukaryota; kingdom Metazoa; phylum Chordata; class Amphibia; order Anura; family Dendrobatidae; genus Dendrobates; species Dendrobates tinctorius. The sequence goes on from NW_027361977.1 coordinate 2,852,255, forward strand.
GATGTCTCATCAAAACGAAATCTGACAGGTGCCCCGCCCACAATCAAATTGATATCAAATTGTATCAAATTGATATTAAAGTGCATGAAATAGATATTGTGAGTCTATGGTAGTGTATTAAAGTGAATTAAATAGATTTTGTGTGCCTATCGTAGTGAATTAAAGTGTATTAAATAGATATCATGCGACTATCTTAGTGAAGTGTATTAAATTGATTACTGATACGATTCCCACAAATTGATAGCAAAATGATATTAAAGTGTATTAAATAGATATCGTACGGCTATCATAGTGTATCAAAGTGTATTAAATTGGTTACGGTCACGAATTCCAGTAATCAAAGTGAAACAAAGTGTGATTGATACGTTAATTGTTTCATTGTGCCTATTATTTTATAGCTTTATATAGGTTTTTGATACAGCTATTATTTCTATAGGCTCTATTATGTATAGTGCCGATATTATGTATTGTCTTTTATTGACAATTTGATATGCTAAACAGTACTGAGTAAAATAAAGAACAAGAGTCGTGTTTTTCAGATAAAAGTTATGTTTATTGAACAAAATCAATGGCATTTTATAAAGACGTGTGAATAAATTTCACTCCACTCCCCATGATAAAGCGACCAGAGTGGACGCGAAACGCGCGTCGGGGACGTTTTTATCCTCCTCCTAGGTGCCCATGCATACTTCCCCTGGTAAGCGCTTGTCTTGACAGTGCAACTTTCCCCACTTGGGATTATTTATTTGGTGGTTGCTTTGTCCGGCGTACTTATTTCCCCCTGTAAGGGTTGTTATATTTTGTGACTCATAATTCTGTTAACCCTATGGGTACGGGGTCTTTTTATGCATGGGTTACTTACCCCCTTTTCTTGTGTGTCCTACAACTCTGCTGTGATGCTTTTTGTACACTATTTATATTGTCAGCTAATAAAATGAGTATATATATTTTTACAAATATGTGAATCCATTACTCCTTTTGTTCTCCTTCTGATATTATATAGGTTTTTGATACAGCTATTATTTCTATAGGCTCTATTATGTATAGTGCAGATATTATGTATTGTCTTTTATTGACAATTTGATACGCTAAACAGTACTGAGTAAAATAAAGGATGAGAGTCGAGTTTTTCAGATAAAAGTTATAATGTTTATTGCACAAAATCAATGACATTTTATAAAGACATGTGAATAAATTTCATTGTTCAATTAGATTCAATCAGTTACATCACATTTGTTGAAATCCACAATACACAACAATTACACAAATCTTTTTCAGGACAATCATATAGATGAAAATCGTAGTTACTTACCGATAACGGTATTTCTCTGATCCCATGACGGCACCACGGAGAGAGAGGGATCCGCCCTCAGGGACAGGAAACCTACACATGAAAAAGGCGGTACCTCTCTCCCACATCAATTGGTTTACAGAGCATTACAAAGAACTTTCAGCTGCAACTCAAATGGTTATAAAAATCCAAAATTAATCAAATTAAGCTTAATAGAGGCACCGTGTGGCTAAGTACTAAAGCTAACTCACTCTAATGTGTACACCTGTGTGTGTGTGAAAGGGAGGGGATGTATGGGTGCCGTCATGGGATCAGAGAAATACCATTATCGGCAAGTAACTACGATTTTCTCTTTCCCCCCCGGCGGCACCACGGAGAGAATTACAAAGATTATACATCTAGGAAGGGACCACCGCCTCCAGAACCCTTTTCCCAAAGGTGAGTTCTGAAGAGAAGGTCAAGTCTAGGCGGTAATGTTTGAAAAATGTAGAGGGGGAAGACCAAATGGCTGCTCTACATATCTGGTCTATTGAAGTGCCAGCTTTCTCCATCCAGGATGATGCTATTGCCCTGGTTGAATGGGCCCTTACGTCCTCCGGGATGGCCGCCCCACAGGAGGAGTAGGATTGGGTGATGGCCTCTCTTATCCATCTCGCCAGTGTGGCCTTCGCTACTTTTTGACCCTTCCGAGGACCCTGAAAACAGACAAACAGAGCCCTATCCTTCCCAAACTCCCTCGTGGTTGTCACGTATTGGACTAGGCACCTTTTTACATCTAAAGTGTGTAATACCTCTTCTGTTTTGTTCTTGGGATTGGGACAGAAGGAGGGTAGGGAGAACTCCTGTGTCCTTTGAAACTGTAATGATACCTTGGGGAGATATGCTGGGTCGGTCCTAAGAATTACTCTATCATCCAGTACTTGCGTGAAGGGTGAGGGGGCAGACAAAGCTTGCATATCACAAATGCTATGGGCAGAAGTTAAGGCTACGAGGAGGGAGGTCTTAAGGGACAATATTTTTAAGGAAACCTCCACTAGGGGTTCGAAGGGAGATTTGGCTAGTGCGTTTAGCACTAGGTTTAGATCCCGGGGGGGGTGCATAGGGGGATCGGCCTGGATCTACTTGAGGCTCTAATGAATCTCATAGCCCATATATTTTTGGCTAGGTCATGGTTATACAAAGTTCCCAAGGCCACCACCTGTACTTTTAAGGTGCTGGTAGCTAACCCCTTTTCCAACCCCCCCTGTAGGAATTCCAGAGTCTTGTCTATAGGGATTTCTCCCATTGGGTCGGAGCCTGACACTGACATGAATTGTTTCCACACTTTGCCATACGCTTTAGTGGTTACTGGCTTTCTGCTTTGTAGTAGCGTGGGTACCACTTTTGACGAGAAGCCCTTGTTGCTTAGGAGTTCCCTCTCAAAAGCCAGGCTGTTATGTGTAAGTTTTTTTATGTAGGTGTGATACATTGGTCCCTGGGATAGCAGGTCTGGAGTTTCTGGTAGAACCCAGGGATCTGTTACGGACGTTTTTCTCAGCCAGTGGAACCATATTCTCCGTGGCCAGAAGGGCGGTATTACCACTACCGTCGCCTTGTCCCCCCGTATTTTTCTCAGTACTAAGGGGATGAGAGATATTGGAGGGAAAGCGTAGGCCAGATGATAATCCCAGGGTATCATGAAAGCGTCTAGAGCTACTGGCCCCCCCCCCCCGGGGATCGATTGAGCAGAAGATTTCCAACTTCCGGTTCTGACTGTTCGGAAATAAGTCTATTTCTGGCCGGCCCCAGAGTTTCAAAATCTGGTTGAAGACTAACTGGCTTAGTTCCCACTCCCCCTGCTTTAGACGTGTCCTGCTTAAGAAGTCCGCCGTTCGATTTTCCGAACCTTTTATGTGAAGGGCTGTCAGGGATTCTAGATTGTGTTCTGCCAGGTATAAGATGGACTTTGTTACCTCCATCAGTGCTCGAGATCTGGTGTCCCCCTGGTGGTTTAGATATGCTACCACTATCTGGTTGTCTGAGAAGACCCTTATGTGATGGGAGCGAAGTGAATCTAGAAAATGAATGAGAGCTAGTTTTATTGCCAGCAGCTCCTTCATATTTGAGGAAGTGGACTCTCTTCCCTGGGTCCCGGGCCCCTGCGCCACCTGGTTGCCTAGATGTGCACCCCACCCCCAGGGGCTTGTGCCCGTAGTTATGATCTTTGTCGCAGGCAACGCCCAAGGGACCCCCTTGGTTAGGTTGGCTGGGTCTGTCCACCACGTTAAGGAATGTATTGTCTCTGGTGAGATGTTTAATTGCATGTCTAAATTCCCATGTAGGGAAATGTCTGCGCCTAATATTTCCCACTGTAAGACTCGAGTATGGCTCTGTGCCCACTGAACTGCTGGCATGTAGACTGTCATTGACCCCAATAGTGACATTGCTTTTCTCAGGGTAGTGTCTGGGGAAGCTATCATTTGTGACGGCATCTGTGCCATTTTTTGAACCTTCGTCTGCGGATGATAACATTTCTGTTTGATTGAGTCCAGTGTTATCCCCAAGTACTCCTGCACCTGACTTGGTACGAGTCTGGACTTGGGCAAATTCAGCATCCATCCTAGACTCAGTAGAGACCTCATGACCATGTCCAATTGTTCACAGTGGTGAAAGGTGACACCTATTATTAAGAGATCGTCCAGGTATGGGACTATCAGGATGTTTTGCTCTCTTATGTGGGCCATTACCTCTGACATTACCTTTGTAAATACCCTTGGAGCAATGGCTAGCCTGAAGGGGAGGGCTCTGAACTGATAATGTTTTATCTCCCCCTGGATTATCACTGCCACCCTGAGGTATTTCCTGTGGTCTCTGTGTATAGGCACATGGTAATATGCATCTCTTAAGTCTAATACAGCCTTGAAGCAAGATGGGGGAAGCATTTTTATACAAGATTTTATTGTCTCCATTTTGAAGTGCTGAATTTCCAGGAACTTGTTCAGCCTTTTTACATTTATGATCGCCCTGTACAATCCGTCTGGCTTCTTGCGAAGGAAGAGAGGGAGCAGAAGCATTTGCCCCTGTCTTGGTAGGGGACTTCTTGTAACACGTTTTTCTCTCTTAGATAGGTTATTTCTTGTTACAGAGCCAGCTGCTTGTGTGATGTCCTTTGGGGCGTTATCACGAAAGAATTCTTTGGGAGGGTAAAGAATTTTAGTCTCAGACGTTCCTTTATTATGTTTAGTATCCATGAACTCGTGGATATTTTTTCCCAGGCCTGGAGAAAGTAGGATAATCTTCCCCCTACCCGCGGAGTACCTTCATTGTGGCTTCTTATTGTCGGGGGGTTTGTTAAACATAAAGCCTTTATTCTTGTTCCTTCTATCCTCCCATCCTTCTTTGTTCCCTTTTGGGGGCTTCCGTCGCATAAACCTTCTGTTCCGAAAAGGCCGGTTGTATGACTGGCTGGGGAACCCGGGAAAGGATTTCTTCTTGTCCCCTGCCTTGTCTAAGATGTCGTCTAGTGTTGGACCAAATAAGAATTTCCCCTTGCATGGGATTGCGCACATTTTGGTTTTTGTTTGCAAATCTCCCAGCCAGCATTTCAGCCATAAGGCTCGTCTTGCGGCATTTGAGAAGGCCGCTGTCCTAGCTGCCAGCCTGGTTGAGTCTACCGACGCATCCGCTAGGAAAGCTGCTGCTCCCTTCATTACCAAAACGGATCTCTGTATTGTTTCTCTTGGGACTTTTCCCTTTATCTGAGAATCTAAATGGTCCAGCCAGACCATTAGAGCGCATGCCGTACACGTGGCTGCTATGGCTGGCTTTAGCCCCCCTCCTGCCGCCTCCCAAGCATTTTTTTAAAAAGTTACAGCTTTTTTATCCATTGGGTCCTTCAGGGTACCCATGTCTTCGAAGGGCAGGGCAAATATTTTAGACGCTTTTGCGACCGCTACATCTAATTTAGGTGCTTTGCTCCATAAGGAGCAGGCCGGGTCATCAAAGGGGTATTTCCTCTTTGGTGTTAGGAGGACTTTTTTGTCTGGCTTTTTCCACTCTCGCTTGATTAGGGAGTGGATTTTCTCATTGATCGGGAAAGTCCTCGGTTTTTTTGCTCTAGCCCTCCGAACATTAGATCTTGAGCCGTTTTCTAAGGGCGTTCGTCTACCAGACCCACAGCTGTCCTCACAGCTTTTACCAGGGCGTCCGTCTCCTCAATGGGGAAGCAGCTGCGTCCCCCTTCTGAGGATGATGAAGAGGACTGGGAGGATGATGAATTACTTGAGTTGGATAGTTCACTTCCCGACTCACTGACGCTGGACTCTGGGGATCTATGCCTGGACCTGCGTTTTTTCTTTGAGGTTCTGGCGCCCTTAAGGGCGTCTTCAACCTGGGTTTTTATTAATGTTTTGAGGTCTAAAGCAAACCTCGGGGATTCCTTCTGTACTGTCTGCTCTATGCAAGCCGCATAGAGCTTTTTCTCCAACGTAGGGGGTAACTCCTCCATGCATATAGCACATACCATGTGTTTGGATTTGGTCGTACATTTACGCCCCTGAAAAAGAAAAATTAATAATTGCACATTAGCGAGCGGGCTTTCACGGAGATCACTCACTCTCCTGTGGAATGAGCGATACCGTCTTGGGCGTAGGGATTATCTCCACTGCTGAATCCACTTCTGGCTGTGCCACCATGGTGGAGCTTTGGCTGCGTCGCGATCACGTATGACAGCTGCTGCTGCGCTGCTGGGAAGAGTCATGCTGGCGCTGTTCCCTTTTTTTTTAAATTTGCCGCCGCCCTCTTCCCAGGGATCCCTGCGCCCTGCCGGAAGTCCCGCGCGAGCGCCCCTGGAGATTACCCAGCGGTGCACCGCGCCTCCCTTTTTTAAGGGAGCTGTAATCGCGTGCGCACCCGTCCTACCGGCGTCCTGCGCCCTCCCTGCGTGCCCTGTTGCTCGCGGCTCCGGTGGCGGCCGCCGCCCCTGCTCCGCGCTGTAGAGGCCTGCCCGCCTCGCGGCTCCCGGTGGCCACCGCCGCCACACTGAGGTCTGGCAGGCTCTGTCCTGTGGCCCTCGGTGACCGCCGCCACCTGCACAGATTGCCTCATTCAGCTCGGCAGGGCTCTCCTGTAGTGACCGCCGTCACTATACTGCAGGAGGCAGCCCCTTTTGTTTTTTTCTTTTGGGATCAGCAGACTTCTGGCTTCTTCACTGCCACTCCCCACTCACCCTCAAGGCCCACCGACCCCGGTGGTGTTGCTTCGGGGGAAGCCTGTCCAAGGCCTCGACCCAGCCGAGGCAGGGAGCCCCGCTGCCTATCACCGGACTGGATCGGTCCCCAGAATCCCGCGTCGACTTGTCTGGTACGTGCTGTAGGTTCCCCGTCAGGGACAGGAAACCAACTGATGTGGGAGAGAGGTACAGCCTTTTTCATCTGTAGGTTTCCTGTCCCTAAGGGCAGATCCCTCTCTCTCCGTGGTGCCATCATAGGGGAAAGAGAAAACATAATATTTCTTACATAATTTACTTTATAGCGATACAATTGATAACTGCTACATAGTGAGCCACGTGGATTGTAGTATCAGCGATACTCTTTTTCTAAGCCTCAAAGTGGCCTTGAACAATAACTAGTGGGGTGGAATGTAAAAAACGGAACTCACGGCGTTGTGTGAATAGAGTTCGTGGCTTAGATGTTCCATCAGTTTCGTTCATAGGAATTTTTAATCGATCTAATTGTTCTCCAGTAGTGGAATTACCCACAACAGTGGAGGGCACATTTAATCCTACCATAGCCTGCATAAACGTATCCCAGCCCCTGGGTAGATTCCTTCTGGACATCGTCACAATCCATGTTTGGATCTGTGGCAGATCTGGGCTCACATATAACCTTTTTTTTCCTTCAAGTCTCTGGCTTGATGTTAGTTTTTGCCCCCGGTGACCGCCGGGATTATTACAACCTTAGTGGCGGCTAATGGGTTTTGCCCCCGGTGGCCGCTGGGGTTATTACACGTTAAATCAGCCAGCAGGTGTTAACCCTCGCCTCCTTCCTATAAAAGGGTCTCAGGTGCTCTGGAGCACTGTTGGTGATACTGGTCATTTCCTAACCAACCTTGGAGGAGAGAGGAGCTATTGGGAGCAGTACTTTGCAGCTCATCCAGAGCATTGGTGTTTCAGCTGTTCAGTTGGAAGCTGTATCCGGGTGCCGTACTCTGTTGCCTCAGGAGCATTGGCAACAGAGAAAGCTAAGTTGTTTGTTTTCCCTGTTTGTTATTTTCCCTAATGTTATATTAGTACAGCGGTGGGACCAGTGCCTGCACTAGCCAGTTCCCTAGTAAGGGATAGGCGCAGGGCTAGTGAGGGATTCAGGTATCCTGGTTGGCGACAGGTGAAGAGCGTGTATAGGGAACGTTAGGAGTATTTAGGGACACAGCCTCAGGAGAGTGCAGGAGGTGTCCACGTCCCGTTCCCCATTGTAGGGCCCACCGTTGTAACTGTGTCCCCGGTGTTCCCTTGTTGGTCTTGTCATTTTACTAGTTTTCTGACTGAGCACTCCGCCCTTCATCAAGTGGTGATTTTAATCGCATTCAATCACATGTTTTGTTCCTATCGTCCTATATATACAGGCTTTATCATGTTACTAGCCAGAGGTCAGTTCACACCAGGCAGTCAGTATAGGGACCCATTCAATCTGAGATCACCTTGTCGCTGGTGAATGGGCTCACATCTTTTGGCCAAATTTTGTGCTAAGTATCTCATATGTTTTTCTAGATTACAAAAGCCATTATGCTATTCATATTTCACTTATTTCATATTTGATATGCCTTACAAAAAGCCATTATGAAATGTATTACTAAAGCCATTTTGCTATTCGTATTTCATATTTGGTGTGCTACCATTTTCTAATTTAACCTATAAAATGGCCAGGCTGCCCACAGGAAAAACATACCCCCAAACCACGGCGAACCGCAGGCAACCCCTTCTTTAGCACCAACTACTCCGAGCTGCATGGGTTCCTCAGTCCGCACTGGTGTGTCCTCCTCCTTAGCGAGGACTATAGGGGCACATATGGTGTATGTCTCTCCCTGAGGTGTCTATCCACCCAAATGGCAAGGGACATGGCGGCCTCCAGCGACCTGGAGGTGGCGTACTGCACCAGAGTATCCTGCAACTTTGGAGACAGACCCTGCACAAAATGACTCCTAACTGCAGGGTCATTCCACTGCATGTCAGTGGCCCACCTCCTGAACTCTGAGCAGTACTCCACAACAAACCGGCCTCCCTGCTTGATCTTACAGATCGCGTCACACAGGACAAGTCACTACGTGACAGACATGGCCTGACTCTGAGTTGTGTTACGTACCAAATCCAGCATGTTAGAGCCAGGAATTACAGTTCCTTTGAATATAAATTCACTTTTGTCATTTCACGTTGTAATATTTTGGTTCTGTAACAGTCTGTTAGTAAAAATTCTGCATTCTTTTTATATCGCGGATTTACATGACTTACAATTTCAATAACATCTGTATTTATATCAGGTACTCAATTCGACAATTGTTGGTGATCAGATTCGGGAGTGCTAATGATCTTTAAAGTTGATAGTTCCTCAGCATCATGTTTAACACGAGTCAAGTATCTTTGTAGTACATCACTATATTTTTTAATTTTCACATCGTCTGGTATATCACAACGTTGTAAAATCTCAGCAATTTCTCCATCGAGAAGTTGTATAACACTCTGGCGTATGTTGGTTGTAATAGGGGGTTTTAGTTTATTTAGTTCCTGCTTAGGAACAAGATACATTTTCTCAGCATGTTCCATTAATTACCGCTGAGTAGACTTTTTAATATCGGAATCGCAAAACCTAAAAGGGAACCTATAAAGCATCTGGTCTGCTTTAGTAGACGCTTCTTTTTCTTTAGGCTGTGGGATTTATTACTCATGGTTCTTATAGTTTTACTCCACTTTTTTTAGTATATTTTTTTGTTGCTCTTTCAGAGGAATTCGTCCTTTTAAGATATTTAAAGCGAATTCCCCTACTGTAATTAAATCGTGACTGGCATTGCACAAAATAGATTTTCTGACAGAAGTAGAAGCCTTCACCAGTGTTTTTAAGAGGTCCCAGTTACGGCGTATTCTCTCAAACATCTTTACATTACTATGGCCACAGTGTAGAATGTCTGATTTTGTGTAAATTCACTTTTTAGAGAGATTTTTCTTTTGAACATACTCAGCTGGAAAAGCTGGAGCTAACAGGCCGGTCCTCAAGCAAAGTTCCTCAGAGGTATCGGCTCTTAAGTCAAGCATCAAATACACATAAGGTTCACGCGTAGCATCCTCAAAAGCTTCCAAGAAAAAGCGAGTTTTCCCGGGTACATTTCTCGCGCTAGCGTTACAATTTGTAAATTATCTCAAGGGATATTAAAAAGTACTATGTATTTTGGATTTAAATTTATCGAGCGACTTTTCTTTCCTTAACAAAATATGCTTTGCACCAGGTAGAAAATGCTAAGATTTCTGTGATGTACATACTTGGTAAAGGCTTTTTCTATTTCACTATTATCACAAGCACTCTCCATGAGATCATCAACAATAGTCAAATTTACCTTTTCAAGCGGAAATAACTCATCATCTACAAAAGTATGCGGCAGACCCTCCATAAATCTGATGCTGGGAAAAGAAAGAGTAATTTCGTCATATAGCTTTTGCCAACACGAATAAAACCAAATAATATTATTGGGTTTATGAGAAAAATGAGTTTCAATGATATATAACTTACAGTAACTTCACAAAATAACTTTTTCCAGAATTAGTCGGCCCTGCTAGAATGCATGAAAATTGGTGTTGCAGGCGGGGATCCATCACAATCCGTAACTAATAACCAAAAGGGACGATGGTAAAATCGTCTATCAGTATTCGTTTTGTGTAAACACACTTTTTCTTTTGCGTAAAGCTCTTGTTTCAGAATTACATGGAGAGTCCAGTACTACATCTTTTAGACTGTTGAAATTAATAGATTGCGTGTTACCAACATTTAGTGTTATTCCCTTCACTTTTAAGACAGTTTTACCAGTGTTGAGTTTGAAGCCGTAAGTTTTTGGCACTGCAGATACAAATTCAGTGATGTAAGTATCATCAGGTATCTCAGTGGTCAAATCCCCCAGGCAATCACCTAAAGGAGGGTTCCACTCACCTTCTCTCTGCACAAAAATAACAATCTGTGTCGTGATAAAGATACCTTTCCTGCAGTTTGTCCAGCAGAGAGTAAAGCTCTAGTCTGGCATACGCTGTTGTAAAGCAGGCTATAAAAATGTTTTTGTTGACGGTGTGGTGTCCTTCTGTATATTCTGTATCTATTGTTGCGGTTTCATCATCAATAAAATGCAACATTGAAATGTCATAGTACAGTAAAAAACATGTTGAAAAAGCTCTTCGGGATTGGTAATAATGCTGGTACATGATAAATTAGATCTCTGGGCAAACTTTCCCCATAAAGAATTAAAGAAAAGTTTAGAGATCTGCCTCTTTGCAGGATTCAATCCTATATTTTCAGGTCGTAATTGTACACCTTCTTTTTCAAGAAAGGTGTCAATGTACTTTCGTTTCTTGTTGTCATCAGTGCACCAGCAAGGATAACCCGAGGCCTCCTGCTTATTCCTAAGATGTAATTTAATGTACGGTGCAAACAGATCATCACTGGTATTAGGAAAATCCCATATTTCATAGATGTGGGCTATCCTGTACCCTTTTTCTATGGCCATCTCAAGCTCTATAGTACACCATGTACCTGTCAGAGATCGCTCTTTATCACTATGGGTGCAATCCTCTGTCTGTGAATTTGCAGCGCATGTATAGCAAAGGGGGAACATTAATTTTTTGCTGTGCTTTACCGAAAGAAGGGATACAGACTGGTGAAAGTGTAGTAATGTAGGGTCTCTCCAGGTTTCAGGCTGTGATAGAGTTTAATGGCATTGGCACGTCCTGGGTAAAGGGAATCGCGGGGGTCTAACGGCTATGGGAATTCCACTTGGAGAAATGTTTGAAGATTAGAATCTTTTTCAACCATTTCATTCCACTCATGTTCCCACATAACTCTCACTGTGTAACCGCACCACTGCAAGTAACGCTTTTTAGCTAAAAAGATGTAATATAACTGGCGCCGTAGGTAGTGTTTGTGACCTTATTTGCATCATTTTCATTATAACATACAGGGCACCCGTGGTAAAAACATCCCTCAAATTCAAAGGCGATGTGTCTGTTGATAATATCTAAAAGGACTTCCTGTTCCAGTGCCGCCATGTGCAGACACATGTGAGGGAGCTCCTGCTGACTGCCGCAAATACTCTGCATTTATACAGAGCCCTGACTCACAAAAGGTACTGGGATAATCATGAGATGATCCGGGACCGTCCGCAACATGGATCGGTTTGTCATAAGAGGCGCAGGGAAGGAGCAGAGGGAGGAGGAGGTCGGAGGAGGCCTGCAGAGTGGGAGCACAGTAATGGCGACGGAGACACAGGCACAAACAGGGCAGGCACATGAGGAGATGGAATGGGAGGAGGAAGCCCCAGAGAAAGAAGGAAATTTCAGCCAGGGGGAGACAGTGGAGGCAAGAGACACACTGGAAACGCAGCTACATACTCATGGCTCATTAAACTTTAAACAGATAGCAAAAGAAATGGCATCATACCTTGCTGAAGACTTTAAGCAGGCAGTGGCTGACATGATCCAATCTACCACTAAAGAGCTGCAAAGCAAGATGACTCATCAGGAGCAGAAACTGCAGGAAGCCAAGCAGAGAATCTCTGAGGCAGAGGACAAAGTTATTCAGCTGGAAAAACAAGTCAGTGACTTAAAGAAACAAGCCTCCTACACTGTAGATAAACTAGAGGATCTGGAGAATAGGTCCCGCAGAAGTAATCTGGAAATGATAGGCCTCCCAGAGACAATAAACACACAGCAGCTAAATGATATCTATGAGGTGGAATTGTCAAAAGCACTGGGACTGTCACATAACTGCAGAGTGGAGCGTGCACACAGGATAGGCCCCCCCAGAGAGGCCTCTGAGGCTGAGAGAGGCAGGAATAAGCAGAATAACAAGGAAGCTCAGAGACCATGCCAGGCAGTGGCAGAGTACTTGAACTTTAAAGATAAGGAAGAAATACTCAGGGCTTATAAAGGAAGAAGGCGACCACTGATAATACAGGGACATAAAGTCCTTTTATTTGAGACTATTCAGCAGAGGTGACACGGAGAAGAAGGGCATTCAGCGAAGCATGCACTCTGCTGTTTAAACGCAACAACAGATTCCAGCTAAACTACCCAGCAACGCTGCGTTTTAGGACAAGAGATGGTGTGATGAGGTCATTTACAGATCCCAAGGAGGCTATGAAAATTATGTCCCAGCAGCAACCTTCATCTGGCCATCACCTGAAAATACCAGCCCGCCAAGAGAGGAGGCAGGGGGAGATGCTGAGGCCGGGAGGGGGAGAACCTATCCGTATAGCCTGAGGTCACATTTATATTTGGAAGGAGATATTGAAAGAGAGGCAATGGCTAAGGAACAAAGAACCCCAATGGCAAGGGCGTTCAGGAAGAACCAAACAAGACAGAATACTAAAAAAGACTTGGGTATACTAATAGATCACAGACTGAATATGAGTCAACAGTGTGATGCAGCAGCAAAAAAGGCAAATGCAATTCTAGGATATATTAACAGAAGCATACAGTCTAGATCACGTGAAGTCATTATTTCCCTCTACTCCTCTTTGGTCAGACCTCATCTGGAATATTGTGTCCAGTTTTGGGCACCACATTTTAAAAAAGACATTAACAAACTGGAGCAAGTTCAGAAAAGAGCGACCAGAATGGTGACCGGTCTGCAAACCCTGTCTTATGAGGAAAGGTTGCAGGATTTGGGAATGTTTAGTTTGCAAAAGAGAAGACTGAGAGGAGACTTAATAGCTGTCTACAAATATCTAAAGGGCTGTCACATTGTAGAAGGATCAACTTTATTCTCATTTGCACAAGGAAAGACTAGAAGCAATGGGATGAAACTGAATGGGAGGAGACACAGATTAGATATTAGAAAAAACTTTTTGACAGTTAGAGTGATCAATGAATGGAACAAGCTGCCACGAGAAGTGGTGAGTTCTCCTTCAATGGAAGTCTTCAAACAGAGGCTGGACAGACATCTGACTGGGATGATTTAGCGAATCCTGCTTTGAGCAGGGGGTTGGACCAGAAGGCCCAGGAGGTCCCTTCCAACTCTGCGATTCTATGATTCTATGATTCTATGAAATGATCTAATGCTTATGAGATTGTGTCAAGATATATCCTGGGGTCAGCATAAGTGAACAGTGTGACTGGAATACCTCACATGATAATATGAAGATGGAAGGGAGAAATTTTTGTGGTCCAGGTTGAGCTACAGAAAGACTACTTATACTCCCAATCACCTAAAATAGGAAGACATACAGTAATAAGGGATGTCATCTGTGAACCACATGGTGGTGTACAAAACTTACAAATTTACAGGTATATTCACCTGACCAGGTCAATATCAGACGGAACTATGTATGTTCAAGGAAGACTACAGGACAGCTGGTGGAGAGATCCCCCCTTCTCCTATTTCTTTTTTTTTTCCCTTTTTTTTTCTTTTCACAGGTTCTGTTGGACTGAATGGAGAATTTGGGGTGCTGATTTAATTGGTCTGCAAGCTGATCATACTGGCTGATGGCGAATGTGTGGCTTCAAGGTTTATGGACATTGTGAGGTTTTCACAACAAAAAGACATATATAAAGTTGGGATAATAATGACCAGACGTGATGTATATAGGTAGAAGACAAGATCTTCATTGAATGCTGATGGGAGTATTTTGTGTTAAATTAAGATATCTTCCAGGGGAAAGTATCATACAAATGCTAGGTTCACATTGGGAGATATTGCTTGGGGGGATGAAGGGGGTGGGAGTAAAGTATTTTTATACCTCTCTGACATCAAAAAGGAGAGATGGAGAAGGACTTTAAGATAATATGGTTGTGAATATTAAGATGTTAGGAAATTGATATGATAAATTAAGGGAAATAGATGTTGATCTAAAATTTCAGAGTTTCAAGGTTACATGAGGGTCAGGGCTCAGATAGAGAATGGAAATAAAATAGGTACAACATGATAAATATGAGATAATAGGAGGGCGGGAAATTATTTCTCTTTTGGTTTGGATAATGGCGGAAAAAAGAGGAGTCAACAAAGAGGTTTTTATGTGGAGAGAGGGTGAGATGAGAAGGGGGGGAGGGAGGGAGGGAAGTTAAAGTTCATGAGTCCACTGCTATTGTACTAATTAATTTATTACTGACTGAGATGACATTGACTGGCAGTCCATACCTGAGAGGGAGAAGCTTCACGCGTCCTCGCAGAAGAAACCATTTTGTAATTAAAAATGGTTAGATTAATAACATGGAATATAAAAGGGTTGCGCTCATCACATAAAAGGATGATGATACTTTGTCACCTGAAAAGATTGAAAGCAGATATAGCCTTGCTTCAGGAGACACACTTGGATAAAGAAGACTTTTTTAGAATGAAGCCATTATGGGTGGGAGAAGTTTATGTTTCTAGCTCGGTAGACAGAAAAGCAGGAGTCTTAATACTTATACATAAAGCACTGGCATACAAAGTTTCATACGTAGAAATGGACCAGGAGGGTAGGGTAATCCTTTTGAAATTAGGGATAAATAATGAAAGTATTATCCTATACAATATATATGCCCCGAACATAAATCAAAAGAAATTTTGTATGTCCTTACAGAACAAAATACTGGCTGATAGTGGTAACAACATAATTATAGGATGAGATTGTAATGAGGTGCTTAAGGAGGAAGAGGACAGAAAAGGGAGCTTAATAAGATTAAATCCATGAGAAGGGAACAGATAGAGGGGGAAAAAGGTTATTTGGAAGATATGATATCGAATTGGCAGCTGAAAGATGCATGGAGAACATCTCACCCTATGGATCGGGAATTTTCACATTATTCTCATGCACACAAAACATGGACGAGAATAGACATGTTCTTTGTGTCAGATAAGATACTACACAAAATGTGTGATGTCAATATTGAGGACATGGTGATATCAGATCATAGTCCTATATCTCTAGACTTAGCTGACGCACATCAGAAAGGGACGGACTATTTATGGCGATTTCCAGGAAACATGACAAAAGAGCAAGATTTTGTGAAACGGATGGGGGAATGGTGGACCGAGTTTGCAATGTATAATGAGGAGCACAAATCTAACCCTAGACTATATTGGGAAACAGCGAAGGTGGTGATAAGGGGAAACATCATGGCTTACACGCAGAGAATAAAAAAACGAATAAAAGAGTAGTACTTAGCATGCAAGCAGCGAAGTTAGGAGCACCTATACAAAATATAAGAACTCACTACTGGTTGAGGATAAAGATAAATGGATGCGGGCCAAAAACAATTTTGAAGAATGGGCGGAAAAAAGAGAGCAATTATATAGAAATCACTGGGAGGTAGAATTAAATAGGTATGGTGACAAAGCAGGGAGAATACTGGCTAATTTGGCTAGGGGAAGATATGTGGGTACATCTATAATGGCAATTAGAGATAAAAAAGGACAACGACTGACTAATCCCAAAGATATAAACAGAGTACTGGGCAAATTCTATGCTAGGTTATACAAGGATGAGGATCATCAAGATGTAGCAGGGGAGACATGGCTGGGTAGAGTTGATATCCCTAAACTGACGAGGAGGAATTACAGGATTTAAATGGCTGCATCACGGAGGAAGAAATTAGTATGGCAATAAAAGGACTGGGGGCCAATAAGGCTCCAGGGCCCAATGGATTTAATGGTTCATTTTATAGCGCGCTGAGTGAGAAAATAGTTCCCACGCTTAAAGATTTATATAATCACTATGTCAGAAGGGATGAACACGACCTACATAAAGCTTCTCCCGAAGGGAGGGAAGGATTTGGAAGACCCTTCAGGATATAGACCGATGATATTAATAAATCAAGATGTTAAACTTCTCTCAAAGATAATGGCAGACAGGCTGGCTAGGATAATGCCTAGATTGATATCAATGCATCAAACAGGCTTTGTGAAGGGAAGATCAGCCGTTACTAATATAAGGAAAGCCATGTTATTGCTAGACAAGATTAGAGGGAAGCATTTGGATAAGGGAGAGGATCCAGCTATGGTAACACTGGAAGCAGAAAAAGCGTTTGATAATGTGAGGTGGCCATGTCTGGGTCAAGTGTTGGATAAAATAAATCTGGTAGGTCCGTTTAGACAATTTTTGGCGGTACTATATCAGAATCCCAAAGCAAGGGCATACACGCCGGGGTTTCTCTCAGATGCCTTCGAGCTGAAAAAGGGAATGAGGCAGGGGTGCCCGCTGTCCCCCTTACTGTTTATTTTGATGATAGAACCTATGTCGAGATATTTAAGTGATTGCAGTTCCTACAAATGGATAAAGGTGGGAAATGAGACAGTCAAAAATGCCCTATTTGCAGATGACATAATTCTGTTCATGAACAACCCAGAGGAATATCTCCCTATTTTGCTGCTTGAAATTGAAAAGTTTGGAAAATTCTCGGGCTTTCGTTTAAATAAGTGTAAATGTGAGATTCTGTTCATGAGGAGTGAGGTAAAACGTGGCCAGGAGAGTAATATAATGGGCATCCCGAAAGTGACAACATCTATAAAGTACTTGGGAATTTATTTGGGGAGAACGCCGAAACAGATTTATGATCTCAATTATAAGCCTATCATAGACAAAATAGAGAAGGAGTTGGAGAGGTGGGGAAATCTACATCTACCCCTCTCGCTGCTGGGTTGTTGCCACCTAATCAAGAAGACAAGCTTTGCGAGATTACTGTACCCAATGCAAACTATCCCAATGTTAATTCGTCACGCAGATGTTCTCAGATTAAACAGGGCCTTTTCTAAATTCATCTGGAGGGGTATAAGAGCAAGATTGGCTATAAGAACTCTAATGCACACAAAGGAGGGAGGGGGAGTGGGATTGCCAAATATTAGAGGATATAATTTATCGTGTTTAATGAGGAATGTAATAGACTGGATTAAGAAAACGGGGTGATATACTGACTACAAATTGGAAACAGAATTTTGTGGTTTGTGGGACCTGACGGCGCTGCTACATACGCCGCTGTCACACATACTGCCAAACATTAAATATTCGGTAATATGTAAAGATACCATTGCCACATGGAAGGCAGTAAGAAAAAAACTAAAAATGTCATGGAGAGTGTCGAAACACCTGAATCCTTAGGCATTTCCTGCCTTTAGATAAGGAA
This sequence comes from Dendrobates tinctorius, assembly GCF_039654945.1. Lineage (NCBI taxonomy): Eukaryota > Metazoa > Chordata > Amphibia > Anura > Dendrobatidae > Dendrobates > Dendrobates tinctorius. The sequence goes on from NW_027361977.1 coordinate 2,869,870, forward strand.
GAGAAAATAAATTATACACAGAGTGGTTGGGGAAAGGTATACAGACGTTAGGGGACTTACTACATCTACAAGAAGGCCACTGGTTGACGGGATTGGAAGTGATAGACAAATTTGAGCTGCCGAGATTTCATTTGATGTTATATAGTCAATTAAAGCATTATGTATTAGACCTCCTTCAGGATGTGAGGAAGGAAATCGATTCAGAAATATGGGAGGACTTGGTTACCAAAGACATTGGAGAAATATCTATCACCTCAATATATGGGATGCTGAGGGACATATTACGCCCTTCAGGGAAGGGCAAAATATTTCACAAATGGGAAAAACATATACATGATGAAGAACTTGAGCATAAGATTCTGCGGGGCTGGGAATTGGTAAGAAAGCATATCATCAATGAACAATGGAGAGATAGTCAGTTCAGAATAATGCATAAAACAATATGTGGCTTCAATATACCTCCGACCCCGCAGAATCCGGACAGGCAGACAAGTTGCCCAAAATGTACAATGCCCAAAACAGACACAGAACATGGATTGTGGTCATGCCCCAGGACACAAGAACTCTGGTTAAAAGTCCAGAATATGTATCTGAAGATACTGTATGTGGGATATGGGTAGAAGTAGATCCATTATGTTGTTTGTTTCACTTTACGACGGGTAAAACAAGAGGGGGACGGCTACATGACTTGTTTCACACCACTGCAATGGTGACAAAACATCTAATTCTGCAACACTGGCTAGCTAAAACACTCCCAGGGATTAAAGAGATCAAGGAAGGTTTAACATCGGTCTTATTTTTGGAAAAAAGAGAAACAGAAGAAATAAAGATAAAATGACGGAAATTTTTTTTTTGAAAAATGGAGTGTGTTTATAGAAACGTCACTGACCACCAGAGAAATTCAAGACTTAATGAGCGCCTTTGTGGATTCAGATTGGTATCTATTAGAGAATTTGAGTGGTAATCTGGTAAAACTGAAATGTGTTATATGAGCTATATGGAGGATAAGGTGGAGCTGGAGATAAGGTGTCTGATTTCAGGCAATGTGATCTATGAAAATGTGGACGTAAGGGGGTTTGATAATTTTATATTTGTTAAGTTTATTTTTGCTTATATTCAGGCTTAGGTGATAAGCATGTTTAAATATGTTCTTTGTAACAATTCAATGCAACATTTATAACTTGTAATATGCAACTTCATTACAAAATCAATAAAAATGATGTTTCAAAAAAAAAAAAAAAATGTAAAAAATATTTCCCGACTTGTTTTTCTCCCCCTCTCTATCTGAAAAAGGTCTCTCTCGTTCTTTATTTTACTCAGTACTGTTTATTGTATCAAATTGTCAATAAAAGAGAATACATATTATTGGTACTATAAATCCTATATAAATAATAGGTGTATCAAAAAGCCTATAAAAGAGAATAATTATTGTCCCACTAAAATAATAGGCACAATGAAACAACTCTGATTAACTTATCAATTGGCTTATAAAAGAGATATCGCATTTTGTTTCACTTTGATTACTGGGATTTGTGTCAGTAACCAATTTAATACACTTTGATACACTACAATATCCGTATGATATCTATTTAGTACACTTTGATATCACTTTGTTATCAATTTGTGGGAATTGTGTCAGTAATCAATTTAATACACTTTGATTCACTATGATATTCACATATCTATTTAATACACTTTAATGCACTACGATAGCCGTATAATATCTATTTAATTCTCTTTAATACACTACAATATCCATATGATATCTATTTATTTCACTTTAATATCAATTTGATACACTTTTATATCAATTTGACATCAATTTGATAGGGGCGGGGCACCTGTCAGATTTCTTTTTGATGAGACATCCCTCCCCCTTACTACTAATGTGACATGGCATGCTCAAATCATTATAGTATACATCAATTGGTGATATCCAACTTGGTCTACGAAGTACCGTATTTTTCGGACTATAAGATGCACTTTTTCCCTCCCAAAATAAGGAGGGAAATGAGGAGTGCGTCTTATAGTCCGGATGTACGAGCTCTGGCTGTGGTGGGGAGGTGAAGGAGCAGATTCAGCGGAGCAGCGGTTCACAGAGTTAGAAGTCGACAGCTCCGGCTAACTCCTGTGCCTGCTGCTAAAGAGAAATGAATATTTACTGCATTCCACGCCCATTGGCGCGGAGGGCAATGAATATTCATTTCTTTTTGGCATCCTGGTATGATTGGCCCCATCCCGATCCTGGTATGCATAGTCCCATTATTATCCTGTTATAATTGGCCCCATCACGGTCCTGGTATGCATGGTCCCATCCTTATCCTGTTATAATTGGCCCCACCCTCATACTGGAATTCAAGGTCCCATCAGAAAAGATTAAAAAAATCCAAAACATTGCACTTACCATCCTCTGCTCCCTTGCAGTGTCCTGCTCCATTGCCAGCAGCTGCTTAATACTTGTAAGCGACTGGAATACTCTCCGGAACTGTTCATCGCAGAAAGCAGTGAGCATTCATTGCTCTTCAATAGCGCATAGTGTCAGCCACCGGCTTCCTGCTGCTTCAGGCGGTCATGTGTGCCGATACTAAAGAGAAATGAATATTCATAAATACATGTGACCGCCGGCAGCAGCAGGAAGTCTCTGGCTGAAGATCAATGAATAATCACTGCTCTCTGCGATGAATAGTCCTGTGAGTATTCCGGATGCTGTGCCCTGCTTGTGAGCAGTGCATGACGTCCCTGCAATGTGCTGCTTACAAGCATAAGCAGCTGCAGGCAATGGAGCAGGATACTGCGAGGGAGCGGAGGAAGGTAAGTGTAATTGTTTTTGCTTTTTTCATTTTTTCTGATGGGACCATGCATAACAGGAACGAGATGGGGCCATGCATAACAGGACCGGGATGGGAGCCATGCATACCAGGACTGGGATGGGGGCCATACATACCAGGATGGGGGCCATGCACACCAGGTTAAGGATGGGGCCATGTATACTTGGATGAGATGGGGATCCTGCATAACAGTATAGGGATGAGGGCGATCATTCTTGCCAGGATAAGGATGAGGGGGGCCATTCCTACCAGGGGCAATGCATACCAGACAAGGGAGGAGGGGGTCATGCATACCAGGCTAGGGATGAAGAGGCATGCATAAAAGGATGGGGATGAGAGCCAAGCATATCAGGATAGGGATAAGGGAGCCATGCATACAGGATAGGAATGAGGGAGCCATGCACACCAGGATAGGGATGAGGGAGACATGCTTACCAGGATAGGGATGAGGGAGCCATTCATACCAGGATAGGGATGAGGGAGCTATGCATACCAGGATAGGGATGAGGGGCCATGTGTATCAGGATGGGGTTGAGGGGACCATATTTACCAGGATAGGGGGATATTAAGTACAGCATTGACCACATCTTTTGTTTCAGTTTTTTTTTCCTAATTTCCTCCTATAAAACCTAGGTGCGTCTTATAGTCCGGCGTGTCTTACAGTCCAAAAAATATGGTATGTAGAGTTTGGAATAAAATACAACTTTTAATGAGAACCTCTAAAATAACAACAACAGCAAAGTACAAGGTGCCAGGACAAAATACAGATAGACTTTGCCTCCTTCTTTAAGCAGATCGATACGATCAGAGAAAGCTTTGGCCCGCAGCCCCCAATGCCCCTCTTAGCCACTCAGCCGTTTTCTTCCAAAACCAGCTTCTCCACCATGACAGAAGATCAGCTCTCCACCCTCCTGTCAAGATCACACCTCACCACTTGCGCGCTTGACCCGCTCCAGTCCCACCTCATCCCTAACTTTGCCACAGTCTTCATCCCAACTCTAACACACCTCTTCAACCTTTCACTTACAAATGGTGTCTTTCCCTCATCCTTCAAACATGCCTCAATCATACCCATCCTCAAAAAGCCCTCCCTCGATCTATCCTCTGTGTCTAACTATCGCCCGATATCTCTTCTCCCTTATGCCTCAAAACTACTGGAACAGCATGTATATCTTGAACTGTCCTCCAACCTCTCCTCCTGTTCCCTCTTTGACCGGTTACAATCTGGCTTCCGACAGCATCACTCAACTGAAACTGCCCTAACTAAAGTCACTAACAACCTACTAACTGCCAAGAGCAAGCGATGCTACTCTGTCCTCCTTCTTCTGGACCTGTCTTCTGCCTTCGACACTGTGGACCATCCCCATCTGCTACAGATTCTCTCATCTCTTGGCATCACAGACTTGGCCCTAGCCTGGATCTCATCATACCTAACAGACCGAACATTTAGTGTCTCCCTCTCACACACCACCTCCTCACCTCGCCCACTGTCAGTCGGTGTTCCTCAAGGCTCAGTCCTACGACCCCTACTCTTCTCCATCTACACCTTTGGCCTAGGACAGCTCATAGAATCCCACAGCTTGCAATATCACCTCTACGCCGATGACACGCAGATCTACTGTACCTATCTGGACCTGACCTCACCTCCTTACTGAACAAAATCCCTCAATGTCTATCTGCTATTTCAGCCTTCTTTTCTGCTTGCTTTCTCAAACTGAACATGGACAAAACAGAATTCATAATCTTTCCCCCATCTCACTCTACCCCTCCACTAGACCTATCCATCAATGTCAATGGTTGCTCGCTTTCCCCAGTCCCGCACGCTTGGTGCCTTGGGGTGATCCTCGACTCTGCCCTCTCTTTCAAACCACATATCCAAGCCCTTGCCTCCTCCTGCCGCTTCAAACTTAAAAATATTTCCTGGATCTGCTCATTCCTCAACCCTGAAACCACAAAAATACTGGTGCACGCCCTTATCTCCCGGCTCGACTATTGCAACCTCCTACTCTCTGGCCTCCCCTCTAGCACTCTGGCACCACTCCAGTCCATCCTACACTATGCTGCCAGACTAATCCACCTGTCTCCCCGCTATTCCCCAGCCTCCCCCCTATGCCAGGCCCTTCACTGGCTTCCTATTGTCCAGAGGCTCCAGTTCAAAACCCTAACCATGACATACAAAGCCATCCACAACCTGTCTCCTCCATACATCTGTGACATGGTTTCCCGGTACCTATCCGCACACAACCTTTGATCCTCTCAAGATCTCCTTCCCTTCTCCCCCCTCATCTCTTCTTCCCACAACCGCATACAATACTTCTCCCATGCTTCCCCAATACTCTGGAACTCTCTGCCGCAACACATCAAACTCTCACTAACAACAGAAACCTTCAAGAAGAACATGAAGACCCACCTGTTCTGACAAGCCTACAGCCTGCAGTGATCTTCAGTCTATTGAACCACTGCACAACCAGCTCTACCCTCTCCTAGTGTATCCTCACCCATCCCTGTAAACTGTGAGCCCTCGCATGCAGGGTCCTCTCTCCTTCTGTATTTGTGTGTCCCTTGTCTTGCACATGTTTATTGTACTTGTCTATATTTCCCCTTTTCACATGTAAAGCGGCCATGGAATAAATGGGGCTATATAAATGTATAATAATAATAATAATGCAGTATACAAGATGAGTACTGGTCTAAATGTTCGCAAGACCTAGGAGGACCCGAGGTCCACTTAAAAATGTCAGATAAGATGTTGTATTTATTTATGAAAAAAATGGAAATATGGCAAAAAAATTTAAAATTTCACAATTTTCAAACTTTTATTTAGTATGCCTTCAAATCAGAGAGATATGTCACATAAAATAGTTAATAAATAACATTTCCCACATATCTACTTTACACCAGCACAATTTTGGAAACAACATTTTTTTTGTTAGGAAGTTATAAAGGTTAAATGTTGACCAGTGATTTAAGGGATTCAGAAAGAGAATTGGAGGGATCCAATGGCTGGATATCCTTAAAGACAAAAATGTCCAGGAAGGGTGGGAAATCTTGAAAAATGAAATTCTCAAAGCACAATTGTTAACAATTCCGAAAAGAGGGAAGAATAGGAAGCATTTAAGGAAGCTAGGATGGATGAACACAGAACTTAAGCACATGCTAAAAAGGAAGAAAAAAATGTTTATAAAATGGAAAGAGGGAGGCATATCTAAAGAAGAATATAATGCTGTCTGCAGAACCTGCAGGGCACAAATTAGATTAACTAAAGCTGACAATGAATTGAGGCTTGCAAGAGATGTCAAAAGCAATAATAAAGGATTTTGGGGATATGTCAAATGTAAAAGAAAAGTCAAAGATGCTATAGGATTTTTACAGGATGAAAATGATGAAATGGTAAGACAGGATGTTGAGAAGGCCAAACTTTTAAATTCCTATTTTGCATCTGTTTTCTCTCAGAAAGGAAATGTAACATCAACTGTTCTTCACTGTCCTATTAAGGAAATAGAAGAATCCAGGATATCTATAAACAGAAAGATAGTAAGGAAACATTTAGCTAACTTAAATGAATTCAAGTCTCCAGGTCCAGATGAATTACACCCCAGAGTACTGAAGGAGATAGCAGAAGACATTTTTGTACCCCTCTCCATAATCTTTGAAAATTCTTGGAGAACAGGAGAAGTCCCAGAAGACTGGAGAAGAGCAAATGTTCTTCCTATCTTCAAAAAGGGGAAGAAGGTGGACCCAGGCAACTATAGGCCGGTGAGTCTGACTTCTATACCAGGAAAGATCTTTGAACAAATTATTAAACAACATGTATGTCAGTACCTGGATAAGAATGAAGTGATTAAACAGAGTCAGCATGGGTTTGTAACTAATAAGTCATGTCAGACTAACTTAATTTCCTTCTATGATGGAATCACTGATTGGGTGGATCAAGGAAATGCTGTAGATATAGTATATCTTGACTTCAGCAAAGCATTTGACAAACTATCTCATACAATCCTTATTGAAAAAATGACTAAGTATGGAATGGACAAGGCAACTGTTAGGTGGATTCATAACTGGCTTAGTGATCGGACCCAAAGAGTGGTCATAAATGGCTGTACATCCAGTTGGAAGAATGTCTCAAGTGGGGTACCACAGGGCTCTGTCCTGGGCCCTGTATTGTTCAACATCTTTATCAACGATTTAGATGAAGGAATTGAGGGTAAAGTGATTAAATTTGCTGATGACACAAAGCTAGGAGGGATAGCTAATACTAGAGAAGAGAGAGAGAGGATTCAAAAAGATTTAAATAAACTGGAGAAGTGGGCAGCAACTAACAGAATGGTTTTTAACAGGGAAAAATGCAAAGTACTACATCTGGGCAATAAAAATGAAAAAAGCATATACAGAATGGGAGGAATAGGCCTAAGCAACAGCACATGTGAAAAAGACTTGGGTATACTAATAGATCACAGACTGAATATGAGTCAACAGTGTGATGCAGCAGCAAAAAAGGTAAATGCAATTCTAGGATGTATTAACAGAAGCATACAGTCTAGATCACGTGAAGTCATTATTTCCCTCTACTCCTCTTTGGTCAGACCTCATCTGGAATATTGTGTCCAGTTTTGGGCACCACATTCTAAAAAAGACATCAACAAACTAGAGCAAGTTCAGAAAAGAGCAACCAGAATGGTGACCGGACTGCAAACCCTGTCTTATGTGGAAAGGTTGCAGGATTTGGGATTGTTCAGTTTGCAAAAGAGAAGACTGAGAGGAGACTTAATAGCTGTCTACAAATATCTAAAGGGCTGTCCCATTGTAGAAGGATCAACTTTATTCTCATTTGCACAAGGAAAGACTAGAAGCAATGGGATGAAACTGAATGGGAGGAGACACAGATTAGATATTAGAAAAAACTTTTTGACAGTTAGAGTGTTCAATGAGTGGAACAAGCTGCCACGAGAAGTGGTGAGTTCTCCTTCAATGGAAGTCTTCAAACAGAGGCTGGACAGATATCTGACTGGGATTTTTTTAGCGAATCCTGCTTTGAGGAGGGGGTTGGACCAGATGGCCCAGGAGGTCCCTTCCAACTCTACGATTCTATGATTCTATGACTCCTCATTTTGCAACAAAATTTACAAAACCATTTTTTTGGGGACCACATCACATTTGAAGTCACTTTGAGGGGTGTACATGACAGAAAATACCCAAAAGTGACACCAATCTAAAAAATGCACTCCTCAAGATGCTCAAAATCACATTCAAGAAGTTAATTAACCCCTTTACATGCTTAACAGGAACTGAAGCAATATGGAAGGAAAAAATGAACATTTAACATTTTTTGCACAAACATTTTACTTCAGAACCATTTTTTTTTATTTTCACAAATCTAAAAAGAGAAAATGAACCACAAAATTTGTTGTGCAATTTCTCCTGAATACGCTGATACCTATTTGTGGGGGTAAACCACTGTTTAGGTGCACGGCAGAGCTCGGAAGGGAAGGAGCATCGTTTGACTTTTTCAATGCAGAATTGTCTGGAATTGAGATTGGACGCCATGTCACGTTTGGAGAGCCCCTGATGTGCCTAAACAGTGGAAATCTCCCACAAGTGACACCATTTTGCAAACTAGACCCCCCAAGGAACTTATCTAGATGTGTGGTGAGCACTTTGAACCCCCAAGTGCTTCACAGAAGTTGATAACGTTGAGCCGTGAAAATAAAAAATCATATTTTTTCCACAAAATTGATCTTTTTGCCCCCAAACTTTTATTTTATCAAGGGTATCCAGAAAAATTGGACTAAAAAAGTTGTTGTGCAATTTGTCCTAAATATGCTGATACCCCATATGTGTGGGGAAACCACTGTTTTGATGCATGGCAGAGATTAGAAGGGAAGGAGCGCAGTTGTGGAATGCAGAATTTGATGGAATGCGTCATGTTGCATTTGCAGAGCCCCTGATGTGCCTAACCAGTAGAAATCCCCCACAAGTGACCCCATTTTGGAAACTATACCCCCCAAGGAACTTATCTGGATGTGTTGTGAGTATTTTGAACACCCAAGTTTTTCACTAAAGTTTATAACGCAGAGCCGTGAAAATTTTTTCCACAAAAATGATATTTAGCCCCCAATTTTTTATCTTCACAAGGGTAACAGGATAAATTGGACCCCAAACGCTGTCCAATTTGTCCTGAATATGCCGATACCTGATATGTGGGGGTAAACCACTATTTGGGTGCACGGAAAAGCTCGGAAGGGAAGGAGCACCGTTTGACATTTTCAACGCAGAACTGGCTGGAATTGAGATTGGACGCCATGCAGCATTTGGAGAGCCCCTAATGTGTCTAAATAGTGGAAACCCCCCAATTCTAACTCCAACCCTAACCTCATCACACCTCTAACCCAAATCCCAATCCTAATCATAACCCTAACCACAACACACCCCTAACCCTAATCCCAACCCTTACCCTAACCACAAACCTAACCCAGGGTCTATCACAGTGATCAAAATGAATCAATAGGAAAAATCTCCTATTGTTGCCGGGTGCCGGCCGGCAGATCTCGGCGGGCTTACTGCGCATGCACCCGCCATTTTCTTACCTGAAGATGATACTGGTGATCATGGGGGGAAGCAGGAGGGCCCAGGGACACCGGTAGGTACCAGGAGGGATCAGGAACCCTATTTGTCTCTCCTTTGATGTGCGCTCACATTAGAGGAGAGAGAAATTAAATGGCAAATTGGACTTTCTTTGCGGTGGCCGTTATACCTTTAATAACGGCGTTCGCATCCCGGGGTCAGTAAAAACCGACCTGAATCATGTTTTCTGGGGTCTCGGCTACCCCCTCTAGCTGAGACTCCAAAGAAATTCCGACTCTGGGAGGCGCTATACACTTAAACCTCAGCGCCATTAAAAAGCGGGGTTGTGGTTTAAGTACCCTTAACTGCCGCCTTTAAAAGGCGTGTCGGCGGTCGTTAATGGGTTAAAAATTCTTGCTGTTCTTCATGTCCCCCCTTCCTTTTTTCTTTCATCAACCATTTGTCATGAGGATCTGTGAGCTAGCAATCACACCTGTCTTTATGTAAAATGGCAATAACACAGCTATGTGAAGCAGATTAATTAAAATGCAAGGATTTCTCTTTACTGTATGTCCAGGTAACTTCAAAGGAAGTCTATTGCCCCCACAAAGATACAAGACAAGACATTACTAGGGTCTGAAGATGATCAAAGAACCTCTGACACCCTGTACAAGTAGCCACAGAGACAGTACGTCTCCGGGCGAAAATATGGAATATTGGTTTTCTATACATTCAATATTAATGAGATATATCATGAGGCACCAGGTTAACTAGGCAATCATACAAATATTTTTTCATAATCATAAGCCCCACCAAAAAGCCCCAAATCCATATAACCACCAGTAGCTAGGCCATGTTTGGTCTCTAAGCATAGCTAAAATCCCAATAGGAAAGATGACATCAGTCTTGACCTTCTGTAATCGCTCTATGACGAGTTATTCTGTAAACTGGGAATTCCTCAAATTATGAAGGGCTGAGTCCAGTCCACAACCGGAACCTTGTGAGGTCATCGTTGAAGAGTGTGTGGGTAGGACTCAGGGTCTGATAAAAGATCGATCCCAATTGTCATCAGTTTTAGTACAAGAGAGGTACATTTTCATGTATGTAAGGACCCTGTTTATCGACATACCAATCGAAGCGCTCTCCTTCGGGTAAACTGAATAGTCTCTGCGATCCATGTAGTAAGTTCTTCTATAATCCCTTTTATTTTATGTACGTAACTGTTTCTGCTGTATTGTTTTTTCCCATTTGTAAAATCTTTTGTATATTTTACATAAAGATTGCCTCCCTTTGGATTAAATATAAAATTTAATAGCTCTGTTCCTTCTGTTCTGTAAACTACACCCTGTAGCCATTAGCTACCATTTTAATGGTGTCTAATCAACCGAAACAGATTAGTGGTGGCAGCAAATAGTCTGGGGTTATCTTAGAGTTGGCTCCGACTGTATCGGGGTGGTGTTGCTATGGACCGGAGAGACAAGCTGCCACTTTAAGAGACAGCACCCCCTTGGTTAGAGCAGTGGGACATTCTGTGCTTCCCTGCTGTAAAGACTGTTTTGGTCTCTTCTGCCAGCACTGGAGAGGGGAGTGGCTGCTTTTCTGTGTGTGAGGAGATAGCCGAGATTTCTGCAGAAACAACATGTGCCTGAGCTGTGAAGGAAAGACTTTGTAAACTCTTCTGTGGAAAACAAGGTGGCTTTCCTATGTTGCCGTGAGGCACCACGAACAAAAGACAAAGCAATCCAGAGGAGGGAATCCAGCATTTCTAGGAGCATCACTGGACCTGCACACAAGGAAAAAACCACGTTGCACAAAGCTTCCAGGAAGAAGTGCGCACCATTTTGCAAAGCTGCGGGCCCCCGGGAATGGACTGAGATACCAATGCAACTGTGAGTGTTAACCTCTTCTGTGCACATGCTAGGATTTAGGATAGAGCACGGCAGCCATGTGGCCAGGTTAGCAAAGGTCAGATAGGTTATAGTTAGTGTAGCATCATACATTCTTTTACTGTGTTGTCTTGCCAGTTGGATAAATACACTGAGCTGTGATAGTTAGTGCTCTGTGCTGTTTGACGGCCCAGCTAGAGAAAATTATCCTTGTAAATTGTCTGTTTTCATTGCATACCCCTGTTTCTGCATTTTCCTAAACACTGCATTCCTTGCCTGTAAATAAATGAACCCTTTGTTGTTTGCACCTCATCTTGTGTACCGTAGTCTCCCTGCATTGTGGTGGTCCCCCGGCCATCGCTTCACACATATTCCATGTGTTGGAATCTGGAGGTGTATATGCTTTACGCTCAGCATTAATTTTCCGATAGCCGGCCTAGTGGTGTGAACAGGCTGTGTTCTTCTCCGTTGATCGTCGGCCAATCATGTATTTGTCCGGATGATAGAAGGCAGCAGAGAGCTGTTCGCTCCAAAGATCACAGCAGGAGGTACTTGTGACCTTCTCGGCCTGTGATATCAGGGATTTGTGGGATTAAGAAAGTCTTAACACTGTAGCCCCTATATGGGTGAGGGAGCACGGGGAGAATATCCACCATTTCATATATTCAGGAAGGATGATATTCTAATATGATGCATACCGCCTTCTGATTTGGGTGAGACCTTTCCATTTTTGCTTTGTCGCATACTAATTATAGCCCCTATACGATGAATATATATGGTGATCAAGAAAATACATTGGACACACCGTAAATCAAAGGCTACTATAGAGGTATACCACAAAAGAACAAAAATTCAGTATACAATGCCAGTAAAACCAATGTATAGCTTTATTCAAAATTGATCAATATAACAAGATAATATGAAAAAACACATTTTCAAGGCTACTACAAAAGGTGTTATTGGAGAAACCAATGCCAGAAAGCCTGACCTACTAGGTAAGCAAATCAATATACAAGTAAATTCACATACACTTCCTCCATCTATATTAGCATCGTAGTAATAAGCAGTACAAAAAACTGCTAATATGTAAACTAGTGGAGGTTGCTGTGATAGTAAAAATATTCATGAGACACTTACATTTTAATGTGGCCTGCTACTGCAGTCCTCCCCAACACGCATTTCGATGAAGGGACGTTTGCATACAGTGGGATATAGATACATAACGTTCCTAGGAACAATCTTATGCACCTCTGATATATATAGTAGGTGGATGTTCCTATACTTTTCTATTGAAATGCTCGGGTGCTCAACCCAAGCAACGAGCCCAATGTATGTCTATGGAAAACTTGAGCATTTTTGCCGCAGCCCCCAGGGCTCGTTAGAGGGTCTATAAACTGCGCAATTCGATGGGAACAGTTCTCAAATGACATGGGAACATCATGGGGAGGACCCCTGGAAGAATTTCTGACTCCCAGGTTACTGCTGTGAACAATGTTGTCAGAGTCTTATGCCACTTTTACAGACTCACAATAAAACATACAAAAACAAAACAAAAATGGATTTTCATGGCAAATATGTTAAGGAACATCCTTTCCAGGGTAATGATTTGTATATAAGGCAAAATAAATAACCCAAAACAAAAATGCTCCTCCACCACTTGGGCTATTTTCACACGTAGCGTTTTTGATGCGTTTTTCAACTTTAGCATTGCTTTCAACCAAGACAAATGCATTCCCTGGGAAATGTCATTTTAACATTTTACAACCTTATCTGGACATGTGGTGTGTGACACATCATCAGACACACCCTGTTTCATTTATGAAGGAGGGAGTCTGAAAGTCACAAAGCCTATTTTTATAGGGTCATCAGGCGGTCTTTACTATTCAGCAGTCGTCCCTCACTATTCTTAAGAGCCATCAGCCGGCTATGCTTTGTTGTTCCTATTATTAAACAGTGGGTCTCCTATACGGTTATTGCGTATGCAGTGAGTGGCAGGGCTGCCCCAAATTTGGACGCACCCCAATACCCCTTTGAAGCCACGTACAGGATGGCCACCTGAAAGCAATGTTCCCATTATTAGGAAGATGGTACTCCCATACAGTTTGCCTATACAGTGAATGCAAGGCCTGCCCCCAATTTGGACACACCACAATATCCCTTTGAAGACACTTACAGGATTCCTACCTGAAAGCAATATTCCATTAGGAAGTTGGTACTCCCATACTGTTTGCCTATTCAGTGAATGTAACACCTGCCCCAAGTGTGGACGCACCCCAATACCCCTAGGAAGACACCTACAGGATGGCCGCCTGAAAGCAATGTTCCCATTATTAGGAAGTTGGTACTCCCATACATTTGTGGAACACCCCCAAAGCAGGGGGTTTACGCGGTACCGGGCCAGTGGCTTAAAGGGATGTCGCGGTGGCAGTGACCCAATCCGTGGCCCTGAGTGTCCATGTAACATAAGAGGATTGATGCTGAATAAAGTTTATGTGTAGATAAGTTTGTGACGCCACCTAAGGCATCTGGTCAGAAGGGCACCAGCGCTGCAGTGCAGATCCTCTGGGACAGATGGTGTGATGCAGCAGAGGTGTAATAGCTCTCCACAGGCAGAGCTGTAGTCCCAGGGCAGCTGTAGAAGATGTTGAGGCAGATGGTGTAGTATTTAGGCACAGAGATGTAGCAGTGCTGAAGGGTTATGCAGGAAGAAGAAAGTGACACAGTTGAATGCAGTTCCCAAGCTTTACTCACAGTTTTCTGATGCTCACAGATGCCCACTTCAGTGCCGTGTCCTCCAGGTAAGGGGTTCAGCCAACTCCCATGCAAGTGAAGTACACCTGACCAGCACTCCAGTCCGTATGTGCCTTTTCTAGATGTCTCCTTACTAGCTCTAATCTGAAGTACTTGTAGTTATGAATTACACTCAAGTTCCTCTTTCTTGCTGTTACTTAGAACTCCACTCGCATGACAGGCTGCTGTAGCCTACTTCAGGGACTCCTTACAATCCTGTCCCGGCTCACACACGTTGCTACTGTGTCGTCGAGTCTTAGTTGGTAATAAAGCGTTCACAGCTTCTATTCCTCTGGTTTCTGTTGTAGGATCCTTAGCATCCACACAGAGCAGTCACCCGACCTTTGTCACTTTAACTTAGGGAAGGGCTCTGCTCTAGCCCCAATCCCCAGCTCTCCTCCACACATTCCATTTTTACCTTTCCTTCTGGAAAACTCTTTCTGTTCCTTTCCTTCCCAGCAGCTCCAGCTCACAGGAGGCTGCTGCATATACGTCCTCTCACTCCATCCCTCTTTGGGGAACTGCCTGCACTTCCTATAATTCTCCCGCTCTTTAGTGCAACCTAAGCTCCACCCACCTCCCAGCACCCTTCATGAACCAAGCAGGGGCCATAGAGAGTGCTCTGCTGTTCTAAGATGTCTGGGCTGGGTGCAGGTGCTGGAGTCTGGTCAGGTGTCTCCATCTTACCTGGGTAGTGGGATACTACACCTCATGAGGAGGTGCAGTACCTCTGTGGCAACTAAACCCTCAGGGGTGCCACATCTGCCTATGCAGTGAATGCAACACCTGCCCCCAATTTGGATGCACCCCAATGCACCTTTGAAGAAACTTACAGGATGGCCACCTGAAAGCAACGTTCCCATTATTAGGAAGTTGCTATTCCCGTACTGTTTGCCTATGCAGTGAATGTGAATTAGCGAATTGCAGTGTTGAGGCTGAAGAACCTCCAATGGCGAATTGCAGTGTTGAGGCTGAAGACCCAGCAGTGGCGAATTACAGTGTTCAGGCTGAATACCAGGCAGTACCGAATTACAGTGCTAAGGCTGAAGACCCAGCAGTGGCGAATTGCAGTGTGGAGGCTGAAGAACCTCTATTGGTGAATTGCCGTGTTGAGGCTGAAAACCCAGCAGTGTTGAATTGCAGTGTTGAGGCTGAAGACCTTTCAGTGGTGAATTGCAGTGTTGAGGCTGAAGAACCTCCATTCGTGAATTGCAGTGTTGAGGCTGAAGAACTTCCACTAGCGAATTGCAGTGTTGAGGCTGAAGCACCTCCATTGGCGAATTGCAGTGTTGAGACTGAAGCACCTCCATTGATGAATTGCAGTGTTGAGGCTGAAGCACCTCCTTTGGCGAATTGCAGTGTTGAGGCTGAAGAACCTCCATTGGCGAATTGCATTGTTGAGACTGAAGACCCGGCAGTGGCAAATTTCAGTGTTCAGGCTGAAGACCCCAAAATGAATAATGTGAACGGGTGCACTGATAATACCTCAATGAATATAGGGCGGAGGTGCAAACCAGTGGTCAATACATGAATTCAAAACAAAAAATAAAAAAAGCAGACCACTGATAGGAATGCACACTGCCAGTATATCATAAAAAGAGATGACTTTATTGATAACAAATGATTAAAAACATTAAAAAAACACACAGTGAAAAACGCATAGGTCCTGTGCACACCATAAGTATTATTAAGATAGTACAAATAACAGCTCCATAAGAAAAAGCCAAGTAAGAATCAAATACAGTCATATAAATGACAATTCATTTAACTATGCAGGAGATTTCAAACAGACATAAATGGTCACTAGATAAAGAGCTGCATAATAAACCCCCCATGGAAAAGCAGACCACTATGCCACATCAAACAGCTACAGGCATAAATCTGCCTAGAGAAAGGAATGTACACCATAGCATGCTGAAATGAGTATGCCAATGAAGCCAATGCAACGGCCAAATATATCAATCTGTAAGAGTGCAAAAGCACATACAAATGGCCACAAAAAAAAAAAATGCTAGGATGAAAGCATCCACAGAAAAAGAAGGCACAAGGCCTAACATAAAGGTGGCGGTCCCTTGAACATTCAGAAAAAGTCCGTTATATACATGCCATAAATGGAGCTATGGGAGACCAGTTGGTGAGCACAGGGCGCAGAGGCGGGAACCCAACGCGTGTCGCCGTTACAAGGACGGCTTCGTCAGGGGAAGACCCGGCTGTTGAGAACTGTAGTGTTGACGATGAAGACACGGCAGTGGTGAATTGCAGTGTTGAGGCTGCAGAACCTCCATTGGCGAATTGCAGTGTTGAGGCTGAAGAACCTCCACTGGTCAGTTGCAGTGTTGAGCCTGAAGAAGCTGCAATGGTGAATTGCAGTGTTGAATCTGAACAATGTGCAGTGGAGAACTGCATTGCTGAGACTGAATAATCTACTGTACAATGAAGAATTGCAATGTTGAGGCTTTCCTGACGGTATTTGAAAGGGTCACCGAGAGGGAGAAACTCCTGCCAATGCATTGGGAAGAGTTACCATTGCCATACTTGATGGGGGACACCAGAAGGCATACTATGATTTAGCTTTGCAGGACGCAAAAAAGTATGGCAATCTAAAAATGGAGATTCTTGCACGCTTGGAGATAACAATGACTCTCAGGGCACAGCGGGTTCACCGCTGGGCGTATCACTGGGACAAATCACCTCACTCCCAAATGTTTGACCTGATGCACCTGGTTAACAAGTGGCTTCAGCCATAGTTATGTACACCTGCGTAGATAGTAGAACTGGTGGTGATGTATAGGTTTGTTCACTCCCTGCCGAGGCCTGTACAGACTTGGGTTGCCGAAGGTGATCCCCAGAATGCTGATGAACTTGTCAGACTGACTGTTTGAAAGATACCAGGGGATGGACGGTTCCATGTGAAAGAAGCCCACTCCATACTGGGGGTCCCAACAGAGGGCGGAGGCCCAAAAGGGAGTGGGTCGCCCATACTGTTTGCCTATGCCACAATTTTTATCGCATCAGTCAATACCCCTTGGAAGAGATGTGGAGGAGGGCCTCATAAAACAATTTTCCCATTATTAGGAAGTGGGGCTCCCATACCGTTTGCCTATGCAATGAATCAAATGGCTGAAAAAAAATTGGATGCACCCCAATACCACTTTGACGAGACATGAAGGAGGGTTCATATAAACTGTTCCTATTATAAAGGAGCGGGTCTCCTGTACGTGTAATGCTCATACACTGAGTGGATGGGCTGACAAACATTTACCCCTGGGGTGTATACATAAACATACTGTATAAAAATTTCTTTTACAGCCATCGTAAACTTCCTTAAAAAAAAATTATGTGGATGTTGCATCACGGACCACATTCACCCTGGAGATCTAGTGGTGGTGGATGATGAGTAGAAGGAGGAGGACAACAGCAAATAGCCAAAATCAGGAAACGTATACCCATGTGTGGATGTGAAGAGGTGCATGGGAATAGACCTCCCAAAAAAGCCACAGGATTTGACTATGTTACGCTGCTATCATTCGGCGGTGTAGAGAAGTCTGGCCCAATCCAGCCCTTGTTCATTTTTATAAGAGTCAGCCTGTCAGCATTTTCAGTTGACAGGCGGATGCGCTTATCAGCTATAATTCCACTACTGGCACTAAAAACTCGCTCTGACAAAATGCTAGTGGCAGGGCAGGCCGGGACCTCGAAGGCGTAGAGAGCCAGTTCAGGCCACGTGTCCAGCTTGGATACCCAATAATTCTAAGGCACAGAGGAATCACGGAGGACAAGCATATTAGCTTCAGCACAGCCTGTTGCCGATTGGCTGAGGAAGTGCTGCAGTGCTTTCAGCTTGTAACTGATGTGGTCATTTAGGAGATGGAGGCTGAAGAGGAGGAGGAGGAGGTGCAGGAGCTGTAGACTGTGGGGGCAACCCTGATTGACATAGGGCTCACAATCCTCGGCATCGGGAGGATGGGTTCTAACTCAAGGTCCAACTGGGTCCCGGCTTCCACTATGTTAACCCAGTGTGCTGTTAGCGAGATGTACCGTCCCTGCCCAGAAGCACTTGTCCACGTGTCTGTGGTTAGATGGACTTGTCCAATAACTGCAATGTTGAGGGCACGGCTAATGATGTGGAACACGTGCTTGTGTAATGCGGGGATGGCACACCGGGAGAAATAGTGGTAGTTGGGGACTGAGTACCGAGGGATGGCCGCTGCCATCAGGTTGCGGAAAGCTTCCGTCTCCACGACCCTAAAAGGCGACATTTTGTGCGCAAGGAGACAAGTAGTATGTGAATTTAGTGTGGCCTGTGGGCCGTTGGCTGCGTATTTACTGCTTGCGTTCTAAGGACTGGGGTACGGACAACTGAACACAGCGCTGGGACAAGGATGTGGACGTTCTTGATGATGGTGCTAGTTGGGTATGTACGACAGGTGCAGGGCAAGAGGCATCTTCGCATGCACCATGGACAGGGGATTGTGTTATGAATGGGTCACCGAGGAGGAAAACAAGACCAAGCTAAGCCACAGAAAACCAGAGAGTTTGGTAACTAAACGGATTGCAGACCCCTGATCCTATCCACACAACTAGCAGTAGCCGTGGCGCGTACCTACGATGATTCTAGACACCTCGACACAGCCGGAGAACTAAATAAGCCTAAAGCAAGAAAGGGGAAATCTAAACTACCCCAGAGCAGACCCCAAAGGAATAGATAGCACTCAAACATACAGTGGGGAAAAAAAGTATTTAGTCAGTCAGCAATAGTGCAAGTTCCACCACTTAAAAAGATGAGAGGCGTCTGTAATTTACATCATAGGTAGACCTCAACTATGGGAGACAAACTGAGAAAAAAAAATCCAGAAAATCACATTGTCTGTTTTTTTTTTCATTTTATTTGCATATTATGGTGGAAAATAAGTATTTGGTCAGAAACAAAATTTCATCTCAATACTTAGTGATATATCCTTTGTTGGCAATGACAGAGGTCAAACGTTTTCTGTAAGTCTTCACAAGGTTGCCACACACTGTTGTTGGTATGTTGGCCCATTCCTCCATGCAGATCTCCTCTAGAGCAGTGATGTTTTTGGCTTTTCGCTTGGCAACACGGACTTTCAACTCCCTCCAAAGGTTTTCTATAGGGTTGAGATCTGGAGACTGGCTAGGCCACTCCAGGACCTTGAAATGCTTCTTACGAAGCCACTCCTTCATTGCCCTGGCGGTGTGCTTTGGATCATTGTCATGTTGAAAGACCCAGCCACGTTTCATCTTCAATGCCTTTGCTGATGGAAGGAGGTTTGCACTCAAAATCTCACGATACATGGCCCCATTCATTCTTTCATGTACCCGGATCAGTCATCCTGGCCCCTTTGCAGAGAAACAGCCCCAAAGCATGATGTTTCCACCACCATGCTTTACAGTAGGTATGGTGTTTGATGGATGCAACTCAGTATTCTTTTTCCTCCAAACACGACAAGTTGTGTTTCTACCAAACAGTTCCAGTTTGGTTTCATCAGACCATAGGACATTCTCCCAAAACTCCTCTGGATCATCCAAATGCTCTCTAGCAAACTTCAGATGGGCCCGGACATGAACAGGCTTAAGCAGTGGGACACGTCTGGCACTGCAGGATCTGAGTCCATGGTGGCGTAGTGTGTTACTTATGGTAGGCCTTGTTACATTGGTCCCAGCTCTCTGCAGTTCATTCACTAGGTCCCCCCGCGTGGTTCTGGGATTTTTGCTCACCGTTCTTGTGATCATTCTGACCCCACGGGGTGGGATTTTGCGTGGAGCACCAGATCGAGGGAGATTATCAGTGGTCTTGTATGTCTTCCATTTTCTAATTATTGCTCCCACAGTTGATTTCTTCACTCCAAGCTGGTTGGCTATTGCAGATTCAGTCTTCCCAGCCTGGTGCAGGGCTACAATTTTGTTTCTGGTGTCCTTTGACAGCTCTTTGGTCTTCACCATAGTGGAGTTTGGAGTCAGACTGTTTGAGGGTGTGCACAGTTGTCTTTTTATACTGATAACAAGTTTAAACAGGTGCCATTACTACAGGTAATGAGTGGAGGAAAGAGGAGACTCTTAAAGAAGAAGTTACAGGTCTGTGAGAGCCAGAAATCTTGATTGCTTGTTTCTGACCAAATACTTATTTTCCACCACAATATGCAAATAAAATGAAAAAAAAACAGACAATGTGATTTTCTGGATTTTTTTTTCTCAGTTTGTCTCCCATAGTTGAGGTCTACCTATGATGTAAATTACAGACGCCTCTCATCTTTTTAAGTGGTGGAACTTGCACTATTGCTGACTGACTAAATACTTTTTTTCCCCACTGTATATTGTCGGTGAGAAAAGATGAAATCACAAACGCATGTAGGAAAATAGGCTGAGCAAACGATGGGGCCCACACTAACTAGACAGGACAGGAAAGGAAAGACTCTGTCTGCAAAAAACCCTGCAAAAATGTCCAACACGTCTGATAGAAAAAATACTGAAGTTACTAGACTTCGCCCAGTATATCAGCACTCTTGCATATTCTGAAAGCAGAGCAAAAAGAGGCCAATCTAATAAGGGACAAAAACAAACTGGCACAAGCAGTAACATAAGGATGGAAATTCAGCACAGCCCCAGCCGGGGCTGGCTGACCACACAAAACTGAATAGACAAAACTGTTATGAATGAGTCACCGAAGGAGGAAAAAACAAAAATACAAGCTAAGTCCAGAAAACCGGAGAGGTTGGTAGCTATCGGATTGCAGACCCCTGATCCTATCCACAACAACTAACAGTAGCCGTGGGGGGTTCCTACGATGCCCTAGACCCCTCGATCACAGCCGGAGAACTAAATAGGCCTAAAGAAAGAAAGGGGAAATCTAAACTGCCCCAGAGCAGACCCCAAAGAAATAGGCAGCCCCCAACAAATAATGACGGTGAAGCAAGATGAAAACACTAACACAGATAGAAAGATAGGTTGAGCAAATGATGGGGCCCAAACTAACTAAAAAGGACAGGATAGAAAAGCTGCTGTCTGCAATCCGCAAAAAACCCTACCAAAAAATGTCCCAACCGTCTGATAGGAAAAACAGGCCCTGAAGTCGCTAGGACTTCAAAAAGACTATATCAGCACTCAGGTAAATTCTGAAGACAGAGCAAAGAGACAAACTGATCAGAGACAAAAATGGAACTCAGCACACCCCCGACCGGGGATGGCTGAACTCCAAAAAACAAGGTAAACAAAACAAAACTAATAAGTTCAATAGCAGAGCAAAAACTTATCTTTGGGAAGCAGGAATCAGACTGGTCTCCAAGAATCCAGCAGAGAAATCACCAGCGACTCAGAAGGGCGTCGGGTGCCTTATATCCAGTCAGAAATTCCTGTTACCCAGTCATCATCTACCAGATCAGGTGTTTGGTAATCAGCCTCACTACCTTCCTTCACCAGAAGAGGGAGTTCACCAGACATCGACGGTGAAGGGGAAAATGAACTCACAACACAAAACCAAATGAAATGAGAACAATAGCAAAGAACACTTAGCTTGAGCTTGCAGGGACTGAAAAACCAGGGATTGGAGAAGCAGGAAGCTCATCTGCATATTTCCGGTGCATTCTGGGAAGAGGAGAAGAGTCGCCTTAAGCTGATCGATCGCTGGGACTTGCCGGGTCTCGCTGTTTGAGGACATCGCAAAACCAGGGATTGGAGAAGCAGGAAGCTCATCTGCATATTTCCGATGCATTCTGGGAAGAGGAGAAGAGTCACCTTAAGCTGATCGATTGCTGGGACTTGCCGGGTCTCGCTGTTTGAGGACATCACAAAACCAGGGATTGGAGAAGCAGGACGCATCATAGCCTGCATCAGCAATGTGGAAGAGAAGAAAATCCACATGGCCACCTGCAACACATGCTACATGTTTACGGATCTTCCGGCCCAAAAACTCAACTTTACTTGTCAGAAGTGCAAACTTGTTGCCCTCTTAGAGGAAAAGGTGCAGTGACTGGAAGAAAGAATAGCAACATTGAAGGTAATTAAAGAACATGAGGACTTCTTGGATGAAGCAGAAGCAACCATTCAGGATTTGGAAAGTGAGAAAAGCTTCAGAGCACATACAGAGGCTGAAAAGTGGAGCCATGTGACGAAAAGAAGCAAACGGATCAAGTGGTCATCACCACCCACACAGCTTAGCAACCAATATGAAGCCCTTATGCTAGAGAACGAAAATGGCACAACTCAGGATGATATCGTATCTAAAAGAGAAGACACACTATCAACAAAAGTAACTCTGTCAACAAAAGCGGAAACAAATGACACTCAAAAACACTCACGAGCAACAAGCAGTGCGCCCGGAAAGAAAAGAAGAGTGGTAGTTGTGGGCGACTCACTACTAAGAGGCACGGAGGCACCTATCTGCAGGCTGGACTTAACCGCACGAGAAGTATGCTGCCTCCCAGGAGCAAAAATCAAGGATGTGGCCAACAGGATACCAACTATCCTCAAATCCAAGGACTACCCTTTCCTACTGATACATGTAAGCACAAATGACACGGCAAGAAATGACCTACCAACTATCTGTGAAGACTTTGAAATTCTAGGGAAGAAAATAAAGGAATGGAACGTACAGGTTGTTTTCTCATCAATCCTCCCAGTCGATGGCCATTGCATCAGAAGATGGAATAGGATACTAGAGGTGAACAACTGGCTACGATGGTGGTGCAGGCAGCAAGGATTTGGATTCTTGGACCATGGCGTGAATTACCTCTACGATGGACTTCTCTCAAGAGATGGGATACACCTCACAAAACCTGGGAAACACACATTCGCCAGGAGACTTGCCACACTCATCATGAGGGCTTTAAACTAGAAGAAGAGGGGATGGGAGGAAAAACAGCAGACAAGAACATGCAGCAGAAGGACAAACTAATCAAGGATACTAGATGTGGTAAAGAGGACCCAAGACAGGGTACTCAGAAGGAAGCTAAGAAAAATGAAGCAAAACTTCTTTCCTGCATGCTGACCAACGCAAGAAGCCTGACCAATAAGATTGAAGAGGCTCTGGAATTCTCTTCCTGAGGAAGTGGTGATGGCCAACTCACTGAATTTAAGAAAGGAATGGATGCTTTTCTTGTGAGTAACAGTATAGAAAGTTACGAATAACAGAATATTATAGGTAGATGGTTGACCCAGTTTAGGGGAAGGAATTTTTTTCCCTATGGAGAAAATTGTCTTCTACTCTGTGGGTTTTTTGCCTTCCCCAGGATCAACAATGCAGAACAGCTGCACTAAAAATAGGCTGAACTAGATGGACATAAGGTCTTCCTTCAGCCTTCAAAACTATGTTACTATAAAAACTGGAAACTAAGACCTCAGGAGGCAGGAAAAATCACCAGCAGAGATAGAGGGAGTCGGCTGTCTTAAATCCAGTCAAAATCTCCAGATGTCCAATCGTCCTCCTCCTTATGAGGTGGCAGGCCTCTGTTAATTAGATCAGATCCATTATCTCCTGTAACCACCAGAGGGAGCCCGGAAAGAGAACTCGCGACTCCTCTGTCAATACAACCAGCTCCAGTACCTTCACTAGCAACCAGACGTAGGCCAGAAAGTGAATTCACAACAGGATTGGCTTTCACGCACAACAGCGGAAGAAACAGTGGTGTCACCCGCAGACGCTGTTCGTGGACCCTGGGATTCCGCCCACAAAGTCGGGTGCTTTGGTGCCATGTGTGTTGTGAGTTCATTTTCCCCTTCACTACTAAGGCCCGAGGAACTCCCTCTTCTGGTGAAGAAAGGTAGTGAGCCTGATTGTCAAACACCTGGGGCTGATGATGATGACTGGCTGAGTGGAGTTAATGACTGGATATAAGGCTGCCGACGCCCTTCTGGCCTGCGGGTGATTTCTCTGTGGACTTCTAGGAAACCAGTCTGATTCCTGCTCATCTAAAGCTAAGATTTCTGCTTTGCCTTTTTGCATTAGTGTTTTGTTTTCCTTGCTTTTCTGGATTCTGCCATTCCCTGCTGGGGTGAGCTGAATCTCCTTTTGCCTGTTGCTCTGTCTTCAGAATATTCCTGAGTACTGACATAGTTTTTTTTGAAGCCTAGCGTCTTCAGGGCCTTTTTTACTGTCAGTTGGTTGGCTCTTATTTTCATAGGGTTTTTCACGGATTGCAGACAGCAGCCTTCCTGTCCTTTCCTATCTAAGCTAGCTTGGGCCCCATCTTTGCTCAGTCTATCTTTCTGTCTGTGTTTTGTTCTTTCTTCTTGCTTCACCGTCATTATATGTGGGGGGCTGCCTTTTGCTTTGGGGTCTGCTCTGGGGCAGTTTAGATTTCCCTTTCTGTCTTTAGGCTATGTAGTCCTCCGGCTGTGATCGAGGGGCCTAGGGCATCGTAGGAGCCCCCCACGGCTACTGCTAGTTGTGTTGATAGGTTCAGGGGTCTGCAATCTGATAGTTGCCAACTTCTCTGGTTTTCTGGACGTAGCTTCTATTTTTGTGTCTGCCTCCTACGGTGACTCAATCATAACACATGTGCTTGATCATGCTGGTGGTGGTCAGGCTGGTAGTTTTGCTACCCATGATGATGCTGACATGTCAGGTGGTGCAAATGGCCTATTTGGGGTTATCGAGACAGTCTTTAAAAAAACAACCAGACTCGGGAAGACCTAACAGTTGGACTGGCAACTTCAGTTGTGTTGGTGTTACAGGGAACAGTTGCCCGACTTCTGTCTGCGGCTACCACACTGCTTCTTCCTTCCTGTTGGGGTGCAATGCCTCACTCCCCCTGTGTGCTGTTGTCCTCGTTCTGCATATCCTCCTGCCAGCTTGGGTCAGTTACAAATATCATCCACCACCTCGTCTTCAACTTACGTACGCTGGTCCTTCTCCTGACTTTCTGGCAATTGTCTCATCATTGTCCACCTCTTGTGACACATTCCTACCGTCGCCTTCATGTGACCATGGCTGCTCAAATATTTGGGCATCTCTACATGCCATCTCCTCTTGCCCCACTTCAAGTGGACCGGGCGAAGGTCCCGTATCTATAAATGGAAAAGTAAACAGCTTTTCAGAGTGTCCAAGTGTGGGATCTGTTGTCTCCAGGCACTCGGCATGGTGGGAGGAAGAAGGATCAGGGTGAGGAATATGCAGTCCAGACTCATGGCTGGAAGACAGGGTGATAGATGGCAAAGTGACTGGAAGCATTATCCTCTATCCAATCAACAACCTTCTGACATTGCTCTGGGTTCAATAGTGGTGTGCTGCTGCGGTCCCCTAGTAAATGGGACTGAAAGGTCAGGCAAGACAATGTGGGTGTTTGTTTTGGCACAATTTCAGCTTGCCCATGGCCTCGGCCTCTGCATGCACCATCATGTCCAGTTCCCCATCCTTTGCCATGAGCCTCGCCCATTTTAAAGGGAGGACAATATTTTGCACGGTCACTACAAATGACTGAGTTTAAAATAGCTGGTCTGTAAGTAACAATTTTTTTTTCAGCAAACTAATGTCAATAACTTGTATAAAACACTCCAACAGACTTTTTTTCAGTATTTTGTATTCAGAACAAATAGGGTGTGGCCCCTTTTTCACTGAGCTGGGCCGTTCTTATTTAGTCCTTCCAAAGCTGGGTGTCCGGTTGGGACATGGTGACTCTGCCACTGTTCACACTAGGTAGCTTTTAACATTAGAGAGTGTAGTTACTGTCCCTATTGGGTATACCTTGTCACGGTGGGACAGCTTTTTGCTTTTTTGATGAAAAAACGGTGTTTACTAAATACCCTGTGTTAATTATTTAATGCTCTTGCTTTTTTACTTATTTATTTTCATTAGGGTATATGCACACATTGTCTTTTCTTAGGTTATGCTTGTTTCTATGGCCAGTGTGAACATGCATTTACATCATACCTGTTTTCAAGTCAAAAACCAGCTCAGTTTTCTGTTTTTTTCCCTCAGTATTTTTGTATTCAGTACAAATAACGTGTGGCCCCCTTTTCACTGAGCTGGGCAGTTCATATTTAGCCCTTCCAAAGTTGGGTGTCCAGTTGGGAGCTGATGACTCTCTGCCACTGTTCATGCTAGGTAGGTTTTAACATTCGAGAGTGTAGTTACTGTCCCAATTGTGTATACCTTGTCGTGATGGGACAGCATTATGCTTTTTTTGATCCAGAAATGGTGTTTACTAAATAGCCTATGTTAATTACTTAATGCACTTGCTTTTTTACTTATTTTCATGGGGGTATATGCACACATTGTCTTTTCTTAGGTTTTGCTGGTGTTATCAACTTGTATAAGACACTTCAACAAAATTTTACAGTAGCCCAGAAATGGTAGAATTTTCTGCGCACTCAGATGTGATTGCCGTGACGGCCAAACCCCTGTTTAAAATAAATGCCCTGTAGGTAACTTTTTTTTAACCAAACTGGTGTCAATAACTTGTATAAGACACTATAACAAACAAAATTTTACAGTAGCCCAGAAATGGCAGAATTTTCTGCACACTCAGAGGTTAACCCTGTGACGGTCAAACCCTTTAAAATACCTGGCCTGTAGGTATCTATTTTTCTTTCAGCAAACTGGTGTCAATAACTTGTATAAGACAGTCCAACAAAATTTTACAGTAGCCCAGAAATGGCAGAATCTTCTGCGCACTCAGATGTGATCACTGTGATGGCGAAACACCTGTTTAAAATAGCTGGATTTTCATCATGTTGTAATATGGAAAGGATCTGGGCTGGCTGTATTCTGCAGTGCCAACAAACAAATGGAGCAAACAAATGGTGTGCTCTGGATTGCTTTTGAAGAAAATAATCAGGATTAAGATGCAAAAAAATTATTCCTTGCCCCTGATACCTGGGGCTATCTATATACTGTAAATATCTGTAATAGGCACCAGTAGACAGTACTGGAATGGACCCTCTTGCTATATGCAATGAAGTCTGCTACATACACTGCCTGTCTACCTAGCACTGATATCTATGCACTTTGATTAGTCCTCAAAACGACTTGTTTGGATGGATTTGTGTATGAAAGATGGTATACCCACTAAATAAAACAACACCAAATCTGTCCCTATCTCTGCAGCAACTCTCCCTACACTGCGTGATTCCGGAGCTGACTGTGAGGAGCTGGGCGGCGCCAGGTCTAATATAGACCTGGTGATGCTGTGCGGCCAGCCAAAAACTGTAATGTCACAACTAGTGTTGAGCATTCCGATACCGCAAGTATCGGGTATCGGCCGATATTAGCGGTATCGGAATTCCGATACTTAATTCCGATACTTTTTTCATATCGGATTCCGGGATCGGAATCGGAATCGGAAGTTCCCATCATGCTATGAGCCTGCTTGCTTTGATTAAGCCAATGGGAATCCTCCGAAGTGTGGGCACATCCTGTTAGGCATGTAGGCATGTTAACTATTGGCATGGCTGTGATTGGCTGCCGAAATGATGTCATGATGCACTATAAAAGCCACCGCAGCCGCCATTTCTGGTCACTCTGCTGTGAATTCAGTTAGGGACAGGCTGCTGTAGAAGACTGTGAGGGACAGTTAGAAATAGCGATTCCACCAAACATCTAGTGCTTTACCCAGGCTACATAAACCACCACTGTAGCCTTCTTTGCCCTAGCAGCAGTGTTCACAGCTGTCTGCAAGGGCTGTGTGAGTGCAGCTCACGCTGTGGAGTGGGTCCTGCAGCCACGTCAGGCTGTAGGCCACCCAGTGTGATCACTGCTGCCTCATACATCTTTTATTTTTTGAGCTGCATTTTTTACATAATTTCAATCTAGTGTGCTTCCATCCGTATCCATATACGTTGGTTGCAAACACTAGTAGTAGACAGCGGAGCCTTTCTGCAGCCTTTCAGTGCTAGTGTCCACTTTGCTGCACTGTTCACGGCTGTCTGAGAGGTCTCTGACTGTGTGTGAGTGCAGCTCACGCTGAGTAGTGTGTCCTGCAGCTACGTCTGGCTGTAGGACGCTCAGCGTGCGTCAGTGCCTCACACATATTTTTATTTGAGTGCAGCTCATTTTTTCTTCTATTAGTGTGCATCCATCCGTCTCCATCTACGGTGGTTGCAAACACTATATAGGAGTACACAGCGGAGCCTTTCTGCAGCCTGTCAGTGCCAGTGCCCACTTAGCTGCACTGTTGACGGCTGTCTGAGAGGTCTCTGACTGTGTGTGAGTGCAGCTCACGCTGAGTAGAGTGTCCTGCAGCTACGTCTGGTTGTAGGACGCTCAACGTGCGTCACTGCCTCACACATATTTGTCTTTGAGTGCAGCTCATTTTTTCTTCTCCTATTAGTGTGCATCCATCCGTATCCATCAACATTGGTTGGTTGCAAACACTATATAGGAGTAGATAGAGGAGCCTTTTTTTCTGGCTTGTGCCCTGCCGGCGCAGCCAGATTAGTATTACCCAATTTTTTTGGAGCCTCATCTTTTGCATTGTAGGTTACCTGCCTGCATTGTAATAGCTCCAAAAAGTTGGTGATACTATCAGTTTCAATTCTTTGTTCACATACTTTGAGTTTGTTTCCAACAAAGAAACCACAAAAAAAGTTCACCAAACACTACATTTGGAACTTGTGTAGGCCACATCAGCTCCTATTAAAGTCTAGTCCACACACACACACTTCATAAAATTAGTGTTTCTTGTACCTGTAACCAGCTGTTCAGGAATAAGCACACTAAGGCCCCCCTTTGTACTTTTTTGCCTATCTTAAGCAGTCTTGCAAGATGAAGAAGGCAGGGAGTAAGGCGCGGGGGCGTGGGCGTGGGCGTGGAGTTTCAGCAGGGAGAGGACGTGGGGATTCTGCAGGGAGAGGACGTGGGGATTCTACAGGTAGAGGACGTGGGGATTCTGGGCCTGCTGCGGGCACCAGTGGATCAGCATCCCCCAGTTTTAGCAGGCAAGAGTCCTTTATGCGCAGCTTTGTAGGACCTCAACGTACCCCACTGCTGCGGGAGGAACAAATTGAAGCCGTTGTCGGATGGATGGCAGCTAACGCATTGACTTCAATTACTTCCGCATCCTCTCAGGGTCAGAGCACCGAAGAGCAACCATCTGTCTCTTCACCACCTGCCAAAGTGCCCAGGCAGTCAGAGAGACATGGACAGGAGCCATCACAGTCTCTACTTCTGTT
The DNA here is from genome assembly GCF_039654945.1 of Dendrobates tinctorius. NCBI lineage: Eukaryota > Metazoa > Chordata > Amphibia > Anura > Dendrobatidae > Dendrobates > Dendrobates tinctorius. Next base: position 2,899,055 of record NW_027361977.1, read on the forward strand.
CTCGGAATCTGTTGGCTTGGAAAGAGGGGGCCAGCCAAGCAGCATTCCTGAATGTGAAGAAGAGGGAGTATGCAGTGATGCGCAACTTCTTTGTCCCTCTGAATCTGAAGAGGCGAGTGGGCCAGTGCCTATGGTCAGCACACCTCAGTACGCATCAGATGATGACGAGACTCAGTTGCCACTTTCTGGTGCGTACGGTGCTGGCGAGACAACCCCGGAGAAGCAGCTGTTTGAAGAGGGGAGGGAAGATGATGAGGTCCTTGACCCATCATGGCGTGAGCAACAGGAAGGTGGTGGGAGCAGCTCGGAGGAAGAGATTCCCCTACCGGCCAAAACAGGAGGCAGAGGGAGGGGGAAGACTTGGTTGCCTGTACCCTCCACTTCGGCACCCGTTAGGAGCATTCCTCCTTCCAAAGGCAAAGCGGGCGCTCACAAGAGTTGCAGTGCGTGGTCCTTTTTTGACACAGTTGCAGATGACATTTGCTTTGTCAAATGCAAGCTGTGTCATCAGAGAGTCAAAAGAGGGAGAAATGTCAGCAACCTCAATACCACAAATATGTGGAAACATGTGCGCACCAAGCACGAGTTGGAGTTGCAGAGACACCCTGAAGACGTAGGCCAACGTACAGCACCACCTACCACCTCTTCAGTTCGTGTTGGGCCCTCTTCCTCCAGCTCACACACTGCTGGTTCGGCTTCCTCACAGGATCGCCAAGGAAGAACCTCTGCCACTGTTGTCCGGAGACCCTGTCAGATTACACCCATAGCAGCACGTTCCCATCCATCACAGCCATCGGTAGCACAGGCATGGGATAAAAGGCGCCCTTACTCGGCAAACCATCCCCGAGCACAGTCTCTGAATGCTGGCATTGCCAAACTTCTGGCAGTTGAAATGCTGTCATTCAGGCTGGTGGACACTGACACCTTCCGGGACTTAATGGCATTGGCAGTCCCCCAATACAACGTGCCCAGCCGCTTTTATTTCAGCAGGCGAGCCGTCCCTGCCCTGCAGAAACATGTTGAGGGCAAAATAAAACATGCGCTACTAAACGCCGTTAGTAGCAAGGTCCACCTGACCACCGATGCGTGGACCAGTAACCATGGACAGGGACGATACCTTTCCCTCACTGCCCACTGGGTCAATGTTGTGGAGCCGGGTACGGATCTGGAGAGTGGCGCTGTACGTGTTCTTCCAACGCCACGGATTGCAGGACTCCAGTCTGTACACATAGACTCCTCCTCCTACTCAAGTTCCTCAGAAACAGCAGAGCAGGAGCCTGTTACGACCGATATGAGCACAGCCGTGGCCAAACGTCAACAGGCTGTACTCAAATTAATTTCTTTGGGGAATCGAAGCCACACAGCGCAGGAGCTCTGGAATGCTATCAAGCTGGAGAGCGATGTGTGGTTTGGGCCAGCGAATCTCCAGCCGGGCTTGGTAGTGTGTGACAATGGCCGAAATCTGGTGGCAGCTCTTGGCCTAGGCAACCTCACACACATCCCATGTCTGGCACATGTTCTTAACTTGGTCGTGCAGAGCTTTCTGAGGGACTATCCGGATCTTGCTGCACTGTTGCACAAGGTCCGCATAGAGTGCGCTCACTTGCGACGTTCCAGCACGGCAAGATCGCGCCTCGCTGCTCTGCAGCGACGATTTGGCCTTCCGGAACATCGCATCATATGTGACCTACCCACCCGGTGGAATTCAACGTTACATATGTTGGAGCGGTTGTGTGAGCAGCAGGCAGCAGTCATGGAGTACCAGCTGCATCAGGCGCAAACAAGTCGCACTGTGCGCCGTTCACACTTCAGCACCATTGAGTGGGCCTCTATGAAGGACATCTGCCTCGTTTTGCGTGCCTTCGATGAATCCACGCGGATGGCGAGTGCAGATGATGCACTAGTCAGCATGACTGTCCCCCTTATCTGCCTGCTTCAACAAACACTGCAAGCACTAAGGGATGAGGTTTCAGAAGAGGTGGAGGATGAGGAGTCCCAAATGCCATCTGCTTCTGGACAGTCTGCGCTACGTGTTTCCTCACAAAGGCCTAGGCAGGGGACACTTTGTGAGGAGGATGAGGAGGAGTCGATGGAGGAGGAAGACATCTCTCCAGAGGAGGGAGGTACACAAACCTCTACTCAGTATGTACAGCGAGGGTGGGGTGATGCAGAGCAGGCCGAGGTCACGCCTCAAACAGGGGACAGCGGTTCTTTGGCAGTTGGGAGTCTGCAGCACATGGTTGATTTCATGCTGCAGTGCCTGAGAAACGACCGCCGCATCGCCCACATTCTCGTCTCGGCTGATTATTGGGTGTACACCCTCCTAGATCCTCGCTACCAGGACAGCGTACAAAGGCTCATACCAACGTTGAACCGGGAGCGTAAAATGCGGGAGTACGAAGAGTCACTGGTGCAGTCCATAATGTTTTCCATTCCACCCGACAGCATTGTTGCTAGTGCTTTACAAAGCAGCTCTGTGCGTCGAGGCAGTGGAGGAAACTCTGCACAAAGAGGGAGCAGAGGCAGTGCCGCAGCACAAGGCAAGACCACTATGGCCCAAATGTGGCAAAGTTTTGTGTGTCCACCACAATTGTCTACACCATCAGCGACGCCTCGAGTCAGCAGGAGGCAACGCTTCCGTCAGATGGTGTCAGACTACATGTCTTGCCCTGTCGCTGTACTCCCAGATGGCTCTTCCCCCTTCAAGTTTTGGGTCTCAAAGCTGGATACATGGCCAGAGCTTAGCCAGTATGCATTGGAGGTGCTGGCTTGCCCTGCTGCCAGTGTATTATCGGAACGTGTCTTTAGTGCCGCAGGTGGTGTACTAACAGACCGTCGCACGCGACTATCTTCCGATAATGTTGACCGGCTGACTTTTCTGAAAATGAACAAGGCCTGGATCTCCAAAGACTTTGCCATTCCTCTTACAGACTAAATTAGTGGTTGGCAACTGTATCCAGGTCTGCTGGTGTGTTCATTTTTATACCACCTGAACTATAATCCCTGTGCTTCAACACAGCCAGTTGTCGCTCAGATGTGTCGTCTGCACAGAGAAACACACTAGCTCCTGTGTTAGTGGGGTTCCGTAATGCCAGCTGATCCCCTGCTGTGTGGACGGCAGAGTCACCAGCTCCATCAACATTCAAACCACTACTGATTTTTAACCGTGCCCAACTTAGGTCTCTGGCTCCACTGTCTCTACTATTTCCCCTGACCTCCAACCCCGCCATCTACATCTCTGAAGTGGCGTCAGCACAATCTACACTTGTTCCTGTGTTCCTGTGGCTCAGTCCCATCAGTTTATCCCCTGATGTGTGTCCGGCAAGGTCTCCTGCTCTGTCCACATTCCCATAACCAGTAGTGGGAATGAGGACAGAGCTGGCGAACTTGCCGGACAAACATCAGGGGATCAACTGACGGGACTGAGCACCAGTAACACAGGAACAAGTGTAGATTGTGCTGACGCCACTTCAGAGATGTAGCTGGCGGGGTTGGAGGCCAGGGTAAATAGTAGAGACAGTGGAGCCAGAGGCCTAAGTGGAGCATGGTTAGAATCAGTAGTAGTCCACAACCTCCATAAAAACCGCTGCCCATTTGCCTCTGCATGCGGCATGCGTAATCCTGGGCTCCAACAGCGTCAGTTGGTGTTCAGAAGTGTCGTCTCCACAGAGCCAAACACATTCGTTCAAGTGTTAGTGGGGTTCAGCACTGCCAGCTGTTCCCCTGCTGTGGAGATGACAAGTCTCCTGCTGCCTTCACCTGCCAAAATCCAGTAGGCCCCAGCCTGCTCCTCGCCTAATCCTGGGCTCCAACAGCGTCAGTTGGTGTTCAGAAGTGTCGTCTCCACAGAGCCAAACACATTCGTTCAAGTGTTAGTGGGGTTCAGCACTGCCAGCTGTTCCCCTGCTGTGGAGATGGCAAGTCTCCTGCTGCCTTCACCTGCCAAAATCCAGTAGGCCCCAGCCTGCTCCTCGCCTAATCCTGGGCTCCAACAGCGTCAGTTGGTGTTCAGAAGTGTCGTCTCCACAGAGCCAAACACATTCGTTCAAGTGTTAGTGGGGTTCAGCACTGCCAGCTGTTCCCCTGCTGTGGAGATGGCAAGTCTCCTGCTGCCTTCACCTGCCAAAATCCAGTAGGCCCCAGCCTGCTCCTCGCCTAATCCTGGGCTCCAACAGCGTCAGTTGGTGTTCAGAAGTGTCGTCTCCACAGAGCCAAACACATTCGTTCAAGTGTTAGTGGGGTTCAGCACTGCCAGCTGTTCCCCTGCTGTGGAGATGGCAAGTCTCCTGCTGCCTTCACCTGCCAAAATCCAGTAGGCCCCAGCCTGCTCCTCGCCTAATCCTGGGCTCCAACAGCGTCAGTTGGTGTTCAGAAGTGTCGTCTCCACAGAGCCAAACACATTCGTTCAAGTGTTAGTGGGGTTCAGCACTGCCAGCTGTTCCCCTGCTGTGGAGATGGCAAGTCTCCTGCTGCCTTCACCTGCCAAAATCCAGTAGGCCCCAGCCTGCTCCTCGCCTAATCCTGGGCTCCAACAGCGTCAGTTGGTGTTCAGAAGTGTCGTCTCCACAGAGCCAAACACATTCGTTCAAGTGTTAGTGGGGTTCAGCACTGCCAGCTGTTCCCCTGCTGTGGAGATGGCAAGTCTCCTGCTGCCTTCACCTGCCAAAATCCAGTAGGCCCCAGCTTGCTCCTCGCCTAATCCTGGGCTCCAACAGCGTCAGTTGGTGTTCAGAAGTGTCGTCTCCACAGAGCCAAACACATTCGTTCAAGTGTTAGTGGGGTTCAGCACTGCCAGCTGTTCCCCTGCTGTGGAGATGGCAAGTCTCCTGCTGCCTTCACCTGCCAAAATCCAGTAGGCCCCAGCCTGCTCCTCGCCTAATCCTGGGCTCCAACAGCGTCAGTTGGTGTTCAGAAGTGTCGTCTCCACAGAGCCAAACACATTCGTTCAAGTGTTAGTGGGGTTCATCATTGCCAGCTGATCCCCTGCTGTGGAGATGGCAGTCTCTCCTGCTGTCTCCGCATTACAAAGACAGTAGGCCTCTGCCTACACCCTCCTATTTCCTGGGCTTCAACACAGCCAGTTGTAGTTCGGAAGTGCCGTCCACACGGAAAGAGACACTTGCTCCCGTGTCTCAGTGGGGTTCAGTAACGTCAGCTGATCCCCTGCTGTGTGGATGGCAGTCTCTCCTGCTGTCACCTCATTCAAAATACAGTAGGCCTCTGCCTACACCCTCCTATTTCCTGGGCTTCAACACAGCCAGTTGTAGTTCGGAAGTGCCGTCCACACGGAAAGAGACACTTGCTCCCGTGTCTCAGTGGGGTTCAGTAACGTCAGCTGATCCCCTGCTGTGTGGATGGCAGTCTCTCCTGCTGTCACCTCATTCAAAATACAGTAGGCCTCTGCCTACACCCTCCTATTTCCTGGGCTTCAACACAGCCAGTTGTAGTTCGGAAGTGCCGTCCACACGGAAAGAGATACTTGCTCCCGTGTCTCAGTGGGGTTCAGTAACGTCAGCTGATCCCCTGCTGTGTGGATGGCAGTCTCTCTCCTGCTGTCACCTCATTCAAAATACAGTAGGCCTCTGCCTACACCCTCCTATTTCCTGGGCTTCAACACAGCCAGTTGTAGCTCGGAAGTGCCGTCCACACGGAAAGAGACACTTGCTCCCGTGTCTCAGTGGGGTTCAGTAACGTCAGCTGATCCCCTGCTGTGTGGATGGCAGTCTCTCCTGCTGTCACCTCATTCAAAATACAGTAGGCCTCTGCCTACACCCTCCTATTTCCTGGGCTTCAACACAGCCAGTTGTAGTTCGGAAGTGCCGTCCACACGGAAAGAGACACTTGCTCCCGTGTCTCAGTGGGGTTCAGTAACGTCAGCTGATCCCCTGCTGTGTGGATGGCAGTCTCTCCTGCTGTCACCTCATTCAAAATACAGTAGGCCTCTGCCTACACCCTCCTATTTCCTGGGCTTCAACACAGCCAGTTGTAGTTCGGAAGTGCCGTCCACACGGAAAGAGACACTTGCTCCCGTGTCTCAGTGGGGTTCAGTAACGTCAGCTGATCCCCTGCTGTGTGGATGGCAGTCTCTCCTGCTGTCACCTCATTCAAAATACAGTAGGCCTCTGCCTACACCCTCCTATTTCCTGGGCTTCAACACAGCCAGTTGTAGTTCGGAAGTGCCGTCCACACGGAAAGAGATACTTGCTCCCGTGTCTCAGTGGGGTTCAGTAACGTCAGCTGATCCCCTGCTGTGTGGATGGCAGTCTCTCCTGCTGTCACCTCATTCAAAATACAGTAGGCCTCTGCCTACACCCTCCTATTTCCTGGGCTTCAACACAGCCAGTTGTAGTTCGGAAGTGCCGTCCACACGGAAAGAGACACTTGCTCCCGTGTCTCAGTGGGGTTCAGTAACGTCAGCTGATCCCCTGCTGTGTGGATGGCAGTCTCTCCTGCTGTCACCTCATTCAAAATACAGTAGGCCTCTGCCTACACCCTCCTATTTCCTGGGCTTCAACACAGCCAGTTGTAGTTCGGAAGTGCCGTCCACACGGAAAGAGACACTTGCTCCCGTGTCTCAGTGGGGTTCAGTAACGTCAGCTGATCCCCTGCTGTGTGGATGGCAGTCTCTCCTGCTGTCACCTCATTCAAAATACAGTAGGCCTCTGCCTACACCCTCCTATTTCCTGGGCTTCAACACAGCCAGTTGTAGTTCGGAAGTGCCATCCACACGGAAAGAGACACTTGCTCCCGTGTCTCAGTGGGGTTCAGTAACGTCAGCTGATCCCCTGCTGTGTGGATGGCAGTCTCTCCTGCTGTCACCTCATTCAAAATACAGTAGGCCTCTGCCTACACCCTCCTATTTCCTGGGCTTCAACACAGCCAGTTGTAGTTCGGAAGTGCCGTCCACACGGAAAGAGATACTTGCTCCCGTGTCTCAGTGGGGTTCAGTAACGTCAGCTGATCCCCTGCTGTGTGGATGGCAGTCTCTCCTGCTGTCACCTCATTCAAAATACAGTAGGCCTCTGCCTACACCCTCCTATTTCCTGGGCTTCAACACAGCCAGTTGTAGCTCGGAAGTGCCGTCCACACGGAAAGAGATACTTGCTCCCGTGTCTCAGTGGGGTTCAGTAACGTCAGCTGATCCCCTGCTGTGTGGATGGCAGTCTCTCCTGCTGTCACCTCATTCAAAATACAGTAGGCCTCTGCCTACACCCTCCTATTTCCTGGGCTTCAACACAGCCAGTTGTAGCTCGGAAGTGCCGTCCACACGGAAAGAGATACTTGCTCCCGTGTCTCAGTGGGGTTCAGTAACGTCAGCTGATCCCCTGCTGTGTGGATGGCAGTCTCTCCTGCTGTCACCTCATTCAAAATACAGTAGGCCTCTGCCTACACCCTCCTATTTCCTGGGCTTCAACACAGCCAGTTGTAGTTCGGAAGTGCCGTCCACACGGAAAGAGACACTTGCTCCCGTGTCTCAGTGGGGTTCACTAACGTCAGCTGATCCCCTGCTGTGTTGATGGCAAAGTCTCCTGCTGCCTACACAGTCATACCACTACTGATTTTTAACCGTGCTCCAATTATGTCTGTGGCTCCACTGTCTCTCGTATTTCCCCTGTCCTCCAACCCTGCCAGTTACAGCTCCGAAGTGGCGTCTGCACAATCCAAACTTGTTCCTGTGTTACAGGTGTTCAGTCCGGTCAGTTAATCCCCTGATGTGTGTCCGGCATTGTCGCCTGCTCTGTCCACATTCCCATTATGGGAATGTGGACAGAGCAGGCGACATTGCCGGACACACATCAGGGGATTAACTGACCGGACTGAACACCTGTAACACAGGAACAAGTGTGGATTGTGCGGACGCCACTTCGGAGCTGTAACTGGCGGGGTTGGAGGACAGGGGAAATACGAAAATCAGTGAAGCCACAGGCCTAAGTGGAGCTTGGTTCAAATTAGTAGTCTACAACCGATCTTAAAATTTCTTCAATGCAGCCTCAGCCTGCTCCGTGCTTGTCCCTGGGCTTCAACACAGCCAGTTGTTGCTCGGAAGTGCCGTCTTCACAGAGTAAAACACTAGCTCCTGTGTTTGTGGGGTTCAGTAACGTCAGCTGTTCCCCTGCTGTTTTGATGGCAATCTGTCCTGCTGCCTCCCAATTGACAGCACATCAGGCCTCAGCCTGCTAAGTGCTTGTCCTGGGCTCCAACATCGCCAGTTGCTGCTCATAACTGACTTTGGCACGGGTACTCCCTCCTGCCCAGCTTGGTTCCAGCCCTGCCTGCTGTTTCCGGGAAGTGTCAATGTCAGTTTGCCACCCCAAGTTGCCATGTCGTGTTGCGGTTGGGTTAGCCGAGGCTAGGGTGCCAGCAGTTTAGGTGCTTCCTATGTGGACTGCGGGTTCTGGTAAGAAAGGCTTGTTCCATAGTGCCAGTAGGACAAGCACCCCCTGTAGGACTGTGTGATTCGGTAACTGCGGCCAGCTTGCGGCATGCCAACTTTGCTTTTCAGTTGTAACTTCTGATACCCCTCCGGGTTCCAGCACCGTCAGCTGGTTCTCGTCAGAGCCTTAGGCCTAGGTGCCTCCATCTCGGTATCCGAGTTCCGGCAACGTCTGCTGGTCCTTGGTAGTGCTTTGTAGCACAGGTACCTCCTGCTTAGTAACCGGGTTCCAGCACCGTCAGCTGGTCCTCGGTTGTGCCATTGGCTCTTATTCCTTCTGCTGCCCCTCCGGGTGCCAGCACTGTCAGCTGGTCCTCGCTATTTCCATTTGCTCTTGCAGCTTATGCTACCCCTCCGGGTTCCAGCACCGTCAGCTGGTTCTCGTCAGAGCCTTTGGCCTAGGTGCCTCCATCTCGGTATCCGAGTTCCGGCAACGTCTGCTGGTCCTTGGTAGTGCTTTGTAGCACAGGTACCTCCTGCTTAGTAACCGGGTTCCAGCACCGTCAGCTGGTCCTTGGTTGTGCCATTGGCTCTTATTCCTTCTGCTGCCCCTCCGGGTGCCAGCACTGTCAGCTGGTCCTCGCTATTTCCATTTGCTCTTGCAGCTTATGCTACCCCTCCGGGTTCCAGCACCGTCAGCTGGTTCTCGTCAGAGCCTTTGGCCTAGGTGCCTCCATCTCGGTATCCGAGTTCCGGCAACGTCTGCTGGTCCTTGGTAGTGCTTTGTAGCACAGGTACCTCCTGCTTAGTAACCGGGTTCCAGCACCGTCAGCTGGTCCTCGGTTGTGCCATTGGCTCTTATTCCTTCTGCTGCCCCTCCGGGTGCCAGCACTGTCAGCTGGTCCTCGCTATTTCCATTTGCTCTTGCAGCTTATGCTACCCCTCCGGGTTCCAGCACCGTCAGCTGGTTCTCGTCAGAGCCTTTGGCCTAGGTGCCTCCATCTCGGTATCCGAGTTCCGGCAACGTCTGCTGGTCCTTGGTAGTGCTTTGTAGCACAGGTACCTCCTGCTTAGTAACCGGGTTCCAGCACCGTCAGCTGGTCCTCGGTAGTGCCATTGGCTCTTGTTCCTTCTGCTGCCCCTCCCGGTGCCAGTACCGTCAGCTGGTTCAAGAGGACAAAGAACAGGAAGACAACCACCAAGATGCAGAACAACAAGAGAGAGAAGACAAAGAAGCATAAAAAAAACAAAGCAGAAGAACATTAAGCATAAGACTAATACTCTGAGCAAATGATATTATCTTATTTATAAGCAGAAGAAGACTAAGCAGTGTATGGGGGTGAGTCCGTTCCTCCTCGTGGTGCCCCTGGAAAAGGCCTGCTGCTGCAGGCCAAACTGAACGCGGAAAAATCCTGTTGTAAATCTTTTGTGACAGGCAGAACGGAAGGTGTAAACTTCTAACTTTTCCAGATAACAACTACAGGAATGCCTGACACAAACAAGAATATGATGAAGAAGAATAGGAAGAAGATGAAGAAGTTGAATATGTAGAATAATAATTGTTGAATAAGAAGAATATGAAGAATGTAAGAAAAGGAAGAAGAAGAAGAATGTAAAAAAAGGAAGTAGAAGAATTTAAAAAAGGAAGAAGAAGAAGAATGTAAAAAAAGGAATAAGAAGAAGAATGTAAAAAAAGGAAGAAGAAGAATGTAAAAAAAGGAAGTAGAAGAATGTAAAAAAAGGAGGAAGAAGAAGAAGAAGAATGTAAAAAAAGGAATAAGAAGAAGAAGGTAAAAAAAAGGAAGAAGAATAAGAAAGAAGAAGAAAGAAGAAGAAGACATACATGTCTGGCAAAATATAAATGAGGCTAACATAGTCAATATCTTTGTAACTCCTAACATCTTTAAAAAAAAAGTTTAATTACTGCTATTCCATTTGATTGGGCTAAACCTCTATGGCTTTAATGTCTCCTCCACCTCCCACAATACATTCTACATTATTCTTAGTTGTTTTTCTTCATGTAGAATTAACCTACAAGGAAAGAAAGGGTTTTTTTTAATTCCGATATTTTGGCCCCATTGACTTGCATTGGTTCCCGGTATCGGAATCGGCGATACCGATACTTTTTTTTTAAGATCGGCCGATCCATTCCGATCCGATATTTTCAAGTATCGGCTGGTATCGCTCAACTCTAGTCACAACCAACATGGCTGCGGCATTACAGTGTGTGGCAGACAATCCCTGCGTGTTCATTGGCTCTGTAAAGAAAGCCAGACATGCAGGGTGTGGACCTGAGCACCCGCCGAGCAACCGACGAAAGGAAATGCTTGGTGCTCACAGAAGTTAGCTTTTTTGACATTTGTAGGTGTACCTCGGGTCCTCCTAGGTCTTATGAACGTTTAGACCAATGTGTATACTGTATTGTTTGTCCTGGTACCCTGAATTTTGTTTTTGTTGATATTTTAGAGGTTCTCATTAAAAATTATATTTTATTCAAAACGCTGCATACCTCACGCTCAAACCACCACAATCTGCACTGTAATATGGCGTAGTTTTCAACCACATATGGGACATCGGTTAACTCAGGAGAAATTGCACAATCACTTTTGGGGTTCATTTACTCATCTTACCCTTGTGAAAATACAAAATTTGGGGCTAAAAAACATATTTGTGGCAAAAATTTGATTTTTATTTTCTCGGCTCAATGCTATAAACTTCTGTGAAGCACCTGGGGTTTCAAGCTTCTCACCACACATCTACACAAGTTCCCTGAGGGGTCTATTTTAGAAAAATTGTGTCGCTTGGGGGATTTCTACTGTTTATGCAGATCAAGGGCTCTCCAAACACAACATGGCATCCACTAATTATTGCAGCAAATTTTGCATTCAAAAAGTCAAATGTTGCTCCTTCCCTTCCAAGGTCTGTCGTGCACTCAAACAGTAGTTTTCCTTCTCATATTGAGTATTGGTTTGTAGTCAGAAGAAATAGCATGGGGTAATTTCTCCTGTTATCCTTATGAAAATGCAAAATTTGGAGCTAAAAAACATTTTTGTTGGAAAAGTGATATTTTTTATTTTTACAGCTGAACATTATAAACTTCTGTGAAACACCTGAGGGTTCAAGGTGATCTACAAATACAAATCTATATAAGTTCCTTGAGGGAAGTTTTCAAAATGTTTGCCAAATTTCAGATTTTTCACAAATAGATGTAAGCAATTTCAAATAAATTTTACTACTATCATGAAGTACAATAGGTCACAAAAAAATAGACATTCACAGTTCACATGACCTGAAGGCCCATGCATGGGCTTTAGGTTCTACTTCGACGGAATGGTGAAACAAGGACCTGTTGGCTACTTGCTAAACCTTTATCTTCAACTGTATTTATTTATTTTACTCACTTATATAGCGCCATTAATTCCACAGTGCTTTACAGACATTATTGGCACTGTCCCTATTGGGCTTGCAATCTACTTTGCCTATCAGTATGTCTTTGGGATGTTGGAGGAAACAGGAGAACCCAGAGGAAACCAACGCAAACACGGGGAGAACATACAAACTCCTTGAAGATGTTGTCCTTCATGGGATTTGAACCCAGCGTTGCAAGACTGAGCCACTGTGCTGCCCCTGTGTCTAACTACTGAAGACACAGGTGCAGTTTCAGTCAGGAAATTCCTCTGACTTTCCAGGCCAGCAGGACAACTCCAAAAAATCAGGTCTGTCCAACTGGATCCAAGTTGGCTGGTAGGTATGCAGGATGTCAGTGCTACCTCTCTCATCAGCAAGTTAATAGAAACATTGTGACAACTCAGATTGGTTTGGAAAAAAAAACCCAAACCAAGCAGAGAAGTAGGGGATTCATGTTCACTGAACACGAATACCTGCACTAGTTTTAAGCATTGTGGAGGTCCTAGCATGGGATTACTACATTTGAAAGAACAAAAATTAACATAATCTTTGAAAATTCTTGGAGAACAGGAGAAGTCCCAGAAGACTGGAGAAGAGCAAATGTTGTTCCTATCTTCAAAAAGGGGAAGAAGGTGGACCCAGGCAACTATAGGCCGGTGAGTCTGACTTCTATACCAGGAAAGATCTTTGAACAAATTATTAAACAACATGTATGTCAGTACCTGGATAAGAATGAAGTGATTAAGCAGAGTCAGCATGGGTTTGTAACTAATAAGTCATGTCAGACTAACTTAATTTCCTTCTATGACGGAATCACTGATTGGGTGGATCAAGGAAATGCTGTAGATATAGTATATCTTGACTTCAGCAAAGCATTTGACCAAGTATCTCATACAATCCTTATTGAAAAAATGACTAAGTATGGAATGGACAAGGCAACTGTTAAGTGGATTCATAACTGGCTTAGTGACCGGACCCAAAGAGTGGTCGTAAATGGCTGCACATCCAGTTGGAAGAATGTCTCCAGTGGGGTACCACAGGGCTCTGTCCTGGGCCCTGTATTGTTCAACATCTTTATCAACGATTTAGGTGAAGGAATTGAGGGTAAACTGATTAAATTTGCTGATGACACAAAGCTAGGAGGGATAGCTAATACTAGAGAAGAGAGAGAGAGGATTCAAAAAGATTTAAATAAACTGGAGAAGTGGGCAGCAACTAACAGAATGGTTTTTAACAGGGAAAAATGCAAAGTACTACATCTGGGCAATAAAAATGAAAAAAGCAAATACAGAATGGGAGGCATAGGCCTAAAGCAACAGCACATGTGAAAAAGACTTGGGTATACTAATAGATCACAGACTGAATATGAGTCAACAGTGTGATGCAGCAGCAAAAAAGGCAAATGCAATTCTAGGATATATTAACAGAAGCATACAGTCTAGATCACGTGAAGTCATTATTTCCCTCTACTCCTCTTTGGTCAGACCTCATCTGGAATATTGTGTCCAGTTTTGGGCACCACATTTTAAAAAAGACATCGACAAACTGGAGCAAGTTAAGAAAAGAGCAACCAGAATGGTGACCGGACTGCAAACCCTGTCTTATGAGGAAAGGTTGCAGGATTTGGGATTGTTTAGTTTGCAAAAGAGAAGACTGAGAGGAGACTTAATAGCTGTCTACAAATATCTAAAGGGCTGTCACATTGTAGAAGGATCAACTTTATTCTCATTTACACAAGGAAAGACTAGAAGCAATGGGATGAAACTGAATGGGAGGAGACACAGATTAGATATTAGAAAAAACTTTTTGACAGTTAGAGTGATCAATGAGTGGAACATGCTTCCACGAGAAGTGGTGAGTTCTCCTTCAATGGAAGTCTTCAAACAGAGGCTGGACAGACATCTGACTGGGATGATTTAGCGAATCCTGCTTTGAGCAGGGGGTTGGACCAGATGGCCCAGGAGGTCCCTTCCAACTCTACGATTCTATGCTTCTATGTGCATCTAATCCTTGCATATTTTTGTTCATTATGAAGTTCTGCTCATTGAAATGAGTAAGATTTATATATTTACTTATGTTATTCATTCACTTAGAACCAATATAATCTGAAGTGCTGAATTAACATTACTCATCTTCAGGGCCGGACTGGCCATCTGGCAAATGCCAGATGGGCTGGGCTAGGTGTGGGCTGCATGAATTGTGACTTAGTTACTTTAAGCATCTGTGGCGGAGCATAGAGCCGCCGGATCCATACTCTATCACTTACTCCGGGAGGCCTCAGGTTGCTTCCTGCCTGCTGCAAGCTAGCCCCACACAGGTGTAATCCTGCAGCGTGATGATGTTGTTATGGAAATATACGTATATGTATATGTATTTCATCTAGATCTCACTTGCCTGCTATAGGCTATATGCTATATACTTATGTACTCTTATACACCCTATATGAGCACAGATACATATTCACAGTTTGAACCTTGTAACTAGTTGGTGGAAATGACCTGCTACCCAGTCTGGGGAGTTGATGTTAACTCATGATAGCATTGTCTTGTGACATTTGTCCCAAACATACAGAAGAGGAAGTTAGGCCAGATGGTCCAAGTCGATATTGGAGTCTTGCTGACATTGTAAGACAAGGGGCAGTATATCATCTGATGCTTAAGTCACCTTAGGTCGGACACCCATATATGTTCATGTATTTAAGCTGACCAATTACATAAGAAGTTCAGCCTTTATGTTAATGAGTAACCAATCCTTTGTACGAACTGATAAAACCAAGTATATTCAATAAACTTCCAGAGTTTTGCTGGAAAGGATTGCTGCTAACTAGGTTTGGCATCTTTCTTTACTTGAGCGCTCAATAAGACTCTGTCTAATTAGGACAGGCCACAGCATGCACAAGGGCATATCTACCTAATGAAAAATCTATGACAATTGGCGCCCATCGTGGGGCTGTGGACGAAAACGCACGGGGATCCTGCTGACCGGAGAGGACAGAGGTGCCAGCCAAGGCCTTGGCTCATGGGAACGGAGATTTGCGCAACTCCATAAGTAAGGTAAGAAAATCTAGTTATCTTACCTGAATGTTCCCTGTGCCCTGTCCGGGTCAGCAACTCTAGCCTGTCAGTGTGGTCACCAAACCCAGGTAGTGTAAAAAAGTCCACGCTCTTATCCAAACCCTGGGATGAGCAAAGTGTCTGCTGTGGTCCTGTGTTGTGTCTGGATCCGGGAGAGAGCTCGTGGAAACACGGTGACTGATTTGTGCTTGTGGCTGCTGGGAAACCGATAACAGGGGAGTTTGACTCACTCAGATAGGTCCTCACAAATACACCTGGACACAGGGGGAGGACAGGAGAAGCCTTGCCCAGGGACAGGTGGTGGGGTCTTACAGAGTTATCACAAGGTGAATCTCACATCAAGCTATCACAACAAACACCCATGCATAGGAAGGGACAACAGCGCCCACACCAGGCACGCAGTGGTGTTAGCTTAGGGGAGATATTGCAAGCCAAACCACTTGACAAATTGCCACCAACATACCTGGTCACAGGGAAGGACAGGAGAAGCCAGCCCAGGTATCAGGTGGTGGCAATTTCGTGGGATTTATCGCATTCCTGTTACGGATGAGCCAGGCAGGATGTCCGATACAGCGTGGAAAACATTCCCGGGTCACCGAGCATAGTGCACTTAGTGTGGTTGGCAGTTATCGGTTACCAGCAGCTGTTCGACATACGTGTCACAAAACAAGGGCTTCGATCTCTCCCCGGACGTCTAATGTGCATCAACCTGTTTTTTCACTGCTGTTTTCCACAAAGATCTGAAGCAGAAAAAGTTTTTTTCTTCCTTCTTGTACACTTCCTCTTTCTTTTTGCCTATAGGGTGTGCCCCTGTTATATATTTTTCATATTGTCACATTTTGTTTTATGCTCTGCTGTTTGCATAACTTTATCTTGCATTTTTGGTGGAGATTTTTTATTCTTGTTACTGTAGTGTGAGAATTTTCGGGAAAGCTGGGTCTTTTGATTTTTCTCTTCCATTGATCTCAGAAGATTTACTGAGAGATGCAGGCAGAAAAAAGGGAAGTGTGTGTGTTCTGCAGTCAGCACACTTTTTAGATTGTTGGAAGTGTACTTGTATTGATCTTTGATTTTTTGGAGTGGTTTTCAAGTTTTATCAATGTTTTGATTTGTTTTCCTTTTAAAAATCTTTTACTCCCTGATCATTTTTCTCTTTTTCTTTTGTTTTTTTTTTTCCATTTTTAAGTTTTGTTATGAGTCTTTTTGGTTTTCACTACTCATAGAGATTTTTCCTTTTCTTTTATTTTGTTAGAAAGAGAAATAAAATCATTTTCCCCTTTTTATCTCTTTTTAGCTTTCTTCCACTTTTTGTGACATTTTATCAGTCTTTTTAGGTTTTAGTTTTCACTTCTTTCTTTCAGTTTTTTTTGTTAAAAAGAGAATTTTTACCTACTTTTGGTTATTCCTGTGTTCTCTTGTCAATTTTGATTTTCCATTTTTGTTTCCACTACTTTTGAAGATTTTACTAAATATTTTGGTTTTGTTTTTCCTTCCCTTTTAACCCCTTTCTGCCATGAGATGTACTATCCCGTCCATGTGCCCTGGGACTTCATTCACGGGACGGGATAGTACGTCATAGCGATCAGCGGCGCCCACGTGGTGAGCGCCGCTGATTGCGGCCGGGTGTCAACTGATTATCACAGCTGACACCCGGCACAATGTGTCAGGGGCGGTCACGGACCTCTCCCGACACGTTAACCCCTTGCATACCGCGATCAAACACGATCGTGGTGTACCGGGGGTTAAAGGGAAGTATCGGCAGGGAGGGGGCTCCCTCCGTGCTTCCCTGAGCCCCCCACGGCAGCGCAATGTGCAGCGCTGCTGCGGGGGGCTCCTTCCCTGCAGGCCCCCGAATCCAAGATGGCGACGGGTGCCTTCGGGGGGCCTGCAGGGAGCCGGCTTCCTCAGTGCCTGCAAAGCGCAGGCACGAGGAAGCCTGCTGCACTGCCTGTGACAGATCACTGATCTGTCACAGTGATCTGTGATGCGACAGATCAGCGATCTGTCACAGGACAGTGATGTCCCACCTGGGACAATGTAATAAAGTTTAAAAAAAAAGGTAAAAGTTAAAAGTACACATATTTGTTATCGCCGCGTCCGTAACAACCTGCCCTATAAAATGGTCCCATTAGTTAACCCCTTTAGCGAACCCCTTGAAAAATAAAAATAAAAAACGAAGCAAAAAATAATGATTTATTATCATACCGCCGAACAAAAAGTGCAATAACGCGCGATCAAAAAGACGCATATAAATATCCATTGTAGCGCTGAAAACATCCCATCTGGGACAATGTAATAAAGTTAAAAAAAAGTGTTAAAATAATTTTAAAAAATTGCCAAATAAGTTAGAAAAAAAAATATTCCAATAAATTCATTTTTTGGAAATAAAAAAAAACAAAACAATAAAAGTACACATATTTGGTATCGCCGCGTCCATAACAACCTGCCCTATAAAACGGTCCCATTAGTTAACCCCTTTAGAGAACCCCTTAAAAAATAAAAATAAAAAACGAAGCAAAAAATAATGATTTATTATCATACCGCCGAACAAAAAGTGCAATAACAAGCGATCAAAAAGACGCATACAAATATCCATTGTAGCGCTGAAAACATCATCTTGTCCCGCAAAAAACAAGTCACCATACAGCATCATCAGCGAAAAAATAAAAAAGTTATAGCTCGCAGAATAAAGCGATGCAAAAATAATTTTTTATATAAAATAGTTTTAATTGCATAAAACCGACAAAACATAAAAAAGACCTAAATGAGGTATCGCTGTAACCATACTGACCCAAAGAATAAAGCCGCTTTATCAATTTTATTACACGCGGAACGGTGTAAACGCACCCCCCCAAAGAAATTCATGAAACGCTGGTTTTTGTTCATTCTGCGTCCCAAAAATCTGAATAAAAAGTGATCAAAATATGTCATGTGTCCAAAAATGGTACCAATAAAAACGTCTTCTCGTCCCGCAAAAAATAAGACCTCACATGACTCGGTGGGTCAAAATAGTCCATGAGCCAAGAGCCAATTTTGACGATATCGGTACCACCCGGATTGACTAATTCTCTTTGGTGTTTTTAGGTAGATGCATGTCTGTAGTTTATGTTTTGATATGATAGCCCTTGCACATCAGTAGCTTAACCCCTTCAGGCCTATTTGTACCCAAATGCCTAGGCCATTTTTTGTAAATCTGACCTGTCACTTCATGCGGTAATAACTTTGGGACGCTATCACCTACCCACGCCATTCTGAGATTGTTTTCTTGTGACATATTGTACTTCATGGTAGTGCTAATTGTGAGTCAATAGATTTTACCTTTCTGCATAAAAAATTACAAAATACACGAAAATTTGGGAAAAATTCGCTATTTTTGAACTTTGAAATTCTCTACTTTTTACAAAAATGCTGATACCCCCCATAACAGTTATTAGTTTACATTCTCCACATGTCTACTTCACATTGGCATCATTTTGGAAATGAAATTTTATATTTTTCGGATGTGATAAGGCTCATAGTTTTATACGCAATTTTTAAAGTTTACGACTAAATTTCCAAAACCCATTTTTCCAAGGACCAAGTCAGTTCGGACGTCACTTTATGGGTCTTGTATAACAGAACCCACCCATACATTACCCCATTTTGCAAACTACACCCCTCAAGGTGTCCAAAATGGATTTTCAAAACTTTGTTAACCCCTTAGGTGTTGCACAGGAATTCAAGCAAAATGACAGTGAAATATCAAAATTTCAATTTTTTTGGCAGATATTCCATTGTAATGCAATTTTACCTGCAACCCAGCAAGGGTTAACAGCAAACCCAAACCCAAAATTGGTTACCCCAATTCCGCAGTTTATAGAAACACCCCACATGTACACGTAAACTAAATTATGGGCGCGCAAGAGGGCTCAGCACAGAAGGAGAGCTAGGCGGTTTTTGGGATAATAGATTACACTGGAAGAAATCCAGTGGGCCATGTCGTATTGGAGAGACCCTGAGGTACCCCCAGAGTGGAAACCCCCAAAAGGTTACCGCATTTTGGAAACTACACCCCCTAAGGAATGTTTTAGGGGGTATAGTAACCACTTTGACCCAACAAGCGCTCCATTGGAGTTTCATGCACTTGGTTGAGGAAATTGAAAAGTACGTTTTTTACCGAAAAATGTCGCTTTAGGCCCACATTTTTCATTTTGAAAAGGGGGACCAGGAAAAAGTACACCCCACTTTTTATTCCCCATTGTCTCCCGAACACGGCAATACCACAAGTGTTGTCTAAAACCACAGTATTGGCGCACGGCAGGCTTCGTAAGCGAAGCTGCGGCAAAATTCACTGTAAGAAATCAGTGGAAACCCCAAAAAAGTGACCCCATTTTTGAAACTACACCCCCTAAGGAATGTTTTAGGAGGTACAGTAACCACTTTGCACCGGGAACCGGCTCCCGACCCGTGGCGATCGCCCGGCATATGATCCGGGTACGATTCGCCGTACCGCTACGGCGGCCGGCGCGAAGGGGTTAATGGTATTTTTCACCTTTTGAATAGATCCTACCTATATTTCAAAAAAATAATGATTAAAGGTCGATTTAGGGGAAATGCCAAAATGTCAATACAATGCATGTAGTATTTGTAACAAAATTTAATCCAAGTTACAAGTGCCTACAAGTAGTATTCAACCCCCTGCAGATTTAGCAGGTTTACACATTCGGAATTAACTTGGCATTGTGACATTTGGACTGTAGATCAGCCTGGAAGTGTGAAATGCACTGCAGCAAAAAAGAATGTTATTTCTTTGTTTAATTTTTTTTTAAATTGTGAAAAGTTTATTCAGAGGGTCATTTATTATTCAACCCCTCAAACCACCAGAATTCTGTTTGGTTCCCCTAAAGTATTAAGAAGTATTTCAGGCACAAAGAACAATGAGCTTCACATGTTTGGATTAATTATCTCTTTTTCCAGCCTTTTCTGACTATTTAAGACCCTCCCCAAACTTGTGAACAGCACTCATACATGGTCAACATGGGAAAGACAAAGGAGCATTCCAAGGCCATCAGAGACAAGATCGTGGAGGGTCACAAGGCTGGCAAGGGGTACAAAACCCTTTCCAAGGAGTTGGGCCTACCTGTCTCCACTGTTGGGAGCATCATCCGGAAGTGGAAGGCTTATGGAACTACTGTTAGCCTGCCACGGCCTGGACAGCCTTTGAAAGTTTCCTCCCGTGCCGAGGCCAGGCTTGTCCGGAGAGTCAAGGCTAACTCAAGGACAACAAGGAAGGAGCTCCGGGAAGATCTCATGGCAGTGGGGACATTGGTTTCAGTCAATACCATAAGTAACGTACTCCACCGCAATGGTCTCCGTTCCAGACGAGCCCGTAAGGTACCTTTACTTTCAAAGCGTCATGTCAAGGCTCGTCTACAGTTTGCTCATGATCACTTGGAGGACTCTGAGACAGACTGGTTCAAGGTTCTCTCGTCTGATGAGACCAAGATCGAGATCTTTGGTGCCAACCACACACGTGACGTTTGGAGACTGGATGGCACTGCATACGACCCCAAGAGTACCATCCCTACAGTCAAGCATGGTGGTGGCAGCATCATGCTGTGGGGCTGTTTCTCAGCCAAGGGGCCTGGCCATCTGGTCCGCATCCATGGGAAGATGGATAGCACGGCCTACCTGGAGATTTTGGCCAAGAACCTCCGCTCCTCCATCAAGGATCTTAAGATGGGTCGTCATTTCATCTTCCAACAAGACAACGACCCAAAGCACACAGCCAAGAAAACCAAGGCCTGGTTCAAGAGGCAAAAAATCAAGGTGTTGGAGTGGCCTAGTCAGTCTCCTGACCTTAACCCAATTGAAAACTTGTGGAAGGAGCTCAAGATTAAAGTCCACATGAGACACCCAAAGAACCCACATAACTTGGAGAAGATCTGCATGGAGGAGTGGGCCAAGATAACGCCAGAGACCTGTGCCGGCCTGATCAGGTCTTATAAAAGACGATTATTAGCTGTAATTGCAAACAAGGGTTATTCCACAAAATATTAAACCTAGGGGTTGAATAATAATTGACTCACACTTGTATGTTAAAAATGTATTAAAATTTAACTGAGCAACATAACTTTTTGGTTTGTAAGATTTATGCATCTGTTAATAAATCCTGCTCTTGTGTGAAGTTTGAAGGCTCTAACTTATTTACATCTTATCAAACCTGCTAAATCTGCAGGGGGTTGAATACTACTTGTAGGCACTGTATGTAAATACACACTGAACATGTCATGGGCTTGTCCATACTAATGTGTGTGTGTGTGTGTGTGTATATATATATACAGTGGGGCAAAAAAGTATTTAGTCAGTCAGCAATAGTGCAAGTTCCACTACTTAAAAAGATGAGTGGCGTCTGTAATTTACATCATAGGTAGACCTCAACTATGGGAGACAAACTGAGAAAAAAAAATCCAGAAAATCACATTGTCTGTTTTTCTTTCAGTTTATTTGCATATTATGGTGGAAAATAAGTATTTGGTCAGAAACAAGCAATCAAGATTTCTGGCTCTCACAGACCTGTAACTTCTTCTTTAAGAGTCTCCTCTTTCCTCCACTCATTACCTGTAGTAATGGCACCTGTTTAAACTTGTTATCAGTATAAAAAGACAACTGTGCACACCCTCAAACAGTCTGACTCCAAACTCCACTATGGTGAAGACCAAAGAGCTGTCAAAGGACACCAGAAACAAAATTGTAGCCCTGCACCAGGCTGGGAAGACTGAATCTGCAATAGCCAACCAGCTTGGAGTGAAGAAATCAACTGTGGGAGCAATAATTAGAAAATGGAAGACATACAAGACCACTGATAATCTCCCTCGATCTGGTGCTCCACGCAAAATCCCACCCCGTGGGGTCAGAATGATCACAAGAACGGTGAGCAAAAATCCCAGAACCACGCGGGGGGACCTAGTGAATGAACTGCAGAGAGCTGGGACCAATGTAACAAGGCCTACCATAAGTAACACACTACGCCACCATGGACTCAGATCCTGCAGTGCCAGACGTGTCCCACTGCTTAAGCCTGTACATGTCCGGGCCCGTCTGAAGTTTGCTAGAGAGCATTTGGATGATCCAGAGGAGTTTTGGGAGAATGTCCTATGGTCTGATGAAACCAAACTGGAACTGTTTGGTAGAAACACAACTTGTCGTGTTTGGAGGAAAAAGAATACTGAGTTGCATCCATCAAACACCATACCTACTGTAAAGCATGGTGGTGGAAACATCATGCTTTGGGGCTGTTTCTCTGCAAATGGGCCAGGACGACTGATCCGGGTACATGAAAGAATGAATGGAGCCATGTATCGTGAGATTTTGAGTGCAAGCCTCCTTCCATCAGCAAGGGCATTGATGATGAAACGTGGCTGGGTCTTTCAATATGACAATGATCCAAAGCACACCGCCAGGGCAACGAAGGACTGACTTCGTAAGAAGCATTTCAAGGTCCTGGAGTGGCCTAGCCAGTCTCCAGATCTCAACCCTATAGAAAACCTTTGGAAGGAGTTGAAAGTCCGTGTTGCCAAGCGAAAAGCCAAAAACATCACTGCTCTAGAGGAGATCTGCATGGAGGAATGGGCCAACATACCAACAACAGTGTGTGGCAACCTTGTGAAGACTTACAGAAAACGTTTGACCTCTGTCATTGCCAACAAAGGATATATCACAAAGTATTGAGATTAAATTTTGTTTCTGACCAAATACTTATTTTCCACCATAATATGCAAATAAACTGAAAAAAAAACAGACAATGTGATTTTCTGGATTTTTTTTTCTCAGTTTGTCTCCCATAGTTGAGGTCTACCTATGATGTAAATTACAGACGCCTCTCATCTTTTTAAGTGGTGGAACTTGCACTATTGCTGACTGACTAAATACTTTTTTGCCCCACTGTATATATATATATATATATATATATATATATATATTGTGTGTGTATGTATAATTATATAACGTTACTCCATAATATCTTCAACATCAGACTCTGAATCTGACTGTTGTTCTACTGGCTCGTCTTCAATACCCTTGTTCTGGCATGTCTGTAACCTGCACATGTCCGTGCACTTCAGGCCATTGCTGAGGCAAGTACACTGAGGAAGTTCACATGACCGCACACACTTGCAGGACAGTAGCTGGATAATAGCTTCTGGTGCTGGTGCCCCTCGCATCCACTTGACAACAAGCTTTCCGTCATTATCTATCATCCAACCGCAGTCTGTTGGGTTTGCAACAAATGGCTGGCTCTGCAGACTTCTCCTCCAGATCGCAGCCTGGTAGTTTGCACGCAGTGCATGCATGAAAAGGCAGTCTTGGCAAGGAGGGAGTTGACTTGACTCTACCACTCCACGTCTGGCACAGAATAGCTGATACCGGAGCCTGTTTACCTCAGTTGTTTTGGTAGTTGACAGGTACATGTGGCAGGTGATTTCCTGTAACTTCTCAAAGAGTTCGGTAGACACTTCCCATGAACGACCAACTTCCTGAAAGGCATACTGGTATGTCTTGTTCATCTTCAACTGCTTGAGTGTCGTCATCTTCCCACGGCCAGCGAATGCACTGACTGTGTCACAGCCTGTAAATGCATGCATACCAATCAATGAATCACACACGCTGCCTCCCAATGTTCTGCTCAGAGTGGTGATATCCAGGAATCTTGTCCGGTTCTGTGTACCGCATTTCTGGAATAGGTGGGATGGGATTTTGTGGCACATGCCCAGACACAGGACCATGACATCAGTATCCTCTGAAGTGATGATGACAGACTTGTAACCAGATTCTGCTGCATGAAGAGCATGGAGAAGGAGGCGTGTGTCTGCTTCTTCTTGACTTGACTTAAGGTCAGCAGCCTCTTCCCACTGTTCTTTGGTGATCTTAAAGCAGAGCTGCTCACATGTGACATACATCTCCTTCTCCTCAAGCTTCTCCCTGTGGTGTTTCGCCTTCCATTCTTCTACCAGAAACTTTATGAGACTTGCCTTGTTGGAGGAATTACTTAGTAGCTTTCTCCACTGCTGGATGTTGTGCCCATGTTGAATGTTCTTGAAATGGATCCCTGTGCCTTCATATCTGTTGACTCTTTCTGTATCTTTGATGGATGTCTCCTTGTAGACGTCAAAGACAATATCAATGCGATTGCTCTTAGCACCCTCATGGATAGCGCGACTCATTGCTGTGCCTGCTAGATGGGCAAATGTTGCATCGTTTCCCTTCAGTTTCTGAACCAGGCTCATCCCATCAATGATGGTTGCAGAGGGCTCAGGGATCACCTCTGCAGGAGGAGCATTCCTCTCCAACTCCCTTGCTAGGGCAGCCTTGTTGGTCTTGCGGATAGACCCATCACCATTGGCAAGTGCCCATGGCAATGGCCCCAGGGGATGAGTCAAGACATCACTCATTTGTAGCTTTCTGTTCTCAGCTACAAGTATCATCTGGCCAAATAGGTTCCTGTCAGCCTTCAAAATTACCTCCTTTCCATGGCCTTGTCTGTGTGTCTTCATTCTGATGTTAGAGAACGTTTTAAGATTGTTCTTCGTCATCTTGTCATGAAACAGTGTAGTTGGCGTATCAGTACCCAAATGCTCATCCTTGAATGTGTGATATGCATCCTCTCCTATACTGTATGCCCCTAGAAGGTCTTTGGCTACATCTGGTGGTGCTGCAGTCGCTGTTGATAAACTGATAAGTTCACCATTATGCTCTTTGTTGAAGGGGTTCAACCAACCAGTCTCCAGCAGTTCAACAAAAGATCAGACATCGGCTTCATCTTTTCTAATCCTGGACACCTGTAGGTCTGAATGACTGAAGTCAGTATATTGTTGGCCTACTAGGGCCCTCAGCTGCCTCAAGTACATGCTGCGGTACTCCGATGTCAGGTAGAATCTGGCGACAGCTCCAACTTTGAGGCTGAAGCCTTTTGTGCCCCCTGGTGTCTGGGTGTCTTTGTTGATTGTTTCTTCGATGGTCTGGTCCACAGGAGTCCGTCCAAAAGGATTCTTGCTACCGATCTGGACCGCAAATCCACCTTTCATGAAGTATTCATGGACCTCTGGGTGGCCTATGGGCAGCCGAGACATCGTAGCATAGTAATAGGTTAGGTATCGGGCATAGTTGACCTTGTCATAGGCAAAACACCACGGTATCATCTGTCGGATTGCTCCTAGGTGAAGCATCCAGTTGCCTTCTCTTGAAGCTCGAACCAGGGCCAGCATGGTCTCGACCATGTCCAAGTATGACATCCAGAATGCTGAGAGTTGTTCATTTCTGAAGGTCTCAAGATAAACTTGAAAGAGCTTCAGGGTAAGTGTGCAAGATTCATTATCCAAGAACTTTTTCGAAGGATCCCTGCGACACACTGATGCGAAAGTTTGTGATGTTCTTCAGTGTTTCATCCAGATTGTGAAGGTCCCTTGCATGGTTTTCTTCTAGCCATGGAAGGAAGTTTTTCCATGCAAGCCTCATAAGTGCTTCATAGACCAGCTTGTGTAGTCTCACTGCTCTGTTGTACCTCCGGCCGTCCATCACTCCAGACACTGATCCTTCAGCGATGGCACCGGATTCAACACACAGATCTCTAAGGCCTGCATCCTGAAATCTCTTACCTATGATGGAGAGGAGATTACAGATTGTGTGGAAGACACCCATTCTAATTATAATGTTCTTGAACTTCTCCTGTTTCCAGATAACCTCGGCAGCTTTGGCATAGAGTGCTTGATCAAACACGCACACAATTCTGTTAAGCTTCAGGGTCTGCATGATGGCATGTGTTTGCTCCAAGACTTCATTGACAGTGGACATGGCTGTTGCAGGAGCATTGATAGTGGGCAGGTAGCTTACAGTGTCCTGGGCCACTACAATGTCGCTGCGGATTTGGATGTTGAACCCAGTTCAACTGCTAATGGTCTGATCCTCATGGTCTGACATTCTAGCCAGAAGCCAGATATGGTTCTTGGTTTTTGAATCCTGGACCTCCTCGGTAGTGTTAACATTCGCAGTCTCAATCCTGGGTGGCCCTCCCCGCCACCCAACATTGTATATTGGTAGCATTAATTCTGTCGGAATTATGCTTCTTTTCTTTGACTTGGTTACATCTGGCAGGACTTTTGTCACAGAGCATGCAACATTGGACTGAACAGCGATGCCATTGACTCTATGAGATGTACCTGCTCCACTTAGTGTCTCCTCAAGTCTGTCAATGTTATCCCAGGCCAAGGTTGTGAACACACCGGGGTAGATATTTGCTGGCATTGGGATTTCATCCGCTGAACATTCCAACTTCTGGATACAAAGGGCTGTATTGATCTCCTCAGCCGCTGAATATGACACACAGTGGCCAAGACGATTCAGAGTTCGAACCAGTTCTGTATTGCCGGTCAAAGACTTAATTGCAAAGGACAGCAGTACGTGCTTGGGTGGCTTTGTCTTTCCATTGGTAACAGCAAAAACCAAGTCACTGCCGAAGGATGTGGCAAGACGTTGAGCTCTTTCAGAGGGAGTTTGGCACTCACAATCTCCTGTAAGCAGGGTTTGCAGGAACTGAGTGACTAATGCAGGAATGACATTCTGATCTGTATCGGGAGGCCATGGCTGACTCACATCTTGCTTCTTGATCTCATTCCTCAGCTGCATTGCTGCTTTGGTTACGATATCTCCAGAGTTAGCGGCTCTTGCAGATCTTTTCTCATGCTGTGTGCTTGCCGGGCAAGGTCGTCCATTGATAGGATATATGGATAGACTAGAAGCTTACCTTTCTCATTGGAGAGAAAGCGGAGTGATTCACCAAACTCTGTTTCAAGTTTTCGGCGAACATGTTTCTTTGTCGATGGTTTCAGTTTGATGATACCACGGGACATCATGCATCTCTGAAGCCTAGATGTGAGGTTTATCATAGGCAGGACTTCTGGGTTTGGGAACAATTCAGTCCTTATATACAAGAAGAGTTCCTCAAGGGCTTCTCTCTCTGCCTCTCTGTAGCGTACTTCCTTGCTTTCTTCCTGATTTTCTGCTGCACCAGACCTACAGGCCACTTGGGAATCATCTTTTGTGAATAGTTTGTAGCACGACTTGTGGTAGTGCCCCTCTGAAGCAACAAGGTCTCTGCTAAGTAAACCAAGGATTCTCTGTGTGCCATTCCTTATCGCTGCTCTGCGGATCGTCTCATCTGCTCGTAGCTCAACACACTGGACGATTGGCTCCCTTGTTTTTTCTCCTTTGAGATACTTGCTTGACTTCTCGCAGAACATACATACTTTGGCATACACCCTGCTATCACTGGGGTTACCCCTCGGTAGCCTCCTCCTGGGGATTTCGCTTGCTGTTTCGACATTGACACCCTTGGCAAGGATAGAATCCAGTGACTTCTTCATTGTAAAGAGACTACGACTTTTATGGTGATATTGTATGTGTGGTATTTCTCGTTCTTCAAGGCCCTTAGCTGCTTCCAGGACGGTTTCATGCTGTCTGATCTCTGCAGCCCTAAGCAATGTTTTCCAGGAGTCCAAATCCTGTAGGGACGCCAGATCATCACTGTCATCATTAGAGCAGTGTATGATACAGTCGATCCGTGATTTCTTCCTCGCTGGTACTTCCATCATGCCATTAGATATGTCAGTAAACACCTGCAAACACAAAGAAAAACATTAAAACCCTTGGCACCGAGCGCCGTACGAGTACTGCTCTCTCGTCCTGGACCAAAGGACAAGAGCAGTACTAGTACGGTACAACCCCTTTAGCGTCCCCGCCGCTAATCGCGCGGGGATCGGGGGTAGATGGCCGCACTTACCGGCAGCAGGGCTTGTCCCCTCGCCGTGTGTTTCCATCGCGCCGACCCCCTGCAGCTAGAATCACTGTGATTCGCTGGGCTATATAGCCCAGCGAATCGCAACATGCCTTGTAAAACATGGCGTGATTCGCTGCAGGGGTTCGTGCCTGTGGAGCGATTGGTGCATTTACCAGTCACTCCACAGGCCAGGGGGAGGATGTCAGTGTCTGATCTCCTCCCCCTGTGCTGCGATTGGCTAGAACATCGTTCTAGCCATAGCAGCGATGTAGCAGGGCCGACACAGTGTCGCCTCTGCCTGTATGAGATCCTGTCAGCACAGGGTCTCATACAGGGACGATCGCTGCACTGTGCAGGCTGGCCGGACCTGCCTGCACTCGCTGGAACTTGTGGTACCACAAGTCCCAGCAAGTCTGGGCAGGCAGGCAAAAAATGTAAAAGAAAGTTAAAAAAAACAAAAACACTACACTACACATCCCCCCCTCCCCCTCCCATATGCGCCAATACTGTGGTTTTAGACAACACTTGTGGTATTGCCGTGTTCGGGAGACAATGGGGAATAAAAAGTGGGGTTTACTTTTTCCTGGTCCCCCTTTTCAAAATGAAAAATGTGGGACTAAAGCGACTTTTTCCGGTAAAAAAACGTACTTTTCAATTTCCTTAACCAAGAACATGAAACTCCAATGGAGCGCTTGTTGGGTCAAAGTGGTTACTATACCCCCTAAAACATTCCTTAGGGGGTGTAGTTTCCAAAATGCGGTAACCTTTTGGGGGTTTCCACTCTGGGGGTACCTCAGGGTCTCTCCAATACGACATGGCCCACTGGATTTCTTCCAGTGTAATCTATTATCCCAAAAACCGCCTAGCTCTCCTTCTGTGCTGAGCCCTCTTGCGCGCCCATAATTTAGTTTACGTGTACATGTGGGGTGTTTCTATAAACTACGGAACTGGGGTAACCAATTTTGGGTTTGGGTTTGCTGTTAACCCTTGCTGGGTTGCAGGTAAAATTGGATTACAATGGAATATCCTGTGCAACACCTAAGGGGTTAACAAAGTTTTGAAAATCCGTTTTGGACACCTTGAGGGGTGTAGTTTGCAAAATGGGGTAATGTATGGGTGGGTTCTGTTATACAAGACCCATAAAGTGACGTCCGAACTGACTTGGTCCTTGGAAAAATGGGTTTTGGAAATTAAGTCGTAAACTTTAAAAATTGCGTATAAAACTATGAGCCTTATCACATCCGAAAAATATAAAATTTAATTTCCAAAATGACGCCAATGTGAAGTAGACATGTGGAGAATGTAAACTAATAACTGTTAAGGGGGGTATCAGCATTTTTGTAAAAAGTAGAATTTCAAAGTTCAAAAATAGCGAATTTTTCCCAAATTTTCGTGTATTTTGTAATTTTTTATGCAGAAAGGTAAAATCTATTGACTCACAATTAGCACTACCATGAAGTACAATATGTCACGAGAAAACAATCTCAGAATGGCGTGGGTAGGTGATAGCGTCCCAAAGTTATTACCACATGAAGTGACAGGTCAGATTTACAAAAAATGGCCTAGGCATTTGGGTACAAATAGGCCTGAAGGGGTTAAGCTACTGATGTGCAAGGGCTATCATATCAAAACATAAACTACAGACATGCATCTACCTAAAAACACCAAAGAGAATTAGTCACTCCGGGTAGTACCGATATCTGGCCCGGCTCATGGACTAAAATACGGAAAAATTATAGCTCTCAATATGTGGTGATGCAAAAACTATTTTTACTATAAAAAGCGCCTTTTAGCGTGCGACAGCTGCCAAACATAAAAACCGCCATAAATAGTAAATCAAACCCCCCGTTATCATCCCCTTAGTTAGGGAAAAATAATAAAATTAAAAGAAAATGTATTTATTTCCATTTTCCCATTAGGGTTAGGGTTAGGGCTAGGGTCAGGGCCAAGGCTAGAGTTAGGACTGAGATTAAAGTTGAGGGTGTGTTGGGGATAGGGTTGGAGTTAGAATTGTGGGTTTCCACTGTTTGGGCACATCAGGTGCTCTCCAAATGCAACATGGCGTCTGATCTCAATTCCAGCCAATTCTGAGTTGAAAAAGTCAAATGGTGGTCCTTCCCTTCCAAGCTCTGCCATGCACCCAGACAGTGTTTTACCCCCACATATGGGGTATCAGCCTACTCAGGACAAATTGCAAAACAACTTTTGGGGTCCAATTTCTCCTGTTACCCTTAGGAAAATAAAAAATTGGGGGCAAAAATATCATTTTTGTGGAAAAAAATGATCTTTTTATTTTCACGCGGCGTTATAAACACATCTAGATAAGTTCCGTGGGGGGTCTAGTTTCCAAAATGGGGTCACTTGTGGGAAGTTTCAATAGTTTAGGTACATCAGGGGCTCTCCAAACGTGACATGGTGTCCGATCTCAATTCCAGCCAAAAACGTCAAATGGCGCTGCTTCCCTTCCGAGCTCTGCCATGCGCCCAAATAGTGGTCTACCCCCACATATGGAGTATCAGCGTACTCAGGACAAATTGCACAATAACTTTTAGGGCCCTGTTACCCTTGGAAAAATAAGAATTGAGGGTGAAAAGATCATTTTTGTGGAAAAAATATGATTTTTTAATTGTACGGCTGTATGTTATAAACTTCTGTGAAACCCTTGGGGGTTCAAAGTTCTCACCACACATCTAGATAAGTTCCTTGGGGGGTCTAGTTTCCAAAATGGTGTCATTTGTGGGGGGTTTCCACTGTTTTGGTACATCAGGGGTTTTCCAATCGCGACATGGTGTCCGATCTCAATTCCAGCCAAAAACGTCAAATGGCGCTGCTTCCCTTCCGAGCTCTGCCATGCGCCCAAATAGTGGTTTACCCCCACATGTGGGGTATCAGTGTACTCAGGACAAATTGCACAATAACTTTTAGGGTCCTGTTACCCTTGGGAAAATAAAAATTGGGGGTGAAAAGATCATTTTTGTGGAAAAAATATGATTTTTTAATTGTACCGCTGTACGTTATAAAGTTCTGTGAAGCCCTTGTGGGTTCAAAGTTCTCACCACATATCTAGATAAGTTCCTTGGGGGGTCTAGTTTCCAAAATGGGGTCATTTGTGGGGGGTTTCCACTGTTTAAGTACATCAGGGGCTCTCCAAACGT
The DNA here is from genome assembly GCF_039654945.1 of Dendrobates tinctorius. Taxonomy (NCBI): domain Eukaryota; kingdom Metazoa; phylum Chordata; class Amphibia; order Anura; family Dendrobatidae; genus Dendrobates; species Dendrobates tinctorius. Next base: position 2,929,874 of record NW_027361977.1, read on the forward strand.
GACATGGCGTCCGATCAGAATTCCGGCCAATTTTGCATTGAAAAAGTCAAACGGCGCTCCTTCCCTTCTGAGCTCAGCCATGCGCCGAAACAGTGGTTCCCCCCCACATATCAGGTATCAGCGTACTCAGGACAAATTGCACAATAAATTTTGCAGTACAATTTCTCCTGTTACCCTTGGTAAAATTAAAAAAATTGAACCTGAAGTATTTTTTTTGTGAAAAAAAGTTAAATGTTCATTTTTTTTTAAATATTCAAAAAATTCCTGTGACGCACCTAAAGGGTTAATAAACTTTTTGAATGTGGTTTTGAGCACCTTAAGGGGTGCAGTTTTTAGAATGGTGTCACTTTTGGGTATTTTCTATCATATAGACCCCTCAAAGTGGCTTCAAATGTGATGTGGTCCGTAAAAATAAAATGGTGTTGCAAAAATGAGAAATCGCTGGTCAATTTTTAAACCTTATAACTTCCTAACAAAGAAAAATTTTGGTTCCAAAATTGTGCTGATGTAAAGTAAACTTGTGGGAAATGTTACTTATGAGTTTTTTGTGTGCCGTATCTCTGTGATTTAAGGGCATAAACATTCAAATTTGGAAAATTGCAAAATTTTGAAAATTTTTGCCAAATTTCCGTTTTTTTCACAAATAAACACAAGTTATTTGAATGAAATTTTACCACTAACATGAAGTACAATATGTCACGAGAAAACATTGTCAGAATCACCGGGATCCATGGAAGCGTTTCAGAGTTATTACCTCATAAAGGGACAGTGGTCAGAATTGTAAAAAATGGCCCGGTCATTAACGTGCAAACCACTTTTGGGGCTTAAGGGGTTAAGCAAGTTAAAAGGGGTAGCAAAGTTTTTAACGTTTTGATCAGTTTTTAAAACAGACATAGTATGTGGTTTTTGCAAGAACAGTTTTTCTTTAAACTGTAGCATGGCATAATGTATTGAAAAGGAAAAGGGAAGTAGCTAGTAATTGCCGTCTGCATTTCTTAAAGTGACAGCTGATTTTACAGCATAGGAGGTGCTAACAGATAGTGTGAACAGGAAAGGATTGTTTTGTTTTTTTTACGTGTAGAAAAAGTGTTTTCAGCGGCATTCTAATCTGTGCCGTCTGAGAGGGACCACAGGTCTAAGCATGCCTTCTGTGACGACAGAAGGGGGAAGCAGGTCGCTCCCCCCACCATCTTCTCTCTCCCTCCTCTTCCCTCCTCCCATCCCTCACCTCCCTCTATCTCCGCTATTCTCACTCCCACCTGCCCTCATCTATTTCTCCTCCTATACCTCATCCTCCCTCACCATCTCTCTCTCTCTTTCTCCTCTATCTTCTTCATCTCCACCTATCTCTCCCCCTTCTCTCTCTCCACCTTCCTCACCAACACCCATCTCTCATCCTCTCTCCTCCCCCTCATCTTCACTCTCTCCCCCTCTTTTGCCTCCTCCCCACTCTCCTCCTATTCCAAATCTCTCCTCCACCCTCCCCTGATCCTCTCTCTCTCCCCCACCCACCTTTCGGTTCATCGTCACCGGCTGGCCCAGTGCCAGATCCAGACAGTGCGGTGTCACCATTTCCACAGGGCACCCTCTCAAAAGAGACAGCTATGACACCGGGAGAAGAGAATCACTCCCCACACATAACACAGCTGCCCTCCCGATACAACAGCTAGCAGAAGGGAGGTGTGGGTCATCAGAGACTGCACCTATTAAGTCTGAGACTGAAGATCCTATGTGCCAGACAGAGCTACAGTCTCGGGGGGGGGGAGTGCTGCCCACACACAAGACAAACACACAATGGTACGTTTCCTCCTCTGATGAATATAAAGAGGAGATTATGCTGCATAGTACTAGGGGAAACTCACAGACACCAAGTAGGCAGGGGCAGATAGAGCCAGAACTCTTACACTATGTGCCCTTCACCCCTAGTCAGGTGCTCAGTATTCTAAAAAATCTGCCAGACCCAGAAATGGACCCCATGCCACTTTACCGAAGAATGCAGCAGAGCAAGCAGACATATGCTGCAACCTAGAGTGATCTCCGGTCCATAATGGAGATAAAAGCAGGTGAAACACTCTGGCCAATCATGAAGGAACATTTCAAGCTTCCATCAGAATTAGATGTGCATTCCTGGGAATCAGGATCAAAGCTAATTGAACAGCTCAGAGAGTGGGCCAAACCCAGACAAGCACTCAGCCTGCATAACATGAGCCAAGCCGAGACAGAGTCTGTAGACGAGTTTCATGGCAGAGTGAGGCAAGTATTCCAAATTTTAGGCTTCACTATTCATGATCAGGTACACGGACAAATGTTGGCACAGGCCTTTGTGCATGGACTAAGAGAACCAATCAAGAAACTACTGATAGTGGCCAGGCCTGAGTACAGGACAATAGCAGTAGATGTCCTGCTCGCAGTAGCCAGAAGAATTGAGTCCCTCCCAGGAGTACGGAGGATAGTCCCTATTGTGGTGGCCACTGACGTGGAGGAGCAACCACCCTGCACGGACAGGAGACCTGTCAGGTGTTTCAACTGTGGCAACATTGGCCATTTCCGGACCAGTGCACAGCACCCCGGCAACCCAGGTCATCCCGCAGAGGAGTAGGCCAAGAAAGAAACACAAAAGACAATGAAGAACCCTGTCCATAGGACAGAGGCAAACCAGGTCCACCAGATGTCACGCCCCTGACATGTGAAACCCCACCAGCGGACCCAATACCTCAAATCACTGGGGGCTGTCATATCTTTCCTTGTGGACAATGGTACACTCGGAATTGAAAATCCCCGACCCCACCAGTCTATCAGAGCACTCTGTGTCTTGTATGGGGATTAAAGGTCAAAACAGACGTTCCCCAGCTTGCAAGCCCCTGAGCATGTGGACACTGCCAAGACAATCCATCCTGTTCCAGTTTACAGTGGAGACCTGCCCACCCCACATGATGAGCGCAGACCTACTGCAGGAACTGAAGGTGACCAAAGTGTCCCATGAAGATGTGACCTTGACCTCTTCTCCACCCCAGACCCAAGAAGAATCAATCATGCCCATGCTGGTGGCCCTACAAGAGCCTCGCTCGGACAACCAGTGCAAGCCTACCCAAGGAGGTGCTGGACATAGCACCCGGAAGCCTATGGCCCAAGGGAGACTTCACGTTGCGCCAGTGCGGGTGTCACTCAAGTCTGGAACCCCGGACGCTCAGAAGGCCCAGCATCCGCTGCTCATCACCCAGAGCTGAACTGCCTCTGACCAACTGTAGGTCTAAATGGAACTGCTGTTCAAGAAACGGCCTAAGAACTTTGGCATGGGCCAGGAAAACTCCCAACCCAGAGGGACCATACCCGCTTCGTGAAATGGCTGCACTGCTTCTGGCTCCAGCGCCAGAGGATCATCTTGGACAAGATTCTGAAGGTGCTCCCTGAAGTTAATCCAGGCCCTGGACCAGAAGACAGCCACTCAGCTCCTCAAACTAGTTAACATATGCTGAACTGAGATCAAGCTGGGTGAAAGGAACTGCTGCTGGCTGGTAAAGAAGACGCCCCAGCAAAAAGACCCCCTGTGAGAGCAAGAAAGCTCAGCTGGACGTCATCTCTGATGAAAAGCGCCCCAGTATAACGGCTTGTTTTCCTGCCGGCCCTGTGCCAGAAGATGGGAGTCACTCCCGGCACTGTGAAGAACAAGGCCAGATTGAGCCGCCTCACCCATGGGAATCATCATGCAGTTCCAGCTTTTCTCAATCAAGAGGAAGACTGTGAAAGGAGAACCAGACTGGGTTGAATGGTGCATAACCTGAGGGCTGTGAGCGAAGCAACCATATTTGTAACCCCAGTTGTGCCAGATCTGCACACTCTGCTGACAAACGTGCCAGCCATAGCAACGGTGCTCACGGCAATGGATCTGCCCGAAGCTCCCCTCAATGTTCCCCCTAACCTGGACGACCAGTTCTCGAAAATGCACAAGGGGGGTGCGGAGCAAATGGACAGTGATGCAAAAGAGGGCCCAGAACAGCCTTTCACAGCTCGCCAGAGTATTGTCCTCCATCCCTGTCAACTGGATTGCGGAGCATGCAGAAGTCATCAACATCGCTATCTGCACAGCGCTTTCCATGTCTCCTCTACTCTGCCTGGCGGAGCAGCAACATAAGATCTGCGAAACAGAGTCCAGTGGTGTCAAAAAGCAAGTTCCTGAAGCCACCGTATCACCCACTAGACGAAACACTTGACAGATGACCGGAAGACCGCGGAGGAGAAGATGGCTCCCTCAACTACTCCGAAGATGCAGGCCTTCCTTGGTCTAGTCTCGTACTGCAGAACTTGGATCCCTGGTGCTCCAGACTTAATGCAGCCTCTGTACAATTGCATCAACGCATTGCAGCCTTCATCTCGTACAGGAAACTGAAAGACTTCACAATCTCTGCGCCAGCTCTAGGCCTCCCTGACTATGAGAAGCCATCCCGTCTTTGCCGAACAGAAAAGGAAGGACAAAGATGGAGAAGGTCATGCTACTGGCCAGTCCTAAAACAGACCCGCCGAGGAAAACCAGAGGCCTCTAGACTACCTCTCAGCCGGCCTGGATCCAGTTGCAAGGGGGGGCCCTCCTGCATGAAAACAATATCTGCAGCACACACTCTCCTGACAAGGCTGCTCTCCACCATTCTTCAGTGCTCTCAGCCGATACCTGTCTCTACTCCCGCTCCCAAGGGGGATGCGTATACGGACCCTCAGATGAAAAATCTGCAAGATACCATAGATGGCTCCAGTTTTGCAGATGATGAAGGAAGATTCCACAGGGGATGTGCAGTGACCAGCAATCAAGACATCCTATGGTCCAGAAGTTTGTCAGCCCAAGAGCCCAAGAAGCGGAACTGATAGAGCTGACAAAAGGCCTGCCAGATTGCGAGGAACAAAACTTCCAGGTACTCGCATGGCATAGCACACAACTTCAGATCCATCTGGGCTGCAAGAGACTTCATCACAGCAAGCGGATCGACCGTGAAGCATCATGGAGCCATCAGAGACCTGCTGGACGATCTTCAACTACTAAAAGTGGTGGCAGTATTGAAGATCAAGGCACACGGAAACCTGAACACAGTAGAGACACGGGGCATCAACAGCAGACGTGGCAGCCAAAGAAGCAGCCAGAGAAAGACAATATGGAAAATGGGAGAGGTCGTAGAGCCGGACGGCTACTACAAGACGACTGAAGACGAGAAAACCTGACAAAATGACTTCCCGAAACCTGTACAAGAAGTAGCAGGATCAGACTCTGAAGGAGGAGAAGGAAAGCTGGATGCTGTAAGGCAAAAGCACTGGGCTCCAAGAAACCTGTCTACCTCAAAACGTCTACCTCAAACCTGTCTACCTCAAAACGTCTACCTCAAAATGTCTACCTCAAGATAGACCCAGTCTACCTCAAAGTGTGTACCCTACGGTGGTTCAATGGGCACATGGCCCCCACACAGAATTGAAGACACAGATGAATGACCTTGATTAGACTAGACTCCCACCTTAACAGCCAAATTCCCAGCTGCTGTTTGGCCTCTGACAAATTCAACATCGGACAAGCAGGAAAAGTTCCCCCATATCATCTGGCCTGAAGACTTCCCAGTAAGGAACCGGTTGGCGAAGACTACTGCAAAGAAGCTACTCTCAAAAATAGTGTGCAGATATGGGGGTTCCAGAAGCGATAGCAAGTGATCAGGGACCCACATACACAGCAAACCTGACACAAGAGACCTGATTAGCAGTAGGGTCAGACTTAGGCCTACACACTTCTCACCATCCCACACCATAGAGTAGGTAGGATATTTAAAAGCAGTATGCTAAAAATTTGCCCAAGAAACAGACAAACCCTGGCATTAGACACTCCCCTAGGCTCAGAAAATCTGTCACCAATATGAAACTTTATTTGGGTCAAAAAAAAAACCCAGTTTAGGGGTATTCTTTACTTAGCAGTCAACTATGCAAAATGATACTTTGTCTGCATGTGTAATTGAATTTATCAAGAATCTTTCTAATGTCCATTCTCGAGTTTTCTCCTTCATTGCCAGGTCCAGATTCAGTGCCTGGTATGCACGCCCTGAGGTCAGGAGACTGAGTGTTGGTGGAAAAAGTCCGTAAGGAGAAGCACTCGATCCCAGATTTGAGGGCCCTTCTCCAAGTGCTGACGCCACCAACCTGGAAGGAAAACCCCCACCTGAATCCACGCACCGCATTGCAGGAAAAGACCTTCATACCAGAAGATACACCTGAGCTGGAATGATGCTGTGGATGACCTACCTGACTGAATAAATTACCTACCTGACAGAGAATACACATGCACTGACTGCATAGACTGCTAACTAAGAGACTTTGATTACATTACACCAAACCCCCGTTAGGGACAGATCTCCTGACCGCCCATTTGCGAAAGTGTACAGAGGAGGATGTATGCGCTAGGCGTGCGTCAGACCACTGGCAGCATAAAAGAGTTGCAGCGCTTTGGGCCAGGAGGAGCAGGATTTTAGGGCAAGTGATATCTAAGGAGGGATTGTTATGGAAATATATATGTATATGTATTTCATCTAGATCTCACTTGCCTGCTATAGGCTATATGCTATATACTTATGTACTCTTATACACCCTATATGAGCACAGATACATACTCACAGTTTGAACCTTGTAACTAGTTGGTGGAAATGACCTGCTACCCAGTCTGGGGAGTTGATGTTAACTCATGATAGCATTGTCTTGTGACATTTGTCCCAAACATACAGAAGAGGAAGTTAGGCCAGATGGTCCAAGCCGATATTGGAGCCTTGCTGACATTGTAAGACAAGGGCAGTATACCATCTGATGCTTAAGTCACCTTAGGTCGGACACCCATATATGTTCATGTATTTAAACTGACCAATTAGATAAAAAGTTCAGCCTTTATGTTAATAAGTAACCACTCCTTTGTACGAACTGATAAAACCAAGTATATTCAATAAACTTCCAGAGTTTTGCTGGAAAGGATTGCTGCTAACTAGGTTTGGCGTCTTTCTTTCCTTGAGCGCTCAATAAGACTCTGTCTAATTAGGACAGGCCACAGCACGCACAAGGGCCTATCTACCTAATCAAAAATCTATGACAATGTCACACTTACATGTACTACATAACAGGACTGAAAAGGAGACAGTGACTGCGGTGGAAGCAAAGGCTGAAATAGGTGATTATTAGTTTTGGGCAATGGTGCCAATAATACTGTGTGGTACACCATCATTAGTATGATGGTGTACCACACAGTATTATTGGCACCATTGCCCAAAACTAATAATCACCTGTGCCTGTGAGGTAGACCATCATACTATATATGGACAGCTGTGAGAGGACCAGCATACTATATGGAAAGCTGTGGGGGACCATTATACTGTATGAAAAGCTGTGGGGGAACATTATACTATATGAAAAGCTGGGGGAAATCATACTTTAGCAATCATACTATATATAGGGGCTTATGAGTGGGACAATCATACTATATTGAAACCTGTGGGGGACGATCATACTATATAGGAGTCTGTTCGGGGACCATCATACTACATGGAAAGCTATGGGAGGACTAGCATACTATATGGAAAAGCTGTGGGGGACCATTATAATATATAGGGTCCTATAGGGCAGGGTTCCCCAACTCCAGTCCTCAAGGCCCACCAACAGGTCATGTTTTCAGGATTTCCCTTGTATTGTACAGGTGATGCAATTATCACCTGGGCAATACTAAGGAAATCCTGAAAACATGACCTGTTGGTGGGCCTTGAGGACTGGAGTTTGGGAACCCTGCTATATGGGGACCACCATATTATATGAAAAGCTGCGGGGGATCATTAAACTATATAGGGGCCTGTGGGTGGACCATCACACTATATAGGGTCCTGTGGGGGATCATCATACTTTATGGGCCTATGGGGGACCATTATACTATGTAGAGGCCTGAAGGGGTACTATAATGGCTCGGTGGTTAGCACTGCAGCCTTGCAGCACTTGTGTCTTGGGTTCAAATCCCACCAAGGACAACATCTGCAAGGAGTTTGTATGTTCTTCCCGTGTTTGCATGGGTTTCCTCCAGATTCTCCAGTTTCCTCCCATATTCCAAAGACATACTGATAGGGATTCTAGATTGTGAGCCCCATCGGGGACAGAGACGATAATTTATGTAAAGCGCTGTGGAATTAATGGCGCTATATAAATGAGTAAAGTCAGTAAGTATAATAATATATGGGGGGTTGTGGCGATCATCATATTATTTCGGGGTTATGGTGCACCATCATTCTGTATTGTGACCATCATACCTTATCAAGGACTGTGGAGAGACCATCATACTATATGGAAGGCTGTGGCGGGACCATCAAACTTTTTTGGGGCTGTGGGGTACCAATCTAATATATAAAGCTCAAAGTGTGTATGTGTGTATGTATGTGTATATGTCCGGGATAGGCATCCGCACCCTCGCAGCTACAGCCACAAAATTTGGCACAGTCACATGTCTGGACCCCGAGAGTGTCCTAAACTATGTTGTGAGGCGAAATTTTAACCCTGCGCGTTCCAATTCACCAAACAATTTTGCCCCTATCTACATACTGGGGAAAAAGTGTGTGCGTGTCAAGCCACGCCCCTCATTATGATGTCATAATGCCCAGATTTGCATACTGGGGAAGCAGTGTGTGTATCAAGCCCCGCCCCTCATTATGATGTCACAATGGTTGCCATGGCGACGCTGATGTCATCATAGGTTGCAAGCCCCGCCGCTGCTCATTATGATGTCATAATGGTTGACTATGGGATGGAGGATGTGTGATGGGTATATGGGCACTGGACTATGGGATGGAGGATATGTATGACTGGTATATGGGCACGGGACTATGGGATGGCGGATATATATATGGACACGGGACTATGGGATGGAGGATGTGTGATGGGTATATGGGCACTTGACTATGGGATGGAGGATATGTTTGACGGGTATATGGGCACAGGACTATGGGATGGCGGATATGTATATGGGCACGGGACTATGGGATGGAGGATGTGTGATGGGTATATGGGCACTTGACTATGAGATGGAGGATATGTATGACGGGTATATGGGCACGGGACTATGGGATGGCGGATATGTATGATGGGTATATGGGCACTGGACTATGGAATGGAGGATATGTATGATGGGTATATGGGCATGGGACTATGAGATGGAGAATATGTATGATGGGTATATGGGCATGGGACTATGGGATGAAGAATATGTATGATGGGTATATGGGCATGGGACTATGGGATGGTGGATATGTATGATGGGTATATGGGCACGGGACTATGGGATGGAGGATATGTATGACAGGTATATGGGCACTTGACTTTGGGATGGAGGATATGTTTGACGGGTATATGGGCACGGGACTATGGGATGGCGGATATGTATATGGGCACGGGACTAGGGGATGGAGGATGTGTGATGGGTATATGGGCACTGGACTATGGGATGGAGGATATGTATGACAGGTATATGGGCACGGGACTATGAGATGGCGGATATGTATGATGGGTATATGGGCACGGGACTATGGGATGGAGGATATGTATGATGGTTATATGGGCATGGGACTATGAGATGAAGGATGTGTGATGGGTATATGGGCACTCGACTATGGGATGGCGAATATGTATGATGGTATATGGGCATGGGACTATGGGATGGAGAATATGTATGATGGGTATATGGGCATGGGACTATGGGATGGAGAATATGTATGACGGGTATATGGGCACGGGACTATGGGATGGAGAATATGTATGACGGGTATATGGGCACGAGATTATGGGATGGTGGATATGTTTGATGGGTATATGGGCACGGGACTATGGGATGGAAGATATGTATGATGGGTATATGGGCATGGGACTATGGGATGGAGGATGTGTGATGGGTATATGGGCACTGGACTATGGGATGGAGGATATGTATGATGGGTATATGGGCACGGGCCTATGGGATCGTGGATATGTATAATGGGTATATGGGCACGGGACTATGGGATGGAGTATAATTATAATTTGTTATAACTAACCTGTCAGCACCGCTGCTTCCATTGCCTCCATACTTACCGCTGCTCCCGCCGCGCCCTCTGCTTCCGCTCCGGGTCCCTCTTGCCTGCCAGCTCCGGTGCGCGCCTCCAATCTTCCCCCCTTCCGACGGGCGGCTTCCCGGCGCGCTCCTCCTCTGCCTTCTGCCGCGCGCACGTTGCCTCCGTGCACGCGCCGGGGAGTCAGACCGCGCGTCCCTTCAGCACGGACGTCTATCACCCTGCCCTGACCCGGTTTCATCACCTGGCCAATCGGTGGCCACCCGCAGGTACTTCAGGCCGCCCTCCCTTAGGGGAGGCGCCTAACTGTCCAGTTTCCTCGCTTAGTCTACGCCGTGCGCGCTGCTGCTCGCTGTCTGCTCCAGCCCGCGCTCTCCCTGCTCCTGTGCCTTGCCTGCCTGCTTCCCTGCTAACCCTTCCTGTGTCTTTCTTTTGCAGTACGGTGTACTCCTGCCTCCGCCCAGGTCCTGCTCCCTCTCCCTTGTCCGCCTGCTCCGCTGTCTCTGCTCCCGGACCCTGGTTGTCCCGGAAATCTCGCCGGTCCTCCACCGCTTCCCTGCAGCTCATCCTCTTGAGCCGACCCCTGGTCCTGGCTGCCGTGACGTTTGAACTTCTTGAGCCTGCTCCCAAACGATCCCTGTATAGGGGTCGGTCCACCTGGTGCGCTCGCTCAGGGAGGGTTCGACGTCACGGTCCAGTGGGTCCACTCTTGCTCACATCTCCTGTAGCGTAACAGAACAGTCAGGCCATGGACCCCGCCGGGACCGCTGCCCAGAAAGAGCTAGTATTCTTACTGGAGAACCAAACCCGCATAATGTCTTTTATGAAGACCATGGACTCCCGCCTGTCGGCCCTACAGGCCGCAGATCCCAGCAACGCCTCCCAATTGGCCAGCCTTCAGCAGGAGCTGGGTCAACAACGAGATACCCAGGCTCATATCCTCTCCTATATGGCTTCGGTCGACGATCGGCTGCTCTCCCTCCAGTCCGCAGCCACACGAGACTCGTCTCGTACTCCAGATCCTGTACATGCCCCATCCCCTAGGCTTGGTAAACCGCCACGGTATGGCGGCGACCCAAAATTATGCAGGGGTTTTTTGAATCAGTGCCGGTTGCACTTTGAACTTCTGCCTCAGCAGTATCCCACTGTCCGGGCAAAAGTAGCCTTCATTGTGTCCCATTTGGAGGGAGAGGCCCTATCTTGGGTGAATCCCCTGTGGGAACGGGATGACCCTATAGTTTGTAACCTCCAGACCTTCACGGACACTTTCCGTAAAGTTTTTGACGAGCCCGGCCGGTTGGCTTCCGCAACTGAGTCCCTTTTCTGCCTCACTCAGGGTTCGCTCACGGTCGGACAATACGCCATCCGATTCCGTACCTTGGCCTCTGAGTTGGAGTGGAATAATGAGGCTTTGGTTGGGGCCTTCTGGTGTGGTCTCTCGGGCAGGATTAAGGACGAACTGGCGGGACGAGATACCCCGCCTAACTTAGAGGATCTCATTTCCTTGGCCACCTGGATCGACCTCCGGTTCCAGGAGCGCAACCGCGAGGCCGCTAGGGAGAGGAGACCGCTGAGATCTTCTTCTTCTCTCCATAGGCCCTCTATTCCACGTCCACTTGGGCCATCTTCCAGTTCGGCGCCAGAACCGATGCAAGTAGATCGGGTCAAGTTGGCGGAACAGCGCCGGAGGGAGAGACTGACGGAGGGATTGTGCCTGTATTGTGGCAGCGCGTCTCACTTTCTACGATCTTGTCCTGAGAGACCGGGAAACTCCTCCACCTAGGTCAGGTAAGAGAGGCCGCCCTAGGTGTGTCCCACTCCTCTCATCCTCTTACTTTTTCAGTGCAGCTGGTTTTTGGTCAGAGACGTGCTTCGGAGGTGGCCTATGTGGACTCGGGCGCGGCGGGGAATTTCATCCGGTTAAGAGAGGCGAGGAAGTACCGGATTCCCGTAATTACCGAAAAAACTCCACGTGTTATCGCCTCTGTGGATGGGAGACCTCTGCAGGTATCGGTGTCCCAGGTTACGGAGGAGGTCCGTCTGCAAGTCGGGGCCTTGCACCAGGAGCTGATCGCATTTTACGTTCTACCCAACCTGTCCCACGCTCTGCTACTTGGGCTTCCCTGGCTTAGGACACATGAACCCGTGTTGGATTGGCGTTCTGGGGAGGTCCTCCGCTGGGGGCATCCTTGCCAAGAGAGGTGTCTAGGATCCGTTCTTCCGGCTATTCCTTCTCCAGTCTCCTCGGGCCCTGCGGGCTTACCTGCTGCATACTGGTCGTTTTCAGATGTGTTTGACAGGAAAGAGGCAGAGACCCTACCCCCACATCGGCCGTGCGATTGTCCTATCGACCTACGACCCGGAACCACACCGCCCAGAGGGCGAATTTATCCCCTGTCTCCAGCTGAAACCGCGGCCATGTCCGAATACATTCGGGATAATTTAGCCAGAGGGTTCATCCGAAAGTCCTCTTCGCCTGCCGGTGCCGGGTTTTTCTTTGTGAAGAAGAAGGACGGTTCACTTCGTCCTTGTATCGATTTCCGGGGATTAAACAACATTACGATCAAGAATAAGTATCCCTTGCCGCTTATTCCTGAACTCTTCGACCGTTTACGTGGAGCCCGCATCTTTTCAAAGCTGGACCTGCGCGGAGCCTATAACCTCGTTCGCATCCGCTCCGGCGACGAGTGGAAAACGGCCTTTAACACCCGGGACGGGCACTATGAATATCTTGTCATGCCCTTCGGCCTCTGCAATGCTCCCGCGGTGTTTCAGGAATTCGTTAATGACATCTTCCGAGACCTGCTGTACTCCTGCATGGTAGTGTACCTAGATGACATCCTTATTTTTTCCCAGGATCTGGCATCGCACAGAAGGAGTGTTTGTCAGGTACTACAGCGTCTGCGGGAGAATCATCTCTACGCGAAGCTTGAGAAGTGTCTCTTTGAGCAATCTTCATTGCCCTTCTTGGGTTACGTGGTGTCGGATTCTGGGCTAGAGATGGATCCTGAGAAATTGTCGGCAATTCTCCAATGGCCTCGCCCGGTGGGTACCAAGGCAATTCAACGGTTCCTCGGCTTCGCCAATTATCGTCAATTTGTGCCACATTTTTCATCTCTCATCAAACCCCTTTCCAGTCTAACTCGCAGGGGTACCGATCCCTCGCTCTGGCCACCAGAGGCTGAAGAGGCTTTTTCCAGTTTGAAACAGGCCTTTGCGACAGCACCTGTGCTCCACCGTCCCCAGGTTAACAAACCCTTCGTTTTGGAAGTAGATGCCTCATCCACAGGAGCTGGTGCTGTTCTCTCTCAAAGATCCTCGTCCGGGCGACTGGCTACCTGTGGGTTCTTCTCAAAGGCGTTCTCTCCCGCCGAATGTAATTACTCCATCGGGGACCGTGAGTTGTTAGCCATAAAATTGGCAATGGAGGAGTGGCGCCATCTTCTGGAGGGGTCGGTCCACCCATTTACCATCTTTACCGATCACAAAAATCTAGCGTACCTCCAGACAGCCCACAGACTGAACCCCCGGCAAGCCAGATGGTCTCTCTTTTTTGGACGGTTCGATTTCGAGATACGTTTTCGCCCCGGACCTAAAAACGTCAAGGCTGACGCATTGTCCCGGTCTCTGCAATCTCCAGATCTGGTGGAGGAACCGGCTCATATCATCGATCCGGCCAAGATCATCACAGTGGCTCCAGTGAATCTCATCACTCCTCCTCCAGGCAAGACCTACGTCTCTGAGACAGATAGGAGAGAGGTGCTGCGCTGGGGTCATTCCTCTAAACTTTCGGGGCATGTGGGAGTCAAGAAAACACTGGATCTCATTACTCGTTTCTATTGGTGGCCTACACTTCGCCAGGATGTGATTGACTTCACGGCGTCTTGTTCGTCCTGTGCCAAGGTCAAAGTTCCCAGACGGCCACCCTCCGGTCTTCTGCTGCCGCTGCCCGTCCCTTCGGTTCCATGGCAGCATATAGCGTTGGATTTCGTCACCGATTTGCCCAACTCGTCCGGATGTACGACTATCCTGGTAGCAGTCGATCGCTTCTCTAAGATGGCCCATTTTATTCCTCTGCCAGCACTACCCTCGGCTCCTGAATTGGCGAAGATTTTTATCCAGCAGATCTTCCGCCTTCACGGTTTCCCGCAGCATATTGTCTCTGATCGTGGGGTACAATTCACTTCTAGGTTTCGGAGAGCCCTATGTCAACTTCTGGAGGTCAAATTAGACTTTTCTTCCGCATACCACCCTCAGTCCAACGGGCAAGTGGAACGCGTCAATCAGGTACTAGCGTCATATCTACGTCTATTCTCTAATGCCCACCAAGATAACTGGGTCCATCTCCTCCCCTGGGCAGAATTTTCCTACAATAATCATTCCAGCGAGTCCTCGGCCAAGTCTCCATTTTTTGTAGTGTTTGGGATGCACCCTGGGATCCCGTTACCGATTGCCACTACCTCCGGGGTGCCGGCAGCAGATTCCTTGGCCATAGAATTCTCCAATGTCTGGTCCGAGACTAAAGAAGCTCTCAAGAGATCCGGAGAGCGCATGAAGAGACACGCGGACAAGAGACGCTTGGACTCTCCTACTTATCTGCCGGGACAACAAGTTTGGCTCTCTGCCAAGTATATTAGGTTGAAGCTCCCCTCGTACAAGCTGGGACCTCGCTACATTGGGCCTTTTAAGATTCTCAAACGTATCAACAACGTGTCCTACCGGTTGGAGTTGCCTGCCTCGCTCCGAGTCCCCAACACCTTCCATGTCTCTCTCCTTAAGCCAGTTGTCCTGAATCGTTTCCACCCGCTTCCGAAACCCTCTCCCCCACCAGTCAGCGCTGATAATGTTTTTGAGGTAAGAGACATTTTGGCCTCTAAAAGGGTAAGGGGTAAAACATTTTTTCTCATCGATTGGAAAGGTTTTGGTCCCGAGGAGAGATCTTGGGAGCCGAGGGAGAACGTCAATGCTCCACACATCCTTAAGAGGTTTTTTGCCAGACACAGTAGAGGGGGATGTAAGAGAGGGGGTACTGTCAGCACCGCTGCTTCCATCGCCTCCATACTTACGGCTGCTCCCGCCGCGCCCTCTGCTTCCGCTCCGGGTCCCTCTTGCCTGCCAGCTCCGGTGCGCGCCTCCAATCTTCCCCCCTTCCGACGGGGAGTCAGACCGCGCGTCCCTTCAGCACGGACGTCTATCACCCTGCCCTGACCCGGTTTCATCACCTGGCCAATTGGTGGCCACCCGCAGGTACTTCAGGCCGCCCTCCCTTAGGGGAGGCGCCTGACTGTCCAGTTTCCTCGCTTAGTCTAGGCCGTGCGCGCTGCTGCTCGCTGTCTGCTCCAGCCCGCGCTCTCCCTGCTCCTGTGCCTTGCCTGCCTGCTTCCCTGCTAACCCTTCCTGTGTCTTTCTTTTGCAGTACGGTGTACTCCTGCCTCCGCCCAGGTCCTGCTCCCTCTCCCTTGTCCGCCTTCTCCGCTGTCTCTGCTCCCGGACCCTGGTTGTCCCGGAAATCTCGCCGGTCCTCCACCGCTTCCCTGCAGCTCATCCTCTTGAGCCGACCCCTGGTCCTGGCTGCCATGACGTTTGAACTTCTTGAGCCTGCTCCCAAACGATCCCTGTATAGGGGTCGGTCCACCTGGTGCGCTCGCTCAGGGAGGGTTCGACGTCACGGTCCAGTGGGTCCACTCTTGCTCACATCTCCTGTAGCGTAACATAACCACAGTTAGTTACTATGCCCGGGCAGCGCCGGGCTCTTCAGCTAGTATACTGTATAGTAGGATGTGGGGGGACCATCATTCTGTATTGAGGCTGTGGGGGCACATAATACTGTGTGGGGGTTCCATCACCCTGTACTGAGGTTGTGGGGGGGCAAGGCAGTCATACTGTATTGGGGTTGTGGGAGGACTATACTATATATGGCTCTATGGGGGAATCATCATATTATATAGTGGTGTGGGGGGACTGTCATACTATATGGGGGTATTGGGGAACCATCATACCATATTGGGGCTTTGGAGAACCATAATACTATGTGCAGGGCCGAGCTTGAACCATTTTACTGTGTGGGAGGGATCATAATATTATTTGGAAGGCTGTTGAGGGGACCACCATAATGTGTGTGGTGACTATCATACTGTGTGTAGTGACCATCAAACTGTGTGGGAGGTTGAGGGTTAGCTATTATAATGTGTGGGGAATCCATAATACTATATTGGGGGCTGTTTAGACAATCATGCTGTGTAGGGACAATAATACTGTGTGGGGGGCAGGGGTGACCATCTTACTGTGTGGTGTAAGTGACTGAATGAGGGAACATTATTCTGTGTTGGAGCATTTTTGGGGTATCATACTTCATGGTGACAATAGAAAGGATAACATAGTGGGAAAGAACAGTAGGGGGATTCAGTAGGGGCAAAATAACTGTGTAAGAGCTGTAATACGTTTGTTTCTCCTGAAGTTGGAAAGTGTGCCCTGGTGTGACTGAGCTTATGTTCTGTGATAGGCCTTTAGGAAAGGGTTCCTGTGATTTCTATGTTCACCTATAATATCATTATTGGGGGAACATAGGAGGTAATATTGTAAGAATGCACAGGGGTTTTTGTACTATATGGAGTTAAGGGCAATTATTATAAGGAGGCACAAGGGGACATTATTACTATAAGGTGCTGTATAACTGTAAGGAGGGGCATTGTTTCTATGAGGAACTCTAGAGGGAATATTATTAATGTCTAGGTACAAAGAAGAGCCACTGCTATTGTGTGAGGATCAAAAGGAGAGTAATAATACTGCACTGGTCACAGAGGGGAACTATTACTGCCTAGGGCACTGGTTATAGCATTCTGTGGCTTATAAAGAGGTAGGGAAATGTGAGGAGGGGGCTGTGCTTCATTTTGCAGGAATTAGTTATGGATGGAAGAAGAGATAATGGCAGTTTAAGCTGAATAAAAAAGGAAAATGAAAGCCAACAATCAGCACCCTGTACTATTCCAGACTGCTTCCTTTCTCCAGCAATGAACTGCTGCAATCATAGTAACATAGTAACATACAGTAGTTATTAAGGTTGAAGGAAGACTTTAAGTCCATCTAGTTCAACCCATATCCTATCCTAACCTGCCCTAACATGTTGATCCAGAGGAAGGCAAAAAACCCCCATGTGGCAAAAAGTAAGCTTCACATTGGGGAAAAAAAATCCTTCCCGACTCCACACACGGCAATCAGACTAGCTTCCTGGATCAACGCAATATTAAGGAAACTAGTGTATATACCCTGTAATATTATACTTTTCAAGAAAGGCATCCAGTCCCTTCTTAAATTTTATTAGGGAATCACTCATTACAACATCATATGGCAGAGAGTTCCATAGTCTCACTGCTCTTACAGTAAAGAATCTGCATCTGTGAGTATGCTTAAACCTTCTTTCCTCCAGACGTAGAGGATGCCCCCTTATCCCCGTTACAGGTCTAAGAGTAAAAAGATCATAAGAAAGGTCTTTGTATTGTCCCCGCATATATTTATACATTGTAATAAGATCACCCCTAAGCCTTCGATTTTCCAAACTAAAAAACCCCAAGTGTAATAACCTGCCTTCGTATTGCAGACCCCCTAGTTCCCTAAAAACCTTGGTCGCTCTTCTCTGCACCCGCTCCAGTTCAGCTATGTCTTTCTTATACACCGGAGACCAGAACTGTACACAGTTATTCTAAGTGTGGTCGCACTAGTGAATTATATACAGGTTCTCCTCATGAGCATCTATGCCTCTTTTGATGCATCCCATTATTTTATTTGCCTTTGCAGCAGCTGCCTTGACACTGGCCACTAAATGTGAGTTTGTCGTCCACCCATACACCCAGGTCTTTTTCAGTGACTGTTTTGCCCAGTGTTTTACAATTAAGCACATAATTATACATCTTGTTCGCCCTACCCAAATGCATGACCTTACATTTATCCCCATTAAAGCTCATTTGCCATTTATCAGCCCAAGCTTCTAGTTTACATAAATCCTCCTGTAATATAAAATTTTCCTCCTCTGTATTGATTACCCTGCAGAGTTTAGTGTCACCTGCAAATATTGAAATTCTACTCTCTATGCCCCCTACAAGGTCATTAATAAATATGTTAAAAAGAAGCGGGCCCAAAACTGACCCCTGTAGAACCCCACTGCTAACCGTGACCCAGTCCAAGTGTGCTCCATTAATAACCACCCTTTGTTTCCTATCCCTGAGCCAGCTCTTAACCCACCTAAACATGTTTTCCCCTATCCCCATTGTTCTCATTTTATGTACCAACCTTTTGTGTGGCACCATATCAAAAGCTTTTGAAAAGTCCATGTACACCACGTCCACTGCATTCCCTTGGTCCAGTCCTGAACTTACCTCTTCATAAAAGCTTATCAGATTAGTCTGACAGGAACGGTCCCTTGTAAACCCATGTTGATATTGGGTCATGAGGTTATTCTTCTCCAGATACTCCAGCATAGTATCTCTTAGAAAACCCTCCAGGATTTTACCTACAGTTGAGGTTAAACTTACTGGCCTATAATTTCCAAGTTCAGTTTTTGTCCCCTTTTTGAATATTGGCACCACATTTGCTATACGCCAGTCCTGTGGTACAGACCCTGTTATTATGGAATCTTTAAAGATTGGTCTATCTATGACTGTGCTTAATTCCTGCAGTACTTGGGGGTGTATCCCATCCGGGCCCGGGGATTTGTCAATTTTAGTGATTATTTGACGCTGCCGTACTTCCTGCTGGGTTAAGCAGGTGACATTTAATGGAGAATTTTTATCCCTAATCATGTTATCCGTCATGGGATTTTCATGTGTAAATACTGTTGAAAAAAAGTCATTTAGCATATTGGCTTTTTCCTCATCCTCATCCACCATTTCACCCAGACTATTTTTAAGGGGGCCAACACTATCATTTTTTAGCTTCTTACTATTTACAGTGGGGAAAAAAAGTATTTAGTCAGTCAGCAATAGTGCAAGTTCCACCACTTAAAAAGATGAGAGGCGTCTGTAATTTACATCATAGGTAGACCTCAACTATGGGAGACAAACTGAGAAAAAAAAATCCAGAAAATCACATTGTCTGTTTTTTTTTCATTTTATTTGCATATTACGGTGGAAAATAAGTATTTGGTCAGAAACAAGCAATCAAGATTTCTGGCTCTCACAGACCTGTAACTTCTTCTTTAAGAGTCTCCTCTTTCCTCCACTCATTACCTGTAGTAATGGCACCTGTTTAAACTTGTTATCAGTATAAAAAGACACCTGTGCACACCCTCAAACAGTCTGACTCCAAACTCCACTATGGTGAAGACCAAAGAGCTGTCAAAGGACACCAGAAAAAAAATTGTAGCCCTGCACCAGGCTGGGAAGACTGAATCTGCAATAGCCAACCAGCTTGGAGTGAAGAAATCAACTGTGGGAGCAATAATTAGAAAATGGAAGACATACAAGACCACTGATAATCTCCCTCGATCTGGTGCTCCACGCAAAATCCCACCCCGTGGGGTCAGAATGATCACAAGAACGGTGAGCAAAAATCCCAGAACCACGCGTGGGGACCTAGTGAATGAACTGCAGAGAGCTGGGACCAATGTAACAAGGCCTACCATAAGTAACACACTACGCCACCATGGACTCAGATCCTGCAGTGCCAGACGTGTCCCACTGCTTAAGCCTGTACATGTCCGGGCCCATCTGAAGTTTGCTAGAGAGCATTTGGATGATCCAGAGGAGTTTTGGGAGAATGTCCTATGGTCTGATGAAACCAAACTGGAACTGTTTGGTAGAAACACAACTTGTCGTGTTTGGAGGAAAAAGAATACTGAGTTGCATCCATCAAACACCATACCTACTGTAAAGCATGGTGGTGGAAACATCATGCTTTGGGGCTGTTTCTCTGCAAAGGGGCCAGGACGACTGATCCGGGTACATGAAAGAATGAATGGGGCCATGTATCGTGAGATTTTGAGTGCAAACCTCCTTCCATCAGCAAGGGCATTGAAGATGAAACGTGGCTGGGTCTTTCAACGTGACAATGATCCAAAGCACACCGCCAGGGCAACGAAGGAGTGGCTTCGTAAGAAGCATTTCAAGGTCCTGGAGTGGCCTAGCCAGTCTCCAGATCTCAACCCTATAGAAAACCTTTGGAGGGAGTTGAAAGTCCGTGTTGCCAAGCGAAAAGCCAAAAACATCACTGCTCTAGAGGAGATCTGCATGGAGGAATGGGCCAACATACCAACAACAGTGTGTGGCAACCTTGTAAAGACTTACAGAAAACGTTTGACCTCTGTCATTGCCAACAAAGGATATATCACAAAGTATTGAGATGAAATTTTGTTTCTGACCAAATACTTATTTTCCACTATAATATGCAAATAAAATGAAAAAAAAACAGACAATGTGATTTTCTGGATTTTTTTTTCTCAGTTTGTCTCCCATAGTTGAGGTCTACCTATGATGTAAATTACAGACGCCTCTCATCTTTTTAAGTGGTGGAACTTGCACTATTGCTGACTGACTAAATACTTTTTTTCCCCACTGTATGTAGCTAAAGAATATTTTGGGATTATTTTTACTTTCTCTGGCAGAGTCTCTCTGTCTCAATCTTTGCTGTCTTGATTTGCTTTTTACAGAATTTATTTAATTTTTTGTATTTATTTAATGCCTCATCACTACCTACTTGCTTTAATTCTCTAAGTGCTTTATTTTTATCTCTTATTGCACCCCTTACAGCTCTATTTAGCCATAGTGGTTTCCTCCTATTTCTAGCATGTTTATTCCCATGCGGTATATATTGTGCACAGGTCCTATTCAGGATGCTAATAAACGTCTCCCATTTTCTTTGTGTATTTTTATGTCTCAGGATATCGTCCCAGTTAATTGCACCAAGATCATCTCTCATCCGTTGGAAATTTGCCTTCCTGAAGTTTAGTGTCCTTGTAACTCCTCTACTACACATCTTATTAAAGGATACATGAAAACTTATTAATTTGTGACCCTCAACCCTTACATTTGATATGCTGTCTGGCCTGTTGGTTAATATTAGGTCTAGCAGTGCCCCCCCTCTTGTTGGGTCCTGAACCAGTTGTGAAAGGTAATTGTCTCTCATAATTGTCAAAAACCTATTACCTTTGCTGGAACTGCAGGTTTCGGTTCCCCAATGTATTTCAGGGTAGTTGAAGTCCCCCATAATAATGACTTCTCCTTGAGTCGCAGCTTCATCTATTTGATTTATGAGGATATTCTCTGTTGCTTCCATTATTTTTGGAGACTTATAACAAACCCCTATCAGTAATTTATTATTTTTCCCCCCTCCCCTTATCTCGACCCACAGGGACTCTAAATTTTCATTAGATTCACATATATTATCACGAAGGATGGGTTTTAAGGATGATTTTACATATAAACACATGCCTCCCCCTCGCTTATTTGTTCGGTCATTTCTGAATAGACTATAGCCCTGTAAATTAACCGCCCAGTCATGGCTCTCGTCCAGCCATGTCTCAGATATCCCCACCATGTCATAATTATGTTCCAACAATCCTCCTGTTTGACACCATACTTCTGTCCTATAGACTCTGAATGGCTAAGCTCCTCTTCTTATAACTTTACGTGACTGCTTTGGTGTCCTGGGCCTAGAGCCCATGTGAACTATTCAGGCACCCAGGCCCTTTTAACTACCTAAGGGAACATTCCTAGCTTATCATACAGCAGGCCCTCCTATGGTTAACTCGTTCCTATATTATTCACTAGCTGAAAGCTCTGTACACTATAATGCACCCATCTAGTGGCCAATCCAATAACTACACTTACCCTATACACTATACATAGCAGCATTACAATGGAATAACATTACACATATATAAATTTAGCAAGACACGGTAATACACATAACAGTGTAGCAGTAACATTGTATAGATACGGTAATACACTTAATCGTGTAGCAGCACCATTATGCATTAACAAATATGCATACACTGATAATATACGGCACCGGGACGAAAGAGAAAGGCAAAGGTATAACTGTACCATAGTATACCCCCTATATTTCCCCTTTCCTTTAATTTGGTCATCCCCAACCATGTACCGCATAAACCTTTATTTTTACAACTTATTCTCCACGCAGGAAGGCAACATAAGATTGTTAGGGCTGGCAGAACGCACCAAATAATAAAATAATAGTAAGGTGCGTTCGCAGCCCAGGGTCCACCGTGCAGGGGTGGTAAACTGCTGCTTAGTAATGGCGGAAGTATAAAGCGGTATACAAGAGGTCACACGTGGGTTAACGTCACCCAGTGTGAACAGAAGCTAACTCTGTTATGACACAGAGCCGTGCCACTGCTGAACATAGATGCCAGAACCTGTTAAAAACACAGCACTCGGCAAGAGAGCACACAGTATGCGGTCACAGAACTCAGCCCCAAGGACACGAGGTCTGAGTCCCTCTAGACCTAATGAGCGCGCAGCGTCGCACCTGCGGACGCCACTATAGATGCTGACTATGGTGGAATGTCGACCACGTGCACTGTGGCGTGCAGAGCCACCGGTGGACACGGATGTCAGTCTCAGACTCTGCCTCTATCTACACCTAAGCCTGGGCGCTTAACAGGCTAGGCTGCACAACACATGCGTACCAAGGGTATGGGTTTCAAATGAGTCAGTCACCAGAGATTTTCATACTTGCATACAACACTCACTCTTCATAGTCGGGTAATGCAGTCTAGCGGCCATGCGAACTTTTTATAGCCACATCCTTCTGGGACCTTCCTGACCTTTCTGATGGCCCAATCCGAGCTGGAGAAGGACCTGATCATGTGACCTCCGATATCCAATGAGATCGTCCCACGGGCATGCTCAGTGGACCGAAAGGAGGACTTAGTCCCTGGAGTAGCTCGCTGCTGACCAGCATGCGTTGCTATAGCTGGACCAGAGGTGGTAGCAGCAACCCAACCCACGGAGCTAGTCTGGGCAGAGCGCCGGGACTGACGACTCTGCTGAGCAGCCTCCTCTGCGGCTGGAGAGGAATGGGGGACCGCTGTGCAGTGACAGGAACCCAGTGCCTAACAAAGATAGTTCCAAAATAATAATATAAGTGACTCATTGTGAGCCGAGTCCACAAAAATGGTGCAGTCCGTGTTGCAAGAACATATTCCTGGCTCACAGTCCTCCAGGTGAAGTCCAACAAATGCAGTCCCATTCAGTGGTTAAAACATATATGTACAGCATGACCCGTGTGTGGGGTCTGTAATCCTGGGGGATGCGCTCCCTCTTCCCTTGTGGAGAGCACGGTCCTGTTCGTTGAGCCCAGCCATTTTTCCTCCATCCGGAAGAATAATAATAATCTTCCACAGTGCTGTACAGTTTAACAGTTTCAAAACACATGTCATAAGTAACAACATTAACAATACAATAATTAAAGCAAAATAAGACGACCCTGCTCGTGAGAGCTTACAATCTACAATGAGGTGGGGGAGATACAAAGTACAGGTGTGTATTTACAATGATGGTCCAGCCATCTTGAGGGAGTGAGGGATGGAGATAGTGAATGGGCTACACATGCACACTTACACATAGAATAACTTTGTGTAAACCATGTTTATTGAATTAACAATATTAAAATAAAACATTGTTTTCAACAATATGTCTGGTTCTTGAATGAAAAACAAATTGCATATTAATTCCATTGTTGCGTACACCAATATTATCTTCTAATTGGAATAACAACTATTAATACCATTCAGTCCAGAAAATTGTCATACACAAAACAACCTCTGTGTTGTGTATTCTCATGAAAATTAAAATAGAGGTTTGATGAGGGTTGATGAACAACATTAAAATAACAGGAAAAAAAAAATTAAAAAGAAGTAAGAGGGAAGAAAAGAAAAAGGAAAGAGAGGAAGGAAGAGAGGGGCAGAGAAAAAAATAGGGGGAAGTAGAGGTAAGGAGAAAGTTATAAGTAGAGGGTCAAGTAATCCAGACCCCCCCTCGAGCACTTTTGTGTCCTCCATCCCATACGGAGGAGATAATAAGTTGGTGAAGACCATTTTAAGCCAAAGACAAACAGGTCAAACCAAGTGAACAAGATCTAAAGTGTACAGAATATTTCTGATGCTATCCTATATATGAATCAAGGTCCCGATAGCCAGATATCTAATTCCGGGGTTTCCCTGAATGCTAGCCAGGAGGCCCAAGTGTTATATAGTCTGTCAGGGTTCCCTGTGGTCTGAATCAGCAAATACTCCATTCTATAAATATCATTGAGCTCTGCAACAAATTCAGAGCGAGAAGGGTATTTCTCTTGCTTCCAAAACCGGGGAATCAGATTCCAAGTAGCCGTGAGAAAGTGCCTGAGGAGATTCTTCTTAAACCTGGAAATCGACATATCACATAAAGATAAAAGTGCAAGTTCCACTGTAGGTTGAATTTGACATATTGATAGCCTGTTGTAGAGATCAAAAATCGACAACCACAACTTCTTTATAGGCGGGCAGTCCCACCATATGTGAACATATGTTCCTTTATCCTGTAAGCATCTCCAACATGTGTCCGGAATCACCGGAAACATAGAATGCACCATAGAGGGACACCGGTACCACCTTGTTAAAATCTTATAGCTCCTCTCCTGTGGTACCAAGTGTAACGACGTTCTAAATGTAAATAGAAGCACCCTGCCCCTCTCCTCTTGAGATAGGAATCTCCCCAGGTCATGCTCCCACTTTGAGACAAATAATGGGAAGTCATGTGTCGGAGTCTGATTTTTGAAAAAGATTGTACAGCAAGGAAATCGTGTGGGTCGGAGGGTCCCCCGTGACACAGAGCTCCTTGAAGGGAGTTAAAGGTCTCCTGATATCATTTTGTTTGGATATAGCAGTTATAAAACTTCTTAGTTGTTCATAAAAGAACCAGGCACCTGTGGGTGGTACTCCGCCCTGAAATATCTCATCTAATTACCTGATATCTGATAGATCCACGAAATCATAAACAATAGGACGTGAACTCCTACGCTTATCTAGATA
Organism: Dendrobates tinctorius; assembly: GCF_039654945.1. Classification (NCBI taxonomy): domain Eukaryota; kingdom Metazoa; phylum Chordata; class Amphibia; order Anura; family Dendrobatidae; genus Dendrobates; species Dendrobates tinctorius. The sequence continues at coordinate 2,954,981 of NW_027361977.1, forward strand.
AAATTTCCTATTAAAACCAGCAGGGAAATTAGGGTTATCATAAATAGGAGTCAGTGGCCCAGGAGTTGTTGAGGTATGAAGAGCCATGTGCCTCTGTTTAGTAAATAAGATCATGTTCCTGGTCAGGAACGACAAGGTGGCTCCCCCCTTCCCCCCACGCCCCGTAGACCACAGTATAATTTGAGGATCACTACCATTAAGATCACTTTCCATATTGACCCATTTCTTACTATCCCTGCTATGATATAAATCTAGAATAAAAGTTCCCAATGATTCACGGTTATAAGTTAGAAAGTCCGGTAGGCCAACTCCAACCATTCTTTTAGGACAACTTAATAGGTGGTATGATATTCGAGCCCGTGTATGGGACCACACAAACCGGGAAATCGCTGTTTTAAGGCGGGAAAAAAAGGAGGCAGGTAAATATATGGGGATCGTTTGGAAATAATAAAGAAGGCGTGGCAATAAGTCCATTTTAATTACATTGACTCTACCAAACCATGATAACGGGAATTTGTGCCATTTTTCTAGGTCCGATTCTGCTTTATGTAAGGCAGGCTTGAAATTGGTGTCATATAGCCTGGACACCCTAGGTGTTATTTTGATTCCCAAATAGGTGATGGAGTTAGAATGCCATTTAAAGTGGAAGGAGGTGCACAACTTTTCCACCACGGAGGGTTGTATTGATATATTCAGAATCTCAGATTTATGTGAGTTAATTTTAAAATCACTTAATAGGCCAAATTCATGTAGCTCTGAAATAATGTTTGGTAAGCTTATTGTGGGGGAGGTGACATACAAGAGAACATCATCCGCAAAAAGTGCCAATTTACGTTCTTCCGACCTCAATTTAACTCCTTTGATTGAGGGGTTATTTCGTATTGCGGTGGCAAGGTACTCCATTGTTAATATATATAGAAGGGGGAGAGTGGACATCCCTGCCTCCTACCATTCCTAATGGGGAATGTGTCTGAGAGAGCACCATTCACCTTAACTCATGCACTAGGACATGTATACAAAGCTGAGATCCTCTGGAGCATTACTCCTTTCAAGGCAATTCCTTGTAGAGCTTGAAACATGAAATCCCAGTGTACCCTGTCGAAGGCTTTCTCAGCATCAATCGACAGGATACACATGGGGTCAACCTCCCTCTCCGCCCTATCTATCAATGATATAGTCCAGATGGTATTGTCTCTCGCCTCCCGCCCTGGAACAAAGCCCACCTGATCTTGATTTATCATTTTCGGAAGAAGGGGTCCCAATCTTTTTGCGATAATTTTTGCGTAAAGTTTAATATCTAGATTTATTAAGGATATTGGCCGGTAATTGTTACAGTAAGAAGGGTCTTTGCCTGGCTTAGGTAAGACCGTGATGTGAGCGGTCAAAGCCTGGGAAGGAAAGGATCCTCCCGAGGAAATAGAATTACACATTACGAGGAGCATTGGGCTCAACGAGTCGGAGAATGACTTATAAAAACCAGCTGTATACCCATCCGGGCCAGGAAGATCCTCTGAGCTGTGCGATCCAATTCGGCAGGGCCAATAGACTCTGGTAGGCCGCGGATACGTATGTTGTTACGTCTATTGCGGTTTTCTAAGTACTCCAGACCCGATGAGAGTTCCTCCATCCTGAGAGTGTGGTCAATTATGATATCCCTAGGTGCCTGTAATTCTCAGGAAATATCTTCCTGTGTTTTCTCCACATCCTCCATTCGTGGGGTAAATTAATTCTGTAAATTGTGGATTTCTTGTTTATAAGCATTTTCTAATCTGCACGCGAACCCTTCAAGGTCTTTTTTAGTGGGAAGTGCTTTTATAAACTTGCTTAAATCGGCAATACTCATTTCTTCCTTGGCTGCATTATCTTCGTCCTGTTCATCAAACATTGTTACAGGAGAGTTGTGTGAGGTAATTGACTCTCTGGAAGTGGAACTATCTCGAGATGTATATTGTGATTAAGATGATCTTGTATTTCTGGCCTGGGGGGTTGGGTTTAGGTAACGCTTCATGTCTTTTAGATTGGCCCCCTGATTTGAATCTGCGTTAAGTTCAATAGCCCGTCTGGATTTGCCCATAGGTGTCTGTTGTTTGTTTCAGCTTCTATTTTAGAAAGGCATGGGGAGGTGGAGTAGTCACTCCATTAGAATCGGTCCTCCATCAGCAAGCCCCTCTCAAGTAGAGCGTCTATATATTTGAAAATGCGTTAGGGTCGTGCACTCAGCTCCAAAAACATAACCAAAGGGGAATATGATTAATGAAGAAAAATAGATCAGAGTATTATTCCAAGTTCCAACACTAGGTGGCACTCAAGTCTCTGTATTGACAAGCTAAGCAGAGATTTCTGTGTATATTAATATAATATTCACCCTGAGGTCTAAATGAGATATAAATAAAGGCTGACAATTGTTGGAGATTGATGTCAAGAGATTTAAAGGCAAAAGAAACTTTTAATATGATGGTAAGTGTGCCTTCATAACTTTCAATTCCAGTTGATGCAGGTAAATATACCTTTTTATATCCACTGTTCTCCAAAATGGTGGCCGAAGCTCTCGGCGGGAAAAGTCCTCTGTACTAGGGGGTAATGGCGGGGGCCATTCTATATCGGCTTTCCCCCCCCTGTTCCACCACAGCTCTCTTCTCTTAGTGCCCAATTCCACAGCAGCTCCCAACCAGCAGTTTCCCAGCACAGGGCTCAGCAGGGAGAGTATGGAGTTAAAAGATATATGCAGTGAAGCGTGACCGGAGTGGGGGAGCGGGGAGGATATCTTCTTACCTCCACTCCACCATCCCTAGGCAGTAAGCGATGGTCCCCGGGAGCAGGCTCTCTCCAATGCACCCTCCTCCAACCGACTCCAGGTTAAGCTCAGCTTTGTCCCGCCAGGTCCCTGCCTTCTCTCACGCTGCTCCCAGGCTCGTAATGGATGCCTCTGTCTGCAGGGCAGCCGCAGGTCAGACCTCCAGCACCGGCTCCTCTGCCACCACTCTTCTCCCACAATGCAGGGGTCTGCTCCCCCCGGCCTCCCACGCCACAAGTCTGGCAGGAGGTGAACAGAAACCAGGCAAAAGTCACATAAAACTCGTGAGTAATTGGTTTTCCTTTGAGGAGCTCTCAATCCTGTGTCTTTCCTCATCGGATGCTGGGCACGCCCCCCTAGAATGACTTTGATTAGTGAACGTGATAGGCTGCTCTGAACAAATGTGTTTTGAGGGAGCGACTGAAACTATGCAAATTGTGGATAGTCCTAATTTCTTGGGGTAGAGCATTCCAAAGGATTGGCACAGCGTGGGAGAAGTCTTGGAGTCGGGAGTGGGAGGTACGGATTAGTGCAGAGTAGAGTTGAGCGAAACGGGTCGAACAATTTCAAAAGTCGCCGACTTTTGGCAAAGTCGGGTTTCATGAAACGAAACCCGACCCTAGGATGAGGTCGGCCACGAGGTCGGCGACTTACGCGCCAAAGTCGCGTTTCAAAAGTTTGTTTAGTGCTCTTTTTCAGCCAATCAGGATCCACGGACACTGTGGGCAACGTGATGACATAGGCAGGGGTCACCACCATCTTTCAGAAGGGCATGCAAGTGATTGGCTTGCTTTGGTGGGCGTCACAGGGGGTATAAAAGGGCGTGCACGCCGCCCGCCATCTTACTTCTGCCGATCTTAGCATAGGGAGAGGTTGCTGATTCTGGAGGGAGAGCGTTAGGCAGGGAAGAAGACAAAAAAACTACTTCTGCTGCTAGCGATTTTGCCTGTGCAACACACCAGTCACTGTGTGTGCAGTGCAAGGGGAGGCTATATTGTGGTGGATCAGCGGTGTTGGTTGTTAGGCTGCCTTCTAAGGCTTCCTGACAGCTGCATTGCTGTTTCCCCACTGCTCTGCAAACTGCTTTTTTAAAAGCAATCCCAATTTTTTTTTTGTCCTGCTAAGGTACTGAGCGTGCATTTATTCACACCATACAGCGGTGTACGCTCCTCACACAGTACCGTGTAACGGCTGTTATCACAGCCACAGTAAAACTATCTGTGTGTCACTGTGGAAGGATAAGTGGAGGACTTGTTCCGTTCTTACAGACCTACATTCTAGGGAGATTCCTATTCTGCCCAATTCTACAATTCACTTTTTTCACACCTGTGCCATCGAGCCTGTGACATAGCGCTCTGATATTCAGTGGGCCTCACACAATCCAAAAGTGTCCAGTGTCCACAAGTGTCTGCAGAAATTCAAAATCTCCCTTATCCTGTAGTCACTTTTTTCATACCTGCTGCATCGAGCCTGTGACATAGCGCTCTGATATTCAGTGGGCCTCACACAATCCAAAAGTGTCCAGTGTCCACAAGTGTCTGCAGAAATTCAAAATCTCCCTTATCCTGTAGTCACTTTTTTCACACCTGTGCCATCGAGCCTGTGACATAGCGCTGTGATATTCAGTGGGCCTCACATAATCAAAGTGTCCAGTGTCCACAAGTGTCTGCAGAAATTCAAAATCTCCCAGAAATTCAAAATCTCCCTTATCCTATAGTCACTTTTTTCACACCTGTGCCATCGAGCCTGTGACATAGCGCTGTGATATTCAGTGGGCCTCACACAATCCAAGTGTCCAGTGTCCACAAGTGTCTGCAGAAATTCAAAATCTCCCAGAAATTCAAAATCTCCCTTATCCTGTAGTCACTTTTTTCACACCTGTGCCATCGTGCCTGTGACATAGCGCTGTGATATTCAGTGGGCCTCACACAATCCAAGTGTCCAGTGTCCACAAGTGTCTGCAGAAATTCAAAATCTCCCTTGTCCTGTAGTCACTTTTTTCACACCTGTGCCATCGAGCCTGTGACATAGCACTGTGATATTCAGTGGGCCTCACACAATCCAAGTGTCCAGTGTCCACAAGTGTCTACAGAAATTTAAAAATATTCAGGATTGAGAGTCCTCAGTAGTTGATACCTTTTAATGGCTAACTGAAAAGATGGTAATACATTGCAAGCTTTCGAGACTACTCAGGTCTCTTCATCAGGCTAGACTAATACAAAATCTGAAGTCACATATTTATGCACAATACAGCCTAGAAAAAATGCAATAGATAAGACAAGTGACGTGAAGCAGAACTATCAATATGGGAGAGGGAGAAACATAAATATAAACATTGGACCAGTTCATAGATAAGGAGTCTGGATGTTTTATGGTCCTCTGATTGGGGTCTAGTTCTGTGTTGCCCTGCAAGGTTTTAAAAGGAAATTCCTTAATTGATGTAAAAAGACATAAATCCATGCGACACATTCATTCCAGCACTGAGAGTGTCAAAGTTCGTCATAAATTTGTACTCCCAAACTCGTCTCTCTATCTGAGATGTGAAGTTACCTTTCAATACCAGTAATTTCATATCCATGCTGCTGTGATCAGGGATACAGAAATGTTTTGCCACAGGTAGATCCATTCTTTTTTCTCTTATTGTGTGACGATGAGCAATCATCCTTCATCATTCATCCTGAATGCTCATCGTCACACAATAAGAGAAAAAAGAATGGATCTACCTGTGGCAAAACATTTCTGTATCCCTGATCACAGCAGCATGGATATGAAATTACTGGTATTGAAAGGTAACTTCACATCTCAGATAGAGAGACGAGTTTGGGAGTACAAATTTATGACGAACTTTGACACTCTCAGTGCTGGAATGAATGTGTCGCATGGATTTATGTCTTTTTACATCAATTAAGGAATTTCCTTTTAAAACCTTGCAGGGCAACACAGAACTAGACCCCAATCAGAGGACCATAAAACATCCAGACTCCTTATCTATGAACTGGTCCAATGTTTATATTTATGTTTCTCCCTCTCCCATATTGATAGTTCTGCTTCACGTCACTTGTCTTATCTATTGCATTTTTTCTAGGCTGTATTGTGCATAAATATGTGACTTCAGATTTTGTATTAGTCTAGCCTGATGAAGAGACCTGAGTAGTCTCGAAAGCTTGCAATGTATTACCATCTTTTCAGTTAGCCATTAAAAGGTATCAACTACTGAGGACTCTCAATCCTGAATATTTTTCTATCTACTGGCTAACACGGTACAAAGATATACATCTTTCCTGTACAGAAATTTAAAATCTCCCTTATCCTGTAGTCACTTTTTTCACACCTGTGCCATCGAGCCTGTGACATAGCGCTGTGATATTCAGTGGGCCTCACACAATCCAAGTGTCCAGTGTCCACAAGTGTCGGCAGAAATTCAAAATCTCCCAGAAATTCAAAATCTCCCTTATCCTGTAGTCACTTTTTTCACACCTGTGCCATCGAGCCTGTGACATAGCACTGTGATATTCAGTGGGCCTCACACAATCCAAGTGTCCAGTGTCCACAAGTGTCTGCAGAAATTCAAAATCTCCCTTACGCTGTAGTCACTTTTTTCACACCTGTGCCATCGAGCCTGTGACATAGCGCTGTGATATTCAGTGGGCCTCACACAATCCAAGTGTCCAGTGTCCACAAGTGTCTGCAGAAATTCAAAATCTCCCAGAAATTCAAAATCTCCCTTATCCTATAGTCACTTTTTTCACACCTGTGCCATCGAGCCTGTGACATAGCACTGTGATATTCAGTGGGCCTCACACAATCCAAGTGTCCAGTGTCCACAAGTGTCTGCAGAAATTCAAAATCTCCCTTATCCTGTAGTCACTTTTTTCACACCTGTGCCATCGAGCCTGTGACATGGCGCTGTGATATTCAGTGGGCCTCACACAATCCAAGTGTCCAGTGTCCACAAGTGTCTGCAGAAATTCAAAATCTCCATTATCCTGTAGTCACTTTTTTCACACCTGTGCCATCGAGCCTGTGACATAGCACTGTGATATTCAGTGGGCCTCACACAATCCAAGTGTCCAGTGTCCACAAGTGTCTGCAGAAATTCAAAATCTCCCTTATCCTGTAGTCATTTTTTTCACACCTGCTGCATCGAGCCTGTGACATAGCGCTCTGATATTCATTGGGCCTCACACAATCCAAAAGTGTCCAGTGTCTGCAGAAATTCAAAATCTCCATTATCCTGTAGTCACTTTTTTCACACTTGCTGCATCGAGCCTGTGACATAGCGCTCTGATATTCATTGGGCCTCACACAATCCAAAAGTGTCCAGTGTCTGCAGAAATTCAAAATCTCCCTTATCCTGTAGTCACTTTTTTCACACCTGCTGCATCGAGCCTGTGACATAGCGCTCTGATATTCAATGGGCCTCACACAATCCAAAAGTGTCCAGTGTCCACAAGTGTCTGCAGAAATTCAAAATCTCCCTTATCCTGTAGTCACTTTTTTCACACCTGTGCCATCGAGCCTGTGAGATAGCGCTGTGATATTCAGTGGGCCTCACATAATCCAAGTGTCCAGTGTCCACAAGTGTCTGCAGAAATTCAAAATCTCCCAGAAATTCAAAATCTCCCTTATCCTATAGTCACTTTTTTCACACCTGTGCCATCGTGCCTGTGACATAGCGCTGTGATATTCAGTGGGCCTCACACAATCCAAGTGTCCAGTGTCCACAAGTGTCTGCAGAAATTCAAAATCTCCCTTATCCTCTAGTCACTTTTTTCACACCTGTGCCATCGAGCCTGTGACATAGCGCTGTGATATTCAGTGGGCCTCACACAATCCAAGTGTCCAGTGTCCACAAGTGTCTACAGAAATTTAAAATCTCCCTTATCCTGTAGTCACTTTTTTCACACCTGTGCCATCGAGCCTGTGACATAGCGCTGTGATATTCAGTGGGCCTCACACAATCCAAGTGTCCAGTGTCCACAAGTGTCGGCAGAAATTCAAAATCTCCTAGAAATTCAAAATCTCCCTTATCCTGTAGTCACTTTTTTCACACCTGTGCCATCGAGCCTGTGACATAGCACTGTGATATTCAGTGGGCCTCACACAATCCAAGTGTCCAGTGTCCACAAGTGTCTGCAGAAATTCAAAATCTCCCTTATCCTGTAGTCACTTTTTTCACACCTGTGCCATCGAGCCTGTGACATAGCGCTGTGATATTCAGTGGGCCTCACACAATCCAAGTGTCCAGTGTCCACAAGTGTCTGCAGAAATTCAAAATCTCCCAGAAATTCAAAATCTCCCTTATCCTATAGTCACTTTTTTCACACCTGTGCCATCGAGCCTGTGACATAGCACTGTGATATTCAGTGGGCCTCACACAATCCAAGTGTCCAGTGTCCACAAGTGTCTGCAGAAATTCAAAATCTTCCTTATCCTGTAGTCACTTTTTTCACACCTGTGCCATCGAGCCTGTGACATAGCACTGTGATATTCAGTGGGCCTCACACAATCCAAGTGTCCAGTGTCCACAAGTGTCTGCAGAAATTCAAAATCTCCCTTATCCTGTAGTCACTTTTTTCACACCTGTGCCATCGAGCCTGTGACATAGCGCTGTGATATTCAGTGGGCCTCACACAATCCAAGTGTCCAGTGTCCACAAGTGTCTGCAGAAATTCAAAATCTCCATTATCCTGTAGTCACTTTTTTCACACCTGTGCCATCGAGCCTGTGACATAGCACTGTGATATTCAGTGGGCCTCACACAATCCAAGTGTCCAGTGTCCACAAGTGTCTGCAGAAATTCAAAATCTCCCTTATCCTGTAGTCACTTTTTTCACACCTGTGCCATCGAGCCTGTGACATACCACTGTGATATTCAGTGGGCCTCACACAATCCAAGTGTCCAGTGTCCACAAGTGTCTGCAGAAATTCAAAATCTCCCTTATCCTGTAGTCATTTTTTTCACACCTGCTGCATCGAGCCTGTGACATAGCGCTCTGATATTCATTGGGCCTCACACAATCCAAAAGTGTCCAGTGTCGGCAGAAATTCAAAATCTCCCTTATCCTGTAGTCACTTTTTTCACACCTGCTGCATCGAGCCTGTGACATAGCGCTCTGATATTCAATGGGCCTCACACAATCCAAAAGTGTCCAGTGTCCACAAGTGTCTGCAGAAATTCAAAATCTCCCTTATCCTGTAGTCACTTTTTTCACACCTGTGCCATCGAGCCTGTGACATAGCGCTGTGATATTCAGTGGGCCTCACATAATCCAAGTGTCCAGTGTCCACAAGTGTCTGCAGAAATTCAAAATGTCCAAGAAATTCAAAATCTCCCTTATCCTATAGTCACTTTTTTCACACCTGTGTCATCGAGCCTGTGACATAGCACTGTGATATTCAGTGGGCCTCACACAATCCAAGTGTCCAGTGTCCACAAGTGTCTGCAGAAATTCAAAATCTCCCAGAAATTCGAAATCTCCCTTATCCTGTAGTCACTTTTTTCACACCTGTGCCATCGAGCCTGTGACATAGCGCTGTGATATTCAGTGGGCCTCACACAATCCAAGTGTCCAGTGTCCACAAGTGTCTGCAGAAATTTAAAATCTCCCTTATCATGTAGTCACTTTTTTCACACCTGTGCCATCGAGCCTGTGACACAGCGCTGTGATATTCAGTGGGCCTCACACAATCCAAGTGTCCAGTGTCCACAAGTGTCGGCAGAAATTCAAAATCTCCCAGAAATTCAAAATCTCCCTTATCCTGTAGTCACTTTTTTCACACCTGTGCCATCGAGCCTGTGACATAGCACTGTGATATTCAGTGGGCCTCACACAATCCAAGTGTCCAGTGTCCACAAGTGTCTGCAGAAATTCAAAATCTCCCTTATCCTGTAGTCACTTTTTTCACACCTGTGCCATCGAGCCTGTGACATAGCACTGTGATATTCAGTGGGCCTCACACAATCCAAGTGTCCAGTGTCCACAAGTGTCTGCAGAAATTCAAAATCTCCCTTATCCTGTAGTCACTTTTTTCACACCTGTGCCATCGAGCCTGTGACATAGCACTGTGATATTCAGTGGGCCTCACACAATCCAAGTGTCCAGTGTCCACAAGTGTCTGCAGACATTCAAAATCTCCCAGAAATTCAAAATCTCCCTTATCCTGTAGTCACTTTTTTCACACATGTGCCATCGAGCCTGTGACATAGCGCTGTGATATTCAGTGGGCCTCACACAATCCAAGTGTCCAGTGTCCACAAGTGTCTGCAGAAATTCAAAATCTCCATTGTCCTGTAGTCACTTTTTTCACACCTGTGCCATCGAGCCTGTGACATAGCACTGTGATATTCAGTGGGCCTCACACAATCCAAGTGTCCAGTGTCCACAAGTGTCTGCAGAAATTCAAAATCTCCCTTATCCTGTAGTCACTTTTTTCACACCTGTGCCATCGAGCCTGTGACATAGCACTGTGATATTCAGTGGGCCTCACACAATCCAAGTGTCCAGTGTCCACAAGTGTCTGCAGAAATTCAAAATCTCCCAGAAATTCAAAATCTCCCTTATCCTGTAGTCACTTTTTTCACACCTGTGCCATCGAGCCTGTGACATAGCGCTGTGATATTCAGTGGGCCTCACACAATCCAAGTGTCCACAAGTGTATGCAGAAATTCAAAATCTCCCAGAAATTCAAAATCTCCCTTATCCTGTAGTCACTTTTTTCACACCTGTGCCATCGAGCCTGTGACATAGCACTGTGATATTCAGTGGGCCTCACACAATCCAAGTGTCCAGTGTCCACAAGTGTCTGCAGAAATTCAAAATCCCCCTTATCCTGTAGTCACTTTTTTCACACCTGTGCCATTGAGCCTGTGACATAGCACTGTGATATTCAGTGGGCCTCACACAATCCAAGTGTCCAGTGTCCACAAGTGTCTGCAGAAATTGAAAATCTCCCAGAAATTCAAAATCTCCCTTATTCTGTAGTCACTTTTTTCACACCTGTGCCATCGAGCCTGTGACATAGCGCTGTGATATTCAGTGGGCCTCACACAATCCAAGTGTCCAGTGTCCACAAGTGTCTGCAGAAATTCAAAATCTCCCAGAAATTCAAAATCTCCCTTATCCTGTAGTCACTTTTTTCACACCTGTGCCTTCGAGCCTGTGACATAGCACTGTGATATTCAGTGGGCCTCACACAATCCAAGTGTCCAGTGTCCACAAGTGTCTGCAGAAATTCAAAATCTCCCTTATCCTGTAGTCACTTTTTTCACACCTGTGCCATCGAGCCTGTGACATAGCACTGTGATATTCAGTGGGCCTCACACAATCCATGTGTCCAGTGTCCACAAGTGTCTGCAGAAATTAAAAATCTCCCTTATCCTGTAGTCACTTTTTTCACACCTGTGCCATCGAGCCTGTGACATAGCACTGTGATATTCAGTGGGCCTCACACAATCCAAGTGTCCAGTGTCCACAAGTGTCTGCAGAAATTCAAAATCTCCCAGAAATTCAAAATCTCCCTTATCATGTAGTCACTTTTTTCACACCTGTGCCATCGAGCCTGTGACATAGCGTTGTGATATTCAGTGGGCCTCACACAATCCAAGTGTCCAGTGTCCACAAGTGTCTGCAGAAATTCAAAATCTCCCTTATCCTGTAGTCACTTTTTTCACACCTGTGCCATCGAGCCTGTGACATAGCACTGTGATATTCAGTGGGCCTCACACAATCCAAGTGTCCAGTGTCCACAAGTGTCTGCAGAAATTCAAAATCTCCCTTATCCTGTAGTCACTTTTTTCACACCTGTGCCATCGAGCCTGTGACATAGCACTGTGATATTCAGTGGGCCTCACACAATCCAAGTGTCCAGTGTCCACAAGTGTCTGCAGAAATTCAAAATCTCCCAGAAATTCAAAATCTCCCTTATCCTGTAGTCACTTTTTTCACACCTGTGCCATCGAGCCTGTGACATAGCGCTGTGATATTCAGTGGGCCTCACACAATCCAAGTGTCCAGTGTCCACAAGTGTCTGCAGAAATTCAAAATCTCCCAGAAATTCAAAATCTCCCTTATCCTGTAGTCACTTTTTTCACACATGTGCCATCGAGCCTGTGACATAGCGCTGTGATATTCAGTGGGCCTCACACAATCCAAGTGTCCAGTGTCCACAAGTGTCTGCAGAAAATCTAAATCTCCCCTGTCCTATAGACACCTTGTACCTTGTTTTACATTACTATATAGTTTGTAGGATTTTGTCTACATTTCTACCAAAAATGAGGAAGGCTGGTGGAAGAGGCCGTGGAATTGGGCGGGCGTTGGCAGCTGGTAATGATGGTGTTGGTGGTGGATCTGATGGTAGTGGCAAAAGCAAAATAGGACCGAATGCAGGAGGTGTTGAGCCTGCGTCATCGTCTGGCTCCATAAGGCTTCGAAGGCTTAGTTTTCCAGGAGTTGGCAAACCACTTTTAACGCCAGAGCATCAGGAAAAAGTTTTGTCTTACATTGCTGACTCAGCCTCCAGCTCTATCGCCTCCTCTTCTGAAGTTGTAAAAAGTAAAAGCACTGAGTCGTCATTGGAGGCTCATGTTCATGAACCACACCTTTCCATGTGTCCTTCACCACAACCAAGATTGAAGGATGACGCAGGCCATACTACTGATTACTCCATGGAGCTGTTTTCACATACCATGCCTGGATTATCAAGTGAAATGGTGAATTACCCAGGCCAAGATGAATCTGACATGGAGTGCACTGATGCACAGCCGCTGATAGATGATTCTGCTGGTACATTCACTCAGAGCACTACATTGTCCTCGCAGTGTACAGAGCCAGATTCTGACCCTGATGAGACTCAGGTGCCCCTTCCCGCACACTATACCACCATACACGGTGACACAGAGGAAGGTGCACATGACATTGAAGAGGAGGTGATGGATGACCCAGTTGTTGACCCAGATTGGCATCCATTGGGGGAAGAGGGTGCTGCTTCCAATAGCTCAGATGAGGAGCATCCACAGCAGACATCAACATCGCAACAGCTGTTATCTGGCAGGCCTGGAGCACTCCAAAGACAGTGTCATGGTATGCCTAGGTTACTTTAGGCAAAAACCCCGGGACCCCTGCGATGTCCCTCAGACTAGGGGAACCCTGTCTGTCCCTCTACCCAGGGTTTACACTGAAGGTGTGCCTGCCTGAGCCTCCACCCTGTCCCTGTCTCCTGTCCAGCCCTAAGCTGAACCCACCACCCTCCACCCAGTGAGGGGACCAGACACCAGACCCCACAAATACGTATGGACAGGGGTAAAAGAAACACCACACAGTTAATACACAAGGGAATACAATAATGTGCAAGGGCAACCAAATATATATATATAACAGATTGGAGAAAGAACCACTTAGGGATATACTGCACCAGATATCAGACGCTCCAACACCACCACTGCTGACCGGTATTGCTAGCACTAGGCTAAAGCTATAGTCGGCGACGCCCACAGTCAGGACGAACTATTTAAAGACCAAGGGCGTGGCCCAGTCCTCAGCCAGCATGACAACCTGGTTAACCCTATCCCGACTGGAACAGAATACCCAACAGGGTATTACCGCTGTCTGCCGGACACCCTGGTGTGAACAGTGTCCGACATGACAGACAGGTTCCAAAAGTCAAAAGAGTTGCTGGACAGCTTGTCCAGAGGGTCAAAACATCACAGCGTGCTAGGCCGCAAAATGTCTGCCAAAGTAGGAAGAGTGCAGTGTGGCACTTTTTTGAACAAAATCCTCATGATCAGGCCAAGGTTATCTGTAAGAAGTGCGCAAAGACCTTTAGCCGAGGGAAAAATCTGAAAAATTTGAATACCAGTTGCATGCTTAGACATTTAACCAGCATGCACTTGCAAGCGTGGACACAACACCAAACCTCAAGTGCCACATGTGCAACTGATCACAAAGAAGGTAGTCAGCAACGCTACATTGTTTCCCCCACTGTAAGCCCACCGGTTAGCACAGCAGCAAATGTTGAGGTGTCGTTGCAAGGCCACGGCATTCCGGGAATCCCACTGTTATATCAACGAAATACTGAATCTAGGCCATCAGAAAGAACACCAACTCCATCACCATCATCAACCCTCTCTCAGTCCGCCCTGTCCACCGCTACTTCCACCATATGCAGCTCTCAAGTCCAGCTCACCCTCCCAGACACTATGAGTAGGTCAAGAAAGTACTCAGTCTCTCATCCGCGTACACTGGGTTTGAACGCCCACATTGCCAAACTAATCTCGTTTGAGATGATGCCCTATCGGTTGGTGGAATGCGCAGCTTTCCGCGAACTCATGGCCTATGCAGTACCACGCTATGACCTACCCAGTCGCCACTTCTTCTCTCGCAAAGCCATCCCAGCCCTCCACCATCATGTGAAAGACCGCATTGTCCATGCACTCAAGCAGTCAGTGAGTGGAAAGGTGCACCTCACAACTGATGCATGGTCCAGTCGGCATGGCCAGGGCCGTTACGTGTCCATCACTGCGCACTGGGTTAATGTGGTGGATGCAGGGTCCACAGGGGACAGCGGTGGTGGGACAGTGCTGCCTAGCCCACGGTATAGGAAACAGTTGGCTGTAGGCGTTCCACCCTCCTCCTCCTCCTCCTCCAGAAGCGAAAGCTCGTCCACAGAGCGCAGTCGTACGAGCACTCCATCTGCAGCTGCCACTGTTGCACACGAGGTGTCCCTTTATCGAGCAGCTAGTGGAAAGTGTCAGCAGGCTGTGTTGCAGATGATGTGTTTGGGCGACAGACACACCGCCGAGGTGCTGGCCGAGTACTTGAAGCGACAAACTGAGTCATGGCTGGGCAGTGTACATCTTGAGGCAGGCAAGGTAGTTAGTGATAACGGCCGTAATTTTGTGGCAGCCATAGCCCTTTCAAAACTCAGCCACATACCTTGCTTGGCTCACACCTTGAACCTGGTGGTGCAGTGCTTCCTCAAAAATTATCCGAAGTTAACAGCCCTGCTCCATAAGGTGCGAAGACTGTGCGCGCACATCCGCCGGTCGCCTGTACACTCCGTTCGTATGCAGAAACTGCAGCGATTGCTCCACCTTCCCAACCACCGCCTCATTATCGACATTGCAACAAGGTGGAACTCCACCCTGCACATGGTGGAGCGGCTGTGCGAGCAGAGGCAGGCCATAATGCATTTGTGGGAGGATACACGGCCAGGCACTTTGAGAGCAGACATGGAGTTGTCAGGTGTGCAGTGGTCGAAGCTGAAAGACCTCTGTAAAGTCCTTCAGTGTTTTGAGGAATGCACACGGCTGGTAAGCGCAGACGACGCCATCCTAAGCATGAGCAACCCACTTATGCGTCTGCTCATGCAAACTTTGACGCACCTTAAGGAGCAGGCGTCTGCAGCCAATGTTGACGAGGAGGAAGAGGTGGAGGGAATCCTTGATGACATTCAGCCATTGTCTGCTCAGGGACCTCTCCTGGAAGAGTTGGAGGAAGAAGAGGAGGAGGAGGATGATGATGGGGATGATTACTTAGGGGAGGAGGATGCATCTCGTGGGGCAAGTGAAAATGTTGGCGTGGCAAGGTCTGGTACAGGGTTTGTGCGTGACTGGAGGGATGTGGATTTGCCAGAAAGTGCTCCTCCAACCAGCACTCGCAGTGCATCATTGACACCGGGAACATTGGCCCACATGTCAGATTATACCTTGCGGATCCTAAAAAGGGACCCCCGCATTGCCAAAATGATGAACGATGACGACTACTGGTTGGCTAGCATCCTGGATCCACACTATAAAGGCAAATTACAAAACATCATGCCACAGGAGAACCTTGACCTAATATTGGCTAATAAACAAGCAACTCTGGTAAATCGGTTGCTTGAGGCATTCCCAGCACACAGCAGCGGTGATGGTTCTCACACGAGCCGTACGGGCCGGGGGCAGCTTGGCAGAGGTGTTCATGGTGCACACAGCAGAAGTGGCGTTGGAGACAGGGGTTTCATGACAATGTTGTGGACTGATTTTTCAAGTACCGCTCACACAACTGGTAATACAGCATCAATGGAAAGTGACAGGAGACAGCAATTGTCAACTATGGTTACAAACTACTTTTCCTCCCATATCGATGTTCTCCCACACAGGTCATTCCCCTTTGACTATTGGGCAGCTAAACTGGACACCTGGCCTGAATTGGCACAATATGCCTTACAGGAGCTCGCTTGCCCAGCTGCAAGTGTGCTATCGGAAAGAGTCTTCAGTGCAGCTGGATCAATCCTGACAGAAAAAAGGACCCGTCTGTCAACCCAAAATGTGGATGATCTAACCTTCATTAAAATGAACCATGCATGGGTTTCCAAGGATTTTGTCCCACCTTCCCCTGATGACACATAGGGTGACAGAAAAATGGCTTGCTTTGGTCCACTTCTTCCTGGGACTTGACCTATTTCGCCTTTTGCATCAGCTGAATGTCCAACATCAACATATGCCACTTTCTAAAACTCCCTAACTGTACTGCCTCCCCCCCCATGGCCGGGGTCACCACCTAGCGCACGACACCGTGTGAGTGCCGTTGCCCTGGACAGGTGGGTAGGCCGACTCTTGGGCGCGGGCACTGGCACAGGGTCCCTCATAGTGCAATCAAGTGTCTCTGACGGTGGTGGTGCACACCCGCCATCAGACACACCGCCGTACTATGAGGGGCCCAGTGCCAGTACCGACGCCCACGAGTGGGCCCCCCTTGCTTGGGCAGGGCCCCAGCATTTGCAATCTTTACCTCTCCCTGCTCCTCTGCTGTGTAGTCTGGGCCGTCAAATCCATACTGTGCCTGACACCGTCTGAGCCTGCCTCCTGATGTATAGACATATCTTTTGAATGTGTACGCTATCCATACATGTTATCCGGGGATACGGTACCCTTTCTCACCTTTGTGCAATCGCTTGCAAGCCATACTGGGCCTTACACCGTCTGAGCCTGCCTCCTGATGTATAGACATATCTTTTGAATGTGTACGCTATCCATACATGTTATCCGGGGATACAGTACCCTTTCTCACCTTTGTGCAATCACTTGCAAGCCATACTGGGCCTAACACCGTCTGAGCCTGCCTCCTGATGTATAGACATATCTTTTGAATGTGTACGCTATCCATACATGTTATCCGGGGATACGGTACCCTTTCTCACCTTTGTGCAATCACTTGCAAGCCATACTGGGCCTTACACCGTCTGAGCCTGCCTCCTGATGTATAGACATATCTTTTGAATGTGTACGCTATCCATACATGTTATCCGGGGATACGGTACCCTTTCTCACCGTTGTGCAATCACGTGCAAGCCATACTGGGCCTAACACCGTCTGAGCCTGCCTCCTGATGTATAGACATATCTTTTGAATGTGTACGCTCTCCATACATGTTATCCGGAGATACGGTACCCTTTCTCACCTTTGTGCAATCACTTGCAAGCCATACTGGGCCTTACACCGTCTGAGCCTGCCTCCTGATGTATAGACATATCTTTTGAATGTGTACGCTATCCATACATGTTATCCGGGGATACGGTACCCTTTCTCACCTTTGTGCAATCACTTGCAAGCCATACTGGGCCTTACACCGTCTGAGCCTGCCTCCTGATGTATAGACATATCTTTTGAATGTGTACGCTATCCATACATGTTATCCGGGGATACGGTACCCTTTCTCACATTTGTGCAATCACGGGCAAGCCATACTGGGCCTAACACCGTCTGAGCCTGCCTCCTGATGTATAGACATATCTTTTGAATGTGTACGCTATCCATACATGTTATCCGGGGATACGGTACCCTTTCTCACATTTGTGCAATCACGGGCAAGTCATACTGGGCCTAACACCGTCTGAGCCTGCCTCCTGATGTATAGACATATCTTTTGAATGTGTACGCTATCCATACATGTTATCCGGGGATACGGTACCCTTTCTCACCTTTGTGCAATCACGTTTAACCCATACTGGGCGTGAGAACGGCTGGCGAGCTGTTAAGCAAGCTACAGCACCTATGGTTTGCACACGTAAGTTTTTCATTTTTTTCAGGAAAGACGGTTAGGCCTAATTCCGGAACTGCGGTTGACCTGCACTTACTGGGAAATCATAGTTCGCGAGTAATAATTGTAATCAGTGATCCCCATCACTAACGTTGTTCAGCGGGTTATCTGCACCTGTAAGTGACAAACGCTGGCCTTTTCAGTGTAGCGCACATGCAGCCCCGGACATGTAAGGGCATGACACACCAGTTATTGGCCAATCTCATGTGCCAGAGCCTCACGTGTCCCTCTAGTAAGCCGGACTCGGACAGCGGGGCATGACGGAGTCTCGTTCGTTAACGGAATTAAGCTTGCAATGTGTGCATCTGTTCTGTAGCTGGCATGGTTGAGGTTGCCCGTGTTGAGTCAAATTACGCCGTAGGCTCCACTCCTGGTGGTGCCCTTCTGGACATTCCTTTAAGGTTCAGCTTTGCAACCATACTGCCCACGTAAAACAAACACTTTGCCTTCATGAATGCTGTTTGGAGGGTCATGACTCGTGGGAATAACGCCGCCCAATCAGTTAACCTGCTAGAGAGATCCTTCGTTGCTCCAAAGCATGACATCACACTCCCTAGGAGGAAGGTAATGCCACTGTGGCGACCGTACTCCTGGGGGCGACACAAGTGCACTGATGCCCAGCCACTGCTCGATGAATCTGCTGGTACATTGACCCAGACCACTACATTCCCCTCGCACGCTACCCGGCCTGAATCTGACCCTGATGAAACTCAGGTTACCCTTCCCATATACAGTTCCATCTTACACGGTGACAAAGAGGAAGCTGCAGATGAAAGTGCAGGTTCGCCCCACCCGCCATCAGACACACCACCGTACTATCAGGGGCCCTGTGCCAGTGCCGTCGCCAACGAGTGGGCCCCCCCTGCTTGCTCAGGATCACAGCACTTGCAAGGTTGAAATACTGTGCAGTGAGATGGAAGATGGGGACGACGAGGAGTCCAGACTAGTACAGGGATTCCCTAGCGAGGAGACTTATTTGATTGTTTTCAATGTTGGGACAGCAATTTTTGGGGAGCACTATACTCTGGAGAATGATAAATGGGGCCCACCATACACTGGAGCAGCATTTACAGGGCCCATTATACACTAGAGCATTAGAAATGGGGCCCATTATGTTTGGAGCATTATTTGGGCCCATAAGACAGTGGAGCTTCATCCATGGGGACCAACATATACTGTAGCATTATGTGGAGCTCATCATATACTGTTTCAAACATTATATGGGACCAATGATTCTGTATGGAGAAATAGATGGGCCTCGTCATGAGATGTAAAAAGTGAAGTATTTTTCATTGTACTATACCGCTATTTCTCTGCCGTATCGGAGCATGATGAGTTGTGGTATTATGTGTTAAAGGGGCGCTCTTTCGCCCAGGGCACATGAAAACCTGGAGCCAGCCCTACCCCCCCACAACTTTAGCCAAATAACCCCCATTTTTTAGTGCGTAACTTGTATTATGAAGTTAATTAAGGTTGACCAGCTTAAGTAAGAAGAATTGATGCTTTTGGCATTCAAATGAGCACTGTAGGTGTGTTTCCTGTCCTCCTCTCACTGCCGACTTTTATTCCCCATTGACTTACATTGGGTTTCGTGTTTCGGGACGACCCCGACTTTTCCCTATAATCGGCCGATCTTGCTCGACCCGACTTTTGGAAAAGTCGGGTTTCACGAAACGAAACTCGACCATAAAAAACCAAAAGTCGCTCAACTCTAGTGCAGAGTTTAGTCGAAAGTCTTTTGCAGAGAGCAGCGGTCGGTTAGGCCGATAGACAGAAATGAGGGAGGAGATGTAGGGGGTGCTGCACTGTGGAGAGCTTTGTGGGTGAGAACAAGTACTTTGAATTGGATCCTATAATGAATGGGCAGCCAATGTAAGGACTGTCGAAGAGCGGATGTGTCCGAGTACCGATTAGCCAGATAGATGACCCAGGCTGCTGTATTAAGTATGGACTGGAGAGAGGATAGTCAAGTAACGGGGAGGCCAATTAATAGAGCGTTTGCAGTAATCCAGGCGAGAGTGGATCAATGCTACAGTGAGGGTTTTTGTTGTTTCCATGGTGAGAGAAGGGCGTATTTTAGAGATGTTCTTTTGGTGTAAGTGGCAAGAGTGGGCAAGAGATTGTATATGGGATGTGAAGGAGAGATTGGTGTCAAACAAAACACCCAGACAGCGCGCCTGCTGCCGGGGTGTTATTGTGGTGCCACCCACGGAGAGGGAAATGTCTGATTTAGGGAGGATAGTAGACGGTGGGAGCAGAAGTAGTTCAGTTTTGTAGAGGTTGAGTTTCAGATAGAGAGCGGACATAATGTTGGAGACTGCGAACAGACAGTCACTGGCGTTCTGTAGTACAGCGGGAGTAAGGTTGAGGAATGATGTATATCGTTGACAGTCATCAGCATAAAGAGGATACTGAAAGCCAAATCTGCTGATGGTCTGTCCAATTGGGGCTGTGTAGAGAGAGAAGAGAAGGGGGCCAAGGACTGAGCCCAGAGGTACCCCGACAGCGAAAGGAAGAGGAGATGACGTGGAGCCAGAGAACAAAACACTGAAGGAGCGGTCAGAAAGATAGGAAGAGAACCAGAAGAGAGCAGTGTCCTTAATGCCTAGTGACTGGAGCCTAGAGAGTATGAGATGGTGGTCAACAGTGTCGAAAGCTGCAGATAGGTCGAGAAGATTGAACAGAGAGTGGTCACCATTACGTTTTGCTGCCAGAAGGTCATTGGTCACTTTGAGTGCAGTTTCAGTCGAATGTAGGGGGCAGAAACCGGACTGTGAAGGGTCCAGAAGGGAGCGAGTGGAGAGGTAACGGGTAAGACGGGAGTAAACTAGGTGCTCCAAAAGTTTAGAGATGTAGGGGAGATTGGAGACTGGTCTGTAGTTGTTTGTGCAGGATGGGTCGAGAGCGGGTTTCTTTAGTAATGGAGTAACGATGGTGTGTTTGAAGGAGGATGGGAAAATGCCGGAGGAGAGGGAGAGATTAAAGATTGCAGTTAGGTGAGTTGTGACGACTGGAGAGCGAGACTGGAGGAGATGTGAGGGAATGGGGTCGGTAGTGCATGTGGTCGGACGAGAGGAAGAGAGGAGTCTGGAGACTTCTTCTGTGATGGGATCAAATATGGAAAGTGAGCCAGGGGACATGCAGGAAGGGATGGGAGTCGCAGCACTTGGTGGTTGGGAGCAGATTTCCTGACGGATATTATCTATTTTTTCTGTAAAGTGGGAGGCCAGGTCATCAGCACAAATGTCTGTGATAGGGTCTCGTGCTTTCAGCCTGAGTAGAGAGTGAAAGGTGTCATCATAAAGTCCATGGTTTAGGGAATAAAGTTCCTGCTTTCCAGCAGAAAGGGCGCAACAGGTGAAAAAAAAAATACAATAATCATTCACTTAGGCCGTCCGTACTACACCCATCTCTTGGGGTGCTTCAGGGCTCCATCACCCACAGGGGTGCAGAACAGTCCATTTAAATCAAGGTGCAACGTGCAAAACTTTGCTTTGAATATATATATATATATAAAGTCCTATCAAATCAACGGCGTACATCCTGTGCCGCTGCAAAAGTGGCTGAATCCCACGCCCTATTTTGGGCCAAGGACGACTCTGCAGCCACAGAGGTCATAGGCTACCACAAAGAAACCACTTCTGAATTGGGCCTGGCAATAGCCCAGTTGTCAGGTGTCAGCTGAGCCTGCTCCGGGCCCAGAAAGAGTCCCAGGTCATCTTCAACGCAGAGAGTGAATGCTACAGCACAATAATCCCGGGGGCAGTCCTCTTTTATAAATGACACAAAGTCTCTGTCATGATCCAGGTTGGATTATGACAGATTTTGCACAAGTAACCTTTTTTTCCTTTAAGCTGTTTGCTTAAAGTTAGTTTTGCCCCTGGTGGCCATTAGGGTCATTACACTGTGGTTGTTTTAGTTCTAGCTTTGCCCCCCGGTGGGTGTTAGGGTCATTGCACTCTGGTTACTTTAGTTTAGTTGCCCCCGGTGGCCGCTAGTGTTATTGCATGTGATTATGAAGCAGGTGTGATTCCCTGGCTCCTACCTATAAAGGAGTTGCAGGTGGTCTCACTCAGCTCAGGGGAGCTCTGGTGTAAAGTCTGGTGAATGAAGGAACGACAGAGAGGAGTTCCTTGCAGCTCAGGGGAGCTCTGGTGTAATAGCTTCAGGCGGAAGCTGAATTCAGGGGTCGAGCTTCAGGGGTGAAGCTGAACTTTGGTGTTGTACTCTGTTGCTGGGAGCAATAGTAACAGAGCAAAGCTAAGTGGTGTTTTTCCCTGTTTGTGACTTTCCTTGTGTGAGTATTAGTGCAGTGGTGGGATTAGTTTCTGCACCATCCAATTCACTAGAAAGGGATAGGTGCAGAGTGAGCTAGGGATTTGAGGTATCCAGCTCGTCGCCAGGTGCGGAACCTGCCTAGGGATCGTCAGGAGTGTAGGGACACTGACTCAGGGGAGTGCAGGAGGTCTCCACGTCCCCGTTCCCTATTGCAGGACCCTCCATTGTAACGGTTTCCCCTGTGTTTCCCTTATCTCTTTTTAAATTCGTCCTGCTGGAGGCGGTGTATCCAGGTTCACGGGTGTTGTAGAAATTCGCCCTGCTGGAGGCGGTGTATCCAGTCACACGTGACATTACAGTCTCCTTCCTGTAGAGATTTGCTGAATGTGACTGACGCTGCATTCACATAAATTTTGGCGTCAGTCCCATCTTCTCTTATGAAACCGTATCTCTAATCAACGTCGGTGTATACAAGCCGGCCGCGGGTACGTCGACAAGCCAGATCGCCCCCTCCAGGTTGGCGCAATTCAGCCCACACCTTCTTCTCCCTTTGCTTCTTCTTCTTGATGACATCCTCTATCCAGGTAGCCTGCGCGGAAGTAGGAAAAAGGCCCTCCGCTGGCAGGTGATAGTGGGAAGCACCCAGGAACATGGCGGTGTTGGAGACGGGACGGACCTCTGAGGAAAAAGGCCGTGGCGCAGATCCCCCAACATGGACACAAGGATGGATGACAGCCTCCGATACAGGGGCCCGTGGCGAGGACCATCCCTCCGGGGTGGGGTAAGGGGTTGAGGTGCACTCACCCTCTCAGGAACATTGGTCGCGCCCGTCCCGGGAATGCTAGATCCTTATGCGGATGCGCCTGTGTACACTGCTGGTGGCAAATAGAGCTTCGGCTCATACTCGGCTTCCGATGCTTGCGCCTCCAGGGCGGTTGTTGTTTCCAGGCCCCACTGAGTTAACAGCTTTCCGGACGACGAGGTTCTGACTCCTGGTGCCGCTCCGACACAGAGGCTCCGACCTTTCAGAAGATCATGACTCTGCCGACCACTAGTTCTGCGCTTGAGGCACCACCGAGAGTGGGTGAGTGGGGAACTCTGCGGTGTCTTCCCACGATCTGTCGGGCCGGGATCTTTCCATTTCCTGCCGCCACCTCCACTCTATGAGGACTATGCCTCAGCAGCTTCGGGTGCAAGAGTGCTCCATCGCTGTCGGTCCAAGATCACACACTGGTGCCACACAGCTGCACCCGGGTTTTCTTTCTAGGCCCCACCCACTTCCAGGTGGGGACGCCTCTGACAACTCCTCCCATTTGCTGGAATTCTGTAGGGTAGGGCGAGGTCTTCTTTTCTTTATCCGCACCCACTAGGGGCAGACCGGGGAATATCGACAGGTGGATTTTGGTGCCAATACTGTACTGAAATGCCCACGAAGGGAAAGGTCCATGTCTTCTTCTTTTACTTCCATGCCATTTCCCGCCATCTTCACGGCCACCATTTTGGCCAACACAATATCAAGTCAAGTCCAGTTTGTTAGTCACATCCAGCATTTCAAAAGCATCCACAAAATCTTCATCTTTAAGTTTTCTGAACACAGCAATTACTTTCACATCATCCACTTCTTCTTTCTTTGCGATTTCTCAGCATTGCGAGGTAGTTGCATCCTGCCGACTACGCCAAGTGTAAGGGAGGTCCAGAGCCATAGCCATGACCGAGCACTCTGAAGCATCTGTGCTATGGCCTCCTCTCACATGAAAACAGCATTCTTTGACCAGCATACCTGTGTCTTCTCACTGCGCCATCAGGGATACTCTACTGTGGTGCTGAAGCCTTTCTACAACTGGTTTCGCAAGAATTGAGACACAGTCCAGTGCAAATGCAACAAGTGAAACTTTACTTGAACAACTTGGTAGCACATTCTTGTCACTAACAACATCAACAGCAAGTTCCATGCAGTTCTCATTCTGTTCTTTCCCTGTACTCAGTTCCACGTCCTCCAGCACATTACGGGGTAATAGCGCCTTAGGCAGTACCGCAGCATTCTCCCTGTTCAGATTCACTGTGCTTGGGGATTCTCTGGCCGGTTTCGCCCTGGTCCTGAGAGCATCGGCCCATGCAACTATCTGTCACATGTTGAACAACCTGCGCCCTGTACTATTCTGAACGGCTTCCTTTCTCGAGCTATGAACTGCTACAATCCTGCTGTCAGGAGCACCGCACTGCACTTGCTCACTGAGCCAGTGAGCGTGTCCTGAGTACAAAGACTGTGCAAAAAGATACCTGCGGAGCGGGGTCTCAGTGGTGACAATGCATGCTCCAAGCTCACAGGACCTGAAGCATGTGACTGCTGGGGGCGTGGCCTCAGCGCCACAGAGCCAGAAGCTGCAGGGAAACTCCTAGAAAGGTAACTACTGGACAATGTAACCAAGGGGCATAGACAGAGACAGAAACCAGATCAAGCCGGGTCAAAGCACGAGATAGCAATACAGTACCAAAGGGTTAGACAGAATGGATAGTCAGGACGTAGCAATAGATCAGAAAACCAGAATGGGCAATAGACAGTACAATAGGGACAAACTGTAACGGAGTAACGATAGCCAAGCCAGGAGGTCAGAAACGGAAAAGACAATAGTGCCGAAATGAGAAACGGAGTACAGAGTGAGGGAACGGACCAGGTCATACATGGGAAGCAAACAAGCAATGCAGAATACACGCACACCAGGGGTCAGACACACCAGAACAACAGTATAGCTGACAGAGAACCCTGGTAAAGAGTGAGTATAAATACCCCTCCCAGATCCAGAAAGAGGCCACGAACACTTAACCCTGTGAGTGCAGGGCAAGAACCCTGTTCAAACCATGACACCTGCTGCTTGACACCATACTTCTGATCTATAGACTCTGAATGGCTAAGCTCCTCTTCTTATAATGTTATGTGACTGCTGAAGTGTCCTGGGCCTAGAGCCCATGTGGACTATGCGGGCACCCAGGTCCTTCTGACTACCTAAGGGAACATTCCTAGCTTACCACACAGCAGCCCCTCCTATGGGATAACTCTTTCCTATACTATTCACTAGCTGAAAGCTCTGTACACTATAATGCCCCATCTAGTGGCCAATCCAATAACTACACTTACCCTATACACTATACATAGCAGCATTACAATGGAATAACATTATACATATCTACATTTAGCAAGACACGGTAATACACATAACAGTGTAGCAGTACCATTGTATAGACATGTTAATACACTTAATCATGTAGCAGTACAATTATGTATTAACAAATAAACATACACTGATAATACACAGCACCAAGATGAAAGAGAAAGGCAAAGGTAAAACCGTACTATAGCATACCCCTACAGCAGTCCAGGCAATTAAGGGTCCGGAATGCAGCTGTTCTCGAACAGGGAAAATAATTTTATTTGAACAATGATGAAGGATGGATGAAAAGACAATTTTCAACACTGGCTTCCTGTTCTCTCCCTGACATTAGCAGCAGAGCAGTACCCACAACGTCCACAGTGGCCGAGATTTGCAGTAGTCCAATCGCTGGCATCTGAGGGCCTGAGACCCCTTCAGTGAAGGCTTTCCCAAGTCCTGGGGGCCTGTGTTGTAATCCTTCAGTCCGTATAAATCCTTTATTCGGTGTAGCAGATCTCTCCCATCCGGGAGTTTGGCAATGCCCCTTCTGGAGCACACATCTACCCTTGTCGACGTAGCCGGGCTTTCTGACAGGGAAGCAGCAGCTTCCACTTTCCTTGAGGCTGCAAGTCCAGCCCCTAATATTAATTAGTTCTGTCCCAACCTCTAGTATGTGCATTACAAGCACAGCATCACAGTTATTCATGGCAGACACAGCACATCTAAGACTAATAGTACAAAACACAGGAAGGCATAAAACACATCACCATACAAGACATTCTACATTAATACACATATTACTAAATACATCAGGTCAGACATAGAGCAGTGTTATAACTTATTTACATAAAAGGCACAGGGGTCGCACGGAAGGAGGAGAGGGCACAACTGAGGGGACCTGCCACCCCCTTACATTATCACCACTGTGTATATGGTGATATTAGTCTGTTATATTGCAATGTTATAAAATCTTACATAAAGTTATTATTGGAAATATAGATAATAGTCCTGATTTCCTATAGGCAGGATGCGATAAGCAATAGATATCTCAATCTGTTGAAGAAGGTGGGTATGGCATGGACCTGTGTGCTTTCAAATGCCAGGGCTGAATTTTAGTCCCAGTCCATCCCTGATCACTTTGGTCCCTATCCTCATTGTGTGTCAGGATCCAAATTTTAAATTAACCTATCAGTATGTTTGTGGAATGAAGAAGGAAATAGGAGCACCTAGAGTACATTGAAACAAAATACAAAACTGTATATGTGTGACAATAATTAGAAGTTTTTTTAGAAGAATGTTAAGAAATAAAGAAAATTAAGAAAAAAAACATAATTCAATTAAAATATATGTTATATTTAATTACAGGATTTATTGAGAGAAATGGCATTACCTGAATCCACAATGCTCGAGTGCAGATGCTCATGTAGGGCCAGGTTACCAATTATTCGCATTATACTTCTTTGTATTTTCTGAGAATCCTTGCGGAGCAAGTATATTCGCTGCAGCAGCTGCAAACCTCCATTCAACACAATGCTGTCAGCATGCGTGGATATCTATGTTGTAGATCACAAAAAGATTAATGAAAAAAAGTCAGAAAAGATTTTTATTTCACCAAACCAAAATACTTGCTCTTGAACAGACGCAACATGTTTATAAAACATATATTAACCCGTTAATGACCGCCGATACGCCTTTTAATGGCAGTAGTTAAGGGTACTTAAACCACAGTGCCGTGAATTCATGGCGCTGTGGAAAAAGTGTATAGCACCCCCCAGAGTCGGAATTACTCTGGGTCTGTTATTAACCGTATAACGGCGACCGGAAAAAATAAAAAAAAGTCAGATGTGCCATTTAATCGCACATCAGAGGAGAGAGAAATAGGGTCCCCGATACCCCCCTGTACCCCCTGGTGTCCCTGGGTCTCCTTGGCCTCCCCCCACGGCTGCCGGCGTCTTCTACCCGTAAGAAATTGGCGGGCGCATGCACAGTGCGGCTGCCGAGATCTGTCGGCCGGCAACCAGCAACAATAGGAAGATTTTTCCCATTGGTTCATTTTGGTGACTGTGATAGACCCTATCACAGTGATCAAAGTAAAAAAAAAGAAAAAGTAAATAAACCTCCCTTTATCACCCCCTTAGTTAGGGAAAAATAATGAAATAAAGAAAATATATTTATTTTCACTTTCCCGTTAGAGTTAGAATTAGGCTAATGTGAGCTGGGTTAAAATTAGGGTTAGGACTAGGGTTATGGTCAGAATTAGGGGTAGGGTTGGAATTAGGGTTAGGGTTGGAATTAGGGTTGGGATTAGGGTTAGGGTTGGGATTAGGGTTGGGGTTAGGATTAGGATTAGGGTTGGGATAAGGGTTAGAGTTGTGGCTAGGGTTGGATTAGGGTTAGGGGTGTGTTGGGATTAGGGTTGTGATTAGGGTTAGGGTTGGTTAGAATTGAGGGGTTTCCATTGTTTAGGCACATCAGGGGGTCTCCAAACGAGACATGGCGTCACCGTTGATTCCAGCCAATTTTGCATTCAAAAAGTCAAACGGTGCTCCCTCCCTTCCGAGCCCCGACGTGTGCCCAAACAGTGGTTTACCCCAACACATGGGGCATCAGCGTACTCAGGAAAAATTGCACAACAACTTTGAGGTTCTAATTTCTCCTGGTGCCCTTGGGAAAATAAAAAATTGGGGGCTAAAATATCATTTTTGTGGAAAAGAATGTCTCTGCGTTTTAAACATTTGTGAAGCATTTGGGGGTTCAAAGTGTTCACCACACATATAGGTAAGCTCCCTGTGGGATCTAGTTTCCAAAATGGGCTCACTTGTGGGGGGTTTCTACTGTTTAGGTACATCAAATGCTCTGCAAACGCAACATGATGCCCGCAGTCTGCATTCCAAAACATTACTACTTCCCTTTCGAGCCCCGACGTGTGCCCAAACAGTGATTGCCCCCACATATGGGGTGCCAACAAACTCAGGACAAATTGGACAACAACCTTTAGGGTCCAATTTCTCCTGTTACCCTTGTGAAAATAAAAAACTGCGAGCTAAAAAATAATTTTTGTGGAAGAGAAATGATTTTTTATTTTCATTGAAGCACTTGGGGGTTCAAAGTTCTCACAATACATCTAGATAAGTTCCTTGGGGGGTCTAGTTTCCAATATGGGGTCACTCGTGGAGGCTTTCTACTGTTTAGGCATATCAGGGGCTTTGCAAATGCAACATGACGCCCGCAGACTATTCCATCAAAGTCTGCATTCCAAAACGGCGCTCTTTCCCTTCCGAGCTCTGCCATGCGCCAAAACAGTGATTCCCCCCCCCCCACATATGGGGTATCAGCGTACCCAGGACAAATTGCACAACAACTTTTGTGGTCCAATTTCTCCTGATATGCATGTGAAAGTAAAAATTTGGGGTTGAAAACATAATGTTTGTGGAAAAAATATGATTTTATTAATTTCACGGCTCTACGTTATAAACTTCTGTGAAGCACTTGGGGTTCAAAGTGCTCACCACACATCTAGATAAGCTCCTTGGGGGTCTAGTTTCCAAAATGGGGTCACTTGTGGGGAGTTTTTACTGTTTAGGCACATAAGGGGCTCTGTAAACGCAACATGATGCCCGCAGACCATTCCATCAAAGTCTGCATTTCAAAATGTCACTACTTCCCTTTCGAGCCCCGACTTGTGCCCAAACAGTGATTCCCCCCCACATATGGGGTACCAGCATACTCAGGACAAACTGGACAACAACTTTTGGGGTCCAATTTCTCCTGGTACCCCTGTGAAAATAAAAAATTGCAGGCTAAAAAAATAATTTTTGAGGAAAAAAAAATATTTTTTTATTTTCATAGCTCTGAGTTAAAATCTTCTGTGAAGCACTTCTAGATAAGATACTTAAGGAGTCTAGTTTCCAAAATGGTGTCACTTGTGGGGGGTTGCCACTGTTTAAGCACATCAGGAGCTCTTCAAATGCAACATGGCGTCCGATCTCAATTCCAGCCAATTCTGCACTGAAAAAGTCAAACGTCGCTCCTTCCCTTCCGAGCTCTATGGTGCGCTCAAATAGTGGTTTGCCCACACATATGGGGTATCGGCATACTCAGGACAAATTGCACAACTTTGGGGGTCTAATTTCTCCTGTTACTCTTGTGAAAATAAAAATTTGGAGGCAAAAAAAAATAATTTTTGTGGAAAAAATACAATTTTTTATCTTCAGGGTTATACGTTATAAGCTTGTGTGAAGCACTTGGGGGTTCAAAGTGCTCACCACACATCTAGATTAGTTTCTTAAGGGGTATAGTTTCCAAAATGGTGTTACTTGTTGGGGGTTTCCACTGTTTCGGCACATCAGGGGCTCTCCAAATGCGACATGGTGTCCGATCTCAATACCAGCCAATTCTGCATTGAAAAAGTCAAACGGCGCTCCTCCCTTCCAAGCCCTGCCATGTGCCCAAACAGTGGTTTACCCCCACATATGGGATATCAGCGTATTCAGGAGAAATTGCACAACAAATTTTGCTTTTTATTTTCTCTTTTTACACTTGTGAAAATAAAAAAAATTGGTTCTGAAGTAAAATGTTTGTTAAAAAAAAGTTAAATGTTAATTTCATTGCTTCAGTTCCTGTGAAGCACGTAAAGGGTTATTAAACTTCATGAATGTGGTATTGAGCACCTTGAGGGGTGCAATTTTTAGAATGGTGTCACTTTTGGGTATATCTGTCATATTGACCCCTCAAAGTGACTTCAAATGTGCTGTGGTCCCTAAAAAAAGGTTTTGTAAATGTTGTTGTAAAAATGAGAAATCGCTGGTACATTTTTAACCCTAATAAGTTCCTAAGAAAAAAAATTGGTTCCAAAATTGTGCTGATGTAAAGCAGACATGTGGGGAATGTTATTTATTACGTATTTTGTGTGACATATCTTTCTGATTTATGGGCATAACAATTAAAAGTTTGAAAATTGCTAAATTTTTAAAATTTTCAACATATTTCCATTTTGTTTATAAATAAACACAAGTCATATCATCATATAAGTGATAAGATGCATGAACTGGGGACTTCCAAATAGTGCATGATACATCTTTTTATTTGGCTCAACTTTCTAGGTTCTAGGTATGTTTTACAGTATAGTTCTTATTCCAATCATTCAGTAAGTTGTTTATTACTGTGAATTTAGTGAAAGACAAATATAGTAGCTGTACATTACCCTAGAGTGTTTCAATAAAGCCTGTAAGCTATATACTTCCAGTTTCTCTGATGGAACAGAACTGAGACTTTCAGCATACGGTAATCCATTCCCACCAAAGCACCACAATCCTCTCTGAAAAAGAAATATAGTTGACTGCATTCCTGCACATTCAGATCTGACAAAAACATTGGAGTCATACAGCCTGTGAAAGTCTGTGACCTTCTTTTAATAACTTTATACCAAGAAATGCTGTTTTGAAAGCCATGAAGCGGCTAAAAGTAGACTTAGGTTTAGAAACCAAACATTAGTTTATATGTATAGTTTAAAAAAACGTAAACACAAAAAAACAACCAAAAAGACATTAAAGAAGATGCTTCAAGAAAAAAATCACCAGGCTTTCCAGAAGAGTAGAGATGGGTAGACACCTGGACGTTCGGGTCTGGCCATTTATTAAACATTTGGGTTCGGGTACCAGAAAAGTACCGGACCACATTCACTGTAATTGGGGGCCTGAACATCCTATATATGTCTCGCTGTAATGTGCATGAAAGCAAGGCAAACATCGCTTCTGATAGGTGGCAAAATCACTACCAGTCAGAGAGCCACGGTTCCCACACTGTCAAATGACAGAAACACACAGTATAACAAACATATTAAAGATACTCTGTTGTAAAAAAGTAACAGTAAACAGCAAGTGCTAGTAAAATGATAACAAAACAAGGTATTTGGTTGATACGTTTTTTGCAACAAATGCATGGTAAGCTGCTCTACCAAACGTCAAGGTATACCCATATCAGAGCAGTCCCTAACCGATGTATTTAAAAACCTGCACATGTGTACAGTACCTATATGAGCAGGATTCATAAAGGCAATGTCCGATGTGGACAAGCTGTGGAAGACGGCTTATATGTGCATGGCCCACAAGGGAGGGGTGGAGACCTCCCTAACCTTGCAAAAACAAGAAACCAATTGAATATAAACACATGGGCCATGCACACAGTGAACAAGTCTGTAGGACAGTGTTCATACCACCAAAAGACTGAAACACAGAAAAACACAGTCTAACAAACTTATAAAAATACTCTGTTGAAAAAAGTAACAGTAACCAGCAAGTGCTAGTAAAAAGATAACAAAACAGGGTATTTGGTTGATACGGCTTATATGTGCATGGTACTGTACACATGTTCAGGTTTTTAAATACATTGGTTAGGGACTGCTCTGATATGGGTACACCTTGACATTTGGTAGAGCGGCTTAGTATACATTTTTTGCAAAAAACATATCAACCAAATACCCTGTTTTATCATCTTTTTACTAGCACTTGCTGTTTACTTTTACTTTTTTACAACAGAGTATTTTTATACATTTGTTATACTGTATTTTTCTTTGTTTCAGTCTTTTGGAGGTGTGAACACTGTCCTACAGACTTGTTCACTGTGTACATGGCCCATGTGTCTATATTCAATTGCTGTCAAATGTCAGCGTAAGCTTGCAGCTGTGATCGGAGGTATAAGTTCACCTCCAGTCACTGGTGTCAGTTGATGGGACTACCGCTCCCATCAGCCAATGTCTGCTGCAGCCAATAACAGTGAGAGCAGGAGTGGCTGATGGGAGTATTCATCAGCTGGCTGCTGCACTGTAAATAAATAATGTAAAAAAAAAAACCTGAGTGGGTGTAGTGAAATATGTATATTTATGCATGCATGACCAGCAGTAAATTAACATCTGTCCTTACACTGCAGCTCTCCAAACAGGTCAAACAGGTGTTATCCTGAGAAGGCAGTCTCCTGTCTCCAATCTCACAGGGGGCTTTACTGAGAACCACAAGTGGAAACATTTCACACCCTCCAACTCTTTTGAAGAAGAGATGCCAACTGGAGAATTACACTATCTATATATGAGAAAGATTACACAAAGGGTTTCAGAGGGTGTCCTTCACCCCCACCAAAAGTTAAGGATGCGGCAGCCCACACTTCAGATTACTGTATGGATCTCTTTTCACATACCATGCCTGGGTTATCCAGTCAAATCCTGAATTCCCCAGTCCAAGATGAATCTGACATGGAGTGCACTGATGCACAGCCACTGCTAGATGATTCTGCTGGTACATTGACCCAGAGCACTACATTGCCCTCGTAGTCTACTGAGCCAGAATCTGACCCTGATGAAACTCAGGTGCCCCTTCCCGCATACTATACCACCTTACACGGTGACACAGAGGAAGGTAAAGAGGAAGGTGCAGATGACTTTGAAGAGCAGGTGATGGATAACCCAGTTCTTGACCCAGATTGGCATCCATTGGGGAGGAGGGTGGCTGTCACGATACTAGTGGATACAACTGGACACCAGTGGCTAGGTCAAAGAGACTGCAGACACAGTGGGTTGCGCAAGCAATATTGTATTAGTGATCTGAATGCAATATACTGTAGCATATAAGTCCAGATAAATGTTCAGTCAATATGATAAATGGTAATAGCAGAGCTGATACTCTGCGACACAGCATGCAAAGTCACTGAGCAATGAGTGCACAAGACCCAGACTCTTGCAGGGAGGAGGAACACACTAGCTGGCTGGAGTTCTTACTTCACCGCAGATGTAGTCAGGCAGAGGTTCCTGAAGTCAAGTGTTCAGCAATCACTCGGTCGGCAGGCAGGGATCCAGACGTGCAGGTTGGCAGAGGACTCCGCCGTTAAGAGAGGACCAACAGGGATAGTAAGTCCAGGCTTGGGACTGCAGAGGCACAAGGTCCAATAAATAATACACAAGCAATGAATCAGAGCAGGTGCTGGCTTTATAAACAGCTTTGGCAGGAAGCAAGATGGCCGACGTGAAAACATCAAGATCCATGATAACTAAGGGCAAGTCTAAGGGCAAGAGAAACAGATTCCAGGACTAGATACTGACAGTGGCGCTGGCAATAGTTCAGATAAGGAGAAGGATCCGCAACAAGCATTGACATCGCAGCAGCGGTTATCTGGCAAGCCCATAGCTGTCTAAAAACGTGGAACAAAAACTAAAAGAGTTGCAGAACAGCTTGGCCAGACGGTCAACTTAGCACAGCGTGCAAGTGTGGGGAAGGTGACTTGACGGACAGATGTGACCGGCAGTAGAAGGGGACAGTTTGTACAGGGGAGACGGAGATTGACAGGATAGAAGGGCAACAGCTAGGAAAGGCAGGAGAAAAGGGTGTAGTATTGGAAAGTGACCACAAGATGGCAGGGGAGAGTAGTGTAGGACTGAACAACAGCTTGTGGCTCAGATACGCTTAGTCATGGGGGGCGGGGAGATAGGAGCCCGGGTGGGAAGTTCCCCTGTGGGAGAGGGGATAAATAGAGGAAGGTGGGGCTCCAGATGAGATTAGTCCCGGGAGGAGCTCAGAAGAAGACAGGAAAGTGAGAAGAGCTCGGCCAGGGTACGGACAGAGGAGAGACAGTCAGGGGGGTGGCCCTGACCCGATGGACCGCAGGACAGACAAGGAGAAGAGACAGTCAGGGGTGACCCTGACCCAACGGACCGCAGGACAGACGAGGCCCCGGGGGTACCGATTGGAAGACGACCTCGGGCAGGTGAAGCGCTGGGGGTAGATTGGTCTAGGACAGCCCCCAGTGAAAGATCCACGAGGTGCGCTACTGCGACTGGAGCTAAGGAATAGGTACCCGGGCCTGGAAACAGAGTGGTGTACAGAAGCTGCGGTGCGTGTTTGGTGGTCGTCAGGAGGACGACGAATAAATCTGGAACTATTACAAGTGGAATCGGTCTCCGTCTCGTCTGTGCCTCGTCTGGTAAGCAGTGGTCCACCCCCCAAGCCCGGCCCCCTACCACATTTGGCATAGTTGGCAGGATCGCCGCCACTAATACGACACCTTCCTCGGCAGGCCTGCGTTTGAAGAACCTAGAAGGACTTGGACTGTTCCTCTGTGGATTACAAGTGCCTGTGGATTACAAACACCTGTGCATTACAAATCGCTGACCTGTGGATTACAAATTGGGGATGCTGTTCTGGATCTGCGTTGCCAACAGAGGATCCGGGGAGGCACCAGATTCCGTCCAAGATGGCGGTGGTACTCCAACGCTGGGGAGAGGCCCGGGCGTTTGCAATTGTTCTGGATGGACTGGGGCCCCCTCCAACGTACCCAAAGTAGTCGTCAGGAGGACGACAAATAAATCTGAACTGTTACAAGTGGAATCGGTCTCCGTCTCATCTGTGCCTCGTCTGGTAAGCAGTGGTCCACCCCCCAAGTCCGGCCCCCTACCACACAAGGCCAGAAAATGTATACCATAGTAGGAAGAGTGCAGTGTGGCACTTCTTTGTCCAAAATCCTACTGATGAGGCAAAGCTTATCTGTGAGTAGTGCGGAAGGACTTCTAGCAGAGATAAACTCAGAAATTTGAATACCAGTTGCATGCTTAGACAGTTAATCAACATGCACTTGCAAGCGTGGACGGACTACAAAACCTCAGGTAGCACATGTGCACCTGCTCCGACTGAAGGTAGTTAGCAACGCTCCATCGCTTCCCCCACTGTAAGACCACCGCCACCACACTACCAGCACTAAATGTGGAGGTGTCGTCGCAAGGCCAAAGCATTCAGGGAATCACAATGGTTTTGCAACACAACAGTGAATCTAGGCCATCACCACCAATACCATCACCAACCCCCTCTCACTCCGTCCGGTCCACCGCTACTTCCCCCATATGCAGCTGTCCAGTCCAGCTCACCCTACCAGACACTCTGAGTAGGACAAGAAAGTACTCATCCTCTCATCCCTGTACACTGTGTTTGAATGCCTACATTGACAAACTAATCTCATTAGAGATGATGCCCTATCGTTTGGTTGAGAGCGAAGCTTTCCGTGAGCTCATGGCCTATGCTATCCCACGCTATGACCTACCCAGTCGGCACTTCTTTTCTCGAAAAGCCATCCCTGCCCTCCACCGGCATGTGAAAGACTGCATTGTCTATGTACTAAAACAGTCAGAGAGTGGAAAGGCGCACCTCACAACAGATGCATGGACCAGTAGGCATGGCCAGGGCCATTACGTGTCCATCACTGCGCAATGGATTAATGTGGTGGATGCAGGCTCCACAGGGGACAGCGGCGGTGGAACAGTGCTGCCTAGCCCACGGTATAGGAAACAGTTGGCTGTAGGCTTTCGACCCTCCTCCTCCTCCATCAGCGAAAGCTCGTCCACAGAGCGCAGTCGCATGAGCACTCCATCCGCAGCTGGTAGTGTTGCACACGAGGTGTCCCACTATCGAACAGCTAGTGGTAAGCGTCAGCAGGCTGATGATGTCTTTGGGTGACAACAGACACACAGCGGAGGTACTGGCCGACTACTTGCAGAGACAAACTGAGTCATGGCTGGGCAGTCTACATCTTGAGGAAGGCAAGGTAGTCAGTGATAACGGCCATAATTTTGTGGCAGCCATAGCCAGGGCAAAAGTCACACACATACCTTGCCTGGCTCACACTTTGAACCTGGTGGTGCAGTGCTTCCTTAAAAATTATCCGGAGTTAACATCCCTGCTCCATACGGTGCGAAGACTGTGCTTGCACATCGGTCGCTCAAACATCCACTCCACTCGTATGCATAAGCTGCAGCGATTGCTCCACCTCCCCAAGCATCGTCTAATCATAGACGTTGCAACACGGTGGAACTCCACCCTGCACATGGTTGAGAGGCTGTACGAACAGAAGCAGGCTGTAATGCATTTGTGGGAGGATACACGAGCAGGCAGTTTGAGGGAACACATGGAATTGTTGGGTGTGCAGTGGTCAAAGCTGAAAGACGTCTGTAAAGTCCTTCAGTGTTTTGAGGAATGCACATGGCTGGTAAGCGCAGACGACGCCATCATAAACATGAGCATCCCACTTATGCGTCTGCTCATGCAAAGTATGACGCACATTAAGGATCTTGCGCCTGCAGCGGAGGAGGAACAGGAGGAGGGAAGCCTTGCTGACAGTCAGCCATTGTCTGGTCAGGGAACTGTCCTTGATGAGGTGGAGGAAGAAGAGGAAGAGGAGGAGGAGGGGGATGATTATTTTGGGCAGGAGGATGCTTCTCATGGGGCAAGAGAAAATGTTGGCGTTCCAAGGTCAGGTACAGTGTTTGTGCGAGACTGTAGCGATGTGGATTTGCCAGAAAGTGCTCCTCCACCCAGCAGTGGCAGTGCATTATTGACACCTGGAACATTGGCCCACATGTGCGATTATGCCTTGCGGATCCTAAAAAGGGATCCCCGCATTGCCAAAATGATGAAGGATGACGACTACTGGCTGGCCAGCATCCTCGATCCACGCTACAAAGGCAACTTACATAACATCATGCCACAGGAGAACCTAGAGATAATATTGGCTAACAAACAAGCAACTCTGTTTGTTTGAGGCTTTCCAAGCACACAGCAGCGGTGCTGGGTCTCCCACGAGCCGTAGTGGGCACAATGGAAGAGGTGTTCGTTGTGCAAACAGCCGAAGTGGCATTGGAGACAGGGGTTTAATGACCATGTTGTGGAAAGATTTCGCAAGTACAGCTCACACGACTGCTAATACTGCATCGATTAAAAGTGACAGGAGACAGCAGTTGTCAACTATGGTTACAAACTACTTCTCCTCCCATATCGATGTTCTCCCTCACAGGTCATTCCCCTTTGACTATTGGGCCTCTAAGCTGGACACCTGGCCTGAATTGGCACACTATGCCTTACAGGAGCTCGCTTGCCCTGCTGTTAGTGTGTTATCTGAAAAAGTCTTCAGTGCTGCTGGATCAATCCTGACAGAAAAAAGGACCCTTCTGTCGACCCAAAATGTGGATGATCTAACCTTCATTAAAATGAACCATGCATGGGTTTCAAAGGATTTTGTCCCACCTTCCCCTGATGACACATAGGTTGCCAGAAAAAAGGCTTGCTTTTGTCCCCCTCTTCCTCGGACTTGCTCAATTACGCCATTTGCAGCAGCTGAATGTCAAGCCTACACATCAACATATGCCATTTTTTAAACCTTCCTAACTGGGCTGCCCACCCCCCAAGGGCTGGGGTCAACACCTGGCGCACCCAGGCAAGTGCCGTTGCTCTGAACAGGTTGATGGGTCCACTGATGGCCGACAGCACTGGCACAGGGCCCCTCATAGTACAATAGTGTCTCTGATGGTGGGGGGGCCCACTCGCCATCAAACACACCAGCGTACTATGAGGGGCCCTGTGTCAGTACCGTCGACCACGAGTGTGTCCCCCCTGCTTGGTCATGGCCACAGCACTTGCAAGTTGCAATACTTACCTCTCCCTGCTCCACCGCTGTGTAGTCTGGGCAGTTAAATCCTTCACAGGGACGGCCACTAGAAATTTGGTGTATTGATCGATGATGGTTAAGATGTAGCTATGGCCTGTCCTGCTGGCCTCTACCTTCAGATGATCAATGGCTACCATTTGTAATGGATGTCAACTTACAAGAGGATGCAGTGGTGCTTTATGATCACCTTTCACAGTTGTGACAGTCACAGACGTGTGACATTCCTGCCACCATTTTTCAATGACTCCTCTCACGCCAATCCAATAGAATCGCCTACGGCCTGTGGCTTCTGTCTTTTGTACTCCAAAATGACCAGACACATCATGATAGGCAGTGAGGACCATGTCTACATCTCTCCCTGTGATCACAATTTGATGGAGACGAGTAACGGTGATGTGATTCACGCTACTGCGATAAAGCAATCCTTTCTTCACAAAAGAACCGTTTTCGCTGTCTCCACAGACACAGTAATTGAGGGTCTGCATCGCCTCTGCAACATCTATCGGGTGTCATGATCCAGGTTGGATTATGACAGATTTTGCACAAGTAACCTTTTTTTTTCCTCTAAGCTGTTTGCTTAAAATTAGTTTTGCCCCTGGTGGCCATTAGGGTCATTACACTGTGGTTGTTTCAGTTCTAGTTTTGCCCCGGTGGCCGTTAGGGTCATTGCACTCTGGTTACTTTAGTTTAGTTGCCCCCGGTGGCCGCTAGTGTTATTGCACATGATTATGAAGCAGGTGTGATTCCCTGGCTCCTACCTATAAAGGAGTTGCAGGTGGTCTCACTCACTGTTGGTGATATTGCAAATTTCCAACCCAGTATGGTGAAGGAAGGAACTACAGAGAGGAGTTCCTTGCAGCTCAGGGGAGCTCTGGTGTAATAGCTTCAGGCGGAAGCTGAATTCAGGTGTCGAGCTTCAGGGGTGAAGCTGAACTTTGGTGTTGTACTCTGTTGCTGGGAGCAATAGCAACAGAGCAAAGCTAAGTGGTGTTTTTCCCGGTTTGTGACTTTCCTTGTGTGTGTATTAGTGCAGTAGTGGGATTA
This sequence comes from Dendrobates tinctorius, assembly GCF_039654945.1. Classification (NCBI taxonomy): domain Eukaryota; kingdom Metazoa; phylum Chordata; class Amphibia; order Anura; family Dendrobatidae; genus Dendrobates; species Dendrobates tinctorius. Next base: position 2,993,800 of record NW_027361977.1, read on the forward strand.
GTTTCTGCACCGTCCAATTCACTAGAAAGGGATAGGTGCAGGGCGAGCTAGGGATTTGAGGTATCCAGCTCGTCACCAGGTGCGGAACCTGCCTAGGGATCGTCAGGCATGTAGGGACACTGACTCAGGGGAGTGCAGGAGGTCTCCACGTCCCCGTTCCCTATTGCAGGGCCCTCCATTGTAACGGTTTCCCCAGTGTTCCCCTTAACTCTGTTTAAAGTCGCCCTGCTGGAGGCGGTGTATCCAGGGTCACGGGTGTTATAGAAATTCACCCTGCTGGAGGCGGGGTATCCAGTCACAGGTGACATTAGACCGGGAGGTTTTCCCGCGATGAGTAATTCCCAAATTTCTGCTAACACTCGACTTTCGGTCTGTACTTGTATCCATGTACGTAGTTTCCAGTAGCGGAGAGTCTGGACTGGCTTACTGAGATTGAAATATAAACGAAGATTTAAAAGAACCACAACACTGTATACTGTTGCACGCTTCAAATACCTTTCCCTTTTTCTACTTTTTAAATTCTGGTGTAATACATAGTGAGCCTGTGAGTGTCTGTGTCTCACTCCGGAAGTATAGACAGAAATTTACAATTACCCCTAGACTGGATACACCCGGTATGTACTGATACAGTACCTTTGTTAAAAAAATTTTATTACGGTATCATCCATTGTGAGTGAGCGTGTGTGGTTTACGCCTTCTATATACAGTTGTGGCCAAAAGTATTGACACCCCTGCAATTTTGTCAGATAATACTCAGTTTCTTCCTGAAAATGATTGCAAACACAAATTCTTTGGTATTATTATCTTCATTTAATTTGTCTTAAATGAAAAAACACAAAAGAGAATGAAGCAAAAAGCAAAACATTGATCATTTCACACAAAACTCCAAAAATGGGCCAGACAATAGTATTGGCACCCTCAGCCTAATACTTGGTTGCACAACCTTTAGCCAAAATAACTGTGACCAACCGCTTCCAGTAACCATCAATGAGTTTCTTACAATGCTCTGCTGGAATTTTAGACCATTCTTGTTTGGCAAACTGCTCCAGGTCCCTGATATTAGAAGGGTGCCTTCTCCAAACTGCCATTTTTAGATCTCTCCACAGGTGTTCTATGGGATTCAGGTCTGGACTCATTTCTGGCCACCTTAGAAGTCTCCAGTGCTTTCTATCAAACCATTTTCTAGTGCTTTTTGAAGTGTGTTTTGGGTCATTGTCCTGCTGGAAGACCCATTACCTCTGAGGGAGACCCAGCTTTCTCACACTGGGCCCTACATTATGCTGCAACATTTGTTGGTAGTATTCAGACTTTATAATGCCATGCACACAGTCAAGCAGTACAGTGCCAGAGGCAGCAAAGCAACCCCAAAACATCAGGGAACCTCCGCCATGTTTGACTGTAGGGACCGTGTTTTTTTCTTTGAATGCCTCTTTTTTTCACCTGTAAACTCTATGTTTATGCCCAAAAAGCTCAACTTTTGTCTCATCTGACCAGAGAACATTCTTCCAAAACGTTTTAGGCTTTTTCAGGTAGGTTTTGGCAAACTCCAGCCTGGCTTTTTTATGTCTCGGGGTAAGAAGTGGGGTCTTCCTGGGTCTCCTACCATACAGTCCCTTTTCATTCAGATGCCGACGGATAGTATGGGTTGACACTGTTGTACCCTCGGATTGCAGGGCAGCTTGAACTTGTTTGGATGTTAGTCGAGGTTCTTTATCCAACATCAGCACAATATTGCGTTGAAATCTTTTGTCAATTTTTCTTTTCCATCCACAGCTAGGGAGGTTAGCCACAGTGCCATGGGCTTTAAACTTCTTGACACTGCGCACGGTAGACACAGGAACATTCAGGTCTTTGGAGATGGACTTGTAGCCTTGAGATTGCTCATGCTTTCTCACAATTTGGTTTCTCAAGTCCTCAGACAGTTCTTTGGTCTTTTCTTTTCTCCATGCTAAATGCGGTACACACAAGGACACAGGACAGAGGTTGAGTCAACTTTAATCCATGTCAACTGGCTGCAAGTGTGATTTAGTTATTGCCAGCACCTGTTAGGTGCCACAGGTAAGTTACAGGTGCTGTTAATTACACAAACTAGAGAAGCATCACATGATTTTTTGAACAGTGCCAATACTTTTGTCAACCCTCTTTTTTATGTTTGGTGTGGAATTATATCCAATTTGGCTTTAGGACAATTCTTTTTGTGCTTTTTCATTTAAGACAAATTAAATGAAGATAATAATACCAAAGAATTTGTGTTTGCAATCATTTTAAGGAAGAAACTGAGTATTATCTGACAAAATTGCAGGGGTGTCAATACTTTTGGCCACAACTGTATACGTTGAATCGGAGATACCAATTTTTACCCTATACTCGATACAGCTTGTATCTTGTTATACAGTACCTTTGTTTGACATTTAGTATTACGGTCAAATCCATACTGAGTGAGCGTCTGAGAGTGACTACGGGACTATGTATACGGAGATTTCAATTGTACCCTATAATATATATATACTTGCTATCTTGTTATTCAGTACCTTTTTTACAACATTTTTTATTATGGTCAAACCCAGACTGAGTGAGCGTCTGAGGGTGACTCTGGAAACATATACCGAGATTTCAAATTTGGCCAACACTGTATACAGCTGTACGCTTCTGATAAAGTAACCTTTTTTGCTATTTAGATTCTGGTGTAATCCATAATGAGCCTGTGAACGTCTGTCTGTTACTCTGGAAATATATTTGGAGCTTTAAGATTACCTGTAAGGCTCCCTTTTCTGGGAGTAGGTAGACTGCTTTTAAAGCCGGAGCATCAGGAACTGTTTTTGGCTTACATTGCTGAAACAGCCTCCAGCTCTATCGCCTCCTCTTCTGAAGTTTAAAAAAATGCAAGCACTGAGTCATCAGTGCAGGCTTCTGGTCAGGAGCAACCCCTTTCCTTGTGTCCTTCACCCACACCAAAAGTAAAGGATGCGGCAGCACACACTTCAGATTACTCCATGGAGCTCTTTTCACAGACCATGCCTGGGTTAATTAAAAATGGGGCCCATCATATACTGGAGCATTCCAAATGGGGGGACATCAGACACTGGAGCAGCATCTATGGGGCCCATTATACACTGGAGCATTAGAAATGAAGCCCATTATATATGGAGCATTATTTGGGCCCATAACACACTGGAGCACCATCCATGGGGACAATCATATACTGAAGCATTCCAAATGGGGGACATCAGACACTGGAGCAGCATTTACGGGGCTCATTATACACTGAAGCATTAGAAATAGAGCCCATTATATATGGAGCATTATTTGGGCCCATAAGACACTGGAGCATCATCCATGGGGCCCATCATATACTGGAGCATTCTAAATGGGGCAGATCAGACACTGGAGCAGCATCTATGGAGCCCATTATACACTGGAGCATTACAAATGGGGCCCATTATATATGGAGCATTATTTGGGCCCATAATACACTGGAGCATCATCCATGGGGACAATCATATACTGTAGCATTATGTGGAGATTGTCATATACTGTATGGAACATTATATGTGACCAATTATTCTGTATGGAGAAATATATGGGGCTCATTATTCTGTATGGCGCACAATGTGGTGGCCATAATAGTGTATGGAGTAATATACTGTCCTTTTTTTGAGCTATTGTACAATTTAAAATAGATCAGTCATGTCATGTAAGCAGTGAAGTATGTGTCATTGTACTATACCTATATTTCTGTGGCGTATCGGAGCATCATGAGTTGTGGTATGTGTTAAAGGGGCGCACTGACACTCTTTGGCCTCCGACTTTTCCCTATAGTCGGCCGATTTCGTTCGACCCGACTTTTGCGAAAGTCGGGTTTCATGAAACCCGACTCAACCCTAAAAAAGGCAAAGTCGCTCATCTCTACTCGTAACTTCTTTATTAAAACCACTGAGCAACAGCAAAGAATCGCATCAGAAATTAAATCATCCATCTCACTTGCTTTAGACCAATTTGTTCTTTAGAGAAAGATAAAGAATCGTGAGCTTATTTTGATGGTTCAATGGCCGATTTGAAAAATGCACAATTTTAAAAATGATTATTCTTTTTTGTGAAAAAAATAAAAATAAACAAAAACAAAAAGAGTTAATTTAGCAATAAAATAATTTCTTTGATGCTCTAATCGCTTTTAACTGATGAAAAACGATATGGCGCTCACTATCAAGAATAAGAACAGACCCCACTTGTAGAACATTTATCAATCAGAAACATGTAAATCTCTTCACTTACCCTTTGGGTCATGAGGGAATGACTGCTTTCTCTCAATGCTAATGATGTGAAATACTTTATGCACTGGTCAAGTTCTGTATATGGAAGTGAAGACAGCAACTTATGCGCCTCATTCTCTATTGAATAGTTCTGTAACAATCAAGAAGTTGATATAGAATAAAATAATATAGGTATACAAGGACTAAGTTACTATACATAACACTGAATCTAATATAATAATCTATTTAATGGAATCAGTCACCAGGTTTTGGCTCCCCCATCTGAGAGCAGCATGAGGTATGAGCAGAGACCCTGATTCTAGCCACGTGTTAGTTACAGGGCTGGTTGCTGTATTTTTATTTCTTTTTATAAAATCACTGTTTTATAAGCAGCAGGAGAATTCCAGGAAACCAGATCCAAATCCAAAACTTGTCTTTATTGTAATCCATGCAAGTCATCGTATTTATTGAACATATCTTACAGGTACAACAAGTCCCAGGAAAGCGTCAGATAAGGTAAATGCGTTTCAGACCTACAGCGCAGTATTTGCTATACTGCCGATTTTGCAAATCTTTCAACCTACAAAGAATGGAGAGGTCTGTAATTTTTATTGTAAGTACACTTCAACTGAGACAGAATCTAAAAAAAAAATCTCGAAAAACACATTGTATAATTTTTACATAATTTATTGCATGAAATAAGTATCTGATCACCTACCAACCAGAAATAATTGTGGCTCTCACAGACCTGTTAGTGTTTCTGTAAGAAGCCCTCTTACTCTGCACTCATTACCTATATTAATTGCACCTTTTTGAACTCGTTTCTAGGGATTAGCGAACTTGATAGGAAAATATTCACCAATTTCATATTCAGCACCAATGTAGCACATTCAGATTCGTGTTCGGTTTCCCGAGAATTTTTACTCAAAGTGGCAAAATTCAGTCACAGTTCGGTAAATCATCGCATTTCCACTAATGCTTTTGTTAATACTTTGGCTAGGATACTGGTGCTGTATGATGAGCAGGGGGGGGGCGTGTTTGATGAGGGGAGTGGGTGTGGAGAGGTTAGAGGAGCGGTAAGCATTTTTAGTTTTCCCCCTTTACTTTATTTGTGTGAATAACAGCATCCAATCAGGGCACAGAAACCATCCACAATGTCATGACACAAGGTCTTCTGTGATTGGCTGCCTAAGTCACATGTCTCTGGTCATATAAAAAGCAGACATCTTGTTTTGCTGGCACCATTTTCACAGTGTCATATTGCAGAGAAGCTGCTCCTGATAGAGCTGCAAGTAAACTTGTCACTTAGCTAGATAGGATCTTGTCCTGTGTGAAATCGATATTCCAATATCTAACTAGATTGTCCAAAAACTGTGTGGTAGTTTCAGGAGGACCAATTAACTAAGTCTAACCATTTGTGATAAAACTGTGTTTCCACTTAAAAATCATTATGCTTAATTAGTTAATCCAAATAAAACTGTGAAAACTGTGTTTCAGAGACAAATCAGAAAGCCAGATTTCCACTTAAAAATTGTTAGGTATAACAGTGTTGTTCAGGCACAATATCTAAGAAAATAAATAGTGATTGTTCATTTAGTGACAGGTGATTGACAGCTGTGAGCCTAAGGTTGTGAAACAGCAGGTTCCAAGAGGGGAAGGCTACACACTCGTTTTCAAATCTGCCCTCACCTCTGCTAAACAGGCCTACTTCACAACTCTCGTATCTTCCCTATCCTACAATCCCAAACAGTTATTAAAAAACTTTCAACTCACTCCTCCGCCCACCACTGCCCCCTCCAACCTCCCTCATCTCTGCTGAGGACTTTGCCACACAATTCAAAAATAAGATCAACCAAACAAGGCAAGTCTTCATTGTTCAACCACCACAACCCCTTTGTATACCAGACCAATGCCCAAACCCCATAACCTCCCTTTCCAACATCACTGAAGGGGAGCTTAATCGCCTCTTCTCCAAATCACACCTCACAGCCTGTGCACTTGACCCCATCCCATCTCCTCCCCAACCTCACCACCACACATATCCAATCCCTAACCCACCTCTTCAACCGATCGTTAACGTCCGATACCTTCCCTTCTGCTTTTAAACATGCCAAAATCACGCCTATCCTTAAAAAGCCAACCCTCGACCCAACCGCTATGTCCAGCTATCGCCCAATATCACTGCTCCCATTCGCTTCCAAACTCCAGGAGCTGCACGTCCACGCTGAACTTTCCTCCCACCTCTCATCTAACTTGCTCTTTGACAATCTACAATCTGGTTTCCGCCCCCATCACTCCACTGAGACAGCCCTGACCAAAATTACTAACGACTTACTTACAGCCAAAACAAACGGACAATACTCTATACTCCTGCTTCTAGACCTGTCCTCTGCATTCTACACAGTTGACCTCTGCCTCCTACTACAGATCTTCTCCTTTGGCATCAAAGACCTCGCCCTATCCTGGATCTCCTCATACCTCTCAAACCGCACATTCAGCGTCTCCCACTCCTACACTACCTCCTCATCCCACCCTCTCTCTGTTGGAGTCCCCCAAGGCTCTGTTCTAGGACCCCTACTCTTCTCAATTTATACCCTTGGCCTGAGTCAACTCATAAAGTCCCATGGATTCCAGTACCACCTTTATGCTGATGACACTCAGATCTACCTCTCTGGCCCAGACATCACCTCTCTGCTGTCCAGAATCCCAGAGTGTCTTTCAGCCATATCATCCTTCTTCTCCTCTCGTTTCCTCAAGCTCAATGTGGACAAATCCAAACTCATCATCTTTCCTCCATCTCACAGATCTTCCTTACCTGACCTATCTATCACAATTAATGATATCACGCTTTCCCCAGTACCGGAAGTCCGCTGCCTCGGAGTAACCCTTGACTCTGCCCTGTCCTTCAAACCACATCCAAGCTCTTTCTACCTGCCTCCAGCTCAAAAATATTTCCAGAATCCTTCCTTTCCTCAACCCTCAATCTACTAAAATGCTTGTGCACGCCCTCATCATCTTCCCGCCTCGACTACTGCAACATCATTTTCTGTGGTCTCCCTGCTAACACCCTTGCACCTCTCCAGTCCATCCTTATCTCTGCTGCCCGACTAATCCATCTCTCTCCTCGCTACTCCTCCGCTTCTCCCCTTTGCAAATCTCTTCACTGGCTTCCATTCCCTCAGCGTATCCAGTTCAAATTACGAATACTGACCTACAAGGCCATCTATAACCTGTCTCCCCCATATGTCTCTAAACTACTCTTCTAATACCTTCCTTCACGCAATCTCCGATCCTCCCAAGACCTCCTTCTCTCCTCCACACTTATTTGCTCCTCACCCAGCCGCCTCCAAGACTTCTCCCGAATAGCCCCCATACTCTGGAATTCTTTGCCCCAACATGTCCGACTATCAACCACATTCGGATCTTTCAATACCAGAACTGCTGCAACCCCCCAACCTACTGTCTCCTTCCCCATCATCCTGTAGCATGTAAGCCTGAAAGGGCAGGGTTCTCTCCCCTCTGTATAAGTCTGTCATTGTAAGTTTGTTTACTATAAGTGATATCTGTAATTTGTATGTAACCCATTCTTATGTACAGCACCATGGAATCAATGGTGCTATATAAATAAATAATAATAATAATAACATACAACATGAGTTGGAAAAAACAAGGTTGTTGTGGAAGGGGGAAAAGACTTGGGGTTAGACGTGTATGTGGGTTGGGTGTTAATGTTAATAGAAGCTCAACTGAACAAACATCATCTCATCCTATTCAAAGACCACTGACAACATGTTACTGGACAGGGTACTTCACTCCCTTTTTTTGGCAGCTTCACAGAGATATGCCTTGTAGATGAGGACCAGAAAGAGCATGTGCTCCAGTGGATGGCAAGTGCTGCAGCAAGTGTGCTCTTCTCCACCTTAACATCATACACAGTACAATCCTCAGAGGTGGCACCCCAATCACCATTTTCTTCCCCTGCATCACAAATTTCCAAATGCCCAACTGACTGTGGGGAACCACAGATGGACCATTCTGCAGAGCTGTTCATACATTCTATTCCATGGGCATCAGAGGTCTGCTCCGATGAATCATAGTATACAGAGGAGGAAAGCATATGGAGTCATTCCCCAAATTTTTCCATGTTGGATCCAGGGCCAGACGAAGTAGAGTCAGAGTAGAAATCAGACCCTCGTTACCAGACGTTAACCACCAAGGGTGGAGGCGATCCCTATGAGACTCAGATAACAAAGGCACACGCAGACTGTACTATGGAAAAGGAGGAGGGTGGCTCTCAGAGTAAGGTGTGTGAGAACAGAGAGGATGACGAGGAGGTTGTAGATCCCACTTGGTGTGAACCAAGAGGTATGCAGCTGAGTAGCTTAGCACAGGAGTTGGAGGAGGATTAAGATGAGCAGGTTGTCTTAGAAATGATTCTGGATGCCCGAGGTGTGCCAAACAGGAAGCAGGAATATTGCACATGTTATGGTCATGCCCGCATCTGCACTCATATTGGGGAGCAGTTTTGGGCCATATAGAATCGGCCTATGGGTGCATGGTGAATAGTAATCCTCTCACCTACATACTGGGATATGTAGATGAACTATGCACTGTTGAGACTTGGAAACTTTCCATCGCTCGAATACTATACATGGCTTGAAAACTGATTGCTAAAAACTGGATTTCTGCAACTTCCTTGACAGGCAGAGAGGTTATTAATCAAGTTGAGTTCCTCATATCATTGGAAACAGGGGTATATCTCAAAAGGGATAGAAGTAAATATTTTGATAAATTTTGGGCTCCCTGGCATGGAGGTAACCAGCGATCAGCCTCGATAGGATCTTGTTAGATGTGCATCAGTTGCTATGGAATCATTACGCATTACGCATTGCATTTACAAATGCCAATCAGCTTTGTGCCTTTCGACTTGATTGGTCTTGACCGACCTGACTTATTCTGTTTTGTATGGTCATGTATCTATGATATGTTATTCTGAATTACAAATGTTTGGCAGGGGGGAGAGGGGTTTAAACACCTTGGATGAGAATGTGAATTGTATATGTGTAACTGTTATAAAATTAATAAAAATTTACGTGATTAAAAAAGACGAGCAGGTTACGTTGCGGCTTCCCACACAAACAAAAAGTGATGCAACTACGATAAGCACTGCATCCTCAACATCAATTCTGGCTGTGGCCAGTTACGGTCACAAAAGTGCAGTTCACAGGTGCGGCAAGGGTGGACTAGCCTGGGCGTTTTTGAGACCGCAAAGGATGACCCAACACATTATCTGCCAAATTTGCAAAAAAAAACTCGGTAGAAGCAAAAATTGCAATATTTGACAACTACATGTGCTATCAACATGCTTTAGTGTGGTAATCTCACTGCGCTAAAATGCGGACTAGCAGACCTCGCCTACCCCCAGCCATCTACCACATCTGCTGCTACTTCTTCCTCAACTGCTATGGAATTGGACATGACTGCTGTATTTGTATCTCCCAGCACAACACATCTTTCTCAATCCACCATAACATCTTCGCCTGCACTTCACTTACTGTCCAGCAGTTTGTCCTGTTGTCTGTACTCCATCCTCTCTCAGCACAGCAAGCTGTCCTCGGTCCCGCAGTTGTGGTCACGTAAAAGAATGTTTCCTACTACACATGGCAATGCTAAAAGCTTGAACTTCACCATCTTCAATCTGTTGGCGACGGAAATGCTGTCATGACCACGAGCATTATATTTCACTGAATGGGTGGTGACTCAGTGGCTGTGGGGGCAGGCAGTCAAGAGGCTGCTCTACAAGACTTTAAATTCCCAAGGGTTGCGGAACAATCCTTTGCATCTAACAGTTCCTCCACTGCTTCTGGCCCCTCCACCTCCTCTATGACCTCCACCTGTGTCCTTAACCTCTCCCTTAATCAGACATGCATTCCATCAGTGCAGATAGAATTCCCCCCACCTCTGTACTGAGCAGCCTTGGCTCACCGCAATCAGGCAGTGCTCAAATTAATATGCCTTGTAGATTGCAGTCATACAGCTAAAGAGTTGTGGACAGCTATCCAAGTCAAATCAATGGCACGGCACGGTGGAATTCCACTCTGCACATATTGCAGGGACTGTAGTAGCAGCTACGAGCCCTGGTGTCATAATTGCATAGCCTGGGCCAAATATAGTATGGACGTGATGCAAATCACGCTTGCAGAGGGGGCACAGATGAAGGACTTCTGCACCCTTCTGCACAGTTTTTAAATGACTACTAAGATGCTTAGTGCTAACAATGCCATCATCAGCATCACTATTCTAGTAATCTGCATACTGGAGCACACTTTGAACAGTCTGCGTGAGAATTTGGTGGTCCCAGAGGTAACAATATCTCAAATTTACGGACTGTCGTTGCATATGTGGGTGCCATGGGAGGGTAGATTACAGCGATTGAGGGGGGCTCATGGTACCACACACACTGTTAGTGAAGGTGCAGTAGCCAAGGTACAAATGGAGGAGGATGAGGTGATGGATACGCAAAAGTCAAGAGATGAAGAGGATAATGATCCCATCTGTGTTGTTCGTGGTTGGCGAGTGGGCACGGAGGATGCAATCTTGAGTGTTACCCCGCCACCAACACAACATGGATTTGAACCTGATGGAAGTGCACTATCTTCAACATGATGCCCAGAGTCTTAGGGTTAGAAAAAGTGCTGACTACTAGTTTGCCACTGTGTTAGATCCACGGTACAAGAGTAAATTTAGCCAGATGCTATTCCCCCTGGAAAAGGATGCGTGAATCCTGGAGTATCGAAACACGCTTGTACACAATCTTAAGGGTGGTTTTCCACAAGACAGCAGTGGGGCACACAGTGTAACATCCCAGTTCTAGACGTCCAACCCCTGGAAAGTCAAGGTGTCATCGCAAAAATATTAGCAGCAGTGTAAGTGGCATAAGCAATTTCTGTGAATCATTTCACACATTTTTTAGACCAGTCTGTGCGCCAGCAAAACAGAGTATAAGTCTGACATGTTGTGAATGACTGGAAAGAATGGTGCAGGAATATCTACAGCTAAATATCAATGACATCGGGGGGTTTGGACCCTTTTACTTTTTGGTCTTCAAAAATGGAAGACTGGTCTGAGCTTGCCTGTCACGCCTTGGAGGTTTTGGTATACCTGGGAGCAAGTGTTTTCTCAGAACATGTCTCCAGCGACGCTCGTGGTGTCCTGATGGATAAGCGCATCCAGCTGTCGCCTTAAAGTGTTAGCCACCTAGCTTTAACCAAAATGAACAAGTCATGGATCTTCAATGACTTTTGCACCCCGGTCGCAGACAGAAAAGACTAGGCGATGGTGTCGTTTTTAGTGTCCTGCATTGATCTTGCATTATTGCAGACTGTGCCACCATTGTGGTGTCTTCTGTACCTGCTGCTACTACTGCTGCTGATGTTACAAACAATTTTTTGAAATGTGGAGACTCCAAGATGGGTCTCCATATGGTTGGTTCCTTGTGGTGGAAGGTGTGTCAAATGTCTATTATAATATTTCTACTCTGTAGAAATATATGCCACTTTAGTGGTGTGTGACAATTATTTGTTTTATATGGGTTACCTGTGTAAGTAGGGCTCACAGACAAGCAGTCCTACACTTACTTTCAGTCAACTACCTGTGTTACTTCCCTTACATTTTTCTACAAATAGTACTGTATGAAACTGATGTTTGCGCCATCTGAGTGTAGCTGGAATAAAAAAATTAATTGGAGGTGTTGCATAAGGTATCAGGTCTCCCACCTAAGAAGGCTTACACTGCTCCCTTAACCATCAAGGCCTCATTGAAACTTAAATTCAAAGCTGTAAATGCTGTGCCAGACTCTGATACCTCAAGCATGGCCCATGGCTGACTGCTGCTGTTCCATTTGCAAATTTCTACTGTGGCTCACTTGATGCCACTTTTCATGGTGTCTGCCCCAAATTTTAGCTGTTTGGGAAGCTTTTTGTTACCCCTTAAGGTATTGTGTATACATTTGGTTTGGCGTCCCATTAAATCTAATGGCCTTCGGGTACAATCGGCGAACATCTAAAAGTTCGGCAAATCGAACCTTAAAAGGTTTGCTCATCTTTACTCGATACCAGGGGCAAGATTGTAGACCTGCACACGGCTGGGATGGGCTACATGACAATAGGCAAGCAGCTTGGTGAGAACGCAACAACTGTTGGCACAATTAATAGAAAAGGGAATAAACACAAGATGACTATCAATCTTTCTCGGTCTGGGGCTGCATGCAAGATCTCACCTCATAGGTTAAGTATGATTCTAAGAAAGGTCAGGATTCAGCCCAGAGGAACATGGTGAGGACCTGGTCAACGACCTGAAGAGAGCTGGGACCACAGTCTCCAACATTACAGTTAGTAATACACTACGCAGTCATAGATTAAAATCCTGCAAGGTCCTTTCCTCCCGCCAGCACATGTTGAGGCCCATTTGAAGTTCGCCAGTGACAATCTGGATGATCCAGAGAAGGCATGGAAGAAAGTGAAGTGGTCAGATGAGACTAAAATAGAACTTTTGACAGCTCCACTCACCGTGTTTGGAGGAAGAAGGATGAGTACAACCCCAAGAACACGTTCCAGTCGTGAAGCATGGTGGGGAAACATCCTACTTTTGGGATGCTTCCGTGCAAACGGGACAGGAAGGCTGCACCATATTGAAGGGAGTATGGATGGGGTCATGTATTCTGAGATTTTGCCCAAGAACCTAATTTCCTCAGTAAGAGAACTGAAGATGGGTCTTGGCTGGGCTTCCAGCATGACAATGACCCAAAACACACAGCAAGGGCAACAAAGGAGAGGCTCTGTGAGAAGCATTTCAAGGTTCTAAAGCAGCTTAGCCAGTCTCCAGAGCTGGACCCAAAAAAAAAAATCTTTGGAGGGAGCTGAAACTCAATGTTGCCCAGCTACAGCCCAGAAACCTGAAAGATCTGGAGAAAATCTGTATAGAGGAGTGGGCCAAAATCCCTGCTGCAATGTGTGCAAACTTGGTCAAGAACTAAAGGAAAAGTCTGACCCCTGTAATTGAAAACATAGGTTTCGGTACCTAATATTAAGTTCTGGTTTTCAATTGTATCAAATACCGTATATACTCGCGTATAAGCTGAGATTTTCAGCACATTTTTGGGGGCTGAAAGTCCCCCTCTCGGCTTATACGCGAGTAATATACTGGGGGTTGGCGGGGGAGCAGGGGTGTCAGAGACCATACTCACCCCCTCCTGGTGCGTCTCTGCACCCCCTGCTTCCCCCATGGTCTCGGCTCCTCAGCTGTTCCTACAGTCAGCGGTCAAGTGGTACCGCTCATTAAAGTCATGAATATGCGCATTTTCATGACTTTAATGAGCGGTACCACATGACCGCTGAATGCAGGAACAGCTGGGGCACCAAGACCATGGAAAAAGCAGGGGGTGCAGAGACCGTGCACTAGGAAAGGGTGAGTATGATGGGGGAGGACGGGGAGCAGAACAATATTTACCTGTCCCAGTTCCACCACCGGCCGCTCTGTCTTCTGCATCCTGACTGTGATGCTCAGGTCAGAGGGCGCGATGGCGTAGTCAGTGCGCACCCTCTGCTCAATGTCACTGCAGAGGACCCGAGAGACAGAGCAACGCGCATCGATGGACCGGGGACAGGTGAATATCGCCAGTGCCGGGGGTCTGAACCAGCGGCGACACCAGCACCTGGCCCCCATAGCACACCGGTGTCCCTGCCTGCTCAGGACACCGGCACTTGACCTCTAGCGATGAGAGGTGAGTATGTAATTTTTTTTTAATTGCAGCAGCAACAATATATGGGGGGTATTTATCTACTGAGCATTTTGTGGGCCACCATTACCCCTTGTGCATCAATATATAGGGGGTATATATCTATGGAGCATCTCCTTAGGCCACCATTAACCCTTGTGCAGCATTTTATGGGGGGTATTTATCTATGGAGCATTTTCTTGGGCCAACATTAACCCTTGTGCAGCATTTTATGGAGTTTATTTATCTATGGAGCAATCTAATATCCTTATATGGCAACGATACATTGATGATATCCTCCTATTATGGACAGGTTCACACAATGAATGCATCAAATTCATCAATGATCTTAATTGTAACAGCTTTAACATCAAACTTATATCTGTCACTTCAGAGAACTCAATTGACTCCTTGGTAGAGTTGAGCGAAACGGGTCGAAAAATTTCAAAAGTCGCCGACTTTTGGCAAAGTCGGGTTTCATGAAACGAAACATGAACCTAGGATGAGGTCGGCCACGAGGTCGGCGACTTAAGCGCCAAAGTCGCGTTTCAAAAGTTTGTTTTGCGCTCTTTTTCAGCCAATCAGGATCCACGGACACTGTGGGCAACGTGATGACATAGGCAGGGGTCACCACCATCTTTCAGAAGGGCATGCAAGTGATTGGCTTGCTTTGGTGGGCGTCACAGGGGGTATAAAAGGGCGTGCACGCCGACCGCCATCTTACTTCTGCCGATCTCAGTATAGGGAGAGGTTGCTGCAGATTCTGTAGGGAGAGCGTTAGGCAGGGAAGAAGACAAAAAAACTGCTTCTGCTGCTAGCGATTTGGCCTGCACAACACACCAGTCACCGTGTGTGCAGTGCAAGGGGAGGCTATATAGTGGTGTATCAGTGGTGTTGGTTGTTGGGCTGCCTTCTAAGGCTTCCTGACATTCCTGCATTGCTGTTTACCCACTGCTCCGCAAACTGCTTTTTTAAAAGCAATCCCAATTTTTTTTTTTGTCCTGCTGAGAAGAAAAAAAAACTGCTTCTGCTGCTAGCAATTTGGCCTGCACAACACACCAGTCACTGTGTGTGCAGTGCAAGGGGAGGCTATATTGTGGTGTATCAGTGGTGTTGGTTGTTGGGCTGCCTTTTAAGGCTTCCTGACAGGCTGGCATTGCTGTTTACCCACTGCTCTGCAAACAGCTTTTTTAAAAGCAATCCAATCTCCCTTATCCTCTAGTCACTTTTGTCACAGCTGTGCCATCGAGCCTGTCACATAGCGCTCTGATATTCATTGGGCCTCACACAATCCAAAAGTGTCCAGTGTCCAAAAGTGTGTGCAGAGATTCAAAATCTCCCTTATCCTCTAGTCACTTTGGTCACAGCTGTGCCATCGAGCCTGTCACATAGCGCTCAGATATTCATTGGGCCTCACACAATCCAAAAGTGTCCAGTGTCCAAAAGTGTGTGCAGAGATTCAAAATCTCCCTTATCCTCTAGTCACTTTGGTCACAGCTGTGCCATCGAGCCTGTCACAAAGCGCTCAGATATTCATTGGGCCTCACACAATCCAAAAGTGTCCAGTGTCCAAAAGTGTGTGCAGAGATTCAAAATCTCCCTTATCCTCTAGTCACTTTGGTCACAGCTGTGCCATCGAGCCTGTCACATAGCGCTCAGATATTCATTGGGCCTCACACAATCCAAAAGTGTCCAGTGTCCAAAAGTGTGTGCAGAGATTCAAAATCTCCCTTATCCTCTAGTCACTTTGGTCACAGCTGTGCCATCGAGCCTGTCACATAGCGCTCAGATATTCATTGGGCCTCACACAATCCAAAAGTGTCCAGTGTCCAAAACTGTGTGCAGAGATTCAAAATCTCCCTTATCCTCTAGTCACTTTGGTCACAGCTGTGCTATCGAGCCTGTCACATAGCGCTCAGATATTCATTGGGCCTCACACAATCCAAAAGTGTCCAGAAGTGTGTGCAGAGATTCAAAATCTCCCTTATCCTCTAGTCACTTTGTTCACAGCTGTGCCATCGAGCCTGTCACATAGCGCTCAGATATTCATTGGGACTCACACAATCCAAAAGTGTCCAGTGTCCAAAAGTGTGTGCAGAGATTCAAAATCTCCCTTATCCTCTAGTCACTTTGGTCACAGCTGTGCTATCGAGCCTGTCACATAGCGCTCAGATATTCATTGGGCCTCACACAATCCAAAAGTGTCCAGAAGTGTGTGCAGAGATTCAAAATCTCCCTTATCCTCTAGTCACTTTGTTCACAGCTGTGCCATCGAGCCTGTCACATAGCGCTCAGATATTCATTGGGACTCACACAATCCAAAAGTGTCCAGTGTCCAAAAGTGTGTGCAGAGATTCAAAATCTCCCTTATCCTCTAGTCACTTTGGTCACAGCTGTGCCATCGAGCCTGTCATATAGCGCTCAGATATTCATTAGGCCTCACACAATCCAAAAGTGTCCAGTGTCCAAAAGTGTGTGCAGAGATTCAAAATCTCCCTTATCCTCTAGTCACTTTGGTCACAGTTGTGCCATCGAGCCTGTCACATAGCGCTCAGATATTCATTGGGCCTCACACAATCCAAAAGTGTCCAGTGTCCAAAAGTGTGTGCAGAGATTCAAAATCTCCCTTATCCTCTAGTCACTTTGGTCACAGCTGTGCCATCGAGCCTGTCACATAGCGCTCAGATATTCATTGGGCCTCACACAATCCAAAAGTGTCCAGTGTCCAAAAGTGTCTGCAGAAATTCAAAATCTCCCCTGTCCTATAGACACCTTGTACCTTGTTTTACATTACTATATAGTTTGTTGGATTTTGTCTACATTTCTACCAAAAATGAGGAAGGCTGGTGGAAGAGGCCGTGGAATTGGGCGGGGATTGGCAGCTGGTAATGATGGTGTTGGTGGTGGATCTGATGGTAGTGGCAAGAGCAAAATAGGACCGAATGCAGGAGGTGTTGAGCCTGCGTCATCGTCTGGCTACATAAGGCCTCGAACGCTTAGTTTTCTAGGAGTTGGCAAACCGCTTTTAAAGCCAGAACATCAGGAAAAAGTTTTGTCTTACATTGCTGACTCAGCCTCCAGCTCTATCGCCTCCTCTTCTTCAGTTGTAAAAAGTAAAAGCACTGAGTCGTCATTGGAGGCTCATGTTCATGAACCACACCTTTCCTTGTGTCCTTCACCCCAACCAAGATTGAAGGATGACGCAGGCCATACTACTGATTACTCCATGGAGCTGTTTTCACATACCATGCCTGGATTATCAAGTGAAATGGTGAATTACCCAGGCCAAGATGAATCTGACATGGAGTGCACTGATGCACAGCCGCTGATGGATGATTCTGCTGGTACATTCACTCAGAGCACTACATTGTCCTCGCAGTGTACAGAGCCAGATTCTGACCCTGATGAGACTCAGGTGCCCCTTCCCGCACACTATACCACCATACACGGTGACACAGAGGAAGGTGCACATGACATAGAAGAGGAGGTGATGGATGACCCAGTTGTTGACCCAGATTGGCATCCATTGGGGGAAGAGGGTGCTGCTTCCAATAGCTCAGATGAGGAGCATCCACAGCAGACATCGACATCGCAACAGCTGTTATCTGGCAGGCCCGGAGCACTCCAAAGACAGGTTCCAAACATCAAAAGAGTTGCTGGATAGCTTGTCCAAAGGGTCAAAAGATCACAGCGTGCTAGGCCGCAAAATGTCTGCCAAAGTAGGAAGAGTGCAGTGTGGCACTTTTTTGAACAAAATCCTCATGATCAGGCCAAGGTTATCTGTAAGAAGTGCGCAAAGACCTTTAGCCGAGGGAAAAATCTGAAAAATTTGAATACCAGTTGCATGCTTAGACATTTAACCAGCATGCACTTGCAAGCGTGGACACAACACCAAACCTCAAGTGCCACATGTGCAACTGATCACAACGAAGGTAGTCAGCAACGCTACATTGTTTCCCCCACTGTAAGCCCACCGGTTAGCACAGCAGCAAATGTTGAGGTGTCGTTGCAAGGCCACAGCAGTCAGGGAATCCCACTGTTATATCAACGAAAGACTGATTCTAGGCCATCAGAAAGAACACCAACTCCATCACCATCATCAACCCTCTCTCAGTCCGCCCTGTCCACCGCTACTTCCACCATATGCAGCTCTCAAGTCCAGCTCACCCTCCCAGACACTATGAGTAGGTCAAGAAAGTACTCAGTCTCTCATCTGCGTACACTGGGTTTGAACGCCCACATTGCCAAACTAATCTCGTTTGAGATGATGCCCTTTCGGTTGGTGGAAAGCACAGCTTTCCGCGAACTCATGGCCTATGCAGTACCATGCTATGACCTACCCAGTCGCCACTTCTTCTCTCGCAAAGCCATCCCAGCCCTCCACCATCATGTGAAAGACCGCATTGTCCATGCACTCAAGCAGTCAGTGAGCGGAAAGGTGCACCTCACAACTGATGCATGGTCCAGTCGGCATGGCCAGGGCCGTTACGTGTCCATCACTGCGCACTGGGTTAATGTGGTGGATGCAGGGTCCACAGGGGACACCGGTGGTGGGACAGTGCTGCCTAGCCCACGGTATAGGAAACAGTTGGCTGTAGGCGTTCGACCCTCCTCCTCCTCCTCCAGAAGCGAAAGCTCGTCCACAGAGCGCAGTCGTACGAGCACTCCATCTGCAGCTGCCACTGTTGCACACGATGTGTCCCCCTATCGAGCAGCTAGTGGAAAGCGTCAGCAGGCTGTGTTGCAGATGATGTGTTTGGGCAACAGACACACCGCCGAGGTGCTGGCCGAGTACTTGAAGCGACAAACTGAGTCATGGCTGGGCAGTGTACATCTTGAGGCAGGCAAGGTAGTTAGTGATAACGGCCGTAATTTTGTGGCAGACATAGCCCTTTCAAAACTCAGCCACATACCTTGCTTGGCTCACACCTTGAACCTGGTGGTGCAGTGCTTCCTCAAAAATTATCCGGAGTTAACAGCCCTGCTCCAGAAGGTGCGAAGACTGTGCGCACACATCCGCCGG
Source organism: Dendrobates tinctorius (assembly GCF_039654945.1). Classification (NCBI taxonomy): domain Eukaryota; kingdom Metazoa; phylum Chordata; class Amphibia; order Anura; family Dendrobatidae; genus Dendrobates; species Dendrobates tinctorius. The sequence continues at coordinate 3,012,848 of NW_027361977.1, forward strand.
TCGCCTGTACACTCCGTTCGTATGCAGAAGCTGCAGCGATTGCTCCACCTTCCCAACCACCGCCTCATTATCGACATTGCAACAAGGTGGAACTCCACCCTGCACATGGTGGAGCGGCTGTGCGAGCAGAGGCAGGCCATAATGCATTTGTGGGAGGATACACGGCCAGGCACTTTGAGAGCAGACATGGAGTTGACAGGTGTGCAGTGGTCGAAGCTGAAAGACCTCTGTAAAGTCCTTCAGTGTTTTGAGGAATGCACACGGCTGGTAAGCGCAGACGACGCCATCCTAAGCATGAGCATCCCACTTATGCGTCTGCTCATGCAAACTTTGACGCACCTTAAGGAGCAGGCGTCTGCAGCCAATGTTGATGAGGAGGAAGAGGAGGAGGGAATCCTTGATGACATTCAGCCATTGTCTGCTCAGGGACCTCGCCTGGACGAGGTGGAGGAAGAAGAGGAGGAGGAGGAGGATGATGGGGATAATTACTTAGGGGAGGAGGATGCATCTCGTGGGGCAAGTGAAAATGTTGGCGTGGCAAGGTCTGGTACAGGGTTTGTGCGTGACTGGAGGGATGTGGATTTGCCAGAAAGTGCTCCTCCAACCAGCACTAGCAGTGCATCATTGACACCGGGAACATTGGCCCACATGTCAGATTATGCCTTGCAGATCCTAAAAAGGAACCCACGCATTGCCAAAATGATGAACGATGACGACTACTGGTTGGCCAGCATCCTGGATCCACGCTATAAAGGCAAATTACAAAACATCATGCCACAGGAGAACCTTGACCTAATATTGGCTAATAAACAAGCAACTCTGGTAAATCGGTTGCTTGAGGCATTCCCAGCACACAGCAGCGGTGATGGTTCTCACACGAGCCGTACGGGCCGGGGGCAGCTTGGCAGAGGTGTTCGTGGTGCACACAGCAGAAGTGGCGTTGGAGACAGGGGTTTCATGACAATGTTGTGGACTGATTTTTCAAGTACCGCTCACACAACTGGTAATACTGCATCGATGGAAAGTGACAGGAGACAGCAGTTGTCAACTATGGTTACAAACTACTTTTCCTCCCATATCGATGTTCTCCCACACAGGTCATTCCCCTTTGACTATTGGGCCGCTAAACTGGACACCTGGCCTGAATTGGCACAATATGCCTTACAGGAGCTCGCTTGCCCAGCTGCAAGTGTGCTATCGGAAAGAGTCTTCAGTGCAGCTGGATCAATCCTGACAGAAAAAAGGACCCGTCTGTCAACCCAAAATGTGGATGATCTAACCTTCATTAAAATGAACCACGCATGGGTTTCCAAGGATTTTGTCCCACCTTCCTCTGATGACACATAGGGTGACAGAAAAATGGCTTGCTTTGGTCCACCTCTTCCTGGGACTTGACCTATTTCACCTTTTGCATCAGCTTAATGTCCAACATCAACATATGCCACTTTCTAAAACTCCCTAACTGTGCTGCCTCCCCCCCCATGGCCGGGGTCACCACCTAGCGCAAGACACCGTGCGAGTGCCGTTGCCCTGGACAGGTGGGTAGGCCGACTCTTGGGCGCGGGCACTGGTACAGGGTCCTTCATAGTGCAATCAAGTGTCTCTGACGGTGCTGGTGCACACCCGCCGTCAGACACACCGCCGTACTATGAGGGGCCCAGTGCCAGTACCGACGCCCATGAGTGGGCCCCCCTTGCTTGGGCAGGGCCCCAGCATTTGCAATCTTTACCTCTCCCTGCTCCTCCGCTGTGTAGTCTGGGCCGTCAAATCCAAACTGTGCCTGACACCGTCTGAGCCTGCCTCCTGATGTATAGACATATATTTTGAATGTGTACGCTATCCATACATGTTATCCGGGGAAACGGTACCCTTTCTAACCTTTGTGCAATCACGTGCAATCCATACTGGGCCTAACACCGTCTGAGCCTGCCTCCTGAGACATATATTTTGAATGTGTACGCTATCCATACATGTTATCCGGGGAAACGGTACCCTTTCTAACCTTTGTGCAATCCATACTGGGCCTAACACCGTCTGAGCCTGCCTCCTGAGACATATATTTTGAATGTGTACGCTATCCATACATGTTATCCGGGGATACGGTACCCTTTCTAACCTTTGTGCAATCACGTGCAATCCATACTGGGCCTAACACCGTCTGAGCCTGCCTCCTGAGACATATATTTTGAATGTGTACGCTATCCATACATGTTATCCAGGGATACGGTACCCTTTCTCACCTTTGTGCAATCACGTGCAATCCATACTGGGCCTAACACCGTCTGAGCCTGCCTCCTGAGACATATATTTTGAATGTGTACGCTATCCATACATGTTATCCGGGGAAACAGTACCCTTTTTAACCTTTGTGCAATCACGTGCAATCCATACTGGGCCTAACACCGTCTGAGCCTGCCTCCTGAGACATATATTTTGAATGTGTACGCTATCCATACATGTTATCCGGGGATACGGTACCCTTTCTAACCTTTGTGCAATCACGTGCAATCCATACTGGGCCTAACACCGTCTGAGCCTGCCTCCTGAGACATATATTTTGAATGTGTACGCTATCCATACATGTTATCCGGGGAAACGGTACCCTTTCTAACCTTTGTGCAATCACGTGCAATCCATACTGGGCCTAACACCGTCTGAGCCTGCCTCCTGAGACATATATTTTGAATGTGTACGCTATCCATACATATTATCCGGGGAAACGGTACCCTTTCTAACCTTTGTGCAATCACGTGCAATCCATACTGGGCCTAACATCGTCTGAGCCTGCCTCCTGAGACATATATTTTGAATGTGTACGCTATCCATACATGTTATCCGGGGATACGGTACCCTTTCTAACCTTTGTGCAATCACGTGCAATCCATACTGGGCCTAACACCGTCTGAGCCTGCCTCCTGAGACATATATTTTGAATGTGTACGCTATCCATACATGTTATCCGGGGATACGGTACCCTTTCTAACCTTTGTGCAATCACGTGCAATCCATACTGGGCCTAACACCGTCTGAGCCTGCCTCCTGAGACATATATTTTGAATGTGTACGCTATCCATACATGTTATCCGGGGATACGGTACCCTTTCTAACCTTTGTGCAATCACGTGCAATCCATACTGGGCCTAACACCGTCTGAGCCTGCCTCCTGAGACATATATTTTGAATGTGTACGCTATCCATACATGTTATCCGGGGAAACGGTACCCTTTCTAACCTTTGTGCAATCACGTGCAATCCATACTGGGCCTAACACCGTCTGAGCCTGCCTCCTGAGACATATATTTTGAATGTGTACGCTATCCATACATGTTATCCGGGGATACGGTACCCTTTCTAACCTTTGTGCAATCACGTGCAATCCATACTGGGCCTAACACCGTCTGAGCCTGCCTCCTGAGACATATATTTTGAATGTGTACGCTATCCATACATGTTATCCGGGGATACGGTACCCTTTCTCACCTTTGTGCAATCACGTGTAATCCATACTGGGCGTGAGAACGGCTGGCGAGCTGTTAAGCAAGCTACAGCACCTGTGGTTTGCACACGTAAGTTTTTCATTTTTTCAGGAATGACGGTTAGGCCTAATTCCGGAACTGCGGTTGACCTGCACTTACTGGGAAATCATTGTTTGCGGGTAATAATTGTAATCAGTGATCCCCATCACTAACGTTGTTCAGCGGGTTATCTGCACCTGTAAGCGACAAACGCTGGCCTTTTCAGTGTAGCGCACATGCAGCCACGGACATGTAAGGGCATGACACACCAGTTATTGGCCAATCTCATGTGCCAGAGCCTCACGTGTCCCTCTAGTAAGCCGGACTCGGACCGCGGGGCATGACGGAGTCTCGTTCGTTAACGGAATTAAGCTTGCAATGTGTGCATCTGCTCTGTAGCTGGCATGGTTGAGGTTTCCCAGGTGGAGTCGAATTTAACCGTAGGCTCCACTCCTGGTGGTGCCCTTCTGGACATTCCTTTAAGGTTCAGCTTTGCAACCATACTGCCCACGTAAAACAAACACTTTGCCTTCATGAACGCTGTTTGGAGGGTCATGACTCGTGGGAATAATGCCGCCCAATCAGTTAACCTGCTAGAGAGATCCTTCGTTGCTCCCAAGCATGACATCACACTCCCTAGGAAGAAGGTAATGCCACTGTGGCGACCGTACTCCTGGGGGCGACACAAGTGCACTGATGCCCAGCCACTGCTCGATGAATCTGCTGGTACATTGACCCAGACCACTACATTCCCCTCGCACGCTACACGACCTGAATCTGACCCTGATGAAACTCAGGTTACCCTTCCCATATACAGTTCCATCTTACACGGTGACAAAGAGGAAGCTGCAGATGAAAGTGCAGGTTCGGCCCACCCGCCATCAGACACACCACCGTACTATCAGGGGCCCTGTGCCAGTGCCGTCGCCAACGAGTGGGCCCCCCCTGCTTGCCCAGGATCACAGCACTTGCAAAGTTGAAATACTGTGCAGTGAGATGGAAGATGGGGACGACGAGGAATACAGACAAGTACAGGGATTCCCTAGCGAGGAGACTTATTTGATTGTTTTCAATGTTGGGACAGCAATTTTTGGGGAGCACTATACTCTGGAGAATGATAGATGGGGCCCACCATACACTGGAACATTCCAAAGGTGGACATCAGACACTGGAGCAGCATTTACAGGGCCCATTATACACTAGAGCATTAGAAATGGGGCCCATTATGTTTGGAGCATTATTTGGGCCCATAAGACAGTGGAGCTTCATCCATGGGGACCAACATATACTGTAGCATTATGTGGAGCTCATCATATACTGTTTCAAACATTATATGGGACCAATGATTCTGTATGGAGAAATAGATGGGCCTCGTCATGAGATGTAAAAAGTGAGGTATTTTTCATTGTACTATACCGCTATTTCTCTGCCGTATCGGAGCATGATGAGTTGTGGTATGTGTTAAAGGGGCGCTCTTTCGCCCAGGGCACATGAAAACCTGCAGACAGCCCTCCCCCCCCACAACTTTAGCCAAATAACCCCCATTTTTCAGTGCGTAACTTGTATTATGAAGTTAATTAAGGTTGACAAGCTTAAGTAAGAAGAATTGATGCTTTTGGCATTCAAATGGGCACTATAGGTGTGTTTCCTGTCCTCCTCTCACTGCCGACTTTTATTCCCCATTGACTTACATTGGGTTTCGTGTTTCGGGACGACCCCGACTTTTCCCTATAATCGGACGATCTTGCTCGACCCGACTTTTGGAAAAGTCGGGTTTCAAGAAACGAAACGCGACCCTAAAAAACCAAAAGTCGCTCAACTCTACTCCTTGGGCATTAGTCTGTCAATTGACAACTATCGGATAACCTGCAGAGTTTTTCGTAAAACGACAGCTACGAACAGTGTTCTACATCACACAAGCTTCCATTCCCAACATCTGAAAAATGGGATCCCAAAAGGTCAATTTCTCCGTGTGGGGAGAAACTGCAGTTCTAACGCGGAGTTCATCACACAAGCGAGGGATCTTACCACTCGGTTCAAACACAGTGGCTATCCACAAAAAATGATCTCAAAAGCAAACCAACATGCCCTCAGCAAGGACAGACTCAGGTTATTTACTAAAACGGTAAGTGAACCTGTTCAATCCTTACCTCTGATCACCACATTCAACAACCAGTGGTATGATGTCCGAGAACGAGTAACTGGGACATTCTCTTGAGTGATACAAATATCACCTCCTTTGTTTCCACTAGGCCCAATCTTTGGCTCGGAGGGCTAAAAATCTGAAAGACGATCTATGCCACAGCCACTACCAAAGACCGACTACTAAACTAAATCGGAGCACGAAAATCTTTGGGTCTTATTCCTGTGGTAATTGTAACATATGTCAGTTTATGATAGCGCAGGATGGTTATTCAATTTCAACTTTGTCTTTTCAGATCCGCCCCAAGGAATTCTTTAATTGCAAGTCTCAGAATCTTGTATATGCAATTTTGTGTGATTGCCCCAAAATCTACATAGTACAGACAACACAGGAAATAAGGAGAAGGATGCAACAACATTTATCTAACATCTCTACAGCCCATAAGGACCGGGAAAAGAACAAAACTTTATCCTCAGTGGCTTCACATTTTTTGGATGTACATCATGGCAAGGTCTCTGGCTTCAAGGTCATGGGCCTTGAAAGTGTTCACATAAACATTAGGGGGGAAATATCACAAATATCCTCCTTCACTGTGAAACTAAATGGATTTATGAACTTCAAAGTCGATCCCCAAAAGTGCTTAATGAAGACTTACTGTTTACAGGCTTCTACAAATAATGATGACTTTGTTATGATACAGGAAAGATGTATATCTTTGCACCGTGTTAGCCAGTAGATAGAAAAATATTCAGAATTGAGAGTCCTCAGTGGTTGATACCTTTTAATGGCTAACTGAAAAGATGGTAACAAATTGCTAGCTTTCGAGACTACTCAGGTCTCTTCATCAGGCTTTGACAGTTTTTGTGTTAGTCAATGCCTGATGAAGATACCTGAGTAGTCTCGAAAGCTTGCAATTTGTTATGAACGTTTTCTTGGAAGTTTTTTTTTTAAATTATGTATTTGACTTGGTTGCATCTTCCTTGGGGGGGGTGGGGACAGTGCGCCCCTTTGTTAGTTGTAACTTGGTATGACAATTGATGTGTCATTTAAATGTCCATTTGACATATCTCGGTATCTTATACAAAAAAGGAAAAGGAAAAACTTTTTGACAACTGGTATGGGACAATATAAAAAGGATGAATGGTTGGTTTGTTTCTTTAATGTACACCTACAACAATCAATAATCTATAGTTTATGGTGTTGCATTTGGTGACTATCGGCTCTCTTACTGTGGTGACACTGATAGAATCTATATATTTTAGTAAACCTTGTTACCTATAAATACAAGCAGGTTTCTTCATGCTACGAATCTTTTACATGCTCATCTGGGTATGTTATGCTTACTGGGATATCGGACATGATACTTGGCAGAATTGGGTTTTGCCAATTTTTATATACTTTGACACACCCTTCACCTTTCATGTTCATAATATTTTCTTAAGAAATAAACATTTTGAAACTGAAGATCTGTTTAAGGGGTTTGATACATACAGTAATACCTGATCTTAAGCTCCTCTTTGCTTTATTTGGTTGTTTTTTGACCATATTAAGAGAATATATGACAATACCAAACTAGGCTCAGCCCTCTTTGTGTGTCCAAATATGATATAACTATTTCAACACACAGGAGAATGTTCCTATACACCCCAAGTGGTTGATTAATTACAATGTGAATTCTCTCTCTTTTCTCCAATTTGGAGTATGATGGCTATATACTGCATGTATACTCGCAAGTAAGCACTTTCTGTCATCATCCATTGTTTTCGCTTATTGCAACTTTTTGGCTATGTGACATAACTAAGCAATGACAGGGGGATCCCCCTTTATATTGCTAGAGGTTTGACAGCAATGATATATTCTTCATCTTATACTGTGATTTTTCTTGCGCCGCATACTTACTATCATTTATTTGGTAAAACATTTTTACTGGAATATAGTGCTCCAGCTTTGATGTGTAACATCAAACCCAGCTGCTTTTGACATGCTCCTTCAATAGCATGTATTGAGACACAGGTGCTGTTATAATGCTTTATCGATATGATAGCATTTAATAGCAGGGCTTTTGTTATTTTTACCTTGCACATGCGTAATTTCCCCTTAATGTGCCAGCTGGTACCCTACCATACTATGTATCAGAGGTGATTGCATTCTCGGCCGTCATACTACCAATATGATATGTATATTGTAAATATATTACAAATAAGCATTTTTTACTGTGGTTTAACTCTCTTGCTTTCTGTAACCGTTAGCTATGTTATGGAAATGTTAGCTACTACTTTTTCTTCTCAATTGCACTTAATTAGGTGGGGCATGTCTCACCATGACTAACTTATTGTCTTGTGTCTGATTTGGACACAATGGACTATCTCTAGAAAAATACAAAAGAAAGAAAGAAACCCCTCCACACATATTCCTAAAGGTCTGATAGCAATGGTGCGTTCCATAATCTATACTGTGATTATTATTGTGCTGCTTGCCCTTTATTATTCTTGGGTAAATATCTCATACTGGGAATCAGCGTTCCAGCCTCATATAACCATCAGCTGTCTAGCGCAACATCCAGCTACTCTTTACTTGTTTTTGTAGCTGCTTGTATTGACACTTCCACACATGCGCTGTTGCCTTGCTTCACGGATATGATAGCATCCAAAAGCAAGGCTTTCGTCATCTTCATCTTGCGTATGCACAGTTCTTTTCAATGTGCCGACTGGCACATCACCTTACTACATATTCTTGTGACTGCGCACTTGCACTCCCGGCCATCATTTTGCCACCCCCGATGTAATTTCCGGTTTCTCCGGCTGGCGTTTCCCACAGCTGATAATGATTCTTCAGTTTTGGTATGTCTGTTTAAATGTAGGGGTGTACTTGAGCCGCTATATCTGACACGCGTTGGGTTCTCATGCCCTGCGGACCTCCGGCATTTCCTTTGGCATATTGTGTTCATTAGGCTCCGCTTGGATTTGCTATCTATGGGGTGGCATGTTCAGCTACAATGGGTTTGGCATTATTGTTAGTCTACTGAGACATTTAACTTATGTGCACTTGTTGCCTACTGCCTCATTACGATCAGATCTACTATTTAAGGATATGCCATTGCATTTTCTCAGTACATTGAGCTTGTCTCTTCCATGCTTGTAGCACTTTGCTTGGAGTAATAAGATAAATCCTAGTTATGAACAGAATCCCTATTTATAAGGGGTGATATTTACTCCCCTTCTTTTGATATCCCCACCAGGTGCCAAACAAAATAATTTTTCTGTTTGACTAGGGTAATCTTAATGATACACACCTTTTAATGATTTATACACAGCTGTTGTTTACATATATATATTAGAATCTGTTCTGTTTGTGACTATCCACCATTTTCTTGTAGTGTTCTGGCTGCTGGTATTTTTCCCCTGATGCTGGGTTTGTCTTGGGTCAGGTGATTGTATCACCCTTTATTAACCTGCAACCTGTCTCCCATTCCTTGCTGGACAACAGTGTTAATCCGCTTGAAGTCTGGCTTGGAGCCTTGCTTTGCCTTCTGTGTGCTTAATTAGTGCAGTTCTGGGACCTCTGGTTCTGCTAGTGTTAGTTTCTGTTTTCAGTATGTAGAGGTTGCCAATGAAGGTAGTTGGGTAGGTTGTTGGTAGTTGGCATCCTACTGGTCAGCGGAATGGCGCCCCCGCTCCACGACTGTTATCATTATTAATTCTTTTGCCACATATGCTGACAATTGGGTAGTGGCATGATTGATACCTTCCATGTATTTGTTGTATTGACTTGCTATCCTTGCAAATGACTTGCAAATCAGCTAATCAGGGATTACAAGGGATAGCCGTCATGGAGCGGGGGCGCCATTCCGCTGACCAGTAGGGTGCCAACCTCCGCTGACAGGAGGTTTTCAGATATAGGGGGAACAGTTTAGTCAGGTACTCATCTGTTTTACTTAGTAACATAGTAACATAGTTATTAAGGTTGAAGGGAGACTTTGAGTCCATCTAGTTCAACCCATATCCTATCCTAACATGTTGATCCAGAGGAAGGCAAAAAAAACCCATGTGGCAACAGTAAGCTTCACATTGGGGAAAAAAATTCCTTCCCGACTCCACATACGGCAATCAGACTAGCTCCCTGGATCAACGCAATATTAAGGAGACTAGTGTATATACCCTGTAATATTATACTTTTCAAGAAAGGCATCCAGTCCCTTCTTAAATTTTAGTAGTGAATCACTCATTACAACATCATATGGCAGAGAGTTCCATAGTCTCACTGCTCTTACAGTAAAGAATCCGCGTCTGTGAGTATGCTTAAACCTTCTTTCCTCCAGACGTAGAGGATGCCCCCTTGTCCCCGTCACAGGTCTAAGAGTAGAAAGATCATTAGAAAGGTCTTTGTATTGTCCCCACATATATTTATACATTGTAATAAGATCACCCCTAAGCCTTCGATTCTCCAAACTAAATAACCCCAATTGTAATAACCTGTCTTGGTATTGCAGACCCCCTAGTTCCCTAATAACCTTGGTCGCTCTTCTCTGCACCCGCTCCAGTTCAGCTATGTCTTTCTTATACACCGGAGACCAGAACTGTACACAGTATTCTAAGTGTGGTTGCACTAGTGACTTATATAGAGGTAAAATTATGTTCTCCTCATGAGCATCTATGCCTCTTTTAATGCATCCCATTATTTTATTTGCCTTTGCAGCAGCTGCTTGACTCTGGCCACTAAATGTGAGTTTGTCGTCCACCCATACACCCAGGTCTGTTTCAATGACAGTTTTGCCCAGTGTTTTACAATTAAGCACATAATAATAAATCTTGTTTGTTCTACCCAAGTGCATGACCTTACATTTATCCCCATTAAAGCTCATTTGCCATTTATCAGCCCAAGCTTCTAGTTTACATAAATCCTCCTGTAATATAAAATTGTCCTCCTCTGTATTAATTACCCTGCAGAGTTTAGTGTCATCTGCACATATTGAAATTCTACTCTCTATGCCCCCTACAAGGTCATTAATAAATATGTTAAAAAGAAACGGGCCCAAAACTGACCCCTGTGGTACCCCACTGCTAACCGTGACCCAGTCCGAGTGTGCTCCATTAATAACCACCCTTTGTTTCCTATCCCTGAGCCAGCTCTTAACCCACCTACACATATTTTCCCCTATCCCCATTGTTCTCATTTTATGTATCAACCTTTTGTGTGGCACCATATCAAAAGCTTTTGAAAAGTCCATGTACACCACGTCCACTGCATTCCCTTGGTCCAGTCCGGAACTTACCTCTTCATAAAAGCTTATCAGATTAGTCTAACAGGAACGGTCTCTTGTAAGCACTTGTCACTTTATTGTTTGTGTCATTAGTACTGTTTTGCACACTATTTCTTTGTTGCCTACCCAACTACCTTCATTGGCAACCTCTATATGCTCCTTTCCTGGGCAACTGAGTGACTGTTTGATGAACCAGCCCAGGGATGTTTAGGAGTTTTAGGGTCAGCCTCCGTGGAGCGGGGGCGCCAATCTTGATTGTGTTTTAGGGTGCCAACCTCCACTGTTAGGTAGTTTGGAATCTGGGATCCCATTTTAGGGCCATAGTAAGCAGCACGGTTGGTTGTTTTTCTGTGTGGTATTGTCTTGATTAATATAGTTACACTAAAGGTAAATTTTTATTGGATATAATGTTAATATAAGGTTCCTGTTCAGCACATTTGATTTTTTTGACCTTATTCTTCTATATTTGATTTACATTTTTAGTTAGTTTGGAACTAGTGAGTTGTTAGGTCCCCTGGTCCTTGTGTGGCCAGATCCTGTATGTGAACCCCTGGTCCTTGTGTGGCCAGTGCCTGAACCTGTCTCCTCTTGTCCGTGTGTGGTCAGTACCTTAAGCCAAACCCCTTGCCTAGCCAGTGCCCACACCTGCTTCCTTAGTCTGTGTGTGGCCAGTATCTGAATCCTGAAACTGCATCCGGCGGTGTTCTGGCTGAACCTAAAACTGTTCCTGAGATCCGTGTGTCTGTCCATGTATCTATCCTAGTACTCAGCGTTCTCTGGACTGTTTTACCAGTCTCCGAATCCAGCCTGGTCTGTGACTTCATGTCAGTATCTACCATAAAATAGAAAGAACAGCATCCAATCCGGGTGAAAAACAAAAAGTGACTTCTTTATTTGCCAAAATGCAACTTTTCGACCATGCAAGGTCTTTTTCAAGCATACACCATATTGAAAATGGCAGCCTTATATAGTGAGTGGATACCAATCCAGAAATCACCCATAAGGTACTGCCCATGTATATCAAATATGTACAGCTCAATAAAAACATTAATTATACACAATCAATGCAAATATATTACATTCAGTGCAGCATCCGATTCAATACATTTTTCAAAATACGTGAGTAATATACCGGGGGTTGGCGGGGGAGCAGGGGTGTCAGAGACCATACTCACCCCCTCCTGGTGCGTCTCTGCACCCCCTGCTTCCCCCATGGTCTCGGCTCCTCAGCTGTTCCTGCAGTCAGCGGTCAAGTGGTACCGCTCATTAAAGTCATGAATATGCGCATTTTCATGACTTTAATGAGCGGTACCACATGACCGCTGAATGCAGGAACAGCTGGGGCACCAAGACCATGGAAAAAGCAGGGGGTGCAGAGACCGTGCGCTAGGAAAGGGTGAGTATGATGGGGGAGGACGAGGAGCAGAACAATATTTACCTGTCCCAGTTCCACCACCGGCCGCTCTGTCTTCTGCATCCTGACTGTGACGCTCAGGTCAGAGGGCGTGATGGCGTAGTCAGTGCGCACCCTCTGCTGAATGTCACTGCAGAGGACCCGAGAGACAGAGCAACGCTCATCGATGGACCGGGGACAGGTGAATATCGCCAGTGCCGGGGGTCTGAACCAGCGGCGACACCAGCACCTGGCCCCCATAGCACACCGGTGTCCCTGCCTGCTCAGGACACCGGCACTTGACCTCCAGCGATGAGAGGTGAGTAGGTAATTTTTTTTTAATTGCAGCAGCAACAAAATATGGGGGGTATTTATCTACGGAGCATTTTGTGGGCCACCATTACCCCTTGTGCATCAATATATAGGGGGTATATATCTATGGAGCATCTCCTTGGGCCACCATTAACCCTTGTACAGCATTTTATGGGGGGTATTTATCTATGGAGCATTTTCTTGGGCCAACATTAACCCTTGTGCAGCATTTTATGGAGTTTATTTATCCGTGGAGCAATCTAATATCCTTATATGGCAACGATACATTGATGATATCCTCCTATTATGGACAGGTTCACACAATGAATGCATTAAATTCATCAATGATCTTAATTGTAACAGCTTTAACATCAAACTTATATCTGTCACTTCAGAGAACTCAATTGACTCCTTGGGCATTAGTCTGTCAATTGACAACTATCGGATTACCTGCAGAGTTTTTCGTAAAACGACAGCTACGAACAGTATTCTACATCACACAAGCTTCCATTCCCAACATCTGAAAAATGGGATCCCAAAAGGTCAATTTCTCCGTGTGGGGAGAAACTGCAGTTCTAACGCGGAGTTCATCACACAAGCGAGGGATCTTACCACTCGGTTCAAACACAGTGGCTATCCACAAAAAATGATCTCAAAAGCAAACCAACATGCCCTCAGCAAGGACAGACTCAGGTTATTTACTAAAACGGTAAGTGAACCTGTTCAATCCTTACCTCTGATCACCACATTCAACAACCAGTGGTATGATGTCCGAGAACGAGTAACTGGGACATTCTCTTGAGTGATACAAATATCACCTCCTTTGTTTCCACTAGGCCCAATCTTTGGCTCGGAGGGCTAAAAATCTGAAAGACGATCTATGCCACAGCCACTACCAAAGACCGACTACTAAACTAAATCGGAGCACGAAAATCTTTGGGTCTTATTCCTGTGGTAATTGTAACATATGTCAGTTTATGATAGCGCAGGATGGTTATTCAATTTCAACTTTGTCTTTTCAGATCCGCCCCAAGGAATTCTTTAATTGCAAGTCTCAGAATCTTGTATATGCAATTTTGTGTGATTGCCCCAAAATCTACATAGTACAGACAACACAGGAAATAAGGAGAAGGATGCAACAACATTTATCTAACATCTCTACAGCCCATAAGGACCGGGAAAAGAACAAAACTTTATCCTCAGTGGCTTCACATTTTTTGGATGTACATCATGGCAAGGTCTCTGGCTTCAAGGTCATGGGCCTTGAAAGTGTTCACATAAACATTAGGGGGGAAATATCACAAATATCCTCCTTCACTGTGAAACTAAATGGATTTTTGAACTTCAAAGTCAATCCCCAAAAGTGCTTAATGAAGACTTACTGTTTACAGGCTTCTACAAATAATGATGACTTTGTTATGATACAGGAAAGATGTATATCTTTGCACCGTGTTAGCCAGTAGATAGAAAAATATTCAGAATTGAGAGTCCTCAGTGGTTGAAACCTTTTAATGGCTAACTGAAAAGATGGTAACAAATTGCAAGCTTTCGAGACTACTCAGGTCTCTTCATCAGGCTTTGACAGTTTTTGTGTTAGTCAATGCCTGATGAAGATACCTGAGTAGTCTCGAAAGCTTGCAATTTGTTATGAACGTTTTCTTGGAAGGTTTTTTTTTAAATTATGTATTTGACTTGGTTGCATCTTCCTTGGGAGGGTGGGGACAGTGCGCACCTTTGTTAGTTGTAACTTGGTATGACAATTGATGTGTCATTTAAATGTCCATTTGACATATCTCGGTATCTTATACAAAAAAGGAAAAGGAAAAACTTTTTGACAACTGGTATGGGACAATATAAAAAGGATGAATGGTTGGTTTGTTTCTTTAATGTACACCTACAACAATCAATAATCTATAGTTTATGGTGTTGCATTTGGTGACTATCGGCTCTCTTACTGTGGTGACACTGATAGAATCTACAGTGGGGCAAAAAAGTATTTAGTCAGTCAGCAATAGTGCAAGTTCCACCACTTAAAAAGATGAGAGGCATCTGTAATTTACATCATAGGTAGACCTCAACTATGGGAGACAAACTGAGAAAAAAAAATCCAGAAAATCACATTGTCTGTTTTTTTTCATTTTATTTGCATATTATGGTGGAAAATAAGTATTTGGTCAGAAACAAAATTTCATCTCAATACTTTGTGATATATCTTTTGTTGGCAATGACAGAGGTCAAACGTTTTCTGTAAGTCTTCACAAGGTTGCCACACACTGTTGTTGGTATGTTGGCCCATTCCTCCATGCAGATCTCCTCTAGAGCAGTGATGTTTTTGGCTTTTCGCTTGGCAACACGGACTTTCAACTCCCTCCAAAGATTTTCTATAGGGTTGAGATCTGGAGACTGGCTAGGCCACTCCAGGACCTTGAAATGCTTCTTACGAAGCCACTCCTTTGTTGCCCTGGCGGTGTGCTTTGGATCACTGTCATGTTGAAAGACCCAGCCACGTTTCATCTGCAATGCCCTTGCTGATGGAAGGAGGTTTGCACTCAAAATCTCACGATACATGGCCCCATTCATTCTTTCATGTACCCGGATCAGTTGTCCTGGCCCCTTTGCAGAGAAACAGCCCCAAAGCATGATGTTTCCACCACCATGCTTTACAGTAGGTATGGTGTTTGATGGATGCAACTCAGTATTCTTTTTCCTCCAAACACGACAAGTTGTGTTTCTACCAAACAGTTCCAGTTTGGTTTCATCAGACCATAGGACAATCTCCCAAAACTCCTCTGGATCATCCAAATGCTCTCTAGCAAACTTCAGACGGGCCCGGACATGTACAGGTTTAAGCAGTGGGACACGTCTGGCACTGCAGGATCTGAGTCCATGGTGGCGTAGTGTGTTACTTATGGTAGGCCTTGTTACATTGGTCCCAGCTCTCTGCAGTTCATTCACTAGGTCCCCCCGCGTGGTTCTGGGATTTTTGCTCACCGTTCTTGTGATCATTCTGACCCCACGGGGTGGGATTTTGCGTGGAGCATCAGATCGAGGGAGATTATCAGTGGTCTTGTATGTCTTCCATTTTCTAATTATTGCTCCCACAGTTGATTTCTTCACTCCAAGCTGGTTGGCTATTGCAGATTCAGTCTTCCCAGCCTGGTGCAGGGCTACAATTTTGTTTCTGGTGTCCTTTGACAGCTCTTTGGTCTTCACCATAGTGGAGTTTGGAGTCAGACTGTTTGAGGGTGTGCACAGGTGTCTTTTTATACTGATAACAAGTTTAAACAGGTGCCATTACTACAGGTAATGAGTGGAGGAAAGAGGAGACTCTTAAAGAAGAAGTTACAGGTCTGTGAGAGCCAGAAATCTTGATTGCTTGTTTCTGACCAAATACTTATTTTCCACCATAATATGCAAATAAAATGAAAAAAAAACAGACAATGTGATTTTCTGGATTTTTTTTTCTCAGTTTGTCTCCCATAGTTGAGGTCTACCTATGATGCAAATTACAGACACCTCTCATCTTTTTAAGTGGTGGAACTTGCACTATTGCTGACTGACTAAATACTTTTTTGCCCCACTGTATATATTTTAGTAAACCTTGTTACCTATAAATACAAGCAGGTTTCTTCATGCTACAAATCTTTTACATGCTCATCTGGGTATGTTATGCTTACTGGGATATCGGACATGATACTTGGCAGAATTGGGTTTTGCCAATTTTTATATACTTTGACACACCCTTCACCTTTCATGTTCATAATATTTTCTTAAGAAATAAACATTTTGAAACTGAAGATCTGTTTAAGGGGTTTGATACATACAGTAATACCTGATCTTAAGCTCCTCTTTGCTTTATTTGGTTGTTTTTTGACCATATTAAGATAATATATGACAATACCAAACTAGGCTCAGCCCTCTTTGTGTGTCCAAATATGATATAACTATTTCAACACACAGGAGAATGTTCCTACACACCCCAAGTGGTGATTAATTACAATGTGAGTTCTCTCTCTTTTCTCCTATTTGGAGTATGATGGCTATATACTGCACGTATACTCGCAAGTAAGCACTTTCTGTCATCATCCATTGTTTTCGCTTATTGCAACTTTTTGGCTATGTGACATAACTAACCAATGACAGGGGGATCCCCCTTTATATTGCTAGAGGTTTGACAGCAATGATATATTCTTCATCTTATACTGTGATTTTTCTTGCGCCACATACTTACTATCATTTATTTGGTAAAACATTTTTACTGGAATATAGTGCTCCAGCCTTGATGTGTAACATCAAACCCAGCTGCTTTTGACATGCTCCTTCAATAGCATGTATTGAGATCTCACACAGGTGCTGTTATAATGCTTTATCGATATGATAGCATTTAATAGCAGGGCTTTTGTTATTTTTACCTTGCGCATGCGTAATTTCCCCTTAATGTGCCAGCTGGTACCCTACCATACTATGTATCAGAGGTGATTGCATTCTCGGCCGTCATACTACCAATATGATATATATATTGTAAATATATTTACAAATAAGCATTTTTTACAGTGGTTTAACTCTCTTGCTTTCTGTAACCGTTAGCTATGTTATGGAAATGTTAGCTACTACTTTTTCTTCTCAATTGCACTTAATTAGGTGGGGCATGTCTCACCATGACTAACTTATTGTCTTGTGTCTGATTTGGACACAATGGACTATCTCTAGAAAAATACAAAAGAAAGAAAGAAACCCCTCCACACATATTCCTAAAGGTCTGATAGCAATGGTGCGTTCCATAATCTATACTGTGATTATTATTGTGCTGCTTGCCCTTTATTATTCTTGGGTAAATATCTCATACTGGGAATCAGCGTTCCAGCCTCATATAACCATCAGCTGTCTAGCGCAACATCCAGCTACTCTTTACTTGTTTTTGTAGCTGCTTGTATTGACACTTCCACACATGCGCTGTTGCCTTGCTTCACGGATATGATAGCATCCAAAAGCAAGGCTTTCGTCATCTTCATCTTGCATATGCACAGTTCTTTTCAATGTGCCGACTGGCACATCACCTTACTACATATTCTTGTGACTGCGCACTTGCACTCCCGGCCATCATTTTGCCACCCCCGATGTAATTTCCGGTTTCTCCGGCCGGCGTTTCCCACAGCTGATAATGATTCTTCAGTTTTGGTATGTCTGTTTAAATGTAGGGGTGTACTTGAGCCGCTATATCTGACACGCGTTGGGTTCTCATGCCCTGCGGACCTCTGGCATTTCCTTTGGCATCTCGTGTTCATTAGGCTCCGCTTGGATTTGCTATCTATGGGGTGGCATGTTCAGCTACAATGGGTTTGGCATTATTGTTAGTCTACTGAGACATTTAACTTATGTGCACTTGTTGCCTACTGCCTCATTACAATCAGATCTACTATTTAAGGATATGCCATTGCATTTTCTCAGTACATTGAGCTTGTCTCTTCCATGCTTGTAGCACTTTGCTTGGAGTAATAAGATAAATCCTAGTTATGAACAGAATCCCTATTTATAAGGGGTGATATTTACTCCCCTTCTTTTGATATCCCCACCAGGTGCCAAACAAAATAATTTTTCTGTTTGACTAGGGTAATCTTAATGATACACACCTTTTAATGATTTATACACAGCTGTTGTTTACATATATATATTAGAATCTGTTCTGTTTGTGACTATCCACCATTTTCTTGTAGTGTTCTGGCTGCTGGTATTTTCCCCCTGATGCTGGGTTTATCTTGGGTCAGGTGATTGTATCACCCTTTATTAACCTGCAACCTGTCTCCCATTCCTTGCTGGACAACAGTGTTAATCCGCTTGAAGTCTGGCTTGGAGCCTTGCTTTGCCTTCTGTGTGCTTAATTAGTGCAGTTCTGGGACCTCTGGTTCTGCTAGTGTTAGTTTCTGTTTTCAGTATGTAGAGGTTGCCAATGAAGGTAGTTGGGTAGGTTGTTGGTAGTTGGCATCCTACTGGTCAGCGGAATGGTGCCCCCGCTCCACGACTGTTATCATTATTAATTCTTTTGCCACATATGCTGACAATTGAGTAGTGGCATGATTGATACCTTCCATGTATTTGTTGTATTGACTTGCTATCCTTGCAAATGACTTGCAAATCATCTAATCAGGGATTACAAGGGATAGCCGTCATGGAGCGGGGGCGCCATTCCGCTGACCAGTAGGGTGCCAACCTCCGCTGACAGGAGGTTTTCAGATATAGGGGGAACAGTTTAGTCAGGTACTCATCTGTTTTGCACTTGTCACTTTATTGTTTGTGTCATTAGTACTGTTTTGCACACTATTTCTTTGTTGCCTACCCAACTACCTTCATTGGCAACCTCTATATGCTCCTTTCCTGGGCAACTGAGTGACTGTTTGATGAACCAGCCCAGGGATGTTTAGGAGTTTTAGGGTCAGCCTCCGTGGAGCGGGGGCGCCAATCTTGATTGTGTTTTAGGGTGCCAACCTCCACTGTTAGGTAGTTTGGAATCTGGGATCCCATTTTAGGGCCATAGTAAGCAGCACGGTTGGTTGTTTTTCTGTGTGGTATTGTCTTGATTAATATAGTTACACTAAAGGTAAATTTTTATTGGATATAATGTTAATATAAGGTTCCTGTTCAGCACATTTGATTTTTTTGACCTTATTCTTCTATATTTGATTTACATTTTTAGTTAGTTTGGAACTAGTGAGTTGTTAGGTCCCCTGGTCCTTGTGTGGCCAGATCCTGTATGTGAACCCCTGGTCCTTGTGTGGCCAGTGCCTGAACCTGTCTCCTCTTGTCCGTGTGTGGTCAGTACCTTAAGCCAAACCCCTTGCCTAGCCAGTGCCCACACCTGCTTCATTAGTCTGTGTGTGGCCAGTATCTGTATCCTGAAACTGCATCCGGCGGTGTTCTGGCTGAACCTAAAACTGTTCCTGAGATCCGTGTGTCTGGCCATGTATCTATCCTAGTACTCAGCATTCTCTGGACTGTTTTACCAGTCTCCGAATCCAGCCTGGTCTGTGACTCCATGTCAGTATCTACCATAAAATAGAAAGAACAGCATCCAATCCGGGTGAAAAACAAAAAGTGACTTCTTTATTTGCCAAAATGCAACTTTTCGACCATGCAAGGTCTTTTTCAAGCATACACCATATTGAAAATGGCAACCTTATATAGTGAGTGGATACCAATCCAGAAATCACCCATAAGGTACTGCCCATGTATATCAAATATGTACAGCTCAATAAAAACATTAATTATACACAATCAATGCAAATATATTACATTCAGTGCAGCATCCGACTCAATACATTTTTCAAAATAAACAATAATCTAATATATAAAGCTCAAAGTGTGTATGTATGTGTGTATGTGTGTGTATGTCCGGGATAGGCATCCGCACCGTCGCAGCTACAGCCACAAAATTTGACACAGTCACACGTCTGGACCCCGAGAGCGTCCTAAGCTATGTTGTGAGGCGAAATTTTAACCCTGCGCGTTCCAATTCACCAAACAATTTTGCCCCTATCTACATACTGGGGGAAAAAGTGTGTGCGCGTCAAGCCCCTCCCCTCATTGTGATGTCATAATGCCCCTATTTGCATACTGGGGAAGCAGTGCGTGCGTATCAAGCCCCGACCCTCATTATGATGTCACAATGGTTGCCGTGGCGACGCTGATGTCATCATAAGTTGCAAGCCCTGCCGCCGCTCATTATGATGTCATAATGGTTGACTATGGAATGGAGGATGTGTGATGAGTATATGGGCACCGGACTATGGGATGGAGGATATGTATGACGGGCATATGGGATGGCGGATATGTATATGGACTGTTATGAATGAGTCACCGTAGGAGGCAAAAGCAGAAATACAAGCTAAGTCCAGAAACCCAGAGAAGTTGGCAACTATCAGATTGCAGACCCCTGAACCTATCAACACAACTAGCAGTAGCTGTGGGGGGTTCCTACGATGCCCTAGACCCCTCGATCACAGCCGGAGAAATACATAGGCCTAAAGAAAGAAAGGGGAAATCTAAACTGCCCCAGAGCAGACCCCAAAGCAATAGGCAGCCCCCAACATATAATGACGGTGAAGCAAGATGAAAATACTAACACAGACAGAAAGATAGACTGAGCAAAGACGGGGCCCCAAAACTACCTAGATAGCAAAGGACAGGAAGGCTGCTGTCTGCAATCTGCCAAAACCCTATCAAAGACATAAGCTAACCAGCTGATATGAAAAAAGGCCCTGAAGCAGCTAGGCTTCAAAAACTGAATCAGCACTCAGGTAATTTCAGAAGACAGAGCTAAATGAATTCAGCACACCCCAGCAGGGAATGGCAGAAATCCAGAAAAACAAAGCAAAAACAAAGTCAAAGCACAAAAGCAAAAGGCCGAGCAGCAAACTTAGCTTTGGAGGAGCAGGAATTCAGACTGGTCTCCAAGGATCCCACAGAGAAGTCACCCACAGGGCAGAAGGGCGTCGGCAGCATTATATCCAGTCCGTAACTCCACTCAGCCAGTCACAATCATCAGCCTCAGGTGTTTGACAATCAGGCTCACTACCTTCTTTTACCAGAAAAGGGAGTTCCTCGGGCCTCAGTAATGAAGGGGAAAATGAACTCACAACAGTACCTCCCCCTTGAGGAGGGGTCACCGAACCCTCAACTATGCCACCAGGGCGATCAGGGTGAGACCGATGAAAGGCATGCACCAATCGTTTGGCATGAATATCAGAGGCGGAGACCCAGGAATTATCCTCCTGACCATAACCCTTCCTCTTAACCAAATACTGGAGTCTCCGTCTAGCCAGACGGGAATCCAGTACTTTCTCTACCTCATACTCCATGTTACCTTCAACCAATACAGGGTCTGGAGGTGCCACCCCCGGAACAACAGGTTCAACAATCCTCTTCAACAAAGATTTATGGAACACATTATGGATTTTAAATGTGACAGGAAGAGCCAAACGAAAAGAGACCGGATTAATAATCTCCACAATCTTGTAAGGTCCAATAAATCTAGGCTTAAACTTAGGAGAAGCCACCTTCATAGCAATATTTTTTGATGATAACCACACCATATCACCAACCTTAAACTGGGGACCAATGGTCCTATGTCGGTTGGAAAACCGCTGGGCCTTCTCCTGGGAGAGAGATAACTTATCCACCACTTGGTCCCAGATCTGGTGCATTCTCTCCACCACAGTGTCAACACCTGGGCAGGCAGAGGGCTCCACCTGCCCTGAAGAAAATCAAGGATGAAACCCAAAGTTACAAAAAAAAGGTGACATCAAAGTGGCAGAACTAGCTCTATTATTCAAAGCAAATTCGGCCAAGGGCAAAAATGAAACCCAATCATCCTGATCAGCAGAAATAAAACATCTCAAATATGACTCCAAGGTCTGGTTTGTTCTCTCTGTCTGCCCATTGGTTTGATGGTGAAAAGCAGAGGAGAAGGACAACTGAATTCCCAGCCTGGAACAGAAAGTTCTCCAAAATCTAGACACAAACTGCACTCCTCTGTCAGATACAATGTTCTCAGGAATCCCGTGCAAACGAACCACCTGTTGTAAAAACAGGGGCACCAACTCAGAGGAAGACGGCAAATTAGGGAGTGGTACAAGATGAACCATCTTAGAGAACCTATCACAAATCACCCAAATAACAGTCATCCTCTGAGAGACAGGCATATCAGAGATGAAATCCATTAAAATATGGGTCCATGGCCTCTTGGGGACAGGCAAAGGCATCAACAACCCACTAGAGCGAGAACACGATTTAGACCGGGAGCACGTCCCACAGGACTGCACAAAATTCCTGACATCACGAGACAAGGAGGGCCACCAAAAAAACCGACTCACCAGATCTCTAGTACCAAAAATACCTGGATGACCAGCCAAAGCAGAGCAATGAACTTCAGACATCACTCTCTTCTTCCACTGGTCAGGAACATACAACTTTCCACTGGGACAACGCTCAGGTTTGTCCTCCTGGAACTCTTCCAGAGCACGTCTCAAATCGGGCGAGATGGCAGAAAGAACTACCCCTTCGCCTAAGATGGTAGCAGGCTTGGTCACCACAGGAGAATCAGCAAGGAAGCTCCTAGAGAGGGCGTCTGCCTTGACATTCTTTATTCCAGGAAGAAAAGAAACCACAAAATCAAAACGTGTAAAAAACAAGGCCCACCTAGCCTGTCTAGGGTTCAAGCGCTTAGCCGACTCTAGGTAAATCAAATTCTTATGGTCAGTGAGGACCACGACTTGATGCTTAGCTCCCTCCAACCAATGTCTCCACTCCTCAAATGCCCATTTCATGGCCAACAGTTCCCTATTCCCCACATCATAGTTACGTTCAGATGGAGAGAACTTTCGGGAAAAGAAAGCACAGGGATTCATTTTGGATGTTACAGGATCCTTTTGGGACAAAACAGCTCCTGCACCAATCTCAGAAGCATCCACCTCTACCTGGAATGGAAGTGAGACATCAGGTTGCCGCAAAACCGGGGCGGAGGGTGAATCTTCGCTTCAACTCCTGAAAGGAAGAAACAGCCTCCGGAGACCAATTTAACACATCAGCACCCTTTTTAGTCAAATCAGTCAATGGCTTGGCAATACTAGAAAATTTTGCTAAAAATTTCCGATAAAAATTAGCAAAACCCAAAAACTTCTGGAGGGCCTTCAAAGAAGTGGGCTGAACCCAATCGTGAATGGCCTGTACCTTGGCCGGGTCCATTTCAATAGTTGACGGGGACAAAATAAATCCCAAAAAAGAAATCCTCTGTACTCCAAAAAGGCATTTAGATCCCTTGACATACAGGGAATTCTCCCTCAAGATCCGGAACACAGTCTGAATATGTTCCACATGAGAATCCCAATCCTTGGAGAAGATCAAAATATCATCCAGATAGATAATCAAAAATTTATCGACAAAATCTCGGAAAATATCGTTCATGAAGCACTGGAAGACAGAAGGGGCATTAGTGAGCCCAAAAGGCATCACCAGGTACTCAAAATGTCCCTCCGGAGTATTAAACGCCGTCTTCCATTCATCCTCATGCTTAATGAGAATAAGATTATACGCCCCCCTGAGGTCAAGCTTGGTAAACCAGCAAGCACCTTTAACTCTGGAGAATAGATCAGAAATCAGGGGTAACGGATACTGATATTTAACAGTAATTTTGTTGAGGGCACGATAATCAATACAAGGTCTTAATGATCCATCCTTTTTGGCTACAAAAAAAAACCCAGCACCCAAGGGTGACGAGGATGGTCTAATATGACCCTTCTCCAACGCCTCCTTAATATAGGATCGCATAGCCTCGTGCTTGGGTACAGATAAATTGAAGAGTCGACCCTTGGGAAATTTACACCCCGGGCTCAGTTCAATTGCACAGTCATAACTCCTATGAGGAGGCAGAGACGCAGACTCATTCTCACTAAATACATCATAAAAGTCCGCCAAATAATCAGGAACATCATGCGACTGAGGAGAGGTGGAAAACACCGGAGCCTCACTAAAGGCACACCGACAACCCCAACTCACCACAGACACAGATTTCCAATCCAAAACTGGATTATGAATCTGTAGCCAGGGAAACCCCAGAACAACAGTATCATGCAGATTATGCAACACCAGAAATCTGCAATTTTCTTGATGGTCTGGGGCGACTGGCATTACCACCTGGGTCCAAAACTGGGGTTTATTTTTAGCCAAAGGAGTAGCATCAATTCCCCTCAAAGGGATAGGCGTCTGCAGAGGTGTCATCGGAAATCCACAACGTTTAGCAAAATCCAAGTCCATTAGGTTTAGGGCTGCTCCCGAATCCACAAACGCCTTGGCGGAAAATGTGGACAGGGAGCAGATCAGAGTAATAGCCAGAAGAAACTTAGGTTGAACACCCCCAACAGAAAACGTGTGTGCAAAGCGTTTCTCTCATTTGGGACAGACAGAAATAATATGCGAGGCATCTCCACAGAAAAAACACAACTTATTACGCCTTCTGAACTCCTGACGCTGCTCTCTGGAAAAAACTCTATCACATTGCATAGGTTCAGACATTTGTTCAACAGGTGGCAACACCTCTCGTGCAGCTCCGTGTTCGCGCAAACGCCGATCAACCTGAATGGCTAGACATAGAATCGTCAAGACCAGAGGGAACAGGAAATCCCACCATAGTATCTTTTACGGCTTCTGACCACCCCCTCCGAAAGAGAGCAGCCAAGGCATTATCATTCCAGGTAGTAAGTACTGCCCACTTTCGGAATTTTTGACAGTACAATTCTGCAGAATCACGACCCTGGCTCAATGCCAGCATCGTCTTTTCAGCCTGATCAATGGCATTAGGTTCGTCATACAACAACCCCAAAGCTTGAAAGAATGCATTCACATTAGTCAGAATAGGATCATCTGGTTTCAAAGAAAACGCCCAATCCTGGGGATCGCCACGCAGCAAAGAGATGACAATTTTAACCTGCTGCGCGGAGCTCCCTGACGAGTTAGGCTTCAAGGCAAAAAATAATTTACAATTATTTTTGAAATTCAAAAATTTAGACCGATCCCCAAAAAATACATCAGGTGTAGGAATCTTTGGTTCAGCAGCATGTGAATGAGCAAGGTAGGCGGAAATTCCCCGCACTTCCGCAGCGAGCTGCTCCACACGATCAGACAATTGCTTTATCTCCATTGAGAGAAAAAAAAAATTCCCCCTAATCCCCAGAGATATAGAGGAAAAAATATACACGCTTTTTTTTTTTTTTTACAATTCTTACCTGCTATTGAGTACCCTAGAATCTGCGGTATGGCGGGTGATTCTGTTATGAATGAGTCACCGTAGGAGGCAAAAGCAGAAATACAAGCTAAGTCCAGAAACCCAGAGAAGTTGGCAACTATCAGATTGCAGACCCCTGAACCTATCAACACAACTAGCAGTAGCCGTGGGGGGTTCCTACGATGCCCTAGACCCCTCGATCACAGCCGGAGAAATACATAGGCCTAAAGAAAGAAAGGGGAAATCTAAACTGCCCCAGAGCAGACCCCAAAGCAATAGGCAGCCCCCAACATATAATGACGGTGAAGCAAGATGAAAATACTAACACAGACAGAAAGATAGACTGAGCAAAGACGGGGCCCCAAAACTACCTAGATAGCAAAGGACAGGAAGGCTGCTGTCTGCAATCTGCCAAAACCCTATCAAAGACATAAGCCAACCAGCTGATATGAAAAAGGCCCTGAAGCAGCTAGGCTTCAAAAACTGAATCAGACTCAGGTAATTTCAGAAGACAGAGCTAAATGAATTCAGCACACCCCAGCAGGGAATGGCAGAAATCCAGAAAAACAAAGCAAAAACAAAGTCAAAGCACAAAAGCAAAAGGCCGAGCAGCAAACTTAGCTTTGGAGGAGCAGGAATTCAGACTGGTCTCCAAGGATCCCACAGAGAAGTCACCCGCAGGGCAGAAGGGCGTCGGCAGCATTATATCCAGTCCGTAACACCACTCAGCCAGTCACAATCATCAGCCTCAGGTGTTTAACAATCAGGCTCACTACCTTCTTTTACCAGAAGAGGGAGTTCCTCGGGCCTCAGTAATGAAGGGGAAAATGAACTCACAACACAGGACTATGGGATGGAGGATATGTTTGACGGGTATATGGGCACGGGACTATGGGATGGCGGATATGTATATGGGCACGGGACTATGGGATGGAGGATGTGTGATGGGTATATGGTCACTGGACTATGGGATGGAGGATATGTATGATGGGGGCACGGGACTATGGGATGGCAGATATGTATGATGGGTATATGGGCACGGGACTATGGGATGGAGGATGTGTGATGGGTATATGGGCATGGGACTATGGGATGGAGGATATGTATGACGGGTATATGGGCACGGGACTATGGGATGGAGGATGTGTGATGGGTATATGGGCACTGGACTATGGGATGGAGGATATGTATGACGGGTATATGGGCACGGGACTATGAGATGGCGGATATGTATGATGGGTATATGGGCATGGGACTATGAGATGAAGGATGTGTGATGGGTATATGGGCACTCGACTATGGGATGGCGAATATGTATGATGGGTATATGGGCATGGGATTATGGGATGGAGAATATGTATTATGGGTATATGGGCATGGGACTATGGGATGGAGAATATGTATGATGGGTATATGGGCATGGGACTATGGGATGGAGTATGTGTGATGGGTATATGGGCACTCGACTATGGGATGGAGGATATGTATGATGGGTATATGGGCACTCGACTATGGGATCGTGGATATGTATGATGGGTATATGGGCACGGGACTATGGGATGGAGGATATGTATGATGGGTATATGGGCACTGGACTATGGGATGGAGGATGTGTGATGGGTATATGGGCACTCGACTATGGGATGGAGGATATGTAAGATGGGTATATGGGCACGGGCCTATGGGATGGTGGATATGAATGATGGGTATATGGGCACGGGACTATGGGATGGAGGATAATTATAATTTGCTATAACTAACCACAGTTAGTTACTATGCCCGGGCAGCGCCGGGCTCTTCAGCTAGTCTAATATATAAAGCTCAAAGTGTGTATGTATGTATGTGTGTATGTCCGGGATAGGCATCCGCACCGTCGCAGCTACAGCCACAAAATTTGGCACAGTCACACGTCTGGACCCCGAGAGCGTCCTAAGCTATGTTGTGAGGTGAAATTTTAACCCCGCGCATTCCAATTCACCAAACAATATTGCCCCTATCTACATAATGGGGAAAAAGTGTGTGTGTGTCAAGCCCCGACCCTCATTATGATGTCATAATGCCCATATTTGCATACTGGGGAAACAGTGTGTGCGTATCAAGCCCCGCCCCTCATTATGATGTCATAATGGTTGCCATGGCGACGCTGATGTCATTGTAGGTTCCAAGCCCCGCCGCCGCTCATTATGATGTCATAATGGTTGACT
Organism: Dendrobates tinctorius; assembly: GCF_039654945.1. Classification (NCBI taxonomy): domain Eukaryota; kingdom Metazoa; phylum Chordata; class Amphibia; order Anura; family Dendrobatidae; genus Dendrobates; species Dendrobates tinctorius. Next base: position 3,040,447 of record NW_027361977.1, read on the forward strand.
ATGGGATGTAGGATGTGTGATGGGTATATGGGCACTGGACTATGGGATGGAGGATATGTATGATGGGTATATGGGTACGGGACTATGGGATGATGGATATGTATATGGGCACGGGACTATGGGATGGAGGATGTGTGATAGGTATATGGGCACTGGACTATGGGATGGCGGATATGTATGATGGGTATATGGGCACGGGACTATAGGATGGAGGATATGTATGATGGGTATGTGGGCATGGGACTATGAGATGAAGGATGTGTGAGGGGTATATGGGCACTCGACTATGGGATGGCGAATATGTATGATGGGTATATGGGCATGGGACTATGGGATGGAGAATATGTATGATGGGTATACGGGCATGGGACTATGGGATGAAGAATATGTATGATGGGTATATGAGCACGGGCCTATGGGATGGTGGATATGTATGATGGGTATATGGGCACGGGACTATGGGATGGAGGATAATTATAATTTGTTATAACTAACCACAGTTAGTTACTATGCCCGGGCAGCGCCGGGCTCTTCAGCTAGTCATAAATAAATAAATCAAAAATGAAAATCATCTCATAACCCTCAGCCTATCAATCTAAAGCATAGTTGTCACGGAGATCGATAGGTAGTAAATAACCGATCAGTATCATCGTGTTATAACAATAATAACAAACCTAGCAGAAGAACCAATAGATGTTCAAACCCGTCATTAGCTCCAAGAAGACACGTGCAAAGGGACGAATCAAATGTACTCACATCATCGCAAGCAGGAATTACTTCATCGCTGCCTCGCTACACCGGCCAGATGGCGTGTGCGCATGAAACACCGCCCCGTCACATGAGCGAAGTCACAAGACAAAGTCCCGTGACCTCATCCGGACACCGGGGTCAGTGCGCACGCGCGCACAACACATCTCCGGGAATGGATATTGCCGGTGTTTAACCATAACCATGGTAACATCAGCAGCCTAGGAAACCACCCGGAAATGAAAGCAATGTAGTATCAGCCATATCAATGGCAACCTTTATAAACAAATACATTGAATCCAGAGTTAACTCCATAAACTATAGACTTAATTCCCTTCTAATCTAATATTTAATATAGTGGCAGCACTGCAATTTATTAATACATGGAGAGTAACAAGCCCATCAGGGTAAATATTTGAACACCATATGCATATTATCAATAGTATTGTGAAAAACAAAATAACAAAAATAATAGAAAAAAAACCCATGTCCAAAGGCGAACATCTGACGAACAGAGGGCAGGGGGGCCGATAACAACCATGTAGAAAGTAATTAGGACTCTCAGTCGTCTTGTCCTTTGGACCTCCCCAGAAAAGGAAGACCAAATGTTACATCTATTATACAGCATAGGTACATCAGAGTTTCCAGCCTCAAAAGCTGCAAGTTGACAGCACCTCAGATAACAGCTCTCGTATATGCACAGATATAACAACAAATGTCCAGATGAGACTATAAGATGCATGCTTTTAAGGTTGAATAACTGAAAAGAAGCCATTACTGAGGACTGCACACATAGAAACTTATTTGGGTCCAGCAACACAAAGACTGAATATTAGCTCAGCGGAAAATCTATACAGTAATCTCATGAGTCAAAATTTGAGCTATTTGACATTAACTGCCATATCTTTGTGCGAGACATAGAAAAAATTAGCAAATAGTTTCAACATGTGTGGGGCCCACCATAAAGCATGGAGGTGAAGTTAGATGGAGAGGGGTTGCTCTACTGATGAAGCTGATTAAGATTTATTCCAAAAATCAAGGCACATTACCCAACATGAATACCACAGCATTCAGGAATGACTGCCATCCCAATTGGTTTGCAGATGGTGGGGCTATTATTTGTGTAGATACAGGAGAATGACCCAAAACACATATCCAGACTATTTAACCCCTTAATGACCGGAGCTTTTATTGGCTTTGCTTTTTCGTTTTTCGCTCCCCTTCTTCCCAGGGCGATAACTTTTTTTTATTTTTTCATCAATATGGCCATGTGAGGGCTTATTTTTTGAAGTACAAGTTGTACTTTTGAATGACACCATTGGTTTTAGCATGTCGTGTACTTGAAAACGGGAAAAAAAATTCCAAGTGCAGTGAAATTGCAAAAAAAGTGCAATCCCACAATTGATTTTTGCTTGGCTTTTTTGCTAGGTCTACTAAATGCTAAAAATAACCTGCCATTATGATTCTCCAGGTCATTACGAGTTCATAGACAACAAACATGCCTAGGTTCTTCTTTATCTAAGTTGCGAAAAAAATTCCAAAATTTTGCTAAAAAAATGTTTAAAACTGCGCAATTTTTCTAAACCCATAGCGTCTCCATTTTTTGTGATCTCGAGTTGAGTGAAAGCTTATTTTTGCATGCCAAGCTGACGTTTTTAATGATACCACCCGTTAATGCATTTCAGTGCAATGTCGCGGCTACCAAAAAACGTAATTCTGGCTTTTCGATTTTTTTTCTCACTATGCCGTTTAGCAATCAGGTTAAACCTTTTTTTTATTGATAGATCGGGCAATTCTAAATGCAGCAATACATCTGTATGTGTGATTTTTTTATATTTTTGTTTTGAATGGGGCGAAAGGGGGGTGATTTAAACTTTTATTTTTTTTTAGATTTTTAAAAAAACGGATTACTTACCAGTAATACTCTTTTATAGAGTCCATGACAGCACCCACCGAGAGGGGGGATCCGCCCCTAGGAACAGGAAACCTACAGAGAGATAAAAGGGGCGGTCCCCCTCTCTCCCTCAGTTGGATTACAGAGAACAAGAGGAACCGCCACACAAGCTTTAGTTAATTTGCTCCGTAAGCAATTTAAAGTATATACATATTTATATCTTCTTGCTATATACATTTCATGTATTCAAATACCATTTCTATCCTTTACCCACCAGAGTGAACCATGTATAAATATACTAAGGGAGGGAAGTGAGTGGGTGCTGTCGTGGACTCTATAAAAGAGTATTACTGGTAAGTAATCCGGTTTTTTCTCTTCACCATGACAGCACCCACCAAGAGATTTCCAGAGACTATCACCAGGGAGGGCCCACCGTGTCAAGGACTGATCTACCAAAGACTAAGTCAGCGGAGGAAGATAAATCTAGCCTGTAGTGGCTATAAAAGGTAGAAAGTAAAGTCCAGGTTTCGGCTTTACATATTAGATCAATAGGGACATTGAGGAAGATATGGCTCGTGCGGAGTGTACCCTCATGCGCTGCGGCGGGTCTTCTCCTTTTGCCGAATATGCCAATGTAATCGTGTCCCTGATCCACCGGGACAGCGTGCCTCTCGTAACTCTAGATCCCTTCTTGTTACCCTGGAAGGAGACAAAAACCACCATGGCTACTTACTGGTAGCCGGTTTTTCTGGAACCCATGACAGCACACCTGAGAGAGGGATCTGCCTCGCCAGGACAGGAACCTACTGAAATATAAGGGGCGGCACCTCTCCCCCGCTTCAGTTACAGAGCATTGAAAGGACTTCCCGGTTAGTCACATGTTTATCCAACACCACATCACACAAATACACCCTATTAACGTGCACACCCATATGGTGAGAAAAGGGGGGGAATATACGGGTGCTGTCATGGGTTCCGGAAAACCGGTAAGTAACCATGGTGGTTTTCCTTTCACCCATGACAGCACACCTGAGAGATTTTTGGAGACTTTGAAACACCTTAGGGAGGGACCACCGCTTGCAGTATCCTTCTACCAAAGGTCAAGTCAGCAGAGGAGGATAGGTTTAATCTATAGTACTTAAAGAAGGTTGATGGTGAGGCCCAGGTAGCGGCCTTACAAATTTGATCAATTGATACCTCTGCCTTTTCAGCCCAGGAGGTCGCCACGGCTCTGGTGGAATGAGCCTTGATGCCGTCAGGAATCGGAACACCACTACCAGAGTAGGCTATACTAATGGCCTCCCTAATCCATCTGGCAATTGTCCCTTTTGATACTCCATAGCCCTTTCTGGCACCCTGAAAGGCTACAAATAGGGACTGGGACCTCCTCCACTGGCTAGTGACATATATATTCTAGAAGGGCTCTCTTAACGTCCAAATTGTGGAATTTTTCCTCCCCTGGATTTTTTTGATTTTTGGAAAAGGAAGGAAGGACAATCTCCTGACTTCGATGGAAATCTGATACTACCTTAGGTAGATAAGCAGGGTCTGTTTTTAATACCACCCTGTCCTGAAAAACTTGTGTATAGGGTGGATTTACAGAGAGAACCTGCAAGTCACTAACTCTACTGGCCGAATTAAGGGCCACTAAAATAATCGTTTTTAGGGTAAGATACTTTATGGGTAGTTGTTGAATGGGCTCATATGGTTCTTTTGTAAGGGCCTCTAGTACCAGGTTTAGATCCCAAGGGGCTATTCTAGGTATTGGGATATGGCAGGATTTAATAAATCTAGCTACCTATCTGTTCGCTGCCAAATTGCAGTTATAAAGTGCGTCCAGTGCGGATACTTGCACTTTAAGAGTATTTACCGCTAACCCCAGCTGTAACAACAGATTGTAACAACTCCAAGATGGCATTAATTGGGGGCTCTTGCTCTAATGGCTTACCTAGGAACTGCAGGAATTTATTCCATGTTCTGCCGTAGATATTAGTCGTTACCGGTTTCCTACTTTTTAGCAGGGTGGCCACCAACCCGGGAGAGAACTCTCTATCCCTTAGAAGTGACCTCTCAAATTCCACGCCGTCAGATGAAATCCCTTGACTTGAGCATGGAATATTGGACCTTGAGTTAGCAGGTCCGGGATTTCCGGCAGAACCCATGGATCTGAGAGGGACATCAATCGCAGCAGAGAAAACCAGGGCCTTTTTGGCCAGAATGGGGCTATTAGGATCACCCTGGCTTGATCTTTCCTGATCTTTCTGACTACCGTTGGGATCAGAGTCACTGGGGGAACGCATAGGCAAGTCTGAAGTCCCACGGAATCTGCAATGAGTCTACCGCCCAAGGCTTTTCCCTTGGGTTTAGTGAGCAGAATCTCTCCACTTGCCTGTTGCTCTTGTTGGCGAAGAGGTCTATCACCGGTTCCCCCCATAGCCGTACTATCTTTTGAAAAACGGACCGATTTAGAGCCCATTCCCCTTGCTTCAGTGTATTGCGGCTCAGGAAATCGGCTTCTATATTTTCTGCCCCCGTTATGTGCAATGCAGTTAGAGAGAGTAGGTGCTGTTCTGCTCTGTGAAAAATGTCGCTGGCTGCCTTCATTAGGGAGTGTGATCTTGTACCCCCCTGGTGATTGATGTGTGCCACTGGTACTTTGTTGTCCGACATGATACAGACATTGCGACCCCTGAGGAGGGAGTAAAGTCTCTTAGGGCTTTGTTCACTGCCCACAGTTCTCTCAAGTTGGAGGATGCACCCTGTTCTTGAGGCCCCCAGGACCCCTGGGCCGCATGACCCCTTAAGTGTGTCCCCCACCCTGAGGAGCTCGCATCTGTCAGAATTATGTCGGTCACTGGTCTGTCCCATGGCATCCCTGATGCCAAGTTTGTCCTGTCTAACCACCAGTTGAGAGAGTCCCTGACCTCTAAGGAAAGCTCCAGTCTTCCTTCTAAACGCCCTCTCAGCGATCTTTGTGCTGATAGAACCTCCCCTTGAAGCTGTCGGGTGTGAAATTGCGCCCACCTGACCGCCGGGATACAGGACGTCAGGGTAACTAGTAAGGACAACGCGTTCCTCAGGGTCATGTGAGGTTGGTCTCGGGCAGCCAAGGTCACATTCTCCACCTTCTCTATTTTGTCCTCTGGTAGTAGACAGGCTTGTTGCTCTGAATCCAGGATAAAACCTAGAAAGGTCTGTTTTTTTAGGGGTTGAAGTCTCGATTTTTTGACATTCACCATCCACCCTAGTTTCTGTAGGGTGTCGGTCACTCGTCTCAACTGTACCGTACAGTGGTCTTCTGAGCTGCCCACTATTATGAAATCGTCCAAATAGGGTATTATGATCATTTCGTGAATTCGGAGCAAGGCTGTCATTTCCGCTACAACTTTGGTAAAAACTCTCGGGGCTATGGATATGCCAAACGGAAGGGCTCTGAATTGAAAATGCCTGAGAATGCCCTGGATATAGAGAGCCACTCTCAAATATTTTTGATAATCTGGGTGGATGGGGATGTGATAGTATGCATCCTTTAAATCGACTACGGGCCATAAAACAATCGTGATGCAGCAGTTTCATGGCTGTAGCTACCGACTCCATCTTGAAGGTCTGATTTTTTATCCACTGATTGAGGCCTCTGAGGTTTATGATTTTTCTGAACGACTGGTCTGGTTTTTTTTATCAGGAAGAGGGGCGAGTAGAACCTTGTTCTCTCCTGTTTGCTCGGGACTTCAGAAAGAACCTGCTTGTCTAGCAGGCTCAGGATTCCTGATTCTAAGGACAGCTGTTCTTCTATCACCTTCCTGATAGGGGTAATGACAAACGCTGTTTTTGGTTGGTGTAAAAAGGGGATCTTCAGGCCTTCTCTTATGATGCTCAGGATCTCCCCCCTACCGGAATACTGGCGTCATTGTGAGAATTTCTTTGAGGTGGAGGTGGCTCCACCAAACATAAATCCGGACTCCTTTTTCGTTTTGTCTTCCCATCTCCTTCTATCCGCCGGAAGATGGCCCCTGTTGAATTTTCCTCTCTGAAAGGGCGACCTCCTCTGATCTGCTGGAAACCTGGGGAAACCTTTCTTTCTGTCACTTGCTTTCTAAGATGTCATCTAGGTTTTTCCCAAACAAAAACCGACCATCGCATGGGAGAGAGCACAGTTTAGCTTTAGACGGCAGATCTCCTGGACAGTCTTTAAGCCACAACGCGCGCCTGGCGGAGTTTGATAATCCTGCCGCCCTAGCCGTCAACCTCAGAGTTAGCAGAGGTGTCCGCCAAGAATGCTGCCACCCCATGCAAAAGATACATATCTGCCAGTATTTTTTCTCTTGAGACTTTTGACGCTAGTCTCTCTTCAAATTGCTGCAGCCAAATCATTAGGGAACGCGCTGTGCAGGTGCCAGCTATTGCGGGCTTCATTCCTCCTGCTGCTGCCTCCCATGCATGTCTTAAGTAGGAATCCGCTTTTTAATCTAGCGGGTCCCTAAGTACCCCTGAGTCTTCCAAGGGCAGAGCCGATTTCTTGGATTACCTGGACACCGCTGCGTCAATCTTTGGGACTTTGTCCCATATTTCTGCGTCCTTATGCTCAAAGGGATACCTCCTCTTACAGGAGGAGGGAAGAGCCCCTGACCTCTCGGGTTTCCTCCACTCTCTCGATGAGTGCCTGGACCTTTTCATTGACTGGAAAGGTCCATTTTTTCATCTCTTGTAGTCCCCCAAACATGACATCCTCTAGGGACTTAGCCGTTTTTTCCTCCTGTAGGCCCATCATCGCCCTGATGGCCTTGAGGAGTGCATCCGTGTCTTCTACTGGGAAACACGGTTTGCCACCCGTGTCACTGTCTGAGGAGTAGGAGGAGGATGGGTGTTCTGTCTGGGATAAGGCCGAGGAAGAACCTGACGTAGAGCTAGGGGGATTCTTCCTACTCTTTTTCCCTTTTTTCAACAATGCTTTAAGTGAGCCTTCCATCTCTGACCTCATGACCGATATAAGGTTGGTTGCGAAACTAGGCGCTTCTTCTGCCATGGTTCGCTGGATGCAGCTGGTGCAAAGGTCCTTTTGCCAGTCTCTTGCTAGGGGGCTTTTACATATGGCACAATCCCTATTGTTCTTCTTACTCCCTGCTTTCTTAGGTTTTCCCTAAGGAATTGAAACATACAAAAGAAGGAGGCCCCTGTTAACAACTTGCTAACATTCACAAAGATCACTCACCACCCGTAATCAAGGGTACCAGACTCGGAGGCTGTGTAGGAGCACGTGATCTGTGCTCTCTGGATCTTGAGGAGTCCCCCGACCTGCGGCTGGGGCGACTGCTGCTTGAACGGCTGCCATGTTTGTGAGCGGAGGGCTGGAAAGAAGGCAGAGTCGGTGGAGACGGTGATTGCTCCTGCTCTGACTCCATGATTACCCGTCTGCCATGCCACCCTTCTTCTTTAAATATCCTGCCTCCGTCCTGGTGGGCATCTTCTCCCCTCCCCCCTGCGACCACCGGCCGACCGACTGCTGCTTCAGAAAAGCCGGCCGGCGTCACACCAGGCGCCAAGACACCGTCACCTAGCTGACGTCAGCCGGCGCGCTCCCATGATGCCCTGCGCCGCTGACGTCAGTGGCCGGAAGACGCCAGCGGCTCTCCCTCGTTAGGCGGTCTGAGGGAGCGAGACCGCGAGCACGCCTGAGGGGAGGGAGGCGCGGTGGAGCCTCCAGCAGTCAGGAGTCGACGCCCATGCCTGCACGAACCCGGAGCCCGAGGGAACCTCCGGGGACTGCGCATCCAGAAGCCCGACGGCCGGCGCCACAGGTGAGCCCTGTTTTTCCCACGCCAGGACGGGTCTGGGACCTTCGCAAATGACAGGCACCGCCGCTGTCAGAAGGACAGGAACCCAACTGAAGCGGGGGAGAGGTGCCGTCCTTTATATTTCAGTAAGTTCCTGTCCTGGCGGGGGGAACCCTCTCTCAAGTGTGCTGTCATGGGTGAAGGGAAAAGAGCCCTGCTCTGCCTCCAGGGCCTAGTCCTATCTAAGTAAGTTAAGACTGCTCTCTTCACATCTAAGTTGTGATACCTCTCCTCCTCTGGTGTTGCTGGGCTATCATAGAAGGAGGGTAGGTAGATTTCTTGGGATCTATGAAATTTAGTAGCTCTTTTAGGAAGATAGGACGGGTCCATCTTTAACACTAATCTGTCTTGAACTATTGACAGGAAGGGGGAATCTACTGACAGGGCCCAGAGATCACTCACTCTTCTTGCTGATACCATAGCTATCAATAAGGCAATACTTTTTTAATGATACGCACTTTATTGAGGCTGAGTGTAAGGGCTCGAATGGGGCATGTGTGAAAGCATCTAGGACTAAGCTAAGGTCCCACGGCAGTAGTTGAGGAATATGGACCGGGTCCGCTCGCTGGCAAGCCAAAATAAATCGAGACACCCATTTGTTGCCTACAACGTCATAATTCTACAAGGCCCCCAGAGCCGAAACTTGGACTTTCAGAGTGTTAACTGAAAGCTTTAGCTCACGCCCCTTCTGCAGGAAATCTAAGATAGCAGGGATAGGTACCTCACTGGAAAGGCCTGGAAATGGAAAGTTAAGATTTTTTCCCATACCCTGGTATAGATTTTTGTTGCGGCTTCTTTCCTACTCTGTAAGAGGGTATCAATTAATTTATCTGAGAATCCTCTTAGCTTCAGTAACTGCATCTCAAATTCCATGCCGTGAGGCGTAGACCTTTGACCTGAGGGTGGTAACAGGGTCCTTGCGAGAGAAGGTCTCGATCCAGAGGGAGAATCCATGGGTGGGAGATTGACATGGTTCTCAGCCATGAAAACCACGGCCTCTTGGGCCAAAATGGGGTTATTAAGATGACTCTCGCTCCTTCTTCCCTTATCTTTCTGATGACATTTGGTAACAGTATCATTGGAAGGAAGGCATAGGCCTGCTGAAAAATCCAGGGTGTTTGAAGGCCGTCGCGCACGTCCAGATTGTCTGCTCTGTATAGTGAAGCAAACCTTTCGACGCGCTTGTTGGCCCTTGTGGCGAACAGATATATCTCTGTCCTGCCCCACATAGCCGCTATCATCCTGAAGTTGCGCCAGCTGAGCACCTGTTCCCCTTGATGCAGGGTATGGCGGCTGAGAAAATCTGCTCTGGAGTTGTCCACTCCTCTGACACGGAGAGCACACAGGGAGTTTAGATGTCTTTCGGCCATATTTAGAATTTTCTCCGCTCTCTTTGTGTGCCTCCTTGCCGGTTTAGGTATGCCACTGAAGTGGTGTTGTCCAATTGAAACCTTGTATGGGTTCTTTGCAGCTGTGGGAGAAATTTACATATGGCATAATATATAGCTTTTAACTCCCTCACATTTGATGAATCTTTGACTTCGGCCTCTGACCACTGTCCCTGAACCATGTCCTCATCTAGATGGGTCCCCCACCCAAAGAGGCTAGCGTCCGTAGTGACTATCTTCGAGGGAATAACCACCCATGGGACTCCTCCCGCAAGGTTGTCTGGATCTAGCCATCATGCCAGGGAGCTGATCACCTCTGATGGTAGGGACATTCTGCCTTCCAACTGTCCCTGTAGTCTTTCCACCTCCTGCAAAATGGCCCACTGCAACTTTCCAGAATGGAACTGGGCCTACTGAACTGCCGCAATACACGATGTTAGGGAGCCAAGCAAGGACATACCCTCCCTCAAGGACATTTTAGGCCTTCTGATTGCTGTCAGTACTTTATTAATTATAGCCACTTTCTTTGTTTCCGGCAGGAGGCATTTTAGACTTACTGAGTCTAGATGAAGACCTAGGAACGTCTGGCACATTACTGGGTGTAGTCTGGACTTTTCCCAGTTGATTAGCCAGCCAAGAGCCTGCAAAGATGAGATTATATCAGCTAGTCTCTGCTTACATTGAGAGCTAGAATTTCCCATTACCAGCAGATCGTCCAGGTACGGGACTATTAAGGTGTCCTTTAATCGTAAATGTGACATCACCTCTAGCATCAATTTGGTGAAGACACGGGGTGCCATGGACAACCTGAAGGGCATCGCCATAAACTGAAGATGACATATCTGGACTTTTAACATGACCGCCACTCGGAGGAACCGTTGAAGCCACACGTGTATTGGAAAATGGTAGTAGGTATGTTTGAGATCCAAGACTGCCATGTAGCACCTGGGAAACAAGAGTTTTATGGCTGATCGAATAGACTCCATCTTAAGGGATTAGGGCTTCAAAAAGGTATTTAGCTTTTTTAAATTAATTATGGTCCTAAATGAGCCATCTGGCTTAGAGACCAGAAACGAGGGAGAGTAAAGCCCTTTCCCCTTTCATCTGCTGGAACCTCTATGAGAACGTGTTTGGCTAATAGGACTGTAATCTCTAATTCCAACGCCTGCTACTGAGCCAGGGACTTCAGAAAAGTCAATAGGAAGGAGTCCGGTGGGAACTGGACAAATTCTAATCTCAAGCCAGATGTCACGATGTCAATGGCCCAGGGGTTAGCCATTACCGCCTTCCATTGATGGCAAAAATACAATAACCAGCCATCTACCAGTAGGTCGGGGCTACCGGGATTTGTCTCCGGATCTGAAGGGACGTTTACCAAATAGGTTTCCCTTCTGTTTGGGATCTTTATTGCCCCAGCGGCCTTGGGACCTATAATCCTTCCTTTTGCCAAACGAAGGCTTCCTGAAGGCCCTCCTGTAGAAGGGAACATATGGGTTAGGGAACCCCTTTTTTCTTTCCCCTGCCTTGGTCAGGATTTCATCTAGAACTGCACCAAACAGGTACTCACCTTGACAGGGTATAGCGCAGAGCTTGGACTCAGTCTACGTATCACCTTTCCACCCCTTCAACCACAAGGCCCGACGGGCTGCGTTGGTTAATCCTGCCGTTCTGGCAACTAATCGGAGGGAGTCGGCTGAGACATCTGACAAGAAGGCAGCTGCACCTCTGATTATGAGGAATGGAGGAACGAAGTTTGTCTCTAGACGTTCTGTTCTTTATATTCTCCTCCAACTTGTCTAACCATATCAACATGGATCTCCCAGTACATGTGGTCGATATTGCTGGCTTGAAGGCCCCTGTGCATGTTTCTCAGGATCTCTTGAGGAGTGTATCAGCTTTGCGATCTAAGGGGCCGGACAGCATACCCGAATCCTCCACTGGCAGGGAAGATCGTCGGGAAGTGGAGGCTACAGCCGCATCAACCTTGGGGGCCTTAGCCCAAGAGGCCAAATCCTCATCATCAACCAGATCTCTCCGCTTGGATGTTGCAGGCAAGAAACCTCTCTGCCCCTGCTTCTCCCACTTTTTCTTCACCAGCTCCTTTATTGCTGGGATTACTGGATAGGCTCGGACTTTTCATTGGGAGAGACCAGCAAACATTATGTCCTGAGGGGTTTTGGGGTCCTTAGTTTCTGACAACCCCATAGTATTGCACACTGACTTAACTAAGTTGTTAATGCTGTCGGTGGGGAAACAAGTGTGCTCCTCTTCTTCTGAGGATAATTATTCTTGGGATAAATCCGAATCAAGCTCCCCAGCCTCTGAAGGTGATCTGGACCCTGGTGAGGTGATCACCTGCTAGACCTTTGTCCTCCGATACTGCTAGAACCCCCTAGGGCCTGTAGCTCCTGTCTAATCATTAACCGGATGTTCTCTGTTCTCACTGAGGACTCCTCTTGCAGGGTCTGTTCAATACAGATTTGGCATAATCTTTTAAGGTAGCTATCCGGGAGAGGTTGGGAGCATAAGGCACACTCTTTATGTCTGGATTTTTCTGTCCTTTTGGCCTAAGGGGTATACAGAAAGAAGGGGCCATCCGCTAAATAAGCGTGACTAAAAAACACTCACCAGTGAAGTTTGTCAGCATGGTACCGGCTGCAGGGGTGAAGGCACAGGCTGAGACATGGAGCGGCTTGACATTCTCTCCTTTCAGTCTTTGTCTGTGAACCCACTCTGTTTGGAGCGTCCACTGGCACTTCTTCTGGTACTGTCAGTTCTTCTGGTACTGCCACGTGGGGATACCACTGGCTCCTCCAGTGGGAGCAAAACAGGGTCATTTGGGGATGACATTGCTGTGCACCAGTATCCCTCTGGCCAGTGCTTTTATGCAGCTTTTCCTCCCTTTCCAAGCGCTTGACCATTCCCTTTTTTTTTTTATTCTCCCACCCGGAAGCGCTACTTGACTTCCGGGTTGTGCTCTGCTCCAATGCGGCCGCTCTATGCAGGTGATGCCGCATCTCTGTGATTCCCTCCCCGGAAGTCCAAGGATCCACTTCCGGGGAAGCGCTGCTGTGTCTGCACATGCGCCGGTTCTTGTACCTTGCCGAGCGCCTCCCAGCCACCGCAGCCCCTGTGCCCTACGCCGCCAGACCGGACCATACCGCTGATCATTCCCAGGGAGTCAGGTATGGGACTACCCCTTAGTGCCAGCACCTTACCACATCTCCCATTCGAGCCCGGCGGCTTCTTCCGTTCCTGGCCTCGAAGCATGGGGGGGAGAAACCACCATGCCAGTTCAGCCATAATGCTGTGCCGTGCTTTCAATACAAGCCAGGACAGCCTCTCCAGTATCCTGGCCTCGTCATGCTGCCTCAACTGAGGGGGAGCAGAATATGACTTCCTTAAGTGTCGGCCCCTCCAGCAGCACCGTGCTCCGTACGTGAGAAAGGGTGGCCATACCCTGGCCTTACGCTGTCTTTACCAGCTGAGGGGGGAGCTGAGAATCAGACCTCCCCCGACGCTGCTTCTGGTACTGGGGCCCCTGCCGCTCTCATAGAAACTGCACAAGTGGCATCACAGCCCAGGTATCCTCTTCTCTCTACAGGTTCCCTTAGGAACAGGAAACCAACTGGGGGAGCGAGGGGGACCGCCCCTTTTATCTCTTTGTAGGTTTCCTGGTCCTAGGGGCGGATCCCCTCTCTTGGTAGGTGCTGTCGTGGCGAAGAGAAAACTATTTTTCTCTAAATTTTGGCATGCTTCAATAGCCTCCATGGGAGGCTAGAAGCTGCCACAACTTGATTGGCTCTGTTACATAGAGGTGATACTCAGATCGCCTCTATGTAGCAGAATTACAGCATTGCTATGAGCTTTGACCACAGGGTGGCACTCATAGGAATCCGGCATCAACAACCGTAGAAGTCTCAGGACACCTCTGGTTGTTATGCCGAGTATGACAGCGGCATTTAACTAATAGGTGCGGGTGGATCGCGATTCCACCCGCACCCATTACGGGCACATGTCAGCTTTTCAAAACAGCTGACATGTCCCGACTTTGATGCGGGCTCACCGCCGGAGCCCAAATCAAAGCGGGGGTGCTGCCATCGGACGTACAGTACTATTCCGTCCGATGGCAGAAAGGGGTTAAAGGCTTTGTATCACGATAATGTGAATATGACCTATGATTTCCCATATTAACACACTTTCCAGAACATTCTGCTGCAGTCATAGCTGCACAGAGACAAGCGACCCTCCTCCTTCTCCCCCCTGTCAGCCTGCCAGCAGCTGCAAATTTCTCTCACTCACAGTCTGTAACATGAAACTACAGCTCACTCACTCTTTCCTCTTCCCCCTCCCGAAGGAATGCTCTTTGTCTTTCCCCATGTGCTGGCTCTTCCATAGCCTATAGTAAGAATCTAATCATGTGGACATACTGCAAAGCCAGTTTATGACAGAAATATGAAATTACATACTTGGGACGTGCTTCGATACAGCTTCCCTACAGCACCCTTTTCCAATCTCTAGCACCAACAGAACCCGAGAAATGGATTTCTCCTGAACAGAGTGGAATACCTAGTCCGAGTCTGGAGTCCTTAGGAAGCTAATTTCAATACAAGATGAGTGATGTGTCTGCCATTATTCTGCTAGGTTCTCAAGCCAAGTTATGATTATTAAAAGTTTTCTTACCAAAATATGCACCCTGGCAGCCAGGGGAGGGTGCAGGTAAACCAGCCCCTTTAGTGATGTCACAAGCCCAGAAGTATAATTTACTGCAACTCAGCCCAGTCTACAGTTGCTGTCTGGAAGCTGTTGCATCAAGACCCTCCATGCATTTTGATGTGTCGCCCCTCCCCCCACCTGGTTAGCCTGGAATGATCTAAGCTACATGTGAGTGTTTTTCTTCTTTAATCCTGTTTTATTTGTAACTAGAGGTGTGCCCGATGCTATCGCATCGGGAGGGAAGTGTGTGTATGTGTGTGAGTACATATGTGTGTACATATGTGTGTGTGAGTACATGTGTGTGTGTGTACGTACGTGTGTGTGTGTGTCTCGCAGCTGCCTGCCCAACCACCTCCATGCAGTCACAGCCGGCAGGAAAGAGGGTGGTTTGCGGCCTGTGCTGGAGATGTGAGTACGTGTGTGTATATGTGAGTATGTGTGTGTGTATGTATGTGAGTACGTGCGTATGTATGTGAGTACGTGCGTGTGTGTGTATGTGAGTACGTTCGTAAGAATGTGAATACGTGTGTATGTGAGTACATATGTGTATGTATGTGTGAGTACGTGTGTGTGCATATGTGAGTACATGTGTGTATATGTGAGTACGTGTGTGTGTGTGTATATTTGAGTACGTGTGTTGATTAGAGTTGAGCATTCCGATACTGCAAATATCGGGTATCGGTCGATATTCGCTGTATCGGAATTCCGATACCGAGTACCGATATTTTTTCAATATCGGATACCGGAATCGGAAGTCCCCATAATGCAATGAGCCACTATTGTGGCTGTGATTGGCTGCTCAAATTATGTCATCATGATGCGCGGTCTGTGCGCATCACGATGCGTGGTCTGTGCCGACTGCGGGAGGCCTGTATGGGTCTGCCGGGGGCCTGTGTCGGCTGTCGGGGGTCTGTACGGGCCTGCCGGGGGCTTGTGCCGGCTGCCGGGGGTCTGTACGGGCCTGCCGGGGGCCTGTGCCGGCTGCCGGGGGCCTGTACGGGTCTGCTGGGGACCTGTGCCGGCTGCCGGAGGTCTGTACGGGCCTGCCGGGGGTCTGTACGGGCCTGCCGGGGGCTTGTGCCGGCTGCTGTGGGTCTGTGCGGGCCTGCCGGGGGTCTTGTGTGTGTGCAGGCATTGTCCGATGGGACTACAAGTCCCATCGGGAGATGCCTGCTACAATGACAGTGATTGACACATTAGCCAATGATGGGACAGTAGTAATCCCATCATCCGGCTAATGTGTTGAATGTAAAAAAAAATAAAAAATATATACATACTACATACATACTACATATATACTACATTCATACAACATACATACATAGTACATACATACTACATACATACAACATGCTAGACATACAACATGCATACTACATACTGTACATACTACATACAACATACATACTAAATTCATACAACATACATACATAGCACATACTACATACATACTACATACATACAACATGCTACAGACATACAACATACATACAACATACATACAACATACATACTACATATATACTACATTCATACTACATATATACTACATTCATACAACATACATATATACTACATTCATACAACATACATACTGTACATAGTACCTACTACATACTACATACATACAACATGCTACAGACATACAACATACATACTACATACATACTACATAAATACAACATTCATACAACATACATACATACTACATGCATACTACATATATACTCCATTCATACTACATACATACATACTACATACATACTACATTCATACAACATACATACATACTACATACATACTACATATATACTACATTCACACAACATACATACATACTTTATATATACTACATTCACACAACATACATACATACATAGTACATACTACATACATACAACATGCTACAGACATACATACTACATACAATACATTCATACATTCATACAATACATACATATAGACATACAGTACATATAACACAGAGTACATACTCACCAATACTTGTCACATTGTTCCCCGAAGCCAGTGTCATATATGAAAAAAAATGAAAATAACAAACAAGCCATATACTCCCTGATCCGCAGAAATCCACGAGTGTCCCACGCCGATTTCCCGTGGAGAACAGCAGCATCAGCTGATGCGACCGCTCTCTACGGGGCTCCAGGAATCCAATGACGGGAGGTAGGTATCCTTCCGCACTGTATTCCTCCGCCACTGTAAAAAAATAGTCCCTGGTCTCACTTTATGGCAAAAGCTGCGAGGGAACTTTTTCACACAGCAATGCCAAAAGTGAGACTAGGGACTATTTTTTTTTACAGTGGCGGAGGAATACAGTGCGGAAGGATACCTACCTCCCGTCATTGGATTCCTGGAGCCCCGTAGAGAGCGGTCGCATCAGCTGATGCTACTGTTCTCCACGGGAGATCGGCATGGGACCCTCGTGGATTTCTGCGGATCAGGGAGTATATGGCTTGTTTGTCATTTTCATTTTTTTTCATAGATGACACTGGCTTCGGGGATCAAAGTGACAAGTATTGGTGAGTATGTACTCTATGTTATATGTACTGTATGTCTATATGTATGTATTGTATGAATGTATTGTATGCAGTATGTATGTTGTATGTCTGTAGCATGTTGTATGTATGTTGTATGTATGTAGTAAGTATGTAGCATGTATGTATGCTGTATGAATGTAGCACATATGTAGTATGTAAGTACATATGTTGAATGAATGTAGTATATATGAAGTATGTAGTATGTATTAGAGTTGAGCGACTTTTGGTTTTTTAGGGTCGCGTTTCGTTTCGTGAAACCTGACTTTTCCAAAAGTCGGGTCGAGCAAGATCGTCCGATTATAGGGAAAAGTCGGGGTCGTCCCGAAACACGAAACCCAATGTAAGTCAATGGGGAATAAAAGTCGGCAGTCAGAGGAGGGCAGGAAACACACCTACAGTGCCCATTTGAATGCCAAAAGCATCAATTCTTCTTTCTTAAGCTTGTCAACCTTAATTAACTTCATAATACAAGTTACGCACTGAAAAATGGGGGTTATTTGGCTACAAACTGTGGGGGGGAGGGCTGGCTCCAGGTTTTCATGTGCCCTGGGCGAAAGAGCGCCCCTTTAACACATACCACAACTCATCATGCTCCGATACGGCAGAGAAATAGCGGTATAGTACAATGAAAAATACCTCACTTTTTACATCTCATGACGAGGCCCATCTATTTCTCCATACAGAATCATTGGTCCCATATAATGTTTGAAACAGTATATGATGAGCTCCACATAATGCTACAGTATATGTTGGTCCCCATGGATGAAGCTCCACTGTCTTATGGGCCCAAATAATGCTCCAAACATAATGGGCCCCATTTCTAATGCTCTAGTGTATAATGGGCCCTGTAAATGCTGCTCCTTTGGAATGTTCCAGTGTATGGTGGGCCCCATCTATCATTCTCCAGAGTATAGTGCTCCCCAAAAATTGCTGTCCCAACATTGAAAACAATCAAATAAGTCTCCTCGCTAGGGAATCCCTGTACTTGTCTGGACAGGTGCTGTAGCTTGCTTAACAGCTCGCCAGCCGTTCTCACGCCCAGTATGGATTACACGTGATTGCACAAAGGTGAGAAAGGGTACCGTATCCCTAGATAACATGTATGGATAGCGTACACATTCAAAATATATGTCTCAGGAGGCAGGCTCAGACGGTGTTAGGCCCAGTATGGATTGCACGTGATTGCACAAAGGTTAGAAAGGGTACCGTATCCCCGGATAACATGTATGGATAGCATACACATTCAAAATATATGTCTATACAGCATGAGGCAGGCTCAGATGGTGTTAGGCCCAGTATGGATTGCACGTGATTGCACAAAGGTTAGAAAGGGTACCGTATCCCTGGATAACATGTATGGATAGCGTACACATTCAAAATATATGTCTCAGGAGGCAGGCTCAGACGGTGTTAGGCCCAGTATGGATTGCACGTGATTGCACAAAGGTTAGAAAGGGTACCGTATCCCCGGATAACATGTATGGATAGCGTACATATTCAAAATATATGTCTATACAGCATGAGGCAGGCTCAGACGGTGTTAGGCCCAGTATGGATTGCACGTGATTGCACAAAGGTTAGAAAGGGTACCGTATCCCTGGATAACATGTATGGATAGCGTACACATTCAAAATATATGTCTCAGGAGGCAGGCTCAGACGGTGTCAGGCACAGTATGGATTTGACGGCCCAGATTACACAGCGGAGGAGCAGGGAGAGGTAAAGATTGCAAATGCTGGGGCCCTGCCCAAGCAAGGGGGGCCCACTCGTGGGCGTCGGTACTGGCACTGGGCCCCTCATAGTACAGCGGTGTGTCTGACGGCGGGTGTGCACCACCACCGTCAGAGACACTTGATTGCACTATGAGGGACCCTGTGCCAGTGCCCGCGCCCAAGAGTCGGCCTACCCACCTGTCCAGGGCAACGGCACTCGCACGGTGTCGTGCGGTAGGTGGTGACCCCGGCCATGGGGGGGGAGGCAGCACAGTTAGGGAGTTTTAGAAAGTGGCATATGTTGATGTTGGACATTCAGCTGATGCAAAAGGCGAAATAGGTGAAGTACCAGGAAGAGGTGGACCAAAGCAAGCCATTTTTCTGTCACCCTATGTGTCATCAGGGGAAGGTGGGACAAAATCCTTGGAAACCCATGCGTGGTTCATTTTAATGAAGGTTAGATCATCCACATTTTGGGTTGACAGACGGGTCCTTTTTTCTGTCAGGATTGATCCAGCTGCACTGAAGACTCTTTCCGATAGCACACTTGCAGCTGGGCAAGCGAGCTCCTGTAAGGCATATTGGGCCAATTCAGGCCAGGTGTCCAGTTTAGCGGCCCAATAGTCAAAGGGGAATGACCTGTGTGGGAGAACATCGATATGGGAGGAAAAGTAGTTTGTAACCATAGTTGACAACTGCTGTCTCCTGTCACTTTCCATCGATGCAGTATTACCAGTTGTGTGAGCGGTATTTGAAAAATCAGTCCACAACATTGTCATGAAACCCCTGTCTCCAACGCCACTTCTGCTGTGTGCACCACGAACACCTCTGTCAAGCTGCCCCCGGCCCGTACGGCTCGTGTGAGAACCATCACCACTGCTGTGTGCTGGGAATGCCTCAAGCAACCGATTTACCAGAGTTGCTTGTTTATTAGCCAATATTAGGTCAAGGTTCTCCTGTAGCATGATGTTTTGTAATTTGCCTTTATAGCGTGGATCCAGGATGCTGGCCAACCAGTAGTCGTCATCGTTCATCATTTTGGCAATGCGGGGGTCCCTTTTTAGGATCCGCAAGGCATAATCTGACATGTGGGCCAATGTTCCCGGTGTCAATGATGCACTGCGATTGCTGGGTGGAGGAGCACTTTCTGGCAAATCCACATCCCTCCAGTCACGCACAAACCCTGTACCAGACCTTGCCACGCCAACATTTTCACTTGCCCCACGAGATGCATCCTCCTCCCCTAAGTAATCATCCCCATCATCCTCCTCCTCCTCCTCTTCTTCCTCCACCTCGTCCAGGAGAGGTCCCTGAGCAGACAATGGCTGAATGTCATCAAGGATTCCCTCCTCCTCTTCCTCCTCATCAACATTGGCTGCAGACGCCTGCTCCTTAAGGTGCGTCAAAGTTTGCATGTGCAGACGCATAAGTGGGATGCTCATGCTTAGGATGGCGTCGTCTGCGCTTACCAGCCGTGTGCATTCCTCAAAACACTGAAGGACTTTACAAAGGTCTTTCAGCTTCGACCACTGCACACCTGTCAACTCCATGTCTGCTCTCAAAGTGCCTGGCCGTGTATCCTCCCATAAATGCATTATGGCCTGCCTCTGCTCGCACAGCCGCTCCACCATGTGCAGGGTGGAGTTCCACCTTGTTGCAATGTCGATAATGAGGCGGTGGTTGGGAAGGTGGAGCAATCGCTGCAGCTTCTGCATACGAACGGAGTGTACAGGCGACCGGCGGATGTGCGCGCACAGTCTTCGCACCTTCTGGAGCAGGGCTGTTAACTCCGGATAATTTTTGAGGAAGCACTGCACCACCAGGTTCAAGGTGTGAGCCAAGCAAGGTATGTGGCTGAGTTTTGAAAGGGCTATGGCTGCCACAAAATTACGGCCGTTATCACTAACTACCTTGCCTGCCTCAAGATGTACACTGCCCAGCCATGACTCAGTTTGTCGCTTCAAGTACTCGGCCAGCACCTCGGCGGTGTGTCTGTCGCCCAAACACATCATCTGCAACACAGCCTGCTGACGCTTTCCACTAGCTGCTCGATAGGGGGACACATCGTGTGCAACAGTGGCAGCTGCAGATGGAGTGCTCGTACGACTGCGCTCTGTGGACGAGCTTTCGCTTCTGGAGGAGGTGGAGGAGGAGGGTCGAACGCCTACAGCTAACTGATTCCTATACCGTGGGCTAGGCAGCACTGTCCCACCACCGCTGTCCCCTGTGGACCCTGCATCCACCACATTAACCCAGTGCGCAGTGATGGACACGTAACGGCCCTGGCCATGCCGACTGGACCATGCATCAGTTGTGAGGTGCACCTTTCCGCTCACTGACTGCTTGAGTGCATGGACAATGCGGTCTTTCACATGATGGTGGAGGGCTGGGATGGCTTTGCGAGAGAAGAAGTGGTGACTGGGTAGGTCATAGCGTGGTACTGCATAGGCCATGAGTTTGCGGAAAGCTGTGCTTTCCACCAACCGAAAGGGCATCATCTCAAACGAGATTAGTTTGGCAATGTGGGCGTTCAAACCCAGTGTACGCGGATGAGAGACTGAGTACTTTCTTGACCTACTCATAGTGTCTGGGAGGGTGAGCTGGACTTGAGAGCTGCATATGGTGGAAGTAGCGGTGGACAGGGCGGACTGAGAGAGGGTTGATGATGGTGATGGAGTTGGTGTTCTTTCTGATGGCCTAGAATCAGTATTTCGTTGATATAACAGTGGGATTCCCTGACTGCTGTGGTCTTGCAACGACACCTCAACATTTGCTGCTGTGCTAACCGGTGGGCTTACAGTGGGGGAAACAATGTAGCGTTGCTGACTACCTTCGTTGTAATCAGTTGCACATGTGGCACTTGAGGTTTGGTGTTGTGTCCACGCTTGCAAGTGCATGCTGGTTAAATGTCTAAGCATGCAACTGGTATTCAAATTTTTCAGATTTTTCCCTCGGCTAAAGGTCTTTGCGCACTTCTTACAGATAACCTTGGCCTGATCATGAGGATTTTGTTCAAAAAAGTGCCACACTGCACTCTTCCTACTTTGGCAGACATTTTGCGGCCTAGCATGCTGTGATCTTTTGACCCTCTGGACAAGCTGTCCAGCAACTCTTTTGATGTTTGGAACCTGTCTTTGGAGTGCTCCGGGCCTGCCAGATAACAGCTGTTGCGATGTCGATGTCTGCTGTGGATGCTCCTCATCTGAGCTATTGGAAGCAGCACCCTCTTCCCCCAATGGATGCCAATCTGGGTCAACAACTGGGTCATCCATCACCTCCTCTTCTATGTCATGTGCACCTTCCTCTGTGTCACCGTGTATGGTGGTATAGTGTGCGGGAAGGGGCACCTGAGTCTCATCAGGGTCAGAATCTGGCTCTGTACACTGCGAGGACAATGTAGTGCTCTGAGTGAATGTACCAGCAGAATCATCCATCAGCGGCTGTGCATCAGTGCACTCCATGTCAGAATCATCTTGGCCTGGGTAATTCACCATTTGACTTGATAATCCAGGCATGGTATGTGAAAACAGCTCCATGGAGTAATCAGTAGTATGGCCTGCGTCATCCTTCAATCTTGGTTGGGGTGAAGGACACAAGGAAAGGTGTGGTTCATGAACATGAGCCTCCAATGACGACTCAGTGCTTTTACTTTTTACAACTGAAGAAGAGGAGGCGATAGAGCTGGAGGCTGAGTCAGCAATGTAAGACAAAACTTTTTCGTGATGCTCTGGCTTTAAAAGCGGTTTGCCAACTCCTAGAAAACTAAGCGTTTGAGGCCTTATGTAGCCAGACGATGACGCAGGGTCAGCACCTCCTGCATTCGGTCCTATTTTGCTCTTGCCACTACCATCAGATCCACCACCAACACCATCATTACCAGCTGCCAACCCCCGCCCAATTCCACGGCCTCTTCCACCAGCCTTCATTTTTGGTAGAAATGTAGACAAAATCCAACAAACTATATAGTAATGTAAAACAAGGTACAAGGTGTCTATAGGGCAGGGGAGATTTTGAATTTCTGCACACACTTGTGGACAGTGGACACTTTTGGATTGTGTGAGGCCCACTGATATCTGAGCGCTATGTGACAGGCTCGATGGCACTGCTGTGACAAAAGTGACTAGAGGATAAGGGAGATTTTGACTATCTGCACACACTTTTGGACACTTTTGGATTGTGTGAGGCCCACTGATATCTGAGCGCTATGTGACAGGCTCGATGGCACTGCTGTGACAAAAGTGACTAGAGGATAAGGGAGATTTTGAATATCTGCACACACTTTTGGACACTGGACACTTTTGGATTTTGTGAGGCCCACTGATATCTGAGCGCTATGTGACAGGCTCGATGGCACAGCTGTGACAAAAGTGACTAGAGGATAAGGGAGATTTTGAATTTCTGCACACACTTGTGGACAGTGGACACTTTTGGATTGTGTGAGGCCCACTGATATCTGAGCGCTATGTGACAGGCTCGATGGCACTGCTGTGACAAAAGTGACTAGAGGATAAGGGAGATTTTGAATATCTGCACACACTTTTGGACACTGGACACTTTTGGATTGTGTGAGGCCCACTGATATCTGAGCGCTATGTGACAGGCTCGATGGCACTGCTCTGACAAAAGTGACTAGAGGATAAGGGAGATTTTGAATCTCTGCACACACTTTTGGACACTGGACACTTTTGGATTGTGTGAGGCCCAATGAATATCTGAGCGCTATGTGACAGGCTCGATGGCACAGCTGTGACAAAAGTGACTAGAGGATAAGGGAGATTGGATTGCTTTTAAAAAAGCAGTTTGCGGAGCAGTGGGTAAACAGCAATGCCAGCCTGTCAGGAAGCCTTAGAAGGCAGCCCAACAACCAACACCACTGATACACCACTATATAGCCTCCCCTTGCACTGCACACACAGTGACTGGTGTGTTGTGCAGGCCAAATTGCTAGCAGCAGAAGCAGTTTTTTTTTCTTCTCAGCAGGACAAAAAAAAAAAATTGGGATTGCTTTTAAAAAAGCAGTTTGCGGAGCAGTGGGTAAACAGCAATGCCAGCCTGTCAGGAAGCCTTAAAAGGCAGCCCAACAACCAACACCACTGATACACCACTATATAGCCTCCCCTTGCACTGCACACACAGTGACTGGTGTGTTGTGCAGGCCAAATCGCTAGCAGCAGAAGCAGTTTTTTTGTCTTCTTCCCTGCCTAACGCTCTCCCTACAGAATCAGCAGCAACCTCTCCCTATACTAAGATCGGCAGAAGTAAGATGGCGGTCGGCGTGCACGCCCTTTTATACCCCCTGTGACGCCCACGCCCATGAATTTAGTATATATTTAGTATGTATGTATGTTGTATGAATGTAGTATGTATGTAGTATGCATGTATTGTGAGAATCATGTGGGAATAGTGGATGAGGGCAGGTATATCTCGCCCAGATACCTTTCCTATGTGGCCTAGTCTGGTCAGTATCGCACCTGGTTACTAATGAATAATGGGAGGCGGATATAAAAGGATGCCAGGTGGTTGTGTGAGTGTCTCAGCCTGGGAACACAGAGAGCCTGTCTGTGTGAGAGACACACGTGAGTGAAAGCAGTGCCCACTGCAACTGTGGTTTGGCTGGACGAGAGAAGCCCGCCAGTGGGTAGTTAGGTTGTACTTTGTTAAGTTAGTGCCGGACAGGCAAGGATTTGTTTTATGTTTTTTTTCTTTATGCATTGCTTTCACCTTTAACCCTCCGTCAGGCGCAATATAGATTCTCCTCAGTTCATGCGCAATGTGCCTGACAAGCACAGGTCAGAAAACCACCTATAGTAGCTACATATTTCAATTTCAGGACTATAGAAGTAGTCAGTGACCTTCATAGGAAAGTATTAAAAGAGATTACACCAAATCAGATGCAAAAAAAAACATTTATTAACCATAAACTAATTAAAACTAAAAGTACCACTTTTCGGTAGTACCGCCAAATAGGCTCCAGTTATCTTTACTTAACTATTGCTTAAATATAAAATTATGGAAAAAAACTTAAAGGATATTGCACTTAGATGTTACTTAATTATTTTCTACTCATCTTCAGTGGTTTCAATTGCAGCAGAAGCAGCACAGGTACACTTAGAAAAGCAAGGCTGGCAGACGAAAGTTGCATGGGAAAGGCAGATTGATTCTTTACATATTTTGCAGTCATATTTAGAAAGCCTTCTGAAACCAGATACAAATGAGCAGGTAGTACAACTGCGTCTTTTAGAAGGTGGTAGAGTCGGTGTTTGTTCTGGAACGTCCTTGGGACGATATCTCTTCAACCGGTGTTGCAGGGCAAGGGGCATTCCAACCGTCTTTGTACTTCTTAGGCTTAGCTCTCCACTCACCAGTTCATTAGCCAATTGTTTTAGGTACATTCTTCTGCGCATTTGTTTAAGTTCATTACCGAGGTAAATAACTTGTGAGTTGATGCCACCCACATTCAGCATTGTAAAGAAGATTACCATCGGCCAGCGTTTGGTATTTCGACTTACATTGAAATTGCCACACATTTGGTCAGCAGTGTCAACGCCGCTTTTGGTCAAATTATAAAAAGTTATGATTTCTGGTTTCCTTAGCTCCCCAGACTCTGGATCAATGGTGTAATCATTATGTAATGAAGAGACCAAAATCACATTTTTCCTCTCGCGTGGGATGTAAGAAACTAAAATCTTTCCATTACTGAACCCAAACATAGTGCTATACTGTTGTTTGCCTTTTGTATATAGAAAATCTGGCGGCAACTGCCTTTTGTTCTTTCTAACAGTTCCCACATATGACAGCTTTTTCGTTTTTAAAAAATCAATCAGATCAAAGTCAGTAAACCAGTTGTCAGCAGTGATATTTCGACCAGATCCAAACATTGGCTCAGCAATTCTCTTTACCGCATCACTAGGCTTGTTGCTCACATTGAAAGGACCTGGTGGCTGTCTTCCACAATAAACTTCCATGTTCATAGTGTACATCATCCTTGCATCAACCATGGCAAAAATTTTAATTCCATATTTGTTTGGCTTTGATGGTATATATTGCCGAAAACCACATCTTCCACGGAAACCTGGAAGCATCTCATCAATAGTGAGGTTTTGCCCCGGGCAATAGCTTTTTTGACAATTCATAATAAATTGTTGAAATATGTCCCGAATTGGTGTAAGCCGGTCATAACCTTTTCGTTCTGTCCGGGTACTTCGATCATCGAAATGGAGGCAACGGATCAGGACTTTGAATCGTTTCAGATTCATCACAAGGCTGAATTTTTCGATGCCATCACCGTCTGTCCCCCACAGCTCCTCCAAACTTTGCCTATTTGCTCTGAAAGCACCAGCTAGGTATAACAAGCCAATAAATGCCTTGAGTTCAATCACATCAGTGTTTTTGATGTCCCTCTCTCTGGAGAATTGCTCTTTGATTGTGTCAATATACTGGTTAGTGAACCGAACAATAGTTTCCAACATGCTATCTGTAATTAGATTACTCCAACATTCCACTGCAGTTTTAGCTTTTCTAGCACTTCCAATAACTCCAGGAAAGTGTGTAATAATATTGTGGGATTCTCTGCGCTGTTTGTTCTTGGGTGCCTTTTTGTTCCACTTTGTATTTTTATCTTTGCCCAAATAATAAGCTAGATCTGTGTCTGTTTCCTCTGTATCAGTGTCATCACCATCCTGCTCTGTTCCAGAATCAGTGTTACATTCTGCTACCTCATCTTCAGATGAAATGTCACTAGATTCCTCTAAATCCTCAGTTACTGCTGGTTCTTCCTCATCATCTTCTAACAAAAAAATCTTCATTTCTTCTAAATGAAGGAGTTTAGATGAATCATACTGTTTTCTGGCCATTGCAGCAGAAAATCTGAAGCAAGAGAGAAAGAGTATGTGTTAGGGCGCAATGTGCCTTAGAAGCCACCCTCCTTTTGTCTAAGAAAACAGTACTTATGTACACTAACTTAGCATTAATCCTTCATAAAACAAGCTAAATACACAATCGTGATGAATAAAAAAAGAAAATACTAACCTTTCAATTTGTGTTGAAATCAGGCGCAATGTGCCTGAGAAGCCAAAGTGTTGATATCTGCTCACTAGAAGGTCTGCTGAGTCACTGTGATATCAGGTTTCACAGAGCCTGTAGAGTCAGGAGATAACTAGGAGGGGTGGGGTTTTCTGATAAGTGGGCAAGGAGAGAGAAGTGAAACTAATTACTGTGTGCCTGTCAGATCTATTGCGCCTGACGGAGGGTTGTTAATAAACCTGACCCAGTGTCAGTTATACCCAGACCTCGGCTGTGCGCCTGAGTTTCATGCTGAACGCACGTGACCTTTGACCCCAGCAAAGGCGATCCCGGAGTGTTTTATCACAGTATGTTGTATGAATTTTGTATATATGTAGTATGTATGTAGTATGTATGCATGCTGTATGAATGTAGTATGTATGTATGTATGTTGTATGAATGTAGTATGTATGTAGTATGTACAGTGGGGAAAAAAAGTATTTAGTCAGTCGGCAATAGTGCAAGTTCCACCACTTAAAAAGATGAGAGGCGTCTGTAATTTACATCATAGGTAGACCTCAACTATGGGAGACAAACTGAGAAAAAAAATCCAGAAAATCACATTGTCTGTTTTTTTTTCATTTTATTTGCATATTATGCTGGAAAATAAGTATTTGGTCAGAAACAAGCAATCAAGATTTCTGGCTCTCACAGACCTGTAACTTCTTCTTTAAGAGTCTCCTCTTTCCTCCACTCATTACCTGTAGTAATGGCACCTGTTTAAACTTGTTATCAGTATAAAAAGACACCTGTGCACACCCTCAAACAGTCTGACTCCAAACTCCACTATGGTGAAGACCAAAGAGCTGTCAAAGGACACCAGAAACAAAATTGTAGCCCTGCACCAGGCTGGGAAGACTGAATCTGCAATAGCCAACCAGCTTGGAGTGAAGAAATCAACTGTGGGAGCAATAATTAGAAAATGGAAGACATACAAGACCACTGATAATCTCCCTCGATCTGGTGCTCCACGCAAAATCCCACCCCGTGGGGTCAGAATGATCTCAAGAACGGTGAGCAAAAATCCCAGAACCACGCGGGGGGACCTAGTGAATGAACTGCAGAGAGCTGGGACCAATGTAACAAGGCCTACCATAAGTAACACACTACGCCACCATGGACTCAGATCCTGCAGTGCCAGACGTGTCCCACTGCTTAAGCCTGTACATGTCCGGGCCCGTCTGAAGTTTGCTAGAGAGCATTTGGATGATCCAGAGGAGTTTTGGGAGAATGTCCTATGGTCTGATGAAACCAAACTGGAACTGTTTGGTAGAAATACAACTTGTCGTGTTTGGAGGAAAAAGAATACTGAGTTGCATCCATCAAACACCATACCTACTGTAAAGCATGGTGGTGGAAACATCATGCTTTGGGGCTGTTTCTCTGCAAAGGGGCCAGGACGACTGATCCGGGTACATGAAAGAATGAATGGGGCCATGTATCGTGAGATTTTGAGTGCAAACCTCCTTCCATCAGCAAGGGCATTGAAGATGAAACGTGGCTGGGTCTTTCAACATGACAATGATCCAAAGCACACCGCCAGGGCAACGAAGGAGTGGCTTCGTAAGAAGCATTTCAAGGTCCTGGAGTGGCCTAGCCAGTCTCCAGATCTCAACCCTATAGAAAACCTTTGGAGGGAGTTGAAAGTCCGTGTTGCCAAGCGAAAAGCCAAAAACATCACTGCTCTAGAGGAGATCTGCATGGAGGAATGGGCCAACATACCAACAACAGTGTGTGGCAACCTTGTGAAGACTTACAGAAACGTTTGACCTCTGTCATTGCCAACAAAGGATATATCACAAAGTATTGAGATGAAATTTTGTTTCTGACCAAATACTTATTTTCCACCATAATATGCAAATAAAATGAAAAAAAACAGACAATGTGATTTTCTGGATTTTTTTTTCTCAGTTTGTCTCCCATAGTTGAGGTCTACCTATGATGTAAATTACAGACGCCTCTCATCTTTTTAAGTGGTGGAACTTGCACTATTGCTGACTGACTAAATACTTTTTTTCCCCACTGTATGTAGTATGAATTTTGTATATATGTAGTATGTGTGTAGTATGTATGTATGCTGTATGATTGTAGTATATATGTAGTATTTATGTATGTTGTATGAATGTAGCATATATGAAGTATGTATGTAGTATGTATGTATGTTGTATGAATGTAGTATGTATGTAGTATGTGTGAATGTTGAATATATGTAGTATGTATGTATGTATGTAGTATGTATGTTTTTGTTTTTTTTTACATTCAACACATTAGCCGGATGATGGGACTACTGCTGTCCCATCATTGGCTGATGTGTCAATCACTGTCATTGTAGCAGGCATCGCCCGATGGGACTTGTAGTCCCATCGGACGATACCTGCACACACACAAGACCCCAGCAGGCCTGCATAGACCCCTGGCAGCCAGCACAAGCCCCCGGCAGGCCCGTACAGACCCCCGGCAGCCGGCACAAACCCCCAGCAGGCCCGTACAGACCCACGGCAGCCGGCACAAG
Source organism: Dendrobates tinctorius (assembly GCF_039654945.1). Lineage (NCBI taxonomy): Eukaryota > Metazoa > Chordata > Amphibia > Anura > Dendrobatidae > Dendrobates > Dendrobates tinctorius. The sequence goes on from NW_027361977.1 coordinate 3,069,866, forward strand.
CCCCCGGCAGGCCCGTACAGTCCCCTGGCAGTCGGCACAGGGCCCCGGCAGGCCCGTACAGACCCCTGGCAGCCGGCACAAGCCCCCGGCAGGCCCGTACAGACCCCCGGCAGGCCCGTACAGACCCCCGGCAGGCCCGTACAGACCCCCGGCAGCCGGCACAAGCCCCCGGCAGGCCCATACAGACCCCCGGCAGGCCCGCACAGACCTCGCCCGCACACACAGACATGCACAGTGTCCGCCCACGCACCGCCCACACTCTTCCCCCCTCCCGAACTGGATGTACAAGTAAAGAAAGGGGTTATTTTCATTCCGATATTTCTGTCCCATTGACTTGAATGGGACTTCCTGGATCGGAATCGGCGATACCCGATACTTTTTGGATGTCGGCCGATCCAATCAGATCCAATATGTTTCAATATCAGATGGTATCGCTCAACACTAGTGTTGATATGTATGTATGTGAGTACGTGTGTATGTGTGTGTACGTCTGTGTGTGTATGTATGTGAGTACGGGTGTGTGTGTATATGTGAGTACGTGTGCATATGTGAGTACGTGTATGTGAGTGAGTGTGTGAGTACACGTGTGTGTGTATGTGAGTACGTGTGTGTATGTATGTGAGTACGTGTGTGTGTGACTACGTGTGTATGTGAGTACGTGTGTGTATATGTATGTGTGTGGTGTATGTGTGTATACGTGTGTGTGTACGTGAGTACCTGTGTGTACGTGAGTACGTGTGTGTGTATGTGAGTACGAGTGTGTGTATGTGGGTACGTTTGTGTGTGTGTGTGAGTACGTGTGTGTGTATGTGAGTATGTATGTGTGTGTATGTGAGTATGTGTGTGTGTATGTGAGTACATGTGTGTATGTGAGTACGTGTGTGTGTGTATGTGGGTACGTTTGTGTGTGTATGTGAGTACGTGTGTGTGTGTATGTGAGTACGTGTGTGTATGTGAGTATGTATGTGTGTGTATGTGAGTACGTGTGTGTGTATGTGAGTACATGTGTGTGTATGTGAGTACGTGTGTGTGTGTATATGAGTGTGTGTATATGAGTGTGTGTGTATGTGAGTATGTGTGTGTATGTGAGTACGTGTGTGTATATTTGAGTACGTGTGTGTATATGTATGTATGTGACTACGTGTGTATGTGTGTGTACGTCTGTGTGTGTATATGTGAATATATTAGGAATAATCGGGGTGCTCACTGTTTGTTATCAGGTGCTCAGAGATAAAAATCCTATACTGAATATAATACAAACAACCTCGGCACACAAAAAGAGAGAATTCAAATGATCCAAGAGCAAAGTTTATTGCATAACATAATTCCATATAATGATAGACCCAAAGAAGATGTGACAAGTGATCCACAGAAAAAAATTATGGACGTTTCGGCTATAATGCCTTTTTCAAGATTTTATCTGTGGGAATAGTGATCCATAGACATCAGAATGAGGCTCATCTCATAAACCACACAAACATGGATTGCCACATGTAAAGGTCCATGGATCGCGTGCTGGTGCATACTAGCCGTCGGTGCACTCTGCAGATAAATTCTTGAAAAAGGCATTATAGCCGAAACGAGTACGTGTATGTGAGTACGTTTGTGTGTATGTGAGTATGTGTGTGTATGTGAGTACATGTGTGTATATGTGAGTACGTGTATGTGAGTACGTGTGTGTATGTGATTATGTGTGTGTGTATGTGAGTACTTGTGTGTATATGTGAGTATGTGTGTGTGTATGTGAGTACGTGTATGTGAGTACATGTGTGTGTGAGTACGTGTGTGTATGTGAGTACATGTGCGTGTGTATGTGAGTACGTGTGTGTGTGTATGTGAGTAAGTGTGTGTGTGTGAGTACGTGTGTGTAAGTGAGTACGTTTGTGTGTATGTGAGTATGTGTGTGTATGTGAGTACATGTGTGTATATGTGAGTATGTGTATGTGAGTACGTGTGTGTATGTATGTACTTGTGTGTATATGTGAGTACGTGTGTGTGTATGTGAGTACGTGTATGTGAGTATGTGTACGTGTGTGTGTATGTACGTACATGTGTGTGTACGTAGATGTGTGTGTACACGTACATGTGTGTGTGTACACATACGTGTGTGTGTGTACATGTGTGTATACATGTGTGTGTGTATGTACATGGTGGCTGGCGGTGGGGGTTTAGCGGCGGCTGGTCCAGCGGCGGGGGGGCCTGATGGCGGACAGCCAACAGGAAAGACCGCGGCTTGAGGCCTGTGCACAGTCCACAAGCCGCGGTCTTTCCTGCTGGCTATGACGGAGGTGGGTGGGCAGGCAGCGGCGGGGGGTCCTGGCGGCGGCCAGCCGGCAGGAAAGACCGCGGCTTGAGACCTGTGCACAGGCTGCAAGCCGCGGGCTTTCCTGCCGGCTGTGGTGGAGGTTGGTGGGCAGGCAGCGGTGGGTCCAGCGGGGGGTCCTGATGGTGGCCAGCTGGCAGGAAAGACCGTGCTTGCTCCAGCAGCAGCAGGGGGGGGTCCCGGCGGTGTCCCTCTGGTGGTACTGTGGAATGGCTTGGTACCACCAGCGGGTGCCATATTGAAATAACCATCACTTGGATATTTCAATATGATGGTCAGCGCACTTCCGGTCGGCGCAGTGGAATGTGGGAATCAGGGACATCCAGACGGAAGTGGATGACGGACAATTTAAGGCAATTATATACATAGACTAGCTGAAGAGCCCGGCGCTGCCCGGGCATAGTAACTAACTGTGGTTAGTTGTAGTAAATTATAATTATCCTCCATTGCATAGCCCCGTGCCCATATACCCATCACACATCCTACATCCCATAGTCCCATGCCCATATACCCATCACACATCCTCCATCCCATAGTCCCATGCCCATATACCCATCATACATATTCTCCATCCCATAGTCGAGTGCCCATATACCCATCATACATATCCGCCATCCCATAGGCCCGTGGCCATATACCCATCATACATATCCTCCATCCCATAGTCCAGTGCCCATATACCCATCACACATCTTCCAACCCATAGTCCCATGCCCACATACCCATCATACATATTCTCCATCCCATAGTCCCATGCCCATATACCCATCATACATATTCGCCATCCCATAGTCGAGTGCCCATATACCCATCACACATCCTTCATCTCGTAGTCCCATGCCCATATACCCATCATACATATCCTCCATCCTATAGTCCCGTGCCTATATACCCATCATACATATCCGCCATCTCATAGTCCCGTGCCCATATACCCGTCATACATATCCTCCATCCCATAGTCCAATGCCCATATACCCATCACACATCCTCCATCCCATAGTCCCGTGCCCATATACATATCCGCCATCCCATAGTCCCGTGCCCATATACCCGTCAAACATATCCTCCATCCCATAGTCAAGTGCCCATATACCCATCACACATCCTCCATCCCATAGTCCCGTGCCCATATACATATCCGCCATCTCATAGTCCCGTGCCCATATACCCGTCATACATATCCTCCATCCCATAGTCCAATGCCCATATACCCATAACACATCCTCCATCCCATAGTACCGCGCCCATATACATATCCGCCATCCCATAGTCCCATGCCCATATACCCATCATACATATCCTCCATCCCATAGTCCAGTGCCCATATACCCATCACACATCCTCCATCCCATAGTCAACCATTATGACATCATAATGAGCGGCGGGGCTTGCGACCTATGATGACATCAGCGTCGCCATGGCAACCATTGTGACATCATAATGAGGGGCGGGGCTTGAAACGCACACACTGCTTCCCCAGTATGCAAATAGGGGCATTATGACATCACAATGAGGGGAGGGGCTTGACACACACACACTTTTTCCCCCAGTATGTAGACGGGGCAAAATTGTTTGGTGAATTGGAACGTGCGGGGTTAAAATTTCGCCTCACAACATAGCTTAGGACGCTCTCAGGGACCAGATGTGTGACTGTGCCAAATTTTGTGGCTGTAGCTGCGACGGTGCAGATGCCTATCCCGGACATACACACACATACATACACACATACATACACACTTTGAGCTTTATATATTAGACTAGCTGAAGAGCCCGGCGCTGCCCGGGCATAGTAAATAACTGTGGTTAGTTATAACAAATTATAATTATCCTCCATCCCATAGTCCCGTGCCCATATACCCATCATACATGTCCACCATCCCATAGGCCTGTGCCCATATACCCATCATACATATCCTCCATCCCATAGTCCCGTGCCCATATACCCATCATACATATCCACCATCCCATAGGCCCGTGCCCATATACCCATCATACATATCCTCCATCCCATAATCCCGTGCCCATATACCCATCATACATATTCGCCATCCCATAGTCGAGTGCCCATATATCCATCACCCATCCTTCATCTCATAGTCCCATGCCCATATACCAGTCATACATATCCTCCATCCCATAGTCCAGTGCCCATATAGATATCCTCCATCCCATAGTCCCGTGCCCATATACCCGTCATACATATCCTCCTTCCCATTGTCCAGTGCCCATATACCCATCACACATCCTCCATCCCATGGTCAACCATTATGACATCATAATGAGCGGCGGGGCTTGCAACCGATGACATCAGCATCGCCATGGCAACCATTATGACATCATAGTGAGGGGCGGGGCTTGACACGCACACACTTTTTCCCCAGTATGCAAATAGGGGCATTGTGACATCACAATGAGGGGCGGGGCTTGACGCGCACACACTTTTTCCCCCAGTATGTAGATAGGGGCAAAATTGTTTGGTGAATTGGAACGCGCGGGGTTAAAATTTTGCCTCACAACGTAGCTTAGGACGCTCTCGGGGTCCAGACGTGCGACTGTGCCAAATTTTGTGGCTGTAGCTGCGACGGTGCGGATGCCTATCCCGGACATACAAACAAACATACACACACACACACATACATACACACATACACACTTTGAGCTTTATATATTAGATTGCATTGTACATACTTTAATTTTTGGAAGTGCATTGAGCAGCAGGGTGGTGTGCTGGTAAAAGGGAAAAAAAATCTTTTAAATCTTCTGCCTGAGCGAGTGTGAAGGAGCTGAGTGTGACCTGAGCGTAAGTGCGAACTGTGGTAAGTGTGTGACTTGCGATTCAGTGAAGAGGTATTTGGAAAACCTATAACAAATACCTGTGTGAGTTACTGAATTGTAGGTTGCTGAGTGCTTTCTACCTGTTCAATTTTTGGGGGGCTTTGTTTGTTTAACCTATTTTTTCTTTCTACAGGGTTAATCTCTTATTTTACTATCTGTGTTTTTAAGGGTTAACTATATTGCATTTAAATCTTGAGGTGTAACTATATTCACAAGGGGTTAATTAAGGTTGGGAGTTCATAATTAAGGGTTTATAAGGGGCAGCTGAGTGGGGCTCAACTCCTTTGGAAGTGCATTGAGCAGCAGGGTGGTGTGCTGTAAAAGGGAAAAAAAATCTTTTAAATCTGCTGCCTGAGCGAGTGTGAACAAGCTGAGTGTGACCTGAGCGTAAGTGCGAACTGTGGTAAGTGTGTGACTTGTGATTCAGTGACTCTGGATTCAGGGAGTTTCCAAGGGAGGTATTACTGAATTGCTGTTATATTTTATTAATACATTTTATTTATTTTTGCTTATCTTTTTGTCTGGTGCAATCCCCATTAGGATGTGTTCCACTATTGCCAATGCCATCCAGTGCACGTCTTGCCGCATGTATGAAATCCTTGAACTCCTTGAAATCCTTGGTCAAGGGTGCATACTGCTGTGCGAGATGTGGAAGCCCAGATACTGGATCTAAATGTGCAGCTGGCAATACTGAGATCCATAGACAATATGGAAAGGAGTCTTCTGCTCACTGAGCAGACGCTCAATGGGATAGATGGGGGGATGCTAGGATGGAGCTGCAGGAAAATGAAGCAGCTAGCTGGGTGTCAGTTAGAAGGTGGGGTAGAAGGAAGAGCACCAGGGAGGCTAGTCCTGATCTGGCACACCCCAATAAGTTTGCTAAGTTGGCAGATGAGGGGAGTGTTAGTGCAGGAGTAGCACTGCTGCAGCAAGGCATGTCCTCTGAAAGCTGGAGGAGTGTCTGCTCCAGTAAGGGGGGAAATAGGAGAGCAGGGCAGGCCAGACTGGTTCTGGTAGCGGGAGACTCAATTATTAGGGGAACAGATAGGGCAATCTGTCACAAAGACAGGGATCGTCGAACGGTGTGCTGCCTACCTGGCGCTCTAGTCCGACACATCGCTGATCGGGTTGACAGATTACTGGGAGGGGCTGGTGAGGATCCAGCGGTCATGGTGCACATTGGCACAAATGACAAAGTTAGAGGTAGGCGGAAGGTCCTTAAAGATGATTTCAGGGAATTAGTCTGTAAGCTTAAAGCAAGGACCTCCAAGATGGTATTTTCAGAAATACTTCCTGTACCATGTGCCACACCAGAGAGGCAACGGGAGATTAGGGAGGTTAATAAGTGGCTCAGGAATTGGTGTAGGAAGGAGGGGTTTGGGTTCCTGCAGAACTGGGCCGACTTCTCAGTTGGCTACAGGTTCTACACTAGGGACAGGCTGCACCTCAATTGGGAGGGTGCAGCTGTGCTGGGGGAGAAAATGGCTAGAAGGTTGGAGAAGTGTTTAAACTAGGGACTGGGGGGAGGGTATTCCTATTATAGGAGGGGAAGTCAGTGAAGATAGAGACCTGGGCACAAATAATGAAATTGGGGGTGGGGGTGGCATGGGGGGGTGGGCTAAGAACAGTTAATAATTTAAGGAGGTACAGAGAGATACATAAAGTGCATGTATACTAATGCCAGAAGCCTCGCTAACAAGATGGAGGAATTGGAGTTAATGTTGTTGGAACATAATTATGACATGGTGGGGATATCTGAGACATGGCTGGACGAGAGCCATGACTGGGCGGTTAATTTACAGGGCTATAGTCTGTTCAGAAATGACCAAACAAATAAGCGAGGGGGAGGCGTGTGTTTATACGTAAAATCATCCTTAAAACCCATCCTTCGTGATAATATATATGAATCTAATGAAAATGTAGAGTCCCTGTGGGTAGAGATAAGGGGAGGGGGGGAAAATAATAAATTACTGGTAGGCGTTTGTTATAAGTCTCCAAAAATAATGGAAGCAACAGAGAATATCCTCATAAAGCAAATAGATGAAGCTGTGACTCAAGGAGAAGTCATTATTATGGGGGACTTAAACTACCCTGAAATACATTGGGGAACCGAAACCTGCAGTTCCAGCAGAGGTAATAGGTTTTTGACAACTATGAGAGACAATTACCTTTCACAAATGGTTCAGGACCCAACAAGAGGGGGGGCACTGCTAGACCTAATATTAACCAACAGGCCAGACCGCATATCAAATGTAAGGGTTGGGGGTCACTTGGGTAATACTGATCACAAATTAATAAGTTTTCATGTATCCTTTAATAAGATGTGTAGTAGAGGGGTTACAAGGACACTAAACTTCAGGAAGGCAAATTTCCAACGGATGAGAGATGATCTTGGTGCAATTAACTGGGACGATATCCTGAGACGTAAAAATACACAAAGAAAATGGGAGACGTTTATTAGCATCCTGAATAGGACCTGTGCACAATATAAACCGTATGGGAATAAACATGCTAGAAATAGGAGGAAACCACTATGGCTAAATAGAGCTGTAAGGGGTGCAATAAGAGATAAAAATAAAGCATTTAGAGAATTAAAGCAAGTAGGTAGTGATGAGGCATTAAATAAATACAGAAAATTAAATAAATTCTGTTAAAAGCAAATCAAGACAGCAAAGATTGAGACAGAGAGACTCATTGCCAGAGAAAGTAAAAATGATCCCAAAATATTCTTTAACTACATAAATAGTAAGAAGCTAAAAAATGATAGTGTTGGCCCCCTTAAAAATAGTCTAGGTGAAATGGTGGATGAGAATGAGGAAAAAGTCAATATGCTAAATGACTTTTTTTCAACAGTATTTAAACAAGAAAATTCCATGACGGATAACATGATCAGGGATAAAATTCTCCATTAAATGTCACCTGCTTAACCCAGCAGGAATTACGGCGGCGTCTAAAAATCACTAAAATTGACAAATCCCCGGGCCCGGATGTGATACACCCCCAAGTACTGCAGGAATTAAGCACAGTCATAGATAGACCATTATTTTTAATATTTAAAGATTCCATAATAACAGGGTCTGTACCACAGGACTGGCGTATAGCAAATGTGGTGCCAATATTCAAAAAGGGGACAAAAACTGAACTTGGAAATTATAGGCCAGTAAGTTTAAACTCAACTAAAGGCAAAATCCTGGAGGGTTTTCTAAGAGATAGTATACTGGAGTATCTGGAGAAGAATAACCTCATGACCCAATATCAACATGGGTTTACAAGGAACTGTTCCTGTCAGACTAATCTGATAAGCTTTTATGAAGAGGTAAGTTCAGGACTGGACCAAGGGAATGCAGTGGACGTGGTGTACATGGACTTTTCAAAAGCTTTTGATACGGTGCCACACAAAAGGTTGATACATAAAATGAGAACAATGGGGATAGGGGAAAATATGTGCTTAATTGTAAAACACTGGGCAAAACTGTCACTGAAAAAGGCCTGGGTGTATGGGTGGACGACAAACTCATATTTAGTGGCCAGTGTCAGGCAGCTGCTGCAAAGGCAAATAAAATAATGGGATGCATTAAAGAGGCATAGATGCTCATGATGAGAACATAATTTTACCTCTATATAAGTCACTAGTGCGCGCACACTTAGAATAGTGTGTACAGTTCTGGTCTCCGGTGTATAAGAAAGACATAGCTGAACTGGAGAAATACACCAGGATAAGACTTTGCCCACAAACAGCAACCTTGTACGCCTTCAGAGTCCTCCTGGATGGAGAAAGAAAAATGTTGTGAAGAAGAAACGGAGAGTGGTGGTCATGGGGGATTCCCTGTTGAGAGGAACAGAGGCCGCTATCTGCCGGCCAGATATAACTTCAAGAGAAATGTGCTGTCTTCCAGGTGCAAAAATTAAAGATGTGTCTGACAGGATATCAGGACTCTTCAGACCTACAGATGACTACCCATTCCTGCTACTACATGTGGGGACAAATGACACCGCAAGAAACGACCTGGAAACCATCTGCAGAGACTTTGAAGACTTAGGCAAGAAAGTGAAAGAACTGGGAGCGCAGGTGGTCTTCTCTTCCATCCTCCCAGTGGATGGCCATGGAACAAGGAGGTGGAATAAGATTCTGCAGGTGAACAACTGGCTACGTCGATGGTGCTGTCAGCAAAGATTTGGATTTCTGGATCACGGAGTGAATTACTTATACAATGGACTACTTGCTAGAGATGGGGTGCACCTTACGAAGACTGGAAAGCATGTATTTGGAAGTCGCCTTGCTACACTTGTAAGGAGAGCTTTAAACTAGAACAACATGGGAAGGGAAGCAAAAGACCAGAAAAAGCCATACACCTGACAAATGCTATTGAGAACTCTGCTATTAGAAGTGGAAAGGAAGAACAAAGACAAAAGAATCTAAAAAATAAAAATATTGGAGGAAGAGAAACCTATCACAAACTAAAATGTTTCTATACTAATGCACAAAGCATGGGCAACAAACAAGGAGAATTGGAACTACTAACACAGGAAAAGAAATATGATGTCATTGGAATCACTGAAACTTGGTGAGACAATGCACATGATTGGAATACAAGACTAGAAGGATACAACTTATTTGCAAGAAACAGACTTGGTAAATGAGGAGGGGGTGTCGCATTGTATGTTAGAAACGCGTATATCTGCACAGAGATTGAAGCTTCAGAGACTGGGAGCTCTGTGGAAACTGTTTGGGTAGGAATACAAGGACAGAACAATGGAAAGGACACCATTGTAGGCATTTACTACAGGCCGCCTGTGCAAGCTGAAGATATGGACGAACTCTTTATGCATCAAATGGCCAAGTTCTCCAAAAAATATGACAAAGTTGTCATGGGAGATTTCAACTATCCAGACATTTGTTAGGAATCTCTCTCAGGCAAAACTAACAGGTCAAGGAAATTCTTATCCTCTCTTGCTGACAACTTTATCTTCCAAAAGGTAGGGGAGAAAACAAGGGGAACTGCTACCTTGGATCTAATCCTTATAAACAGGGAGGAAATGGTTGAGGAGGTAAAAGTGGCTGGGACCCTAGGAGGTAGCGACCATGCTATTTCAAAATTTTGGATAACTAGAGGCAGAAGACCTGTGAAGACTCAGACGTCAAGGTTAGATTTCAGAAAGGCAGATTTTAAGGGATTCAGAAAGAGAATTGGAGGGATCCAATGGCTGGATATCCTTAAAGACAAAAATGTCCAGGAAGGATGGGAAATCTTGAAAAATGAAATTCTCAAAGCACAGTTGTTAACAATTCCGAAAAGAGGGAAGAATAGGAAGCATTTAAGGAAACCAGGATGGATGAACACAGAACTTAAGCACATGCTAAAAAGGAAGAAAAAAATATTTATAAAATGGAAAGAGGGAGGCATATCTAAAGAAGAATATAATGCTGTCTGCAGAACATGCAGGGCACAAATCAGATTATCTAAAGCTGAAAATGAATTTAGGCTTGCAAGAGATGTCAAAAGCAATAATAAAGGATTTTGGGGATATGTCAAAAGTAAAAGAAAAGTCAAAGATGCTATAGGATTTTTACAGGATGAAAATGATGAAATGGTAAGACAGGATGTTGAGAAGGCTGAACTTTTAAATTCCTATTTTGCATTTGTTTTCTCTCAGAAAGGAAATGTAACATCAACTGTTATTCACTGTCCTATTAAGGGAATAGAAGAATCCAGGAGATCTATAAACAGAAAGATAGTGAAGAAACACTTAGCTAACCTAAATGAATTCAAGTCTCCAGGTCCAGATGAATTACACCCCAGAGTACTGAAGGAGATAGCAGAAGAAATTTTTGAACCCCTCTCCATAATCTTTGAAAATTCTTGGAGAACAGGAGAAGTGCCAGAAGACTGGAGAAGAGCAAATGTTGTTCCTATCTTCAAAAAGGGGAAGAAGGTGGACCCAGGCAACTATAGGCCGGTGAGTCTGACTTCTATACCAGGAAAGATCTTTGAACAAATTATTAAACAACATGTATGTCAATACCTGGATAAGAATGAAGTGATTAAACAGAGTCAGCATGGGTTTGTAACTAATAAGTCATGTCAGACTAACTTAATTTCCTTCTATGACGGTATCACTGATTGGGTGGATCAAGGAAATGCTGTAGATATAGTATATCTTGACTTCAGCAAAGCATTTGACAAAGTCTCTCATACAATCCTTAATGAAAAAATGACTAAGTATGGAATGGACAAGGCAACTGTTAGGTGGATTCATAACTGGCTTAGTGATCGGACCCAAAGAGTGGTCGCAAATGGCTGCACATCCAGTTGGAAGAATGTCTCAAGTGGGGTACCACAGGGCTCTGTCCTGGGCCCTGTATTATTCAATGTGAGGTACACCTGGGGTGGACCCGCTAGACCGTGGCAACGAACCTCCCGGGGGCGAGCTGACCAGGTGGACCACCCCCTATACAGGGAGCGTTTGGGGCAAGCCCGCGGGTAACTATTACCACGGCAGCTGGTACCCTGGGAAGTAACGACAGACAGACAGCTAGAGCCGAGTTGGGGATACAGGACTGACGGTACCGGCTGGGAACCACAGGACAGACGGGCACGGCTTAGAGACACGAGACAGGTGGGCACGGCCTGGAAACACAGGACAGGCGGGCACGGCTGGGAGACACAGAACAGGCGGGCACGGCTGGGAGACACAGGACAAGCGGGCATGGCTAGGAGACACAGGACAGGCGGGCACGGCTAGGAGACACAGGACAGGCGGGCACGGCTAGGAGACACAGGACAGGCGGGCACGGCTTGGAGACACAGGACCTAGGAGAGAGGAAAATGGAGAGGTGAACGAGCAACGGATGGACAGGACGTGATAGCGTGCATAGAGGGCGGCCAGAATCACTAGGGAAAAGCAGTGATACTCAGGCACCGCTGGCAGGAAGAGGCGGCCAGATATAGGGGCTAGTAGGAGGACTTCCGGGTCGTGACCTAAAGTGGAGGAGGAGCAGGCGCGCGTCCTCAGGAGGAGGAGGAGGAGGCGCGCGCGTGCCCAGGCACAGTATGTGCGCGCGCCCGCCGAGCAGGAGGGGCGGGAGCGTGCACCCGGCGCGGTCCGGAAGACCGGACGGAGGAGACCGCCGGACGGAGAAGAGGAGCCGGGGAGGACCGCGGAGAAGACCGCGGCCGCCGGCGCAGAGAGGAGCAGGACACCGGAGGATGGGTAAGCTGCGGCCGGGAGGAGGCAAAGAGAGGAGTGCGCGGCAGCCGCCGCGTGACAGTACCCCCCTCCTTACGCGCCTCCCTCCGCAGTCCGGAAAAAACTTAGCCAAGATTCAAGGGGCCTGGATGTTCTCTTGGGGCTCCTTTACGAATCAAAGATGAGATAGAGCCGGCCAATGAGGAAAAATGAGGGATGAACTGCCGATAATAATTTGCGAAGCCGAGAAATCGCTGAACGGCTTTCACCCCTTGGGGACGTGGCCAGTTGAGCACGGCAGAGACCTTCACCGGATCTATACGCAGGCCGGAGTCGGAGATGATATAGCCCAGAAATGGAAGGGAGGACTGTTCAAAGGCACACTTCTCCAATTTGGCGTACAGGCGATTCTCCCTCAATCGGAACAGTACTCGGCGGACATCTCTTCTGTGGGTGGACAGATCGGGAGAGAAGACCAGGATATCGTCAAGGTACACAACCACACTGGAGTACAGAAGGTCTCGGAAAATGTCGTTCACAAATTCCTGAAAGACTGCGGGGGCGTTGCACAACCCGAAGGGCATGACGAGGTACTCGTAGTGTCCATCCCTGGTGTTGAAGGCGGTCTTCCATTCATCTCCGGAGCGAATACGGACGAGATTATAGGCTCCACGGAGATCCAATTTAGAAAAGATTCGCGCCCCTCGTAGCCGGTCGAACAGCTCGGGGATGAGAGGTAGAGGATATCTGTTCTTGATGGTAATCTGGTTAAGACCTCGATAGTCAATACAGGGGCGGAGAGACCCGTCCTTCTTCTTGACAAAAAAGAAGCCAGCCCCAGCGGGAGAAGATGACTTTCGGATGAAGCCTTTGGCCAAATTCTCTTGTACATATTCAGACATGGCCTGGGACTCGAGTGGACTCAACGGATAGATTCGCCCCCGGGGCGGAGTCGAGCCGGGTACAAGCTCGATGGGGCAATCATATTGCCGGTGCGGTGGAAGAGCCTCTGCCTCTTTCTTATCAAAGACATCCAAAAAAGCCCAATAGGCCGAGGGCAAATCCGCAGGGCCCGAGACAGGAGACGAGCATTTGAGGGGTTGTACTGGACGAAGACATCTAGTCTGGCAAACGCAGCCCCAGCGAAGAATGTCTCCGGTCCGCCAATCCAGGACAGGTTCATGCATCCTCAACCACGGAAGACCCAGGAGCAAGGTGTGGGATAGAGACGGCAGCACGAAGAAGGCTATTCTCTCACGGTGCAGGACCCCGATCTGTAATTCCAGCTCTTCAGTGACCAGCGTAACGGTCTCGCGCAAGGGAATGCCGTCGACTGAAGCTAACTGCCGGGGAACCTCCAAGGACCAAACAGGTATCCCCAATCTCTTCACCGCCTCGAGTTGGATAAAATTACCAGCAGCCCCTGAGTCAATATAGGCTAACTCCGAGAAACGTTTGGATCCCTGGATAAACAAAACAGGAAGGGTCAAAGATAGAGAGGTGTCGAAGGCACCTAGGGAGGCCTCTCTTACCTGTCCTAGGCGGAGGAGTTTCCCGGCCTCACAGGGCAGGAAGATAGAAGGTGGGAAGCACTGCCACAATAGAGACAAAGACCATGAGTGAGTCTCTCCTGGCGGCGTAGCTCTGCGGGCCTGAGTCGGTCAACCTGCATAGGTTCAGGGGCTGACGCCGAGGTGGAAGGCCGAGAGCGGGGAGGACTGCGTGTCGGAGGAGAAAACCGAGTGGGTCTTCTCTCCCTGGCGACCTCGCGGGAACGCTCCCGGAAACGCAGGTCAATTCGCGTTGCCAGCGAGATGAGATCTTCCAAAGACGTAGGTGTATCCCTGCCTGCCAACTCATCTTTGATTCGGGGCGACAAGCCACGCCAAAAAGCCCCTACTAGAGCCTCATTGTTCCATCCTAGTTCAGAAGACAACGTACGGAACTGGATGGCGTACTGTCCCACAGAGAGAGCACGCTGGCGAAGGCAAAATAAGGACTCGGTGGCGGAGACCAGATGGCCGGGTTCATCAAAGACCTTACGAAATGTCTCCAAGAAGGTTGCGAGCTGGGAGACTATCGGGTCATCTCGCTCCCACAAAGGATTCACCCAAGCCAATGCCTCACCCTCTAAGTGGGAAATCATAAAGGCCACCTTGGCCCGGTCGGAGGGATACTGCAGGGATGCCAGCTCGAAGTGCAACTGGCACTGGTTAATGAACCCCCGACAGAATTTGGGATCTCCACTATAGCATGGGGGTTTGGCCAAGCGGGGCGAGGACTGAGAAGCTGCCGCAGGCGCAGGGACAGCGGCCGCCGTCTGTAGAGCTAGAAGGCGGTTATCTACAGAGGCTATGTAGTTCAAAATATGGGCCTGGGTGTCGCGCTGCTGAGCAAGCTCCTGCTGTAAGCCGGAGATTTGGGAGGCAATCCCCGGATCGGAGGTTTGCAGAGAAGAAAGTCTGGACACCATTGACTTGAGGAACGACATGATCCTCGCCTGATTCTCACGAAGGAACAAAAGTTCCTTTTGGGTCGGGGTCGGGGTACCAGCGGGATCCATGGCCTGAGTATTCTGTGAGGTACACCTGGGGTGGACCCGCTAGACCGTGGCAACGAACCTCCCGGGGGCGAGCTGACCAGGTGGACCACCCCCTATACAGGGAGCGTTTGGGGCAAGCCCGCGGGTAACTATTACCACGGCAGCTGGTACCCTGGGAAGTAACGACAGACAGACAGCTAGAGCCGAGTTGGGGATACAGGACTGACGGTACCGGCTGGGAACCACAGGACAGACGGGCACGGCTTAGAGACACGAGACAGGTGGGCACGGCCTGGAAACACAGGACAGGTGGGCACGGCTGGGAGACACAGGACAGGCGGGCACGGCTGGGAGACACAGGACAAGCGGGCATGGCTAGGAGACACAGGACAGGCGGGCACGGCTAGGAGACACAGGACAGGCGGGCACGGCTAGGAGACACAGGACAGGCGGGCACGGCTTGGAGACACAGGACCTAGGAGAGAGGAAAATGGAGAGGTGAACGAGCAACGGATGGACAGGACGCGATAGCGTGCATAGAGGGCGGCCAGAATCACTAGGGAAAAGCAGTGATACTCAGGCACCGCTGGCAGGAAGAGGCGGCCAGATATAGGGGCTAGTAGGAGGACTTCCGGGTCGTGACCTAAAGTGGAGGAGGAGCAGGCGCGCGTCCTCAGGAGGAGGAGGAGGAGGCGCGCGCGTGCCCAGGCACAGTATGTGCGCGCGCCCGCCGAGCAGGAGGGGCGGGAGCGTGCACCCGGCGCGGTCCGGAAGGCCGGACGGAGGAGACCGCTGGACGGAGAAGAGGAGCCGGGGAGGACCGCGGAGAAGACCGCGGCTGCCGGCGCAGAGGGGAGCAGGACACCGGAGGATGGGTAAGCTGCGGCCGGGAGGAGGCAAAGAGAGGAGTGCGCGGCAGCCGCCGCGTGACATTCAACATCTTTATCAACGATTTAGATGAAGGAATTGAGGGTAAACTGATTAAATTTGCTGATGACACAAAGCTAGGAGGGATAGCTAATACTAGAGAAGAGAGAGAGAGGATTCGAAAAGATTTAAATAAACTGGAGAAGTGGGCAGCAACTAACAGAATGGTTTTTAACAGGGAGAAATGCAAAGTACTACATCTAGGCAATAAAAATGAAAAAAGCATATACAGAATGGGAGGAATAGGGCTAAGTGACAGCACATGTGAAAAAGACTTGGGTATACTAATAGATCACAGACTGAATATGAGTCAACAGTGTGATGCAGCAGCAAAAAAGGCAAATGCAATTCTAGGATGTATTAACAGAAGCATACAGTCTAGATCACGTGAAGTCATTATTTCCCTCTACTCCTCTTTGGTCAGACCTCATCTGGAATATTGTGTCCAGTTTTGGGCACCACATTTTAAAAAAGACATCAACAAACTGGAGCAAGTTCAGAAAAGAGCAACCAGAATGGTGACCGGTCTGCAAACCCTGTCTTATGAGCAAAGGTTGCAGGATTTGGGAATGTTTAGTTTGCAAAAGAGAAGACTGAGAGGAGACTTAATAGCTGTCTACAAATATCTAAAGGGCTGTCACATTGTAGAAGGATCCACTTTATTCTCATTTGTACAAGGAAAGACTAGAAGCAATGGGATGAAACTGAATGGGAGGAGACACAGATTAGATATTAGAAAAAACTTTTTGACAGTTGACAATGGAAGTCTTCAAACAGAGGCTGGACAGACATCTGACTGGGATGATTTAGCGAATCCTGCTTTGAGCAGGGGGTTGGACCAGATGGCCCAGGAGGTCCCTTCCAACTCTACGATTCTATGATTCTATGAAGCGGGTGCAGAGAAGAGCGACCAAGGTTATTAGGGAACTAGGGGGTCTGCAATACTAAGACAGGTTTTACACTTGGGGTTATTTAGTTTGGAAAATGGAAGGCTTAGGGGTGATCTTATTACAATGTATAAAAATATGCGGGCACAATACAAATACCTTTCTAATGATCTTTTTACTCTTAGACCTGTGACGGGGACAAGGGGGCATCCTCTACGTCTGGAGGAAAGAAGGTTTAAGCATACTCACTGACGCAGATTTTTTACTGTAAGAGCAGTGAGACTATAGAACTCTCTGCCATATGATGTTGTAATGAGTGATTCCCTAATAACATTTAAGAAGGGACTGGATGCCTTTCTTGAAAAGTATGATATTACAGGGTATATACACTAGTTTCCTTAATATTGCGTTGATCCAGGGAGCTAGTCTGATTGCTGTATGTGGAGTCGGGAAGGAATTTTCTTCCCCTATGTGAAGCTTACTGTTTGCCACATGGGTTTTTTTTGCCTTCCTCTGGATCAACATGTTAGGGCAAGTTAGGATAGGATATGTCTTCCTTCAACCTTAATAACTATGTCACTATGTTAATTGTCTCATCTTGTAAAATATTTTTATACCTTTTGTAAACACTGCCTACCTTTTTGGAGTAAAATATAAAATTACTAGTTCGCCTCTATGCTCTATACCGAATCTCCACGTGCCTGAAGCTAATTACGCTACTAATTTGGGTTGGCTTCGGACCCTCTTTATTAATTTAAATATTACTAGAGTAATCGGAGCTGGTGGCGGCGAAGTGTGTTCTGGGCTAAGTGGGTAAGCTGGCAGTGACGGAATGGGTTTTATAAGCTGATTGTTTGGCTTCAGCCAGAGCATTTATAATTTCCTCGCTGCAATGTTCCTAATAGTGCACAACAAGCGGCTCATCCGGCAACCAAATATCCTAGGTGCAGTTCCCTGACTGACCTGAGGGTAAGGGGGCGCCAGGGAGCTGCAAGCACCAAAGTGGAACTAGAAAGTGGGATATACATAAATCCTGGCAGTTTGTAACACATTGTTGGCAGCGGTGGGAAAACTAAAATAAGCCCCCCTGTGGTAAATTGATAGGTCAAGACTAGCTTGCTGTTTTCATCACACTGTGGCAGCGGTGGGATAACTAAGATAAGCCCCCCTGCACATGTGATAGCCGTGTGCTGGCCAAAGGTCACCCCCCTTTTCGTGACACTTTGTGACTGAGAGGTAGGGGGACAGAGTGCTGCATCAGATAAAATGGTCTTAACAATCACCCGACCTCAACCCAGTTTTTATGGATTGGTATGAGTTAATAAAGTCAAAGTAGTCAATTAGTGCTCAGCACCTCGGGGAACTTTTTCAATACTGATAGAAAGCAATTATTAGTGACTACCTAATAAAGCTGCATCAAGGAGTGTGTCCATACTTTTGACTGGTAATGTATTTAAAGGCATACTAGATTTATAAGCCCTTAATTAACCCCTTCACAACCCAGCCTATTTTGACCTTAATGACCTGGCCATTTTTTGCAATTCTGACAAGTGTCCCTTTATGAGGTAATAACAAAGGAACACTTCAACGGATCCTACCAATTCTGAGATTTTTTTTTGTGATATATTGGACTTCATGTTAGTGGTAAATTTAGGTTGATAATTTTTGTGTTTATTTGTGAAAAAATCGGAAATTTGGTGAAAATTTTAAACATGTCGTAATTTTGAAATTTGTAATTTTTATTCTGTTAAACCAGAGTTATGTGACACAAAATAGTTAATAGATAACATTTCCCACATCTCTACTTTACATCAGCACAATTTTGGAAACAAATTTTTTTTGTTAGGAAGTTATAAGGGTTAAAAGTTGATTTCTCAATTTTACAACAATAATTCACAAAACCATTTTTTTACTGACCACCTCACATTTGAAGTCAATTTGAGGTGTCTATATGGCAGAAAATACCCAAAAGTGACACCAATCTAAAAACTGCATCCCTCAAGCTACTCAAAACTACATTCAAGAAGATTATTAACCCTTCAGATGCTTCACAGGAACTAAAGCAACATGGACGGAAAAAATGGACATTTTAATTTTTCCAACAAAAATGTTCTTTTAGCATCAATTTTTTAATTTTCACATGGGCAACAGGATAAAATGGATCCTAAAATTTGTTGGGCTATTTCTCCTGAGTACACCGATACCTCATATGTGGTCATAAACCACTGTTTGTGCGCACGGCAGGGCTCGGAAGGGAAGGAGCGCCATTTGACTGTTTGAATGGAAAATGAGCTCCAATTGTTAGTGGACACCATATCGCATATGGAGAGCCCCTGATATGCCTAAACATTGGAGCTCCCCCACAAGTGACCCCATTATGGAAACTAGACCCTCCAAGGAACTTATCTAGATGTGTTGTGAAAACTTTGAACCCCCAAGTGTTTCACAGAAGTTTATAACGCAGAGACGTGAAAATAAAATCAGGTTTTTTTCCACAAAAATGATTTTTTAGCCCCCAATTTTTTATTTTCCCAAGGGTAACAGGAGAAATTAGATCCCTAAAGTTGTTGTGCAATGTGTCCTGAGTACGCTGATGCCCCATGTGTTGGGGTAAACCAATGTTTGGGCACATGTCGGTGATCGGAAGGGAGGGAGCACCGTTTGACTTTTTGAACGCAAATTTAGCTGGAATCAATGGTGGCGCCATGTCGTGTTTGGAGAGCCCCTGATGTGCCTAAACGGTGGAAACTCCTCAATTCTAACTCCAGCCCTAACCCCAACACACCCCTAACCCTAATCCCAACCTTAACCATAACCCTAACCACAACACACCCCTAACCCTAATCCCAACCATAACCACAGGACTAATCCTAATCCCAACACTAACCCCAACAAACCCCTAATCCCAACCCTAACCCTAATTCCAACCCTAATGGAAAAATGAAAATAAATACCTTTTATTAATTTTATTATTTTTCTCTACCTAAGGGGGTGATAAAGGGGGGTTTATTTACTATTTTTTTATTTTTATCACTGTGATAGGGTTCTTCACAGTGATCAAAAGGTCCCTGGAATGAATGGACTTTATTAACTCATATCGATCCATAAAAACTGGGTTGAGGTCGGGTGATTGTTAAGACCATTTTATCTGCAGATCTCGGCAGGCGCACTGCACATGCGCCCGCCATTTTTTTACCAGAAGAAGATGGTGGCACCCATGGGGGAAGGCCTGGAGTCGGAGGGACACCAGGAGCAACACTGGGAGGTACCGTGGGAGGGGGTGGAATCGGATGGCGGGGGGAACGGAGGACAGAAGGGGGAGCAGAGGGCAGAAGAGGGAAACAGAAGACAGGACAGAGGGGAGAAAATACTGACAGTGGCAGCAGATCGCGGTCGTCAGTCAGTGGCGGGAGCAGATCGCGGTCTCCAGCCATGGCTGATGATTTTGCAGCATTGGCCATGGCTGGATTGTAAGAGGTAAACAGAGGACAGGACAGAGGGGAGAAAATACTGATAGTGGCAGCAGATCGCGGTCATGAGTCGGTGGCGGGAGCAGATCGCGGTCTCCAGCCATGGCTGATGATTTTGCAGCACTGGCTGTTTTGAGCTCATTTTCGGGTTTGCCTCTGGCTTCTGGTGAGGGTTATGGAGCTGGCTGTGCTGACAGAGGAGTAGTGAGTTCTCTATCTGGACTCCCTCTGTTGGTGAAGGGAGGTAATGAAGTTGATCTAAATGGCAGAGACCGGCCACCCGAGGAAGAGGACTGCGATTGGACACCGGGAGTTTCTGATTGGATTTAAGGCAGCCGACTCCCTAGTTTCTTGCTGGTGATTTCTCCTGACTGTGGCTTCTGGTTTCCAGTTTGGTTCCTGCCTTCTTAAAGCTAAGTTTTCTCTGCTATTGTTCATATGAGTTTTTGTCTGGTTTACTTAGTTTTTGTGTTCAGCCAGCCCTGGCTGGGACTGGGCTGAATCCCCATTTTGTCTCTGATCAGTTGATCTCTTTTGCTCTGTCTTCAGAATATACCTGAGTGCTGATATAGGGAATTGAAGTCTAGCGACTTCAGGGCTTTTTCTATCAGACGTGTTGGACATTTTTTGGGCAGGGTTTTTTGCGTGATTGCAGACAGCAGCTTTTCTTTCCTGTCCTTTCTAGTTAGTGAGGGCCCCATTGTTTGCTCAGCCTATCTTTCTATCTGTGTTTGTGTTTTCATCTTGTTTCACCGACAATACATGTTGGGGGCTGTCTGTTGCTTTGGGGTCTGCTCTGGGGCAGTTTAGATTTTCCCTTTCTTTCTTTAGGCTTATTTAGCTCTCCGGCCGTGATGAGGCATCTAGGACCACCGTAGGCACGCTCCACGGCTACTGCTAGTTGTGTGAATAGGATCAGGGGACTGCAATCCACTAGTTACCAACCTCTCCGGTTTTCTGGGCTTAGCTTGCTTTTTGTTTTTTCCTCCTCGGTGACTCATTCATAACAATTGGCCATGGCTGGATTGTAATATTTCACCAAATTTCATTGGTGAAATATTACAATTGCTCTGATTGGCTGTTTCAATTTCAACAGCCAATCAAAGCGATCGTAGCCATGGGGGGGGAAGCCACCCCACTGGGGTCAAGTACAGATCCTCATGTACCTGGGGGTCGGGTGACATTTCAGTGACCCCGGTCACTCGACCCGCAGGAACGCGATCTCGCCATGATGCCACATAGGCGTCATAAGTCGGATTGGCACCGACTTTCATGATGCCTACGTGGCTTCACAGGTCGGGAAAGGGTTAAAAAGCATACTGGGGTATTTCTGATTAATCACAAATGATATGCTTCTTCTTTTATATCTGTTAAGTTACTCACTTCATTAATATTTGGCAGTGGTGGAGGTGAAAGGAAAAATCGCAGGTCTACATCTTTGCTCCTGGCTAAGCCAACAATGGTTCTCCTGTCACAAGCTTGAGCCACTGTCCGATACTGGTAATCTGGGAAAAAAAAATAAAACCCACTGAATCTGGAGCTGGCATGAGGAAAATATTTTGCTAGCTTTAATAAATGTTACAAATAAATTAAAGTGTTTCTGTTTCCACTCTACACTGGCCAAGGAAAAAGTAAATTATGTATTCTGAAGTTTATTGGCCACCTTCTTTGAAAGAACTAACACTTGACAAAGTCATTTTTCAAGCAATTTTGGTATTTGTCTTTGAGGATTCAATGTATGCATTAAAGAAAACTGATATCAGAAAAACTCTGCCACTAGTATGTCTGTTTACAAAACAACAAACATAATGGTGAATGCAGCTTTGCAGTATAATGCAGGCTGTAATTTAGGGACAGTTTATAAAACCTGAAACACAACTTTAACTCCGAAATATGTAAAAAGAAAAAAATAAAGCTCTGACGCTAGAATTCCTACATACAAGAACATAAAATAAAAATGAAATGTTCCTCAGTAGGAGCATTATTTTTGTGCATTCAAAGCTGGTCTATAAAGGTACAATTGAAACTCACAAATTTCCTAAACTGCTGGCTGTATGGTAACATGGAACTGTTATCTCTCTGGGAAGATCCTCTGCTTACACATCTGCCATCACTATATAAGCAGCAAGCAATTGGTACAAGTCTCATGATTTTGCTTTTAGAATCTATGATTCCAGTGAACACAGAAAAAAAGTTTGAATATTTCATTATTTCATAACCACATTATACCTCACGTCAGCTCCTGTAATAATTGTGTACACCCATGCAACAGATTTTTAAATGCAAATTCAAATGTTCTATAGATTTATGTCCTGCAAGATACCAAGTCTAGCTACTGAGTCAGGATTAAACATGTTTACTCATAGGATTGATAACGCTTTTCTTAAATGATGCATGTATTTTTTTTTTTAGATATGGGTGATACAAACACACTACCTATGTCCCAAAAACTAAAAAAATATTTCTCCAATCATGCTGTTATTTTACTGTACATATCATCTCATGTATACTTCATTTAGAAAATGTGTTCGTACCATGCCAATAGTGGATCCCCGCCATGTTCTGGACAGCTTCAAATTGAACTCTTGTATCTGTGGACTGAGTGCCCTTCAAAAGAAGCCAAAGCAGAAGATCATGGTCCTCCAAGTTTGATTCACTGTATTTTTCTATGAATAAATAAATAAATACATTTTCTCCAGACTTTTATTTAGGTAGAAGTTAAAAGTTATTTTAATATTTAATAATAATAATATAAATTTTGTAAACATCAACTTCACCATTCTTTGTCTTAGACAGATATGGATTTTAGTATGCATCCCTTCTCTGCCGTAGACCACCATTAACTCTTACTCTTCTCTAGACTACCAGAGATGCTGACAATAGCTGTTTCATACCACCACTATAACTTGTGATAGCTCAGATGGCAGTTAGACATCTGGTTTAGATGAAATCAGGATAATTTTGAATGAAGTTTGCCAAGTGCTCCTGTGTTCTGTATAAGAGAGATGTTGGAAGACATAAAAAAGAACAAAAGGATCAGCAGTCCAAAATTGTAAATGGTGGATTATTAATTCCATTGACAACCAATTATCCCAGGTCCCAATGCATGTTAGACTAATGGCCGAACCCATATTTATTGGTGGATTTTCATGATGTGTATGGAGTCGTTACATCTCTGACATCCTCCTGATTACCTACTTTACTTTACAGTCATGTTATACACATTTATTTCCTTTGTGTGTATTGGAACAACAGAAAAAAATCAGAGGAAGGAAAACACAATGTGGACATAATTCCACACAAAACTCCAAAAATGGGTGGAACAAAATTGTTGATACCTTTTCAAAATTGTAGGTAAACAACTTTAATGCTCATAACATAAATAAAAATATGAGAGTTAGGATCACAAAAAACATTTACATCCATGTACCTTATAGACGATGTTGTCTCTGGAGTCGTTTTCTCTCTTTTCTTCTTCATCTTGTTCAGACTCCATGAGTTTTCTCATCCACAGCCATCTATGCAGACTTCCATCTTCACTGTGTCAGGGGAAGCCACCAGGTGGGCACTCACCAGCGGTTTTAACAGTCCTGACAGTGACAGCAAGGAGCCTCTGATGGCCTGTGACAACAGTATTCACAGCATCCAGGACCTGGGCGAGGTGACAGCGATACAGCAGGGCTGGGGTAAACAGAGCACCTTGTGGTGAGTGCACTGACAGGACCTGCGACATGTGACCGCAGGTCAGAGGGGAAGGAGGCGGGGCCTAGCGTGCTGCTGGAGATGAGTGCGGGACGCTACAGAGACCCCGGGGCAGAGGAGAGGGGAAAAGGGACCACCGGACACCAGGGAAATGACAGAGAACAAGGGGGAAGCGTAATCAAAGGCAAGCCGAGGTCAGTAAAACGAGTGAGGCAAACGCAGTACACAAGGAGCAGGCCAATCAGGAATAGTCAAGGACGCAGCAGAAGTCAGAAAACCAGAGAAGCAGATGCACAGTACAAAATCGGTAGGCAAAATCACAATGGTCACAGAACTGGGTCAGAACCATACAAACAAGCTTGAAAATGGGCACAAGGCACAGGCACACAGGGGTCGACACACTTAGCCGAGGGCAAAAATATAACCGACAAAGCATGGCCCCACAAATAGGCTATAAAAAGCCTCAGAGAAGCCAAAAGGAGGCTATCCAGATTTAACCCTAAACAATTCAAACCGAATATAGCCAGCAGACCATGACCATACCCCCTTCTTAACAGGGGGCCTCCAGACCCCCAGGTTTCTCAGGGAGCCGAGCATGGAAAGCCTGAACCAATCGTTCAGCATGCACCAATCTGGCAGGCACCCATGACAGATCCTCAGGTCCGTATCCCCTCCAATGCACAAGGTACTGCAATGACCTGTGCACTGGACAGGAATCCACAATGTGTTGCACCTCAAACTCCATGTGTCCATCTACCAACATCGGGGAAGGAACCGAACCAGGATCTTCCACTACCGAACCCATGGGTTTTAACAGAGACCTATGGAATACAACATGAAGTTTCAAAGAGGGAGGAAGTCGTAAGCGATAAGCCACTGGATTAACTATCTCAATGATTTCATAGGGACCAATAAATTTAGGGGCTAGCTTGGTCGAGGGTACCTAAAGACTGATGTTTTGTGTAGAAAGCCACATCTTATCCCCGAGCTGTAACACCTGGTCCGAGTTTCTTTTCCTATCAGCAAAAAATGTATACTTTTGAGATATTTTGCCTGACCTCTGACTACAGACTACTGAGCTGTTTGACACACCCCTCTGCCCACGGACATCCAGAATCCAACCATGAGAATTACCCAAAGTGTGGGTTAAACCCGTAGTTGATGAAAAATGGAGACCTACCGGTAGATTGATTCACCCGACTGTTGAAGGCGAATTCTGCTAGAGGCAGGGCATCACACCAGTCATCTTGCAAAGCAGAAGTCAAACACCGAATAATCTGTTCAAGTGATTGATTGGTGCGCTTTGCTTGACCATTACTTTCAGGATGATATGCTGAAGAGAAAGACAAAGATATCCTTAGCTTTTTACAAAAAGCCAGCCAAAATTTAGCCACAAACTGTACCCCCCTGTCAGACACCACATTCATAGGTACACCATGCAAACGCACAAAATGGAGAAGAAAATATCTGGAGAGAGTTTCCACTGAAGGCAAGGTGGTCATAGGTATAAAAAGGGCCTGTTTTGAAAACTTGTCCACAATGACCCATACCACCGTATTACCCTGGGAAGGAGGGAGATTATGAAGTCCATGGACAGATGAATCCATGGCCTTTCTGGAACTGGGAAAGGAACCAATTCCCCAGCCGGCCGGCAATGAGAGCTCTTTGAAAGGGTACAGACCCCACACGCAGAAACATGTTTTTTAATATCAGAAGTCATTAAAGGCCACCAAAAAAAACCCTTGCCACTGCTTCATGCATGGCAGAAATACCTGGATGAGAGCTTAAT
Source organism: Dendrobates tinctorius (assembly GCF_039654945.1). Classification (NCBI taxonomy): domain Eukaryota; kingdom Metazoa; phylum Chordata; class Amphibia; order Anura; family Dendrobatidae; genus Dendrobates; species Dendrobates tinctorius. Next base: position 3,095,532 of record NW_027361977.1, read on the forward strand.
TTAGACTTGGAGCTTAGAGTGCAACTGTTCGGGAACAAATAGTTTGCCTTCTGGTTTAGACCTCGGAGCTAAAGACTGGGCCTCCACAATCTCCTGCTCCATCTCCAATGAAACCTCAGCTACCACCACCCCAGGTTGAAGAATGGAGGACGGCGGCTCGGTGGTGCACACTGGCTTAAAACTATGTGACAAAGCATCTGCTTTCACATTTTTCAATCCAGGGTGAAAAATGATAAAAAATTGAAATCTAGAAAAAAAGCGAACAACGAGCTTGCCTGGGAGTTAACCTCTTAGCGGACTCAATATACGCCAAATGCTTATGGTCCGTGATCACAGTGATAGGAGGAGCCGCCCCCTCCAAAAAATGCCTCAATTCTTCAAATGCCAACTTAACAGCCAGAGCTCCCTATTGCCCACATCATAGTTCCTCTTGGCCGAACAGAACTTACTGGAAAAGAAGGCACAGGGCATAAGGTTAGTTAAGGTAGGGGGTCTGTGGGACAACACCCCCACCTTCGAAGCATCCACTTCAACAACAGCTTCATCCAACGGCTTGGATGGGTCAGGCTGTACCAAAATTGGGGCAAACATGAAACAGTTTTTCAGAGTTAGAAAAGACTGCTTAGCCAACTGAGACCAATTCTTAACATCTGCCCACTTACATGTGAGGTCTGTGAGAGGTTTAACTATCTGCGAAAACCCTTTGATGAATTTGCGGTAATAGTTAGCGAATCCCAAAAAGCGCTGGAGTCCCCTGAGGTCCCAGGGCTGGACCCATTCAACTGTAGCTTGCACTTTCTTGGGATCCATCCGACAGCCCTCTGATGATATAATAAGCCCAAGAAAAGATAACTCCTGTACAAAGAATAAACATTTTTCAAGCTTGACAAACAGTTGATTCTCTCTGAGTCTCTGGAGAACTGTTTTTAAATGAAGCAAATGAGTATGACTGTCAGCAGAATCTATCAGAATGACATCTAAGTAAATTACCACAAAGCAACCTATGAAGTCCGCAAAAACCACATTAATAAAATTTTGGAAAACAGCTGGGGCATTTGAGACCAAATGGCATCACCAAATTTTCAAAAAGCCCCTCCGACGTGAGGAAGGCTGTTTTCCATTCATCCCCTTCCCGCACCCTTATCAGATTGTAAGCCCCCCCAAAAGGCGAGTTAGGAGAACAATTTAGCCCCAGAGAGTTGATTTCACAAATCTGGAATAAGAGGAAAGAGATAGGTGTTCCTCACCTTAATTTTGTTAAGTTCCCGAAAGACGAGGCAGGGGCGTAAACCGCCATCCTTTTTCTTAGCAAAAAAAGCCGGCAGCCACAGGAGAAACAGAAGGCCGTATATGCCCCTTACAAAGGCTCTCAGCAATATACTCCTTCATGGCTAATCGTTCTGGACCTGACAAATTAAACACACAAGCTTTAGGCAGTTTATCCCCGGGAATTAAATCGATAGCGCAGTCATAGGGCTTTCAGAAAATATGTCTTCAAAGTCTTTTAGGTACTCTAGAATACCCTCCAGACTAACAGACAACACAGAAACAGATTTTGCAGGTTCCACACTCAAAATAGATTTATAACAGGAATTGACACATTTTGATCCCCACTTGACAATCTCATCTGTCTCCCAGTTAATGACAGGGTTATGGCGTTGCAGCCACTGCATTCCCAGCACCAGCCCTGAGGGCAGATTGTCCAAAACAAAACATTTTAACTCCTCCACGTGAGAAGAACCAATTTGTAGAAAAAAGTTTCAGAAACATAAAGAATCCCAGCTCGGGTGAGTCAATTGCCACAATTTTGAGTGGGGTCTTTAGCCTGACTATCCCTATCTTGCATTGGGAAACAACACGGAAGCTGATCAGGTTGATGGTTGAACCACTGTCCACCAAAGCTGTGGAAAAAAATGACAATTGTCCACCAACAGTTCAACTTTTAGCAACATTTTAGAGCATGAGGAGAAATGTAGCTGAAGGTCTGGGCAGCTTCCTCGACCACCACCCAGACCTAGTCGTTTCCCGTCACCTTGGAGGATGATGGAGAGGAAGGACAATCCCTCTTCCAGTGTCCAGGTTCCCCGCAGTAAAAACATAGTTGCTTCTCGCGGCGGCATCTCCATTCCTTTTTCTTTGAGTGTAATGGTGCCAATTTCCATATGTTCCGGAACGACACTGGGTCCTTTACCACTGGAGAATAGAGGGGTCTCATACTGCATTACCCACCTTGCCTGTAATTTGCTAACCATGAATACAGCTTGGGTCATAGCGTCCTCCAAAGAGTCGGGGGGAGGGTGAAGTGCCAGAGCATCCTTAAGGCGTTCAGACAAGCCTCTCCGGAACAGCATCATCCCAGGAGACCTCCGCAGCCCAACATCAGAATTCTGAGCAGAACCACTCAGCCAAGTGCTTCCCCTGGCACACATTCATTACCATGTCCTTCGCCAGGTGCACTCTGTCTGGTTCATAATAAATATGCCCCAATGCTTCAAAGAAAGCATCCACAGTCAATCTCTCAGGGGCCGAGGGAGGAAGGGAAAAAGTCTAAGCTTGGGGAGCCCCTCTAAGTAAGGATTTAACGACCCCCACTCTCTGATATTCATCCCCCGAGGAACGGGGCCTTAAGGAAAAAAAGTTTGCACCCCTCTTTGAAGGCTCTAAATTCCTTCTTGGCCTCTGAGAATGCATCCGGCAGTTTAACTGGAGTTTCTGGGGACACCAAGGCAATATCCCGACCCCCTGCTCCAGGTTACCAGCAGAAACCGCCCCTTGCACAGTATCAGCTAATTGCTGCTGGGCATGAGCCATGGTACGATGCTCCACGTTTAGTTTTTGAAACATCTGAGTCAGGTGTTTAATCTGCTCAGACAATGCCTGCATGGGATCCATTTCTCTCCCACCCTCCGGGAAGGAAAGCAACGAAAATACAATGAGGTCGGTAATAATGTCAGGAGAAACCACCAGGTGGGCACTCATCAGTGGTTTCAGCAGTCCTGACAGTGATAGCAAGGAGCCTCTGACGGCCTGTGACAGCAGTACTTACAGCGTCCGGGAGCTGGGCGAGGTAACAGCGATACAGCAGGGCTGGGGTAAGCAGAGCACCTTGCACAGTGCATGCACTGACAGGACCTGCGACATGTGACCGCAGGTCAGAGGGAAAGGAGGTGGGGCCTAGCGTGCTGCTGCTGGAGATGAGTGCGGGACGCTACAGAGACCCTAGGGCAGAGAAAAGGGGACCACTGGACAACAGGGAAATGATGGAGCACATGGGGAAGCGTAATCAAAGACAAGCCGAGGTCAGTAAAACGAGTGAGGCAAACTCAGTACACAAGGAGCAGGCCAATCAGGAATAGTCAAGGACGTAGCAGGAGTCAGAAAACCGGAGAAGCAGAAGCACAGTACAGAATCAGAAGGCAAAATCACAACAGGGACAGAACCGGGTCAGAACCATACAAGCAAGTTAGAACACATGCACAAGGCACAGAAGGGTCGACACACTCAATCGAGGGCAAAAGTATAACCAACAAAGCATGGCCCCACAAAGAGGCTATAAAAAGCCTCAGAGAAGCCAAAAGGAGGATATCCAAATTTAACCCTAAATACTCCAAACCGAATATAGCCAGCAGACCATGATACACTGGTCTTGTGTAGCACATCCCCGCATGACACCCTTAAAGATAGCAGTGTCATTATAAAGCTCCCAAATAAAAATATATGCCTTACACTGAGCCCCTGAATAAATAATTGCCCCTCACTATATTCCCTGCTCAAAATATGACCTCACGCTGTCCCTCTTATGGTAAATGCTCTCCACACTGTTCCCTCCTTTCCACACTGGGCCCTCTTTTCACACTGTTCTCTCACACTGAGTCCCCACTATAGGGACCAGTCTCCAAACTGTGCCTCCTCATCATCCCCCCACCCGGTATACTGTCACCTCCTGGCTGTGCCCTTACACTGTTGCCCCATGATATACCCTACACACTACTCAGTCTTTATTCTGTGCCCACGCATGCTTTTTCCCCCCATACCGTTTCCTCGCATGTTTCCCCCTCCCTCCTCATACATTTACTTTCTCACTTTCCATGCTGCCTCCTCACACATCCCTCCGACTCCCCATACAGTGTCCACACCCATCCCATCACCCCCCATACTGTGTCCTCATACATTTTCCCCTTGCTCCTCATACTGTCAGCACCCATACCACCACTATCCATACTGCATCTGCACCCTTCCCCATACATGCCCCAACTCATACCTTCCTCCTCATCAAGTGTCTTCAAATTTCTCCCACTCCCCATATTGAGTGTTACGCTGCTCTCCCGGAGTACCTCCGGAGCAGATGCACGCCGCCCGATATCTTCACTTCCGGTCTCGCGGCCGGAACTAGGGTCCCGTAGGGTGCACGCGCGTGTAGCACGCTCTTGACTCTGTGGCTGGGCGCATGGCTCCGGGTCCCATCGGGTGCACCTACTACTGCACCCACATTAATGGTGACATCTCTATAGTCCTGGAGGACCTGACCCAGAAGTTCCAGTGCGCATCCCCTATATCAGGCTGCCTCTTCCTGTAGGCAGCGCCTGATTATCGTTTGGACTTCCTTGCTAGGCCTGCTTGGTCCCTGCATGGTCGCTCTCTGTACTCAGGTCCACTACTTAGAACTCTGGCGTGCTTCCTAGTACGCACTTTGTCCTACCTAGTACACTGGCATGCTTCCTAGTATGCGCCCTGCTCTATCTTTTACCCAGGCGTGCTTCCCAGCATGCACTCTGCTCAGTCTTTTACCCAGGCGTGCATCCCAGCACACGTTCTGCTCTGTCTTGTACCCAGGCGTGCTTCCCAGCACGCACTCTGCTGTGTCTTGTACTCAGACGTGCTTCCCAGTACATGCTCTGCACTATCCTGTACCCTGCATGCCCCCGCGTCCTCGCTCTATGCACTCCCGTACCCAGCGTGTACACGCTTTACAAATTCCCATACCCTGCGTGCCCCCGTCTTCACCCTGCTAAACAAGGTCTCTTTTGTCTCCTTCTAGCCGGCCACCTGGTTACAGCAGTCGTGGTACTTTGTCCCCTGGGTCTGCCCTTGATGCTCCCTGTATAGGGGGTGGTCCTCACTAGGTCAGCTCGCCCAGGGTGGGTTGGTATCACGACCCAGAGGGTCCACTCCAGGAGTCGTTACATTGAGTCTGCACCTGTCCCTTCCTTGCTCCCCAAATTGGTGTCCTCAAGTCATACCCTTCTACTGTACGTGAAATCTCACCCAGCCCTGTTACACTAAAACCCTACATCACAGTAAATCTAAGGCTGGTTTCACATTTGCAGTTGTGTCCGCAGTGTTTCTACCGCATACTTCCGCATGCGTCTTGTTTTCCTATCTTTAACATTGGGGAGGCAGGTACATGCGATTGGATACTTTTTGCAGCGTTTGACGACGCATCCGTCGTTTCGTCATCTGCGGCTGGGCGTGGTAAACGCAACTTTTTTTAATTTTGGAGGCATCAATTTGCCGCCTAGAAATGTATGCGGTCGTTTGCGGAAGTAATGCGTTGAAAAAATACATTGCAGTCTATGAGAACGCATGAGTTTGCAAGCACACGCGTTTGTTTGCGTTTGTGAACGCATGTGTTTTTCCAGAATAAACCTGTCCAGACACTAATTAGCCACACTCCACACAAACCTAGATAAAAAGAGGAAGTGGGCATTGGCAGTCCAACAACTCTGCAGACTGCAAACAAGCAAAGAAGAAGCTCGGACCTGTGAAGAATCTCTACTTTGAACAATGTGATTATAAAAGCCAAAGTCTTTTTTTTTCCTCTCTTCATATGTACTAATAATTTCTGTCTCTTTTTTCTTGCTGCATTCATCAGATTGTCTTCTTCTTCAGAGGAGCGTCCTGTCCCTGAACTTGCTGGACAGGAAAGTGAAGTGAGTACATGCCCAATGGATTGGTAAGTATTCTCTGTCACATCTACACATGTGGCAAATTTTTTTTTTTCTTTTTCAGAACAGTTCTTCAACTGCAGCAGATGACGAGCAGGAGCAGCAAGGACAATTTCGGGTGGCAAGGCAGCGTGTAAGTATACCTCACTGATTGTACTCTGTTTATTGTATCCTGACTGTACTATTCTTGCCTGTTCATTTCTTCACTTTGCTTATTTCTGTACCTTTTTGGTCTTGACTACTGTTCTTTTTTTCATGACTTTACTTTTTCTTGCCTGTTTTCTGTCTCTGTTGTTTTCTTTCTTTTCCTTTTTTTAATATCTCCAACATTAATGTAATTCTTTCTTTTCTAGGTTTCAGAACGGGATGAAGACCTCATTGATAACGACAACATCATCTCCATAGTCCATGAGCAAGTCCCATTGTGTGACACCCGGGTTCCGCAGCACTCGGACAACGTGGTGATCCGGCGTCTATGGAATGAGGCGGCCCAAGCGATGATGGATGGATGGGACGATGCCCCGGCTCTGGTCCACAAGGCATTTCGTAAGTAAATTCCTGAGAGTTTCTCTCATCACACACAGTTGTGTGATCCCGGCAAAAAGTGCACTGTCTAACCATTTTTTTTATTTACAGTGCTCAAAGTCAGAACACGTTGGCGTTCGATGAAGGATCGCTTCAACAAGGACTTTCGGATTCCCAGTGGTTCTGGAGCAAGGATCAGAAAATATAAATACCACCGCATGCTGGCATTTTTGAGACCGGTCCTTGCCCAGAGAACGTAAGTATTTTGTGGTCTATTGGATTGTGTTGTATTGCCTAATCTGTATTTTTCTATTCCACAGGAGTTGGCGCTTTTACTATTGTAAATGTTTGGTACTAATGTTTTTTTTTCTTTTCACAGCACCTGGAGCAGCACCCTTGAGCCTGGCTCCGAAGCGGACCTTCATCGAACAGCCACGGACCTGTCCCAGCCATCCACCAGCGGAACAGCAAGTTGGCTGGCAACACAGACTGGAGATCAGGAAGCTGGTCCATCAGGTGTTACCCTGTCCCAGGCCTCTGCCATTTCTTTTTCGACGTATCCCCGCCAGCGGCAGAAGGCCTTGGACAGGACATTCATGCCCGAGATTTTGCACTTGAGCTCGATCTTTCATGAGGGACTCAAGGCAATGGGAGACAGACTGGATAATGGCTTCAACACTTATCCAAGATGTCAACTGATGCCTTGACCAAGTGAAAGTCGACCTCCAGAGGCCAGCACATCATTTTTTAAATCTAACTGAACAGGGCATGTCGGAACACCTTACGCCTGATCTCCATCTGAATTTCATGCAGTCCTGCAATGCTGCTTACGTGCAGGCTATGCAGCAGAATCGGTATTTTCAGCAGTCTGTGGTATCATTTCCACCTGTGTCATCAATGACATGCTTGACCTCAATGCCGAGCTCTACTGCATACCACTGCACGGCCACCACCATTCCAAGCCCTGCTGGACACCACTACAGCGCCACCACCATGCCGAGTGATGTTGGACAGCCCATCGCCACCACCATGCAAAGTGCTGCTCCTGCTTGGACATCTTCCACCGCCACCAGCATGCAGCAGCGGTACCCGGACCCTGCCAGGACCTTCACCACCACCACCACCAGCATGCAGCAGCAGCAACCGGACCTTGACAGGCTGGCCTTCATCACCATGTCACAGCAGCAGCACCCAGAACTTGGCAGGCCGGCCTTCAGCACCATGTCACAGCAGCAGCACCCAGACCCTGCCAGGCCGTCCACCATGACCAGGTCGCATGAAAGCACCACACCCAGGCTCCCCAGAAACCAGCGCAGATCCCAACAGAAGAGGAAAAAAAAAACAAGGACTCTTGCACTCCCTCCCCCATCACCTACCAATGTGTCTGTGATGTCAGGTTTGTCATAGAATCATAGAATCGTAGAGTTGGAAGGGACCTCCTGGGCCATGTGGTCCAACCCCCTGCTCAAAGCAGGATTCGCTAAATCATCCCAGTCAGATATCTGTCCAGCCTCTGTTTGAAGACTTCCATTGAAGGAGAACTCACCACTTCTCGTGGCAGCTTGTTCCACTCATTGATCACTCTAACTGTCAAAAAGTTTTTTCTAATATCTAATCTGTGTCTCCTCCCATTCAGTTTCATCCCATTGCTTCTAGTCTTTCCTTGTGCAAATGAGAATAAAGTTGATCCTTCTACAATGTGACAGCCCTTTAGATATTTGTAGACAGCTATTAAGTCTCCTCTCAGTCTTCGCTTTTGCAAACTAAACAATCCCAAATCCTGCAACCTTTCCTCATAAGACAGGGTTTGCAGACCGGTCACCATTCTGGTTGCTCTTTTCTGAACTTGATTCAGTTTGTTGATGTCTTTTTTAAAATGTGGTGCCCAAAACTGGACACAATATTTCAGATGAGGTCTGACCAAAGAGGAGTAGAGGGAAATAATGACTTCACGTGATCTAGACTGTATGCTTCTGTTAATACATCCTAGAATTGCATTTGTCTTTTTTGCTGCTGCATCACACTGTTGACTCATATTCAGTCTGTGATCTATTAGTATACCCAAATCTTTTTCACATGTGCTGTTGCTTAGGCCTATTCCTCCCATTCTGTATATGCTTTTTTCATTTTTATTGCCCAGCTGTAGTATTTTGCATTTTCCCTGCTAAAAACCATTCTGTTAGTTGCTGCCCACTTATCCAGTTTATTTATATCTTTTTGAATCCTCTCTCTCTTCTCTAGTATTAGCTATCCCTCCTAGCTTTGTGTCATCAGGAAATTTAATCAGTTTACCCTCAATTCCTTCATCTAAATCGTTGATAAAGATGTTGAACAATACAGGGCCCAGGACAGAGCCCTGTGGTACCCCACTTGAGACATTCTTCCAACTGGATGTGCAGCCATTTACCACCACTCTTTGGGTCCGATCACTAAGCCAGTTATGAATCCACCAAGTCCGCCTTGTCCAATCCATACTTAGTCATTTTTTCAATAAGGCTTGTATGAGATACTTTGTCAAATGCTTTGCTGAAGTCAAGATATACTATATCTACAGCATTTCCTTGATCCACCCAATCAGTGATTCCGTCATAGAAGGAAATTAAGTTAGTCTGCCATGACTTATTAGTTACAAACCCATGCTGACTCTGTTTAATCACTTCATTCTTATCCAGGTACTTACATACATGTTGTTTAATAATTTGTTCAAAGATCTTTCCTGGTATAGAAGTCAGACTCACCGGCCTATAGTTGCCTGGGTCCACCTTCTTCCCCTTTTTGAAGATAGGAACAACATTTGCTCTTCTCCAGTCTCCTGGGACTTCTCCTGTTCTCCAAGAATTTTCAAAGATTATGGAGAGGGGTTCACAAATTTCTTCTGCTATCTACTTCAGTACTCTGGGGTGTAATTCATCTGGACCTGGAGACTTGAATTCATTTAGGTTAGCTAAGTGTTTCCTCACTATCTTTCTGTTCATAGATATCCTGGATTCTTCTATTCCCTTAATAGGACAGTGAAGAACAGTTGATGCTACATTTCCTATCTGAGAGAAAACAGATGCAAAATAGGAATTTAAAAGTTCGGCCTTCTCAACATCCTGTCTTACCATTTTATCATTTTCATCCTGTAAAAATCCTATAGCATCTTTGACTTTTCTTTTACTTTTGACATATCCCCAAAATCCTTTATTATTGCTTTTGACATCTCTTGCAAGCCTCAATTCATTGTCAGCTTTAGCTAATCTGACTTGTGCCCTGCAGGTTCTGCAGACAGCATTATATTCTTCTTTAGATATGCCTCCCTCTTTCCATTTTATAAACATTTTTTTCTTCCTTTTTAGCATGTGCTTAAGTTCTGTGTTCATCCATCCTGGCTTCCTTAAATGCTTCCTATTCTTCCCTCTTTTTGGAATTGTTAACAATTGTGCTTTGAGAATTTCATTTTTCAAGATTTCCCATCCTTCCTGGACATTTTTGTCTTTAAGGATATCCAGCCATTGGATCCCTCCAATTCTCTTTCTGAATCCCTTAAAATCTGCCTTTCTGAAATCTAATCTTGACGTCTGAGTCTTCACAGGTCTTCCGCCTCTAGTTATCCAAAATTCTAAAATAGCATGGTCGCTACCTCCTAGGGTCCCAGCTACTTTTACCTCCTCAACCATTTCCTCCTTGTTTATAAGGATTAGATCCAAGGTAGCAGTTCCCCTTGTTTTCTCCCCTACCTTTTGGAAGATAAAGTTGTCAGCAAGAGAGGATAAGAATTTCCTTGACCTGTTAGTTTTGCCTGAGAGAGATTCCTAACAAATGTCTGGATAGTTGAAATCTCCCAAGACAACTATGTCATATTTTTTGGAGAACTTGGCCATTTGATGCATAAAGAGTTCATCCATATCTTCAGCTTGCACAGGCGGCCTGTAGTAAATGCCTACAATGGTGTCCTTTCCATTGTTCTGTCCTTGTATTCTTACCCAAACAGTTTCCACAGAACTCCCAGTCTCTGAAGCTTCAATCTCTGTACAGATATACGCATTTCTAACATACAATGCGACACCTCCTCCTCGTTTATCAAGTCTGTTTCTTGCAAATAAGTTGTATCCTTCTAGTCTTGTATTCCAATCATGTGTATTGTCCCACCAAGTTTCAGTGATTCCAATGACATCATATTTCTTTTCCTGTGTTAGTAGTTCCAATTCTCCTTGTTTGTTGCCCATGCTTTGTGCATTAGTATAGAAACATTTTAGTTTGTGATTGGTTTCTCTTTCTCCAATATTTTTATTAATTAGATTCTTTTGTCTTTGTTCTTCCTTTTCACTTCTAATAGCAGAGCTCTCAATAGCATTTGTCAGGTGTATGGCTTTTTCTGGTCTTTTGCTTCCCTTCCCATGTTGTTCTAGTTTAAAGCTCTCCTTACAAGTTTAGCAAGGCGACTTCCAAATACATGTTTTCCTGTCTTCGTAAGGTGCACCCCATCTCTAGCAAGTAGTCCATCATAAAGGTAATTCACTCCATGATCCATAAATCCAAATGGTTGCTGACGGCACCATCGACGTAGCCAGTTGTTCACCTGCAGAATCTTATTCCACCTCCTTGTTCCATGGCCATCCACTGGGAGGACGGAAGAGAAGACCACCTGCGCTCCCAGTTCTTTCACTTTCTTGCCTAAGTCTTCAAAGTCTCTGCAGATGGTTTCCAGGTTGTTTCTTGTCTCTCCTTTCCAGTGTGTCTCTCCCGTTCCATGCTTCCAGTTCCATCCATGACCTCCCTGACCCTACTAGTTTGATCGCCCCTTCTACTGCAACCCCTGCGTCGTCTTTACCCAGCCAGGCGTCCCAACTCAACACCCCCCAGTTACGTCACTCTACCCCCAGCCGCCACAGTTAGTTTTTTATTTTTGTAAATAAATTAATTGCTTTTTTGCCCCCAATACTGTTTGGTTTATTTGTGCATTTCACCTCCGGCAACACACACCGAGCGCCGTTAAACCACTGTGCAGTACACTTAAAGTATTTGACACCACATAGTTCAAGGAGGGACACAGCTTGAACACTGCAGCTTTGGTTCTTGTGTCCGTGGAGATATGAATTGTCAAAAACTAATATGACTTGTATTTTCTCCAGCATCTCTTCAGTCTGCGTCACATACATTAAGCAGACTGAAGAGAAGTAATCCAAAGCATATCTATACTAACCTGGCCAGCTGTCAGAAATAGTGAATTCAGGATGCACAAAACCCAGCATCCTGAACTCACTATTTCGGACACCTGTTCAGGTGAGTATAGATATGCCTTGGATTACCTCCATTGTCTCTTCAGTGTACATAATCTATTTAAAACAGGCTGAAGAGATGATGGAGGTCATACAAGGCATATCTATACTCACCTGAACAGGTGTCCAAAATAGTGAGTTCAGGATGCTGGGTTTTGTGCATATCTATACTCTGTGGATTTTTTGCCTTCCCCAGGATCAACAATGCAGAACAGCTGCACTAAAAATAGGCTGAACCAGATGGACATAAGGTTTTCCTTCAGCCTTCAAAACTATGTTACTATGTTACTAAGTGTCAGAAATAGTGAATTCATGATGCTGAGTTTTTGTGCATCATGAACTCCCTATTTCTGAGACATGGCCTGGAGACTATAGAAATGCCTTGTAGAAGTACCTGCAGCGATGATCATGTCTCTCCAGTAGCCACGAATTTGCCAAACAGAGAAAGAAAAACATTAAGAAGCTAAACAGATAAAATTGAAAAAAATTTATACAAGGCAGAACAATAATAACTAGATGTGTATTTCCTGAAGGAAGTACAGATATTGCTTTGAAATGGTGCCTGGGCTGCCCCTTTAAGAAAGACTTCCCTGCTGCCCCTGCAAGATTTTCAACTCAGGATCCGTTTTAACTGTGGGTGCCTCTCAGGGGCCACTTTGGCCTGTGGGGGCTTTCACGGTCTGATTTGGTGGGTGGGGCGCCTCAGGATCCGATTGGGTGGCCTGGGCTCCTCAGGCCTTGAATTGGTGGATGGGATCCCTCAGGGTCTGATTTTTTGGCTGAGGCCCCTCAGGGTCCGATTTTGTGGGTGGGGCACCCTAGGGTCTGATTTTGTAGGCGAAGCCCCTCTGGGTCCAATTTGGTGGGCGGGGCCCCTCATGGGTCCAATTTGGTGGGCAGGGCTCCTCATGGTCCGATTTGGCGCGCAGGCCCTTTAAGACTCATTTTGGTGCGCCGGCCCTTTAATAATCACTTAGGCGCATTGGCCCTTTAAGAGCTAGTTTGGCTCACTGGGCTTCTAAATCCACTTGGCGCACATTCTCTCTCAGGGGCATGCGTCATGTGATGAAGCTAGATTTGCATTTGTGCTGTGGGTTTCGCTTTAAGATCTGATATTATCTGCCAGAAACTGTGTCCTGGGGGCGTCATGTGATGTTCGTAGGCGTTGGCATAGTTACTGGGTCTACCTGCGCATATCAATGAGCTTAACTGCCATTTGAATCGCCTCAGGGCATGTTTTACTTTCCCATTGAAAAGCATTGAGACAGTGCATTCCAATGACAGGAAAAAAAATTTTCAAACGCAAATTGCGCAAAAACTACAAATCCGATTGACACGAAAAATACTTAGCACACCTCTCGTGGATGCTGGCTTCAAAACGACACCTCAACGGAGTCTGTGCGTGTAGTGGTTTGGGCTGCATTAATTGTGGAAATCAACTGAATAATAAGAAGAACTAGATGTGTATTTCCTGAAGGAAGTACAGATAGTGCTTTGAAATGGAGCACGGGCTGCCCCTTTAAGAGAGACTTGCCTGCTGCCCCTGCAACACTTTCAACTCAGGATCCATTTTAACTGTGGGTGCCTCTCAGGGGCCACTTTGGCCTCAGGGTCTGATTTGGTGGGTGGGGCCCCTCAGGATCTGATTCGGTGGCCTGGGCTCCTCAGGGCTGGAATTGGTGGATGGGATCTCTTAGGGTCCGATTTTGTGGCCAGGGCCCCTCAGGGTCTGATTTTATAGGCGGGGCCCTTCAGGGTCCGATTTGGTGGGCGGGGCCCCATCAGGGTCCGGTTTGTTGGGCGGGGCCCCTCAGGGTCAGATTTGTTGGGCGGGGCCCCTCGGGGTCCGATTTGGTGGGAGGGGCCCCTCAGGGTTCGACTTGGTGGGCGGGGCCCCTCAGGGTTTGATTTGGTGAGCGGGGCCCCTCAGGGTCCGATTTGGTGGGCGGGGCCCCTCAGGGTCCGATTTGGTGGGCGGGGCCCCTCAGGGTCCGATTTTGTGGGCGGGGCCCCTCTGGGTCCGATTTGGTGGGCGGGGTCACTCTGGGTCAGATTTGGAGGCCAGGGTGGCTCAGCCTCCGATTTGCAGGCCAGGGTTGATCAGCCTCCGATTTGGAGGCCGGGGTGGCTCAGCCTCCAGTTTGGAGCCTGGGGTCACTCAGCTTTCTATTCGGTGCGACGGCCCTTTAAGAATCACTTTGGCGCGTCAGCCCTTTAAGAGTCAATTTGGCTCTCGGGCCTCTAAATCCACTTTGGCGCACATTCTCTCTCAGGGGCATGCGTCATGTGATGAAGCTAGATTTGCATTTGTGCTGTGGGTTTCGCTTTAAGAGCTGAAATTATCTGGAAGAAACTGTGTCCTGGGGGGGTCATGTAACGTTCGTAGGCGTTGGCATAGTAACTGGGTCTGCCTGCGCTTATCAATGAGCTTAACTGCCATTTGAATCGCCTCAGGACATGTTTTCCCTATGGCAAAATTTTCCCATTCAAATGCATTGAGACAATTCATTCCAATGACGCGAAAAAAAAATTTCAAACGCAAATTGCACAAAAACTACAAATCCGATCGACACGAAAAATACTTAGAACACCACTCGTGGACGCTGGCTTCGAAACTACACCTCAACCGAGTCTGTGCGTGCAGTGGTTCGGGCTGCATTATTTGCGGAAATCAACTGAATAATAAGAAGAATAAGTTAGCAGCGTTCGGATTACAATATAGTGCTTTTTTCAAAGCACTATAATAATAAGAAGAAGAATAAGTTAGCAGCGTTCGGATTACAATATAGTGCGTTTTCAAAGCACTATAATTATGACAGGCGTTCGTTTAGAATTATTACGTACCTTAATGTGACCAGGAGACGATCCTCGGCAGGAATCGCTCTCAGAGCTGGGTATCCTGTCTCCGGATGGCTCCTTGGACATGACCAAGCAAATCCCGGAAGGTCTCGAGACATCCTGGTATATTCCGGGAGTTTCGCCAGGTTGGCATTGAGCTCGCTGTATAGGGTGTGGTAGACTCCATGGCTTTCCCGGACTTCAATAATGGGGTGTCTCCAATAATGCCGACGCTGTCTTCTCCATCTTTCTCTATTTCTTTGTTGCACACAAGCAAACGCATAGGCAAGAAACAGCTTTATACTTAAATCCAGGTTGGGGCGCGTTCTCAGGCATCCCCAGGCATCATTCTCCGGCTCATTAGGCATCATTTTATTTCTTGCTCCCATCACCTTCCCCCCTCACATTGTGTGACACTCTTGTAGTGTCTTTTGTTTGTTCACTGCACACACTTTTTTAAACAATTTTTTTCATTACACTATTGTCTGCACAGCTGCTGTTGTTATTATTATTCTTTATTATTTTTTGTGTACTGTGTTTACACAATTTTGGATATTTATTATTATTATATGGTGCACTGTATACACAATTCCTTTTGGGGGCTTCATTAATGTTCCATCAATATTTATTTTTATTTTTTCATTTTCCTTCTGAGCCTGTGCCTTATGGGTATACATTTTACCCTATGTTGTAGGATATTATAACCCAATATTACGCATTTATTTGGGATGCCTTTTTATTATTCATTTTTTATTTTATTTTATTTAAGTGTACACCCATTTATATATTAATAAAGGTGTTTTTACCCATTCTCACGTGTTGCTGTACACATCATTTCCACTTTGGCACTCTGTCAGTATTATCTTCCACCATACTCATTGGTATTGGGTTCTTAAATCCAGGTTGAAATAAAAGCTCTCCATGTGAAGATCCATCGTGACACAGGATCCAGATATAAAGATATCCCATAACACACGCTCACTGTTGTCCCATTGGTGGTGTCTGTTTATCTAGTTTTTTCTCCTGTAAAATTTTCCGCCATGCGCAAAAAAACCGCAAACGCATGCAAAAGCATGCAAACGCTGCATTTTTTTGACCGCATGCGTAAGCTACTGCATCTAAAAACTGCAGCGTTTGCATGTGATTTTCTGTGCGTTTCAGGTTACGGAAGATACGCTGCGGATTCAACCACAATGTGAAACTAGCCTAAAACAAATAACAAAAGAAACCAGCTCACCGTTTGGAGCAAGGTGCTTGGAACCGTCCTAATGAGACGTGAACAATGTGAGAATTCAGAAAAAATGTTCCAGCTCACTTCAGCATAAAATGTCTTCTTTATTTCATATAAATTAAAACATGAAAAAGCTCCTCGGACATCACAAGGCACTGGACGACAGGCTACGCGTTTCGACCACCACTGTGGTCTTTATCAAAGCTAGATACTAAATGCACTAACAATCATTAAAAAGTATCAAACACCAATCAAATGTCACAATGCAATCATATGATCTAAGGTCCTAACAAGACCAAATGTATATATCTCTGAGAACGCCGACAAATACATATAAAAACACTGAAATATTTATAAATACAAAAAAACAAAATTAAACACAAATTTATACTACTAATAACTAGCTGGAGAGCCCGGTGTTGCCTGGGCATAGTAATCAACTGTGGTTAGTTATAGCAAATTATAATGATTATATTGCACATAAAAACTGTGCATCTAATCCTATCCTGTGTGATACTGACTGCTGAGCCATGTATCTAATCCTATCCTGTGTGATACTGACTGCTGAGCCGTGTATCTAATCCTATTCTGTGTGATATTGTCTGCTGAGATGTGTATCTAATACTATTGTGTGACACTGTGTGCTGAGCTGTGTATCTAATCCTATCCTGTGTGATACTGACTGCTGAGCTGTGTATCTAATCCTATCCTGTGTGATACTGCCTGCTGAGCCATGTGTCTAATCCTCTCCTGTGTGATACTGACTGCTGAGCTGTGCATCTAATCCTATCCTGTGTGATACTGACTGCTGAGCCGTGTATCTAATCCTATCCTGTGTGATACTGGGCTCCCCCTGCAGTCTGTGTCAGAGGGTGGTCTGTGTTGGCATGGTAATAAATTGTGTTATTTCCAGCTTTACAGAAGAATGATAACACCATAGAAATGATAAGAATAATAGGCCTCAGTTACCACAACTGTCTACAAAGAAAACTGTTGCTGATAGCAACCAATCACAGCTCATTTTTCATCTTTTAAACAGCTCTAGGACAGCGTGGTGAGTTTTGAGTGGCGACGTTTGTGTTTCGACTTTTATGTGGCGAGGTTGGTGTATGTGTGGTGAAATGTGTGCTGAGGGTGGTATATGTGTTGAATCATGTGGTAGTGTGTGGCTCATTTTGTGTGTGTGTTCATATCCCCGTGTGTGATGAGTATCCAGTGTCAGGGCCCCACCTTAGCAACTGTATGGTATATACTGTTTGTCTCCATCGCTCTCATTCTTTAAGTCCCCCTTGTTCACATCTGGCAGCTGTCAATTTGCCTCCAACACTTTTCCTTTCACATTTTCCCCATTATGTAGACAGGGGCAAAATTGTTTGAGTGAATTGGAAAGTGTGGGGTTAAAATTTTGCCTCACAACATAGCCTATGACTCTCTCGGGGTCCAGACGTGTGACTGTGCAAAATTTTGTGACTGTAGCTACGACGGTGCAGATGCCAATACATACACTTTTTCCCCATTATGTAGATAGGGGCAAAATTGTTTGGTGAATTGGAACGCGCGGGGTTAAAATTTTGCCTCACAACATAACCTATGATGCTCTCGGGGTCCAGACGTGTGACTGTGCCAAATTTTGTGGCTGTAGCTGCGACGGTGCGGATGCCAATCCCGAACATACATACATACATACCCACATTGAGCTTTACATCTAATACATAAAGCTCAAAGTGTGTATGTGTGTATGTGTGTGTGTATGTTTGTATGTCCGGGATAGGCATCCGCACCGTCGTAGCTACAGCCACAAAATTTGGCACAGTCGCACGTCTGGACCCTGAGAGCGTCCTAAGCTATGTTGTGAGGCGAAATTTTAACCCCGCACGTTCCAATTCACCAAACAATTTCGCCCCTATCTACATACTGGGGGGAAAAGTGTGTGTGCGTCGAGCCCCGCCCCTCATTGTGATGTCACAATGCCCCTATTTGCATACTGGGGAAGCAGTGTGTGCGTGCCAAGCCCCGCCCCTCATTATGATGTCACAATGGTTGCAAGCCCCGCTGCCGCTCATTATGATGTCATAATGGTTGACTATGGAATGGAGGATGTGTGATGAGTATATGGGCACCGGACTATGGGATGGAGGATATGTATGACAGGTATATGGGCACGGGACTATGGGATGGAGGATATGTATATGGGTACGGGACTATGGGATGGAGGATATGTATGATGGGTATATGGGCACGGGACTATGGGATGGAGGATGTGTGATGGGTATATGGGCACTGGACTATGGGATGGAGGATATGTATGATGGGTATATGGGCAGGGGACTATGAGATGGCAGATATGTATGATGGGTATATGGGCACGGGACTATGGGATGGAGGATAATTATAATTTTCTATAACTAACCACAGTTAGTTACTATGCCCGGGCAGCGCCGGGCTCTTCAGCTAGTCTATTATATAAAGCTCAATGTGGGAGTGTATGTATGTGTATGTATGTATGTGTGTATGTCTATTATATAAAGCTCAATGTGGGTGTGTATGTATGTATGTGGGTATGTCCGGGATTGGCATCCGCACCATCGCAGCTACAGCCACAAAATTTGGCAGTCACACGTCTGGACCCCGAGAGCGTCATAGGCTATGTTGTGAGGCGAAATTTTAATCCCGCGCATTCCAATACACCAAACAATTTTGCACCTATCTACATACTGGGGAAAAAGTGTGTGAGTATCAAGCCCCGCCCCTCATTATGCCATAATAGTTGCCATGGCGACGCTGATTCATCATAGGTTGCATGGGCACTGGACTATGGGATGGAGGATGTGTGACAGGTATATGGGCACTCGACTATGGGATGGCGAATATGTATGATGGGTATATGGGCACAGGCCTATGGGATGGAGAATATGTATGATGGGTATATGGGCACTGGACTATGGGATGGAGGATATGTATGATGGGTATATGGGCACGGGACTATGGGATGGCGGATATGTATGATGGGTATATGGGCACGGGACTATGGGATGGAGGATATGTATGATGGGTATATGGGCACGGGACTATGGGATGGAGGATATGTATGATGGGTATATGGGCACTGGACTATGGGATGGAGGATATGTATGATGGGTATATGGGCACGGGATTATGGGATGGAGGATATGTATGATGGGTTTATGGGCATGGGACTATAAGATGATGTGTGATGGGTATATGGGCACTCGACTATGGGATGGTGAATATGTGTGATGGGTATATGGGCATGGGACTATGGGATGGAGGATGTGTGTGAGTACATGGGCACTCGACTATGGGATGGAGGATATGTATGATGGGTATATGGGCACGGGCTTATGGGATGGTGGATAAGTATGATGGGTATATGGGCATGGGACTATGGGAAGGAGGATATGTAAGATGGGTATATGGGCACGGGCCTATGGGATGGTGGATAAGTATGATGGGTATATGGACACGGGACTATGGGATGGAGGATAATTATAATTTGTTATAACTAACCACAGTTAGCTACTATGCCCGGGCAGCGCCGGGCTCTTCAGCTAGTATTAGATAAACTTTGATTAATAATAAAACATTATTTCATTTTTCTTATTGAGTCCATCAGTAAATCTGGTTCCAAGGTTAAAGATCCAATACGCTCACTTAGCACATCTTTGCAGGGAACAAAATGGGACGTCAAGGGGTTACACTTACTACTCTCCAGCACACAAAACGTATTCTAGAATCGACCTTCATTTGACCATAGCTACCTCACTACCAACAGCTCTTTATACATGCCACATAACCTCCTCGTGGTCGGACCATGATGCGGTTATGTCAGTTTATAAATTTAATATAACCACGTCTAGGCTTTATAGATGGAGGCTAAACGAGTCTGCCTTTGCTGACCCAGTTAAAGTAAACACTATAAAAGAAGATTTAACAAATTTCTTTGAAACTAACACAACGACTGAGTCCTAACTTGGAGTAATTTGGCTCGGGCACAAAAAATATATTACCGATTCTCTGATTAAGTTAGCGGCCAACAGAAAAAAAGAAAGGTCTGAATTACAGACCAGATTGGAAAACAAACTGCAGAAGTTAGAATTGGCCAATCAACTCTTTTCATCCCTATACTTATCTAAACAAATTCAAGATACAAAATTACAATTAGGCTAAGTGCACACACTGCAGATTCACCTGCGGGTTTTTTCCCGCGGAACCGCAGGTAAAACCGCAGGTAAAGTGACATGCGGTTTTGCTGCGGTTTGGCCTGCGGTTTTGCCTTTCGGTTTCACACCTCTACTATGTTAAAGGTGTGAAATCGCAGCAGAATCCGCAAACAATTGACATGCTGCAGAAAAAAAAACGCAGCAAAACCACGCGGAAAAAACCGCAGCGTGAGCACTGCGTTTTTGAAAACCCATAGGGTTACATGGTACTGTACCATGTCTGCGGAACTGCTGCTGTTCCGCAGGGCCAAAACCACAGCGGAGCCGCAGCAAAAACCGCAGCGTGAGCACATAGCCTTAGATGCCATTCTTACTACCAAAACGGAGAGGGCCCCAACTTGGACTAAAGCCACATTTTATAAACATGCCAATAAGCCTAATAAGATGCTAGCTCGTAAGCTTAGAATGAAAGAGTCACTGAATATAATATCTCTATAAAAGACCCTAAGGGTCAGATCTCAGCCCACCCTGATGTCATTTATAACACTTTTAATGAACACCACCAGAGTTTGTATTCGGCTCCACAATCACCTCCCCTCTCACTACTGGAGTCATTCCTTCACAAACTACATCTACCTAAAACTTTTTGACAGTTAGAGTGATCAATGAGTGGAACAGGCTGCCACGAGAAGTGGTGAGTTCTCCTTCAATGGAAGTCTTCAAACAGAGGCTGGACAGACATCTGACTGGGATGATTTAGCGAATCCTGCTTTGAGCAGGGGGTTGGACCAGATGGCCCAGGAGGTCCCTTCCAACTCTACGATTCTATGATTCTATGAAATTGAGTCAGCGGCACAACAATTCCATTTAGACATCTCTGAGGAGGAAACAGTTTCAACAATTAAAAAACTAAAAAAAGGAAAGGCCCCAGGACCGGATGGTCTCACAGCAATATATTATAAAAAATTTAGCGATGTGCTTATACCACATATAAAAAAACCTCTGTAATTCATGACTAAATGGCTCACAGTTGCCTCCTGAGTTCTACGTGGTGCATGTAACCATAATCCCTAAACCTAAGATCATCTCCTCACAAAAAAATTATAGACCCTCTTAAACATTGACTTAAAAATCTTTACATCCATTGTGACTAACAGGATCAATAAAATCCTCCCTCACCTCATCCATGGGGATCAGGTTGGTTTTATACCAACGCGACAGGCCCCAGATAATATTAGGACAGCGTTAAATATTATTCATACAACTAACCAACAATGAAAGCGACTTCTACAGCTTGCATTAGATATTGGGAAGGCTTTTGATTCAGTGTCCTGGACATATCTTTTTACGGCTCTATCAGATTTCGGATTCTCCCCTAAACTTATAAAGTGCTTCCAATTGTTATATGATAGCCCTATTGCTTATTTAAAACTCCCGTCAACACATCCCACTCCAATTAATATTCAGAGGGGTACCAGGCAGGGCTGTCCTCCATCTCCAGCTCTTCTTGCACTTGCAATGGAACCCATTGCGGAAGCAATAAGGAGAGATCAGAATATCCTGGGCCCTAAGAATATTGGAGACCTATATAAAGTCAGCCTCTTTGCGGATGATCTCCTGCTAACCTTCATAAGTCCCCACACTACACTCCCTCACTTATTTTCCCTCCTTCACGAATTTGAGAAGATCTCAGGGTTAAAAATTAACATTGATAAATCCGAAGCATTATTTGTAAATTTTCCTAAGACAGAGCAAACTAATATAGCATCCCATTTTGGGTTTATACACAAAGAACATTATCTAACATATCTGGGTATCAACTTAACAGCCAACAGGTCAACTCTGTTTAGGTGGAATTACTCTCCACTGATCCAAAACTTCCAGAGGGACCTGGATAGATGTGCTTCCTCAAAGTTATCGTGGCTCGGAAGAATACATGCATTAAAAATGGTATCACTGCCTCGCTTCTTATATCTATTTAGGTCCCTCCCAATTATGATACCAGCCAGAACATTCACTCATTTACACTCTATGATGTCTAAGTTTCTTTGGCTAGGAAAACAACCCAGAATTGAGCAAAACGTATGTTCCGTCACAGAAAAGAAGGGGGTTTATCCCTCCCTAATTTTACACTTTATTACAAGTCGACACAGATTGCTCAATTAATAAGTACGTGTTCATATCCCAATAGTCCGAGATGGGTTATTCTGGAATCATTTCTCTTTAAACCATTCTCTTTATCAGGCCTAATGTGGACCACAGACCGACTTCCACGGGGGTTAATGAATGTGGCTCCTTTTACAGTCCACTCATTGCTTCTTTGGAGGAAAGTCCGGTTTAAATATAATTTAAAATCAAGCCTTTCTCCCCTGACAGCTATATTACAAAACCCCATGTTCCCACCAGGCCTTGAGTCTCAAATTTTTTCTTGGTGGAAGCTGAAAGGTATTCATATACTTTTTTTTTTAAACCAGTTATTTTTATTTAGGTTTCAAAAGATTTTAAACAATAAACAGTGGATATCAATATACATGTAACAATTCACATATCTTGTAATATTACAATCAAAGCCATCCCCCCCTCCGCCCCTCCCCCAATACTCCTTATGCCAGGTATAATTGAAAGCAATCATATCACCGCCATCCAGGCGGACCATATTTTTTCGAAAGTTCTTTCACCATGCCTTCGCCTGTAAATGCTTTCCTCTAAATGCATTACCGTACGTGTCTGAGCAATAAATTCCCTCCTAGTGGGGGGTTCCGAATCCTTCCATTTTCGTGCTATTAGTTTGCGTGCCACATACAGCAACCTCGCTATTGCCACCTTGTAATGTTCTGAGACAGGTATCCATCCACCTCCCCCAAAACACACAGCACTGGATTCCTGTTGAGAGTACATGCATAAGCTCTCTCAATTTTGTTGATAATGACCAGCCAGTATGCCCCCAGCCGCGGACACGACCATAACATATGTAACAGTCCGGCCTGGTCTGTGCCACATCTAGGGCAGCTAGAGTCTCCCCTCAAGCCCGCCTTGACTAGGACCAGCGGTGTTTTGTATGTTCTATGTATTACATATAATTGGGAGAGCCATGCCTGATCGCTTAGAGAGATCTTCGGGACATATTCAAGAATAGCCTCCCATTGTTCTGTTGTGAGGGTACCCACCTCCCTTTCCCATTTACTCTTTGCAGTGAGGTGACTGTCCCCCAGATAAGAGTGTAGTAGATCATGATATATGCTCGATATAACTCCCCTCGTCCCTCCCTTCATACACACAAAGTCTAGTACAATGTCGCCCTTAACCGTCATGGCTCCCAATCTACACTGTGCCCTCCAAGCATGTCGAAGCATATAGTATTGAAACCCCCATACCGAAGGCAAATCAAATTCCTTTCTCAATGTCTCAAAGGTCTTCAGGTCTGTTCCACTCTGCAGCTGGCACACATATCTCACTCCTTTCGCCTTCCAATTGCCATTTGACGCAGCTTATTAAGTTCCGGCAGATGCTCATAGTCCCACACCGGTGAGTACCTAGTCAGCTCATCCACCCCTCTGATCCTTTTAATGGTGTCCCATACCTTCTGAATCATGCCTATGGTAGGATATGGTGCTCCCAGTTTCTTAAAGGTACCATCCTCTACACCCTGGATAAGTGGGCGTCTCCCCGTCACATGTACCAGCACCCGGTGAGCTGCTCCTCCACAATCGAGCTCTCTCCACCCCCTGACATGCTGGCCCTGTACTGCCAAGAAATAGACCCATGGACTTGGTGCGGCCAGTCCTCCCTCTTCCTTCCCTTTTTGCAGAGTTCCAAATTTAATCCGTGCCTGCCTCTTGCCCCATATCAAGGATCTGAAGATAGAATCAATGCCCCGAAACCGTTTTTTTGGTAGCCATATCGGCGAATTGTGCAAAACGTACATTAGTTGTGGCATAAGGACCATCTTAATCAGGTTAGTTCTACCCGTTACCGTTAAAGCCAATTTGCACCATGCACCTATTTTCCCTTTAAATTTCTCTAGCAGAGGAACCAAATTCAGATCCGTGAATCGGGACAGTGGAAGAGCTACCCATATCCCTAGGTATCTAAACTGTGAAACTAGCTGGAGTTGTTTCCCCCTCTCATCTATCTCCTCCGCTTCTATTGCTCTATCCACAGCCATGACATAAGACTTGTGCCAATTTATCTCCAGTCCCGAAATGCTTCCAAATTGTTTAATTACATCCATCGTGCACCCCAGTGTCTCTCCTGCACTTTCCAAAAACAACAGGATGTCGTCGGCATACAATGATATTTTTTCTTCCAGCTTCCCAAATTTAAATCCGACCACTCCCCTCTCAGCTCTGATCTTGGCCGCCAGGGGCTCCTCTGCCACCGCGAACAATAGCGGGGACAGCGGACACCCCTGCCTTGTGCCCCTATGCAAGTCAAACATCCCGGACTGTTCTCCATTCACCTTAACTACCGCCTTTGGGGATGAGTACAATAACTTCACCCAGGCCATGAACGCGGGGCCGAATCCCATCAGTTCCATGATTTTCCATAAGTATTGCCATTCCAAGCTATCAAATGCTTTTCTAGCGTCCAATGACATCACTATTCTCCTGCCACCATTATCAGCAGGCAGTTGCATATTAAGAAATAATCTTCTTAAGTTAACAGCCGTGGAGCGGTTAGGCATAAAGCCCGACTGGTCCTCGTGTATAATGGTATGCGCAACCCCGGTGAGCCGGGTGGCCAGGATCTTAGCGAGTATTTTGACATCCGTTGTCAACAACGAAATGGGCCTGTACGACTCCGCATCCATGGGATCTTTTCCCTCCTTCGGCAGAACTACTATCACCGCTTCCTCCATTGATCTCGGCAGTGCCCCCGTCACTAAAGCCTCATCAAACACAGATTTCAATTTCGGAGCCAGCAGTTCCACTAACTCCCTGTACACCTCCCCGGGTAGACCATCAGCTCCCGGTGATTTGTTATTGGGCATAGACAGTATTGCACATTCCACCTCCTTCACACTCACAGGTTCTTCCACCCTCAACCTATCTTCCTCAGACAATTTAGGTAGTGAAATGCCTTCCAAAAAATTCTCCACATCCCCCTCTGTGTCCTGTGCTCTCGAAGTGTACAGTGCCATGTAATATGCCTTGAAGACTTCCAGTATGTCCTTTGTGTCTGTCAGAGTCGCCCCTATTTGATCTCTCAGTTTATACACCCTGGAAGACTCCCTATGTGCCGCAGATATCACAGCCAACAAGTGACCCACTCTCTCTCCTTCTTCAAAGAATTGGGCTTGTTGAAATGCCCTTTTCCTCTCAGCTTGCATCATGTGCAGTTTATAAACTGCCTCCTGAGCCAATTTTAGTCTATTGTGAGCTTCACTCGTTGGCGCCAAAATCATGTCTGCCTCCGCTCTTGTCAGGTCATCCTTTATTTGTTGATCTGCCAATTTAGTTTTGGTCTTACACCTCGCAATCTCACTTATAAAAAGTCCCCTCGTAAATGCCTTCATGGCATCCCATACCGTTGTGGCCTCAGTACTCCCTTCGTTCATTTGGAAGAAGTGCTCTAGCTCTTTGGTTATGCCACCCATATCCACCACTTTAAGCCACGTCGGGTGAAGACACCAACCTCCCCTCTGACCCTGAGCAGATCTCACCAGAAGCGTGACCACCACAGGACCATGATCCGAGAGAGTCCTCTGTAGGTATTCCACCTCCCCCACCATCCCGTCCATAGCGGTATCCCCCAAAGCCAGGTCTATCCACGACAGTGTTCCATGTGTTGCCGAATGACATGAAAAAGTCCTCTTACCCTCATTTCGCACTCTTCACAGATCTACCAGCCCAAGTTCCCCTACATACGTGCCAAAGGCAGTCATCCTGTCCTGTCCAGCTTCCGTACCTGCCGGTCGTACTTTATCCCAATAATCATTTATAGTGTAAGGTATTCATATACTTAAACATTTGTGTTCCCCATTTAATATCTTACTTGACAGACAGGAATTTGTTCAAAAATTTGAACCCTCAGTTAGGGAGGTAATGCAATTAAACCAGATCTTTCACTTTGAAAAGCAGATCCTCCCGAGCGGTACTACTCTCAGGGCAACGAGTTTGGAAAATAAATGTCTAAATGACCCTTTGGGGAGGGGAACGATCTCATTGATCTACTATGCTATAAATTCTCCACAAGATGATAAAAAATTGAAGTATATGTTACAATGGGAGGAGGATCTGGGGTTTGAACAGTCAATTGATGAATGGTATCGTAGCTGTGACACCCTATCGAAAGGTAGTCACCAGACTTCTCTTGTGGAGACCTCCTTAAAACTATTGCACAGAGTTTATTATGTACCGGAAAAAAATTCATAGAATTTTTCCTAATGTCTCGGGAGACTGATTTAGGGGTTTTGGATTATCTGGTGACATGAAACATATTTGGTGGTCTTGTACGGTGGTCTATTATGTACCGGAAAAAATTCATAGAATTTTTCCTAATGTCTCGGGAGACTGATTTAAGGGTTGTGGATTATCTGGTGACATGAGACATATTTGGTGGTCTTGTACGGTGGTTTCGGGGCTTTGGAAGAAGATGAATGATCTGATGTATGGTAGCACAGATGTATCGTGGACCAGTTATTCTGGAACCTTGCACCCTTTTAGTGGGAACCAGGCCTTCCCGGCTTCCAAAAAGCTTTCAGAAGCTAGTAAACTACTTATTTATGGCCACTAAAATCCACATTGCGGCAAAGTGGAAGTTGCCCTCACTGTCAATATCTATGGCGAAAGAGAAGATGAACAACATTATGTTATATGAAAGAATAGAAGCAACTAGAACCGACACGCGGGATTCTTTCTTCAGGGTTTGGCATCCCAGGATGGAGCTTCACTCAGATACTTAACTGAATCAGGCACTGAGGCTCTCTCCATAGCCAATTGAGAACTGGTCACGGCCTGGGACAGGATTCATATATGATCCTATAATAGTGGGTTGCATAACCGCTTTAAATGCCCTGGATTGGTTATTGATGATACCATTATAGATTATTGGATATCGCATAATTAAATCCTATGTGCCTTTCCCTACCGCTGTCTATGTCCTGTCTTCCCTTATATTATTTGAAGTTTATTGAATGTACAGTATGTTAAATTGATAGTTTACACTCCCTTGCATGGGAGTTCATAACTTGGACTTGGTTTAATAAATTTCTAAATAAAAATGTATTGAAACTAAAGATCCAATACGCTTCTCGGGTAAGCAGAGTTCTCTTGATATCGCCACCATGCAGAGGTTTTTTGATTTTTTCTAAACCTGTTACTCTTAAAGTCGCAATATTGCGAGAATGGGTGTCAATAAAATGTCTGGCAGCTGAAGAAATGTTATGATTACCACCTAAAATATTAGAAATATCATAAAGATGTTCATTAATACGTGTTTTCAATCATCTTGAAGTGCAACCTATGTAGGATTTTTTACAAGAATCGAAATCAATTTTATAGATTACAAATTTACTGTTGCAATTAATTAAATCTTTTATAACAAATGTATTGGAATTATTGTGATCAATGAAGGTTCTACAATTAACCATCTGTTTGCAGGTTTTACAAGCAGCCATACCATATTTATAACTACCTTTGCAATTTAACCATGTTTCCTTTAGCCATTTTGAATAAAATAAACTTGGAGACATAGTATTGCCCAAAGTGGGAGCTCTCCTTGCCACAAAATTGCAACCTTGGTCCAATATGGTAGCTAAAATAGGATTTTCATGCAGAATTGGCATACATTTATTATATTTTTGATTTCATAAAATTGAGGACTGAATTGGAGGCAAAGGGCTTATTATGTAAATTGCATTTTTTATTTTTATTATGAATGCTTAATGGACAAGTCACATTACTGGAATTGTTAGATGATACCATATTGAAAGCCCTTTTTAACATCCAATCAGGATATCCTCTCTTTTTCAATTTATTGCCAGAAAAAAATAGATCATCCTGCAAAAAATTGTTGTTATTGCAATATCTTTTAAGCCGAGTAAATTCTTCCACAGGAATGGATTTTACCGTATGTATGGGGTAGCTGCTGTGGGCATGCAGAATTGTATTACCAGAAAAAGGCTTTGAGTAAGTTCTAGCAGAGATCAATTCATTACAGATCCCTGTTGGTTCCAAATCTAACAAACAAATTTTGTTATTATGAAAAACATGTGTAAAAGGAATGTTCAAGTTATTGCCATTCATTTCATAAGTTACATAACTTATGAAATCAGGTATGGCAGATACATCGCCCCTCCAAATGATCAAGGTATCGTCGATGTATCTGCCATACCATTCAATAAAAGAAGAAAATGGATTATTGACAGAAAATAAAAATTGAAACTCCCAAAAGGCCATTACCAAATTTGTTAATGAAGGTGAAAATTTTGCTCCCATTGCCACCCCGCTACACTGCAAATAAAAATCACCATAAAAAGAAAAAAAAATTGTGCGTTAATAAATGAGAAGTAACCTGCAAAATAAATCCTATAAGATCCTTAGAATAATTGCTGTAATTATTTAGGTGAAATTCAAGAGCTAACATAGCAATATCATGAGGTATACACATATACAAAGATGTTACATCGCAACTTAGCCAAGAAAATTCAGAAGACCATACTTTTTGTGATAGAATTTTTAGAACATTCTTGGTGTCCTTAATATAGCCCGAAACTCTGCACACCAAAGGCTGCAGTAGTGAGTCCAACCATTCTCTCATATGTTCATTGATAGATCCTATTCCGGAGACTATAGGTCTCATGGGAGGAAAATCTTTATTTTTGTGGACCTTGGGTAAGCCGTGCAATATAGGCATAACAGGATGAGACACCTCTAAATATTCCGCCTGATTTATTTTTATAGAACTCCTAGTGACAAACCTTCACTAATTATTCTTTCCATTTTGTTTTTAAAATTGAAGTTGGGTCACCAGATAGTTTTCTATACACAGAAGAATCTGAGAGTAATTTCAAAATTCCCTCTTTATAGTCAATAGAGTCCATAATAACTAAAATTACATTACATTTTTATAGTGATGTCAGATATGTCTTTTAATTCCTGCAATGCTTTTCTATTTTTTGTAGAAAAATTTCTGGTACCACCTTTACTGTCTTTGTTGTACTTGAGTGCTTTCAATTCTCGCTCCACTGTCTCTTGGAACTTAGACATCCTCGAATTTAAAGGATAAAAAAAGGGTTTTTGATGTTCAAATTTTCGGACTGGTTGATCTTCTCCTTAAATTCATTATTATTATCTTGCAAATGTTGCAATGTCAGAAGAGAGATCTGTTCCTGAAAACTTAATTCTTGAAATTAATTTTCATTTGTCACAGAAGTTTCAAATTGTACTACAGATTGATCATTCAAAAATGTTTTTTATGGTAAGATTGCATAAGAATTTATAATATTGTGTCTAATATTGTGTAAAATAAATTAAAGTCCTGATTGGGAACAAAATTTGAGCCATAATACAGCACTTCTAATTGATCATCAGAAAAAACTTTGGATGAAAGATTTAATACATTTTCAATTTTTATTTCATCATGAGTTTTTTGTGGCGTGTCTGTACACCAGACTGATCTTCTCTGCTTGAGCCCGCAGCACCTTTTGCGGTTTTTGTTTTCTTAAATTGTTTCACTTGATCATGAATGACTGATTCATTGAAAGAAGATTCAAAAGTGCAAGGGTTATCATCAGAAGAATCACCTTCACATGAGCTAAAGCTCACAAAACGCTTGCCATGTGCTTTTCTATATCCAGTGCGTTTCAAAATACATTTAGGTGATTTTGAAACAAATTCACAATTATTCCATTCATTTCTGCTGTATAATCCTCCAGATCTCTCTGGTATTTTCGCTTCTTCCTAAGCATAATATCATCTTCCCATTTAGCAGTCATCTTCAAAGTCTTTTTGTATGATTCTTCCTTTTCAATACAAACATTGCGTGCTTTTAAAATTTCCTTAATATTATCCATGTCCTTCTGTGTATCATTTAATTTAGATTCCTCATATTTAGTAATGAGACGCATCAAATTCAAGGAGCAGGTGCTCAAAATATTATTCCATTCCTCAGTAAATTGCTCACAAAAATTGGTGGTAGATTTCTTTTTTTGTTCCCAAACCCCTGGGGATCATTTCTTTAGAAATGTAATTTTGTAATGTTGTTCTATCCCACCAGGTTTTGATTTCTTGAATCATTAACTTCTCATTTGTGAAAAAATATCAGAAATATCACACGAGTCATCAGTTTCATCAGGTGAGTTGGAAAAAACTATAGCAGCCTTCCTGATGCAATCACTAGATGGATCAGACATCTCAGAATGATGTACTATATTAAGGACACCAAGGATGTTCTAAAAATTCTATCACAAAAAGTATGGTCTTCTGAATCTTCTTGGCTAAGTTGAGATGTAACATCTTTGTATACGTGTATACCTCATGATATTGCTATGTTAGCTCTTTAATTTCACCTAAATAATTACATTAATTATTCTCAGGATCTTATAGGATTTATTTTGCAGGTTACTTATCATTTATTAGCGCACAATTTTTTTTTCTTTTGATGGTGATTTTTATTTGCAGTATAGCGGGGTGGCAATAGGAGCAAAACTTTCACCTTCATTAGCAAATTTGGTAATGGCCTTTTGGGAGTTTCAATTTTATTTTCTGTCAATAATCCATTTTCTTCTTTTATTGAATGGTATGGCAGATACATCGATGATGCCTTGATCATTTGGAGGGGCGATGTATCTGCCATACCTGATTTCATAAATTACATCAATGGCAATAACTTGAACATTCATTTTACACATGTTATTCATAATAACAAAATTTGTTTTTTAGATTTGGAATTAACAGGGATCTGTAATGAATTGATCTCTACTAGAACTTACTCAAAGCCTTTATCTGGTAATACAATTCTGCATGCCCACAGCAGCCACCCCAAGCATACGGTAAAATGCATTCCTGTGGGAGAATTTACTTGGCTTAAAAGAAATTGCAATAACAATTTTTTACAGGATGATCTATTTTTTTCTGCCAATAAATTGAAAAAGAGAGGATATCCTGATTGGATGTTAAAAAGGGTTTTCAATATGGTATCATCTAACAATTCCAGTAATGTGACTTGTCCATCAAGCATTCATAATAAAAATAAAAAACGCAATTTCCATAATAAGCCCTTTGCCTCCAATTCAGTCTACAATTTTATGAAATCAAAAATATAATAAAAAAATGTATGCCAATTCTGCATGAAGATCCTATTTTAGCTACCATATTGGATCAAGGTTGCAATGTTGTGGCAAGCAGAGCTTCCACTTAGAGCAATATTATATCTCCAAGTTTATTTTATTCCAAACGGCTAAAGGAAACATGGTTAAATTACAAAGGTAGTTATAAATGTGGTATGGCTGCTTGTAAAACCTGCAAACAGATGGTTAATTGTAGAACCTTCAATGATCACAATAATTCCAATACATTTGTTATAAAAGATTTTATTAAGTGCAACAGTAAATTTGTAATCTATAAAATTGATTTTGATTCTTGTAAAAAATCCTACATAATTTGCACTTCAAAAAAATTGAAAACACGTATTAATAAACATCTTTATGATATTTCTAATATTTAAGGCAGTATTCGTAACATTTCTTCAGCTGCCTGACATTTTATTGACACCCATTCATGAAATATTGCCACTTTGAGAGTAACAGGTTCAGAAAAAAAAATCAAAAAACCTCTGCGTGGTGGCGATATCAAGAGAACTCTGCTTACCCGAGAAGCGTATTGGATCTTTAACCTTGGAACCAGATTTCCTGATGGAAATAAAAAAAAATGAAATAATGTTTCATTATTAATCAAAGTTTATTTATTATTAGTATAAATTTGTGTTTAACACTAGAACTACCGTATGTTTCATAATACCTATAACTACCATTAGGGGTCATTTTGACCCCCATTCAAAAGTAACATAGTAACATAGTTATTAAGGTTGAAGGGAGACTAAGTCCATCTAGTTCAACCCATATCCTATCCTAACTTGCCCTAACATGTTGATCCAGAGGAAGGCAAAAAAAACCCAGGTGGCAAACAGTAAGCTTCACATTGGGGAAAATAATTCCTTCCCGACTCCACATACGGCAATCAGACTAGCTCCCAGGATCAACACAATATTAAGGAAACTAGTGTATATACCCTGTAATATTATACTTTTCAAGAAAGGCATCTAGTCTGTTATGAATGAGTCACCGAGGAGGAAAAAACAAAAAGCAAGCTAAGCCCAGAAAACCGGAGAGGTTGGTAACTAGCGGATTGCAGACCCCTGATCCTTTCCACACAACAAGTAGCCGTGGAGCGTGCCTACGGTGGTCCTAAACGCCTCGTCACGGCCGGAGAACTAAATAAGCCTAAAGAAAGAAAGGGAAAATCCAAACTGCCCCAGAGCAGACCCCAAAGCAATAGACAGCCCCCAACATGTATTGTCGGTGAAACAAGATGAAAACACAAACACAGATAGAAAGATAGACTGAGCAAACGATGGGGCCCTCACTCTAACTAGAAAGGACAGGAAAGAAAAGCTTCTGTCTGCAACCACGCAAAAAACCCTGCCAAAAAATGTCCAACACGTCTGATAGAAAAAGGCCCTGAAGTCGCTAGACTTCAATTCCCTATATCAGCACTCAGGTATATTCTGAAGACAGAGCAAAAGAGATCAACTGATCAGAGACAAAATGGGGATTCAGCCCTGTCCCAGCCAGTGCTGGCTGAACACAAAAACTAAGTAAACCAGACAAAAACTCATATGAACAATAGCAGAGAAAACTTAGCTTTAAGAAGGCAGGAACCAAACTGGAAACCAGAAGCCACAGTCAGGAGAAATCACCAGCAAGAAACTAGGGAGTTGGCTGCCTTAAATCCAATTAGAAACTCCTGATGTCCAATCGCAGTCCTCTTCCTCAGGTGGCAGGTCTCTGCCATTTAAATCAGCTTCATTACCTCCCTTCACCAACAGAGGGAGTCCAGATAGAGAACTCACTACTCCTCTGTCAGCACAGCCAGCTCCATAACCCTCACCAGAAGCCAGAGGCAAACCTGAAAATGAGCTCACAACAGTACCTCCCCTTGAGGAGGGGTCACCGAACCCTCATCCACGCCACTGGGCCGATCAGGATGGGCCCGATGAAAAGCACGAACCAATCTATTGGCATGAATATCAGAGGCAGAGACCCAAGAATTGTCCTCCTGGCCATAACCCTTCCACTTGACCAAATACTGGAGTCTCCGTCTAGCCAGACGAGAATCCAATATTTTCTCTACTTCATATTCTACATTACCTTCAACCAATATAGGGCCAGGAGGTGCTGCCATAGGAACTACTGGCTCAACATATCTCTTAAACAGCGACTTATGAAGCACATTATGGATCTTAAACGTAACTGGAAGAGCCAATCGAAAAGAAACCGGATTAAGAATCTCCAAAATCTTGTAAGGTCCAATAAATCTTGGCTTGAAGTTTGGAGAAGCCACCTTCATAGAGATATTCTTTGATGACAACCAAACCATATCACCCACTTTAAACCGGGGACCAATGGTCCTATGCCAGTTAGAAAACCGCTGGGCCTTTTCCTGGGAGAGAGACAACTTATCCACTACTTGGTCACAAATCTGCTGCATTCTCTCTACCACAGTGTCAACACCTGGGCAGGCTGAAGATTCCACTTGCCCTGAAGAAAATCGAGGATGAAACCCAAAGTTACAGAAAAAGGGCGACATCAAGGTGGCAGAACTAGCTCTATTATTTAAAAGCGAATTCGGCCAAGGGCAAAAATGAAACCCAATCATCTTGATCAGCAGATATAAAACATCTCAAATAGGACTCCAAAGTCTGGTTTGTTCTCTCCGTCTGCCCATTGGTCTGAGGGTGAAACGCAGAGAAGGACAACTGAATTCCCAGCTTGGAACAAAAGGCTTTCCAGAATTTGGAAACAAACTGAACTCCTCTGTCCGATACAATGTTCTCAGGAATCCCATGCAACCGAACCACCTGTTGTAAAAACAAGGGTACCAACTCTAAGGAAGATGGCAACTTTGGGAGTGGTACAAGATGGACCATCGTAGAGAATCTATCACAAATCACCCAGATAACAGTCATTCTCTGAGAGACAGGAAGATCAGAAATAAAATCCATTAAAATATGGGTCCATGGCCTCTTAGGCACCGGCAAGGGCATCAACAACCCACTAGAGCGAGAACAGGGTTTAGACCAGGAACAAGTCCCACAGGACTGCACAAAATTCCTGACATCACGTGATAAGGCAGGCCACCAAAAAGACCACCTCACCAAATCTCTGGTGCCAAAAATACCTGGATGACCAGCCAATGCGGAGCAATGAACTTCAGACATCACTCTCTTCCTCCACTGGTCAGGAACATACAATTTTCCCATAGGACAATGCTCAGGTTTGTCCTCC
The DNA here is from genome assembly GCF_039654945.1 of Dendrobates tinctorius. NCBI lineage: Eukaryota > Metazoa > Chordata > Amphibia > Anura > Dendrobatidae > Dendrobates > Dendrobates tinctorius. The sequence continues at coordinate 3,130,019 of NW_027361977.1, forward strand.
TGGAATTCTTCCAGAGCACATCTCAAATCGGGTGAGATGGTAGAAAGAACTACCCCCTCACCTAGGATGGTAGTAGGCTTGGTCACAATAGGAGAATCAGCAAAGAAACTCCTAGAAAGGGCGTCTGCCTTAACATTCTTAGTACTTGGAAGAAAGGAGACCACAAAATCAAAACGTGTGAAAAACAAGGCCCACCTAGCCTGTCTGGGATTCAAGCGTTTGGCCGACTCAAGGTAAATCAAATTCTTGTGGTCAGTGAGGACCACAACTTGATGTCTAGCTCCCTCCAACCAATGTCTCCAATCCTCAAATGCCCATTTCATGGCTAACAATTCCCGATTCCCCACATCATGGTTGCGTTCAGATGGGGAGAACTTTCGGGAAAAGAAGGCACAGGGATTCATTTTAGACGTCACTGGATCTTTTTGGGACAAAACAGCTCCTGCACCAATCTCTGAAGCGTCTACCTCCACCTGAAAAGGAAGTGAGACATCAGGTTGCCGCAAAACCGGTGCAGAAGTGAACCTCCGCTTCAGCTCCTGAAAGGCCGAAACAGCCTCTGAAGACCAATTCAGCAAATCAGCACCATTCTTAGTTAAATCAGTCAGTGGTTTAGCAATACCAGAAAAATTAGCTATTAATTTATGATAAAAATTAGCAAAACCCAAAAACTTCTGGAGAGCCTTCAAAGAAGTGGGTTGAACCCAATCATAAATGGCCTGTACCTTGGCCGGGTCCATTTCAATAGTTGACGGAGACAAAATAAATCCCAAAAATGAAATCCTCTGTACACGAAAAAGGCACTTTGATCCCTTAACATACAAGGAATTCTCCCTCAAAATCCGGAACACAGTCCGAACATGTTCCACATGAGAATCCCAATCCCTGGAAAAGATCAAAATATCATCCGGATAGATGATCAAAAACGTATCCACAAAGTCCCGGAAAATATCATTCATGAAGGATTGGCAGACAGAAGGGGCATTAGTGAGCCCAAAAGGCATCACCAGGTACTCAAAATGTCCCTCCGGAGTATTAAACACCTTCCTCCATTCATCCCCATGCTTGATGCGAATAAGATTATACGCCCCCCTGAGGTCAAGCTTAGTAAACCAGCAAGCACCTTTAACTCTGGAGAATAAATCAGAAATCAGGGGTAACGGATACTGATATTTAGGCCTTAATGAACCATCTTTCTTGGCCACGAAAAAAACCCCAGCACCTAAGGGCGAAGAGGATGGTCTAATATGACCCTTCTCCAACGACTCCTTAATATAAGATCGCATAGCCTCGTGTTCGGGTACAGATAAATTGAAAAGTCGACCCTTGGGAAATTTACATCCAGGTCTCAACTCAATTGCACAGTCATAACTCCTATGAGGAGGCAAAGACGCAGACTTGCTCTCACTAAATACATCATAAAAATCAGCCAAATAGTCAGGAACATCATGCGACTGGGGAGAGGTGGAGAAAACAGGAGTGTCACCAAGAGCACACCGACAACCCCAACTCACCACAGACACAGATTTCCAATCCAAAACCGGATTATGGATTTGCAACCAGGGAAAACCCAGAACAATGGTATCATGTAAATTATGCAACACCAAAAATCTGCAATTTTCTTGGTGGTCTGGGGCTACCCGCATTATCACCTGGGTCCAAAACTGAGGTTTATTCTTCGCCAAAGGAGTAGCATCAATACCCCTCAAAGGAATAGGCGTCCGCAGAGGTGTCATAGGAAAACCACAACGTTTAGCAAAATCCAAGTCCATCAGATTCAAGGCAGTTCCTGAATCCATAAAAAACCTTCGTGGAAAATGTGGATAAGGAGCAGATCAGAGTAATTGCCAAAAAAGACTTAGGTTGTACACAACCCACAGCAAATGTGTCTGCAAAACGTTTCACTCGTTTAGGGCAGACAGAAATAACATGAGAGGCATCTCCACAGAAAAAACACAGCTTATTAAGCCTTCTAAACTCCTGATGTTGCGCCCTAGACAAAACTCTATCACATTGCATAGGTTCAGACATTTGTTCAAAAGGTGGCAGCGCCTCCCGTGTAGTCTTGCGTTCATGTAAACGCCGATCAACTTGAATCGCTAATGACGTAGAATTGTCAAGGCCAGAGGGAACAGGAAATCCCACCATAGTATCTTTTAAAGTTTCAGACAAACCCTTCTGAAAGAGAGCTGCCAATGCACTATCATTCCATGTAGTAAGGACCGCCCACTTTTGGAATTTCTGACAGTATAACTCTGCAGGATCCTGACCCTGGTTCAATGCCAATAGGGCTCTCTCAGCTTGATCAATAGCATTAGGTTCATCAGATAACAACCCCAAGGCTTGAAAAAATGCATCAACATTAGTCAAAACAGGATCTTCAGGTGTCAAAGAAAACGCCCAATCCTGGGGATCGCCGTGCAGCAAGGAGATGACAATTTTAACCTGCTGCACAGAGCTCCCCGATGAGTTAGGCTTCAAGGCAAGAAATAATGTACAATTATTCTTAAAATTCAAAAATTTAGACCGATCCCCAAAAAACACATCAGGAGTAGGGAACTTTTGTTCAACAGCATGTGAATGAGTGAGATAGGCAGAAATTCCCCGCACTTCAGCAGCGAGCTGCTCCACACGATCAGACAATTGCTTAATCTCCATCAAGAAGAAAAAGAAAAAAAAGAACCCTCCTACGGCCCCAGAGAAAAAGAGAAAATATACATATAAAAAAAAAAAAATTCTGACACTTTTTTTTTTTTACAATTCTCTCCTGCTTTTGAATACCCTAGAATCTTCGGTATGGCTGGTGATTCTGTTATGAATGAGTCACCGAGGAGGAAAAAAGCAAAAAGCAAGCTAGGCCCAGAAAACCGGAGAAGTTGGTAACTAGCGGATTGCAGACCCCTGATCCTATCCACACAACAAGTAGCCGTGGAGCGTGCCTACGGTGGTCCTAGACGCCTCGTCACGGCCGGAGAAGTAAATAAGCCTAAAGAAAGAAAGGGAAAATCTAAACTGCCCCAGAGCAGACCACAAAGCAATAGACAGCCCCCAACATGTATTGTCGGTGAAACAAGATGAAAACACAAACACAGATAGAAAGATAGGCTGAGCAAACGATGGAGCCCTCACTAACTAGAAAAGACAGGAAAGAGAAGCTGCTATCTGCAACCACGCAAAAAACCCTGCCAAAAAATGTCCAACACATCTGATAGAAAAAGGCCCTGAAGTCGCTAGACTTCAATTCCCTATATCAGCACTCAGGTATATTCTGAAGACAGAGCAAAAGAGATCAACTGATCAGAGATAAAATGAAGATTCAGCCCAGTCCCAGCCAGGGCTGGCTGAACACAAAAACTAAGTAAACCAGACAAAAACTCATATGAACAATAGCAAAGAAAACTTAGCTTTAAGAAGGCAGGAACCAAACTGGAAACCAGAAGCCACAGTCAGGAGAAATCACCAGCAAGAAATTAGGGAGTCGGCTGCCTTAAATCCAATCAGAAACTCCTGATGTCCAATCGCAGACCTCTTCCTCAGGTGGCCGGTCTCTGCCATTTAGATCAGCTTCATTACCTCCCTTCACCAACAGAGGGAGTCCAGATAGAGAACTCACTACTCCTCTGTCAGCACAGCCAGCTCCATAACCCTCACCAGAAGCCAGAGGCAAACCCGAAAATGAGCTCACAACACTAGTCCCTTCTTAAATTTTAGTAGGGAATCACTCATTACAACATCATATGGCAGAGAGTTCCATAGTCTCACTGCTCTTACAGTAAAGAATCTGCGTCTTTGAGTATGCTTAAACCTTCTTTCCTCCAGACGTAGAGGATGCCCCCTTGTCCCTGTCACAGGTCTAAGAGTAAAAAGATCATTAGAAAGGTCTTGGTATTGTCCCCACATATATTTATACATTGTAATAAGATCACCCCTAAGCCTTCGATTCTCCAAACTAAATAACCCCAAGTGTAATAACCTGTCTTGGTATTGCAGACCCCCTAGTTCCCTAATAACCTTGGTCGCTCTTCTCTGCACCTGCTCCAGTTCAGCTATGTCTTTCTTATACACCGGAGACCAGAACTGTACACAGTATTCTAAGTGTGGTCGCACTAGTGACTTATATAGAGGTAAAATTATGTTCTCCTCATGAGCCTCTTTTAATGCCTCTTTTATTGCATCCCATTATTTTATTTGCATTTGCAGCAGCCTGACACTGGCCACTAAATGTGAGTTTGTCGTCCACTCATACACCCAGGTCTTTTTCAGTGACAGTTTTGCCCAGTGTTTTACAAATAATCACATAATTATACATCTTCTAGTTTACATAAATGCTCCTGTAATATAACATTGTCCTCCTCTGTATTGATTACCCTGCAGTTTAGTGTCATCTGCAAATACTGAAATTCTACTCTCTATGCCCCCTACAAGGTCATAATAAATATGTTAAAAAGAAGCGGGCCCAAAACTGACCCCTGTGGTACCCCACTGCTAACCGTGACCCAGTCCGAGTGTGCTCCATTAATAACCACAATTTGTTTCCTATCCCTGAGCCAGCTCTTAACCCACCTACTCATATTTTCCCCTATCCCCATTGTTCTCATTTTATGTATCAACCTTTTGTGTGGCACCGTATCAAAAGCTTTTGAAAAGTCCATGTACACCACGTCCACCTCATTCCCTTGGTCCAGTCCGGAACTTACCTCTTCATAAAAGCTTATCAGATTAGTCTGACAGGAACGGTCCCTTGTAAACCCATGTTGATATTGGGTCATAAGGTTATTCTTCTCCAGATACTCCAGTATAGTATCTCTTAGAAAACCCTCCAGGATTTTACCCGCAGTTGAGGTTAAACATACCGGCCTATAATTTCCAAGTTCAGTTTTTGTCCCCTTTTTGAATATTGGCACCACATTTGCTATACGCCAGTCCCTGTTATTATGGAATCTTTAAAGATTAAAAATAATGGTCTATCTATGACTGTGCTTAATTCCTGCAGTACTTGGGGGTGTATCCCATCCGGGCCTGGGGATTTGTCAATTTTAGTGATTTTTAGATGCCACCGTACTTCCTGCTGTGTTAAGCAAATGACATTTAATGGAGAATTTTTATACCTGATCATGTTATCCGTCATGGGATTTTCTTGTGTAAATACTGTTGAAAAAAGTCATATAGCATATTGGCTTTTTCCTCATCCTCTTCCACCATTTCACCCAGACTATTTTTAAGGGGGCCAACACGATCATTTTTTAGTTTCTTACTATTTATGTAATTAAAGAATATTTTGGGATTATTTTTACTTTCTCTGGCAATGAGTCTCTCTGTCTCAATCTTTGCTGTTTTGATTTGCTTTTTACAGAATTTATTTAATTTTCTGTATTTATTTAATGCCTCATCACTACCTACTTGCTTTAATTCTCTAAATGCTTTATTTTTATCTCTTATTGCACCCCTTACAGCTCTATTTAGCCATAGTGGTTTCCTCCTATTTCTCGCATGTTTATTCCCATACGGTATATATTGTGCACAGGTCCTATTCAGAATGCTAATAAACGTCTCCCATTTTTATGTGTATTTTTACGTCTCAGGATATCGTCCCAGTTAATTGCACCAAGATCATCTCTCCTCCGTTGGAAATTTGCCTTCCTGAAGTTTAGTGTCCTTGTAACCCCTCTACTACACATCTTATTAAAGGATACATGAAAACCCCTATCAGTAATCTGTCAACCCGATGAGTGATGTGTTGGACTCGAGCGCCAGGTAGGCAGCACACCGTTCGACGATCCCTGTCTTTGTGACTGATTGCCCAGAGTACTGACTCTAGAGTAAAAACCACCATGGTTACTTACCGGTAGCCAGTTTTTCCGGAACCCATGACAGCACACCTGAGAGAGAGGGATCCGCCCCACCAGGACAGGAACCTACTGAAATATAAGGGGCGGCACCTCTCCCCCGCTTCAGTTGGTTACAGAGCATTGAGAGGATTTCTCGGTTAATTACATGTTTATCCAACACCACATCACACAAATACACCCTGTTAACGTGCACACCCATACGGTGAAAAGGGGGGGGAATATACGGGTGCTGTCATGGGTTCCAGAAAAACTGGCTACCGGTAAGTAACCATGGTGGTTTTCCCTTCACCCATGACAGCACACCTGAGAGATTTTTGGAGACTTCGAACACCTTAGGGAGGGACCACCGCTTGCAGCACCCTTCTACCAAAGGATAAGTCAGCAGAGGAGGATAGATTTAATCTATAGCGCTTAAAAAAGGTTGAAGGTGAGGCCCAGGTAGCGGCCTTACAGATTTGCTCAATAAGTCAGCAGAGGAGGATAGATTTAATCTATAGTGCTTAAAAAAGGTTGAAGGTGAGGCCCAGGTAGCAGCCTTACAGATTTTCTCAATCGATAACTCTGCCTTTTCAGCCCAGGAGGTCGCCACGGCTCTGGTGGAATGAGCCTTGATGCCGTCAGGAATCAGAACACCACTAGCTGAGTAGGCTATACTAATGGCCTCCCTAATCCATCTGGCAATAGTCCCTTTTGATACTCCATGGCCCTTTCTGGTACCCTGAAAGGCTACAAATAGGGACTGGGACCTCCTCCACTGGCTAGTCACTGATATATACTCTAAGAGGGCTCTTTTAACGTCTAGTTTATGGAATTTCTCCTCTCCTGGGTTTTTTGGATTCTCACAGAAGGAGAAGAGGACAATTTCCTGACTACAATGGAAATCTGATAAAACTTTCGGTAAAAAAGCAGGGTCTGTTTTTAGGACAACCCTATCCTGGTACACCTGGGTATAGGGTGGATTAACTGAGAGGGCCTGAAAGTCACTTACTCTATGGGCCGATGTAAAATAATGGTTTTTAGGGTGAGATATTTTACTGGTAGTTGTTGCACCGGTTCAAATGGCTCTTTCGTGAGAGCTTCTAACACAAGGTTTAAATCCCAGGGTGCTATTTTTGGTAATGGGATTGGTTTAGACCTCTGGCAGGATTTAATGAATTTGGCCACCCATCTGTTGGCTGCTATGTTGCAGTTATATAGAGTGCCTAGTGCTGAAACCTGTACTTTAAGTGTATTTACCGCTAGGCCTAGCTGTAACCCTGCCTGTAAAAATTCTAAGATGGCCTTGATTGGGGGTTCTTGGTCTAATGGCTTCCCTAGGAACTGCAGAAACTTATTCCATGTTCTACCATATATGTTAGTTGTTACTGGCTTTCTACTTTTCATCAGTGTTGCCACCAACCCAGGGAAGAACCCTCTATTTTTTGAAAGTGACTTCTCAAATTCCATGCCGTCAGATGGAACCCCTTGACTTGCGTGTGGAATACCGGACCCTGAGCTAGCAGGTCTGCAATCTCTGGTAGTACCCATGGATCTGAGAGGGACATCATCTACAGTAGTGAGAACCAGGGCCTTTTTGGCCAGAATGGGGCTATTAAGATCACTCTGGCCTGATCTTCTCTTATTTTCTTCACCACTGCTGGGATTAGAGCTACTGGAGGAAAGGCGTAACCCAGTTTGAAATTCCATGGAATTTGTAATGCGTCCACCGCCCATGGCTCTTCTTTTGGGTTCAGTGCACAGAATCTCTTTACCTGCCTGTTGCTTTTGTTGGCAAAGAGGTCTATGACCGGCTCTCCCCAGAGTTGTACTATTTTCTGGAACACTGAGTGATTTAGGGCCCATTCTCCTTGCCTTAATGTGTTGCGGCTTAGGAAGTCGGCTTGTATGTTCTCTACCCCTCTGATGTGTAGGGCCTTTAGAGAGAGTAGGTGTCGTTCCGCTCTGTGAAAAATTTCGTTGGTTTTGTTCATTAAGGAGTGTGACCTTGTCCCCCCTGGTGGTTGATATATGCCTCTGTCACTTTTTTGTTCGACATGATCCAGACATTGCGGCCTTCTAGGCTGGGAATAAATATTATTAAGGCTTTGTTTACTGTCCGTAGTTCTTTTAAGGTTGGAGGATGCGTTTTGTTCTTGGTGTCCCCAGGGTCCCTGGGCTGTCTGTCCCCTCAGGTGCGCTCCCCACCCCGAGGAACTTGAGTCCGTCAGGATCACATCGGACACTGGTCTGTGCCATAATGTTCCTGCTACTAGGGTTGCCGTGTCTAACCACCAACTGAGAGTTTTTGACTTTTAAGGAAAGTTCCAGCCTTCCTTCTAAATGCCCTCTTAGCAATTTCTATGCTGATAGGATCTCTACTTGCAGTTGACGGGTATGAAATTGTTCCCATCTGACCGCTGGAATATAGGCTGTCAGAGTGCCTAGTAAGGACATCGCCCCTCTCAGGGTCATGTGAGGCTGGTCTATGACTGTCAAAATCATATTCCTCACCTTTTCCACCTTGGCCTCTGGTAAAAGACAAATTTTTTGTTCCGAGTCCAGGATGAATCCTAAAAATATTTGCCTTTTTAGGGGTTGTAGTCTTGACTTTTTGACATTCACCATCCAGCCAAGTCTCTGTAGGGTATCTGTTACCCTTTCCACTTGTTTTGTGCAGTGATGTTCCGAGTTGCCCACTATTAGAAACTCGTCTAAGTAGGGTATTATATTCGTGTTGTGGATTCGGAGGAAGGCTGTCATCTCTGCTACGACCTTCGTAAACACCCTCGGGGCTATGGATATGCCGAATGGAAGGGCTCTGAATTGAAAATGCCTGAGGTTGCCCTGGATGTAGAGAGCTACCCTTAAGTATTTTTGGTACTCTGGATGGATCGGGATGTGGTAATAGGCATCCTTTAGGTCGACTACGGCCATGAAACAATTGTGGTGTAACAGCTTTATGGCCGAAGTCACTGACTCCATTTTGAAAGTCTGGTTTTCTATCCATTGATTGAGGCCTCTGAGGTTTATAATAGTCCTGAATGAATGGTCTGGCTTTTTTTATTAGATAGAGGGGTGAGTAGAAACCCCTTCTCTCCTGTTCGCTTGGAACTTCGGTCAGAACGGGTTTGTCCAGCAGACTTAGGATTTCTGCCTCTAGGGCCAACTGCTCTTCCATCCCATTCCTGACGGGGGTTACCATAAACGATGCTCTCGGCCATTGAAAAATGGGAAATTTGAGGCTTTTTTTATGATGTTTAGAATCCAGGTATTGGAAGATATACTTTCCCAGGCTTGATAAAAGAGCATCAGTCCCCCCCCCACTGGGATATCGTCGTCATTGTGGGGATTTCTTTGAGGATGAGGCGGCTCCGCCAAACATGAAACCTGACTCTTTCTTCCTTTTGTCCTCCCATCTTTTCCGATCCCCTGGAGGACGGCCTCTGTTGAACCTTCCCCTCTGAAAGGGCGGTCTTCTTTGATCTCCAGGAAATCTAGGGAAGCCCTTCTTTCTATCACCCGCTTTTTCCAGGATGTCGTCCAAATTTTTCCCATATAGAAATTGTCCATCACACGGAAGAGAGCACAACTTAGCTTTTGACTGTTGATCTCCAGGACAGCTTTTAAGCCATAATGCACGCCTTGCGGCGTTTGATAAACCCGCCGCCCTCGCCGTCAATCTCATGGAATCGGCAGAGGTGTCGGCCAAAAAAGCGGCTGCTCCATGTAGAAGATACATATCTCCCAAAATTTTTTTCTCTTGAAACTTTAGATGCAAGTTTTTCTTCCAGCTGCTGTAGCTAGATCATTAAGGATCGAGCTGTGCAGGTGCTGGCTATTGCCGGTTTCAGTCCCCCTGCCGCTGCTTCCCATGTATGTCTTAGGTAGGAGTCTGCTTTCTTATCTAGCGTCATGCTGCATCAATCTTTGGGACCTTGTCCCATATTTCAGTATCTTTAGGCTCAAAGGGATATCTCCTTTTTGAGGAGGAAGGAAGGCTACCTGATCTTTGAGGCTTCTTCCACTCTCTTTCAATGAGCGCCTGGATTTTCCCATTAACTGGAAAGGTGCGCTTTTTCCTTTCCTGTAACCCCCCGAACATGAGGTCTTCTAGGGACTTAGTCGCGTTCTCCTCCTGTAGGCCCATTGTTGTCCTAATGGCCTTAAGGAGAGCATCTGTATCCTCTACCGGAAAACACGGCCTGCCCCCAGTATCACTATCCGAGGAGGAGGAGGACATGTGCTCGGCCTGATATTCAGTTGAGGAGGCGTCTGATGAGGAACTTGGGGAGTCTCTCCTACTTTTTTCTTTTTCTTTAATAACATTTTAAGTGAGCCTTCTACCTCGGATCTTATGACTGATCTGAGGTTAGCTGCCAAGCTCAGCACCTCCTCCGCCATAGTTCGCTGGATACAGCTGGCGCAAAGGTCCTTTTGCCAATCTCTCGCTAGGGGGCTCTGGCATATAGTGCACACTCTATTATTTTTCTTGCTCCCTGCTTTTTTGCCTTTTCCCTAAGGAAAAAATAACACACAAGAAGGACCCTATTAATATTGGTCTAACTTTCACAAAGATCACTCACCACCCACAAAGTCGGGTACCGGATTCGGAGGCTGTGTTGGAGCATGTGGTCTGCGCTCTCTCGACCTCAAGGAATCTCTCTATCTGTGGCTTGGGCGGCTACTGCTTTTGCCGCTTGAACGGCTGCCATGCTTACGTGCAGAGGTCTGCGATGGGGGCAGAGACGGTGGAGATGGTGAACGCTCCTGCTGTGACCCCATTGTATCACCTGGCCGAGACTGCTCCTCGTCCTCCTTTAAGTAGATGCATCCAGTGAGCGATCTCTTCCCCTCCCCCCTGTGACCGCCGGCAGCCAATCTTCTCACTGCAGCCGGCGCTGCACCAGGTGCCGTCTTGCCGTCGAGTCTGTGACGTCAGTGGCACACTCTCAGGGTGCACCGCGCCGCTGACGTCAGACGCCAGAAACCGCCCCCGGCTTTCCCTGTCGTCCCAGGGAGAAGGATCGGGCGCGCGCAGGGGGAGGGAGGCACGGGGAGCGCCCCGCTGCCGAGGCCTGCCTTACCACACCCGCACGAACCCGGGGCCCACAGGAGGATCCCCGGGGACTGCGCTTCCAGGCCACCGACGGCCGGCACTGCAGGTAAGTAGACCTGCTGTTCCCGCGCCGGGACGGCCCTGGGTCCATCTTCTTCCATGACAGGCACCGCCGCTGTCAGACTGGGATCCCGTTCAAGAACAGGAACCCAACTGAAGCGGGGGAGAGGTGCCGCCCCTTATATTTCTGTAGGTTCCTGTCCTGGCGGGGCGGATCCCTCTCTCTCAGGTGTGCTGTCATGGGTGAAGGGAAAATAACTTTTTTGTTGCCAACAAATTAAAGAACATTTATTTTAACTTAGTAGGAACAGTGTTAAGATCAAGTACAGCACGCATTTTCCTTTTACATGGTCATAGCATGCGGTGTCCAACAGTTAACACAAACAGTACTTTCTTCCACTTTCCCAGTGCATTTTCCACAAACTGGTTTGTTACAGCTTGCGCAAGTTTCAGTTGTTTTGTTTTCGTTGCATCTTCCAGCTCCACATTTTCGACGCTTGCGGATTTCTTGTCCTTTTGTTTGTGGTTCAGACATTGCGGATGATGGGCCAATTCTTCTGACTCATTTTCAGATAAATTCTGAAGACATTTCAAAATTTCATCACTTGTCAGACCCCTCTGCTTACTCATGCTTCAAATATACGTCGCAAAAAGGGACTTGTAAGATCACAGAAGTAATAAAACTACACTGTGCAAACATGCAGAGTTGTAGCTTCAACTGTAATGTCTGCTACTGAAGTGCAGACAGAATTCGCTACAAGAGACATGGATCTAACATGTTCAGACAAGTTTAGACAAAACAAAATGCTGAATCATCCCTGATATGCAAAGATACAATTACACTCTACAACTATGGAGAAGCACTGTGATTTTCTGTACTCTGTAATATTAGGTGACTTGCCTACTACTACTTTTATGTATGGGGTCAAATTGACCCCTTCAGTACTTATAGGTATGAATTGTAAAATCCGGGCCCCTGAAAAAGTTACAATTCATTTTTGTGTCCTAAAATATACACTACCATGAATAAATAAACGTCACAAAAAGTCAGAACTCATTTGTTAAACTTTTAGAAAATATAGGAAAAAGAAATAGCAAAAGGGTCAAAATGACCCCTCCAGTAGGTTTTGATTTTTGTATATAGAAATGTTTCAGTGTTTTTATATGTAATTGTCGGCGTTCTCAGAGATATATACCACAGTGGTGGTGGTCGAGGTGCGTAGCCTGTCCTCCAGTGCCTTGTGATGTCCGAGGAGCTTTTTCATTCTTTAATTTATATGAAATAAAGAAGACATTTTATGCAGAAGTGAGCTGGAACATTTTTCTGAATTATCACAGTAAATCTACCCACACCGTAAATACCCCCCCACACACAGTAATTACCCCCCTCTACACACACAGTAATTACCCCACCCAGCAAATACCCTCACACACAGTTAATACACCACCCAACAGTAAACACCACCAAGTAAATACCCCCCTCCTATCTTTGCTGTCTGTTAGAAGCAAGTACTATTCAATACTGGGAGCCGGCGCACTGCAGTTTTTCTATGCTGGCTGTCAATTTGACAACCGGCTCAGAGAACTGCCAACTCCCAGTCTGGGGGTGGCAGAATGCAGCCGCCAAGGGAGACACTTCGCTGCCCCCAGCTGCCACCCCCCCGTATGCAACTCTGCCTTCAAATATGAGAGACATAGAGTAGTTTGCAAAAGAAGAGTGGTCCAAAATTCCAGTTTAGAGGTGTAAGGAGAATACAAGAATTGATTGATTGCAGTTATTTATTCCAAAAGTTGTGCAACTAAATATTGAGTTGAGGGTGCCAACAATTTTGTCTGACCCATTTTTGGAGCTTTATGTAAAATTATGTCTAATTAGCCTGTTTTTCTGTTTTTGTTTGTGTTGTTCCAATACACACAAAGGAGATAAACATGTATGTAACAAAACAAGTGTAATTGCAGTTATTTTCTGGGAGAAATACTTCATTTTCTGTGTGTCAACACTTTTAGCCACGACTTTATGTCTTGAACTTTGCATAATTTTTATTGCACACCTTCACATACATTCTATATTATCAATATTTTGGGGGAAGGTGAAGTATCCAGAATTGAGCACAGTATTCAAAAATTTCCACTTAGAATAGTAAAATGAAAACATGCCCACTCACACTCATTTCATTACTATTTTACTTTTACCTCTATCATATTCTTTTCTGAACAATCTGGTTGAGGCTTCCAGAAATTTTATAGCTGTTTTGTGAAGCTCTTTTCTCAAGCTACTTGTGATTCCTGAAAACACAATAAGCAATTATATTATTTATAAGATCAGTAAAAATTGTGGAATTAACAAAACAGTTATTGATAAACTATTAACCCTTTAGTGACCAACAAGTCTTTTTACTGATCTGTGCTATAAGAGACTAGCACCCCACGACGAGTGACAATCCTGTAGCTGTCAACTGTACACTATAGGTGACAACTTGCTGCATCAGCCACGATCAGTGTTCGCAACGACTATGGTTGTTTAACCCCTTAAATGCTGCTATCAATAGTGACTATGGCATCTATATGGTTAACAGAGTATGGGGGCATCCTATTTAATCCCATTGGGACCCTGAGATTGAGATCTTCATCGTATGGTCCTGAGGTTTGCCATAGAAGTTCACGGCTAAATAACGACCTTAGAGTCTGCCAGCTATAGTGGCATGTCAAAATTTAGGTGGCAAAAATGAACTTTTTCATTACTGTCATGCCACCTTGCATATATTCCTGAAAAGTACCTGAAAGGTTAATGAACTACCTGAAAGCAACTTTCAATATGTTGAGGGGTGCGGTTTTTAAAATGGTATAACTTTTAGGAGTTTCCAATATAGAGCACCCACAAACTCAAATTTTCTTGAAAAAATTTAAACAGTTACAGATAAATTTTTAAACTTTCTAAAATGCTAACAAAATAAAACTACAATTTACCAATGGAGCTGATGTAAAGTAAACATGAGGGATATGTTATTTATTAATGTTTTTGTGTGGTATGACTGTCTGGATTAAAGGGATAATCATTCAAAGTTTGAAAATTGTTTTTTTTTTTTAAATTCTTGTCAAATTTCTGATTTTTTTTCATAAATAAATGCAAAACATATAAACCTAAATTTACCATTATCATAAAGTATGATGTGTCACGAAAAAACAATCTCAAAATCAATGAGATATGTTTAAGCATTCTAGAATTATTACTACATAAAGTGGCACGTCAGATTTTTAAAAAATTGGCCCAGTCACTAAAGGGTTTTAATATTGCATAAAAATATACACTATATTGGCACATGCATGAGAGCACCCGACCATCACAGCAATATGTTGCTATTCTTTGGTTTTGTTAGTTAGATTTTGAAAAAGTCTATTTCTGTGAGGCAGGTAGCGTCAAACTTGATTCATGATTCTGCCACAAAATCAGAAATCAGTGGCTCGTAATTCAAGGGGGGAGGTCCATATGGGGTCTACAATGGGGTCCCCTTGTTCATCTTCTGGAATGGCGGGTGCTGTCTCATCTTCTATCCTGGGGCGTCTGCGTGGCAGTTCCGCAGGACCAGAGGAAGAAGAGAATGAGGATGAAGAATCTGAAAAGTAAAGAAATGTGGGATCTCTCTCTAGCAGTGTCGAAGGCAAGGAAAGCATATGCCTCCTCCAATGAATAGCACTGTTGGGACGAACGTGACGAGCGGGACTTTTTTGTGAATATGGTGCTTTGTGTGTACTTTATTTCGAACTGTATGTGTGGTGGGGATAGTGATTGGTGCAAACTATTATCTGAAAAGAAAAAGCTAAAAGAAAAAAGCAAATAGGGAGAAAAATATGCCTGTGAAAAGAAAAGTGTAAAACAGCAGGCACGAGCTCTGATAAGTGAACTTTCACTTATCAAAGTTCGGCGGCTGCTGAATGTGCGCATGGGAGTGGCGCAACGGGGAGGTGAAAAAGAAAAATGGAAAATGGCCGGCACGAGCTATTATAAGTGAACTGCATAAGTGAAGTGCCACTAAGGTGGCGCAAAAGGGGGGTGGGAAAGAAAAGCGAGCACAAGTGTTGATTGGTGAACTGCGTCACCAATCAATGCTCGGCGGCTAATAAATGTGCGCACAAAGGCGGCACAAAGGGGGGTGGAGGGGGGGTAAAAAGAGGGGGAAAGAAGGAGGAAGGAGGGAAGGGGGATTGGGGTAGATGAGGAGAGATCGGACAGGGATCAGGGATCAACACTTATTGTTGTGGTCTCTCTTCTTTCTTCAGCAGGCCCAGCACAGGAGGAGATCTCGCAGTGTGACTCACCAGCAGGGCACAGCACTGTCACACCGCAGCTTTGCCCTGTGATTGGCGCGATCGACAATTACATCAATCACGCCAATCAGCAGCCACAGGCCAAGCTAGGCCTGTCCTAGGCACCGTCCTATGATCGGTGCTATTACAGCACCGATCCAGGCAGGTACCAGCAGGGCACAGCGCGGTAACAAGGCTGCTAGGCCTTGCGATTGGCAAGTTCGATGTGATCGTCGATTGCGCCAATCTGAGCAGTTTTGGCTGATGCCTGGCATTGCCAGGCACCGGCCTAGGATCGAGTACATCGGTACTCGATCCTAGCCTGGGACCTCAATGTTTCAGCTAATCTGATAGGCTGAAATAATGAGAAAGGCTTTGATTGGCTGTTCAGACTTGAACAGCCAATCACAGTGATCAGAAGGTCGGATGGGGGAGGACACGACACAGCCCGCGATACCAACACCAGCTTCCTACAGGTAAGATGGTGTTGGAATTTTATTGCGATCACCGCGACCAAAGTCGCAGTATTGCAATAAAGGGCATGACGTACTATCCCGCCCATGGTCAGATAGGCCCAGGTCACCTGGATGGGATAGTACATCAAAGGTCAGAGCAGGGTTAAGATCCACCATCACCCTCAGGTCAGCCTGCAGAGATTTCCTCAGAGAGGCCAGTAGAGACACCATTGTTCTTTTAGTAATTGGTATATCTGCAGATTCTGCCTCCTCAGCATCTCCCCCTCTCCCTTCAGATAGTACCTGCGAGCTTCTGTGTAAGGAGCGTGGTGAGGAGGCCCTGAGCGATGCCATCTTCTCTGCTCCTGCAGCATGCAGGTCCCTGGGGAAGAAGTCCGTCACCTGAGGTGAGGGACGTTTCTGACCTCTGGATTGCCTAGGTTGTGGCATCTGAGGTGGGCAGTCTGGTGCAGGGGATTTCAGGCTGTTAGCTTGCCTGTGTGCCATTGTGTGAGCCTCTTTAGAGCTGGGGATCACAGAACACCAGGATTATGCTGCTGATGCCATGAGCTGCCAGGCCACGCCCCCACCATACCACTTATTACATTGTTTTGCGATGTTGCAGCAAAAAAAAATTGCAGTTCTGGCTTTTCAATATTTTTCTCATTACACTGTTTTCCAATTGCGGTTAATATTTTACATATTGATAGATAAGACTTTTTGGGAGCGGTGACACCAAATAAGTTTTTTTTTTTTTTCTTTATGTTTAATGGGGAATAAGTCAGGTGATAAGATTTTTTTTTAATTTATTTCATTTATGCAGGAATATCAGGATGGAGGTGACAAGGGCTCCAGCAGGCACCCTGCTGCCATAAGTAACCATTGGTTTCCTGCAATTGTTAAGGGGAGAATATATGGCATATGAATATATATCAAAATCAAACGTATATGATTGCTTTTACTGAACTTGTATTAAATGCCTACTTGTTCTTTAATTTAATTCTTGTCAATAAGCTGACCATCAGCAAGGATGACGTGATTAATGAATGGAAACTGCAATGTACCAGCGAGTATCAAGCTCCACAGCTGCCGCTTCTCACAGAAATCAAACTGTGTTGGCCAAATCAAACCTATTAGCTAGATATGGTGTACCTTGTTTTCTGCATAAATAATCTGCATTTTCCAGCTAATAAACAGAAATCATTTTGAGACAATTGCTTGCATCTGTGTCTGATTTCCCGGCCGGAATGCATTATAATTCGAAAGCAGAAAATTAAGAAGTGTCTCACCCTAGTGGGACAACTCCAACACAATCACATCGCAGGAGCTGTTGGAGGTTGGTTACCAGGCGATTTAAGTCCAGCTGTAGTTACAGGTAGATGACAGCTACACATTACAACTGGCTTCTGCTTGGTATGGGATCGGCTACTGAACTCGCTCCATACGCTGAGACCCAACATAAGCCTTACCAATACGTCTGATATTAGCGAAGGGGTAATGGTTTACAACAAATATGAAAACGGAAATAATAATTAACATTTTTGTTTAGTAGATTAGGGAAAACAAGTGCTATACATGGATAACACGATATGGGACCTTTAAAATTACTATTAAGTGCAAATAATTCTTACCTTGGAAATAATTTTGATCTGCTGAAAGAGTATGCACATAGATGTATGACTGGAGCTTTTCTTGTTGGACTGCTTGCATGTCAAGTGTGATGGCTTTTCTAAGAGACTGTATTTCATATGTGATAAACACAGAACCTCTGTAAAAAAAAGAGATAATGAATAATTATCAAACAGTTGACAATACTATCTTCAGCACCTTTCCTTCAGGAGTAATGCCTAATATTTACTGTAGACAACTTGTGTGGCCAGTTCATATGAATCAAGCAGTGTGGGTATGTTTCCATGTGAAAAAGGAGACATGGAGACAGCTGCACATAACCAAGCTGCTTCATTCAGGCCCTAACATTGGCCATCTATTATACTGTGGATTTTTGCCTCATGCTTATGTCACAAATAACAGCATATTTAATTTTCAGCATTCTTAGTTGATAGGAACAACTGGAATGGAGTGTATTCTAGGGCAGACAAGGTGGATGAGTTAATCAGGTTATTTCATCACAATGTGCTTTGCAGGTTATCCCCCCTGGTAGCCTCACTTATTTATCCTTCCTTTAACGTTTACACCATTAGACTATTCAAACCCTTCTCCCAGCGAGTGGCGGTTGTGTATCGCTCTACAGGTAAAACCAACCAGTTCCTCGATCACGTTGCCACCTAGCTTCAACACTAGCTTATCCTTTGACATTCCCTCTCTCATTATGGGGAACTTTAACATCCTCATTGATAATCCACTATCCCCATCTGCCACTCATCTTCTTTCTCTAGAGTTCTCCCATGGCCTTTCAAAACTTACTAATAGGGGTGAGCAAACGTGCTTGGTGATACTTGGTTATCATTCAAGAATCACGGTGCTCAGATGTGCTCATTACTCGGAGAGTAATGGACGGTGCTCCATTTGAAACTCAAATCCTTGTCCCATATCTTTGGCCCCTGTTAGGCTGTGTGCACAAGGTACATTTTTATGGTGTTTTTTCCACACGGAATTAGCCCACAAAGCTTTAAGACATCGCTGTCATAAAGCTTTGTGGGCTAATCCAGTGTGGAAAAAAACACCATAAAAATGTACCTTAATCAATGTACCTCACTCAGTCAATAAGAATCCTGAAGTGCTGTGCACATGATCAGTATTTTTCCTTTCAGGATTTGTGCTGCTTTTAAATCTACAGCATGTCAATTTTTTGTGCTGTCCCATGATGATTCGGATCACTTGTAGAGCAATCACATGAGACATACCATTGAGGCTATTCCCCTAGGAGAATTTACGCGTGCAAGACAAATCTGTTCCAGCGACGCTTCCTTTGTTGCAGAGGGTAGAGTCATTAGTAACAGACTCAGAGCTAGAGGCTACCATAATCAAAAGGTCAATGGTTGGCTCTGTGGTTCTTTTCCAAAGAATTTTTTTTTCTTTTTTTTGTGTCATGATTATTGCTCAATGTGAGGCTTACTGTCACTGTGTTTTCTGTCTGTTAAATATCTAATATTCGTGTTTGTATAATTTTTACACAAAAAAACTATTCTTGATTTAGTGCAATATAATAATATCAGTACAGTATTTTTGTTATAATTTATATGGATTTTTATTGCCAGAAATATTCTTTTGATATGTTGTTAAATTAGTCAATTATCCATATGATGTGATCCTGTTTATGAAAGTTTTAATTTTCTTGGTCAGCATAAAATGGTCTTGACTTTCTGTATGGAATTCCTTTGTTACTATTTCATGGATTTTAATTTGCGCACAAAATAATTTTCTATGGTGTTTAAGGAAAATTATTCTAATTAGATTTCACAATCGGTTTAATGTCATCTCACATACTGATGTCAAACCCATGTAACTTGCAGCTAACACCTGTGTTTATTTTTCAATAATGATTGTCTACCTCTGTTGTAATTGACTTAAATCTCTGTAATTGACTTAGAGTCCCATGCCAGATGCGCTAGCTCCAGACATTGGAAGCGCCTCTTACTGCTGGCACCCACTGGTAATATACAATATTGCATTGGGCACGGTTACCTAATATTGCGGACCCTATGTTGAATATGGGTAGTTAGTAGCCAGGTGGCGCCTATTTATTAATACATATGCTTTTCCAATGGAATATTAATAGGAAATTGGGGTAATAACCCCCTTTTTTATTATCTGTGTGTTAGCGTGGGTGGTCAGGAGCGGGAGCTCCGAGAGTGGACCCTCTGGACCGTGGCACCGAGGGACCCCGGGCGAGCTGCCAGGTGGAACCGACCCCTATACAGGGACCGTTAGGAGCAGGCCCAGGGGTTCGAGTACCACGGTAGCCGGTACCGAGAGGGGCGGCTCAGGATGGACCGGAGTAAGACTGAGACTGGAGTAGGACGGCCGGAGCACTGAAGACAGGACTGGAGTAGGACGGCAGGAACACAAGGCAGGACTGGAGTAGGACGGCAGGAACAGTGAAGGCAGGACTGGAGTAGGACGGCAGGAACACAAGGCAGGACTGGAGTAGGACGGCAGGAACAGTGAAGGCAGGACTGGAGTAGGACGGCAGGAACAGTGAAGGCAGGACTGGAGTAGGACGACAGGAACACGGGTAGCAGGACTGAGAAGCTGCTGTGAAGAGCAGCCGAGACAGGAACTGCAGGAGCAGAGTGTGCACGATGGAGCGAGGCCAGAGTGTCAGGAAACACAACGATCAGGCGCCTCCCTCAGGGGGAAGCGGCCTGATATGGCCCCGTCTGGTCAGTCATTGGTCCAAATGTGCTTCCGGGTCAGGGCACAGCCGGAGCATAAGAAGCAGGAAGGAGGCGCGGCCGCGGCCTATGGCGCATGCGCATAGCATGCAGGGAAGGCATCGGTCGCGGGTCTGTCTCAGGTGACCGCCGCGGCCGTCAGGTGGAGAGAGGCTGCGGCGTGGGAGCGGAGGGCGACTGCGGCGTGGGAGCGGAGGCCGGGTGAGTATGGCGGAGCGGTGTAACAGTACCCCCTCCCCTAAGGCGCCCCCCCCGGAGATTAACAAGAAACCTCTTGAGGATACGGGGAGCATTAATATTCTCCCGAGGCTCCCAGGATCTCTCCTCAGGGCCAAAGCCCTTCCAATCAACGAGAAAGAAAGTCCTACCTCTAACCCTTTTCACAGCGAGGATGTCCTGCACTTCAAAAACGTCGTCGGCACCCACCGGCTGAGGACCAAGATCAAGCGAGGAATGGAAACGATTCAGCACCACAGGCTTCAGGAGAGAGACGTGAAAGGTGTTCGGGATCCGGAGCGAAGCAGGCAACCTCAATTTGTAGGCAACTTCGTTAATACGTCCCAGAATTTCAAACGGACCGATGTAGCGTGGACCCAACTTGTAGGAGGGCAGTTTTAGTCGGACGAATTTGGAGGAGAGCCAGACCTTGTCGCCAACACGATACGGAGGAGAATCCAACCTCTTTTTGTCTGCATAGTTCTTCATCTGATCAGCGGATCTCTTGAGTGATGTGTTGGTCTCAGCCCAAATCTTAGAAAATTCCGAGGACAAGGCATTGGCCGCGGGTACCTCAGAGGCAGGGGTTATCGGAAGAGGGACACCAGGATGTCTGCCAAAAACAATGAAAAACGGAGACTTGGCCGAAGACTCACCAGCATGGTTGTTATAAGCGAACTCTGCCCAGGGGAGTAAGCTGACCCAATCGTTCTGGTGGGCGTTAGAGAAGTGGCGTAAGTATCCCGTAAGCGTCTGGTTGGTACGCTCTACTTGTCCGTTGGACTGTGGATGGTAGGCCGAGGAGAAGTCGAGGGAAACGTTCATAAGCTTACAAAGCGAACGCCAGAACTTGGAGGTAAACTGAACCCCTCGGTCAGACACAATGCGTCGAGGTAGTCCATGAAGCCTGAAGACTTGATGAATGAAGATCTCGGCCAGCTCCGGCGCTGAGAGAAGACCGGGCAGAGGGATGAAGTGAGCCATCTTGGAAAAACGATCCACCACCACCAGAATGACTGAGCAGCCCGCAGAGCAGGGTAGGTCGGTGATGAAATCCATGGCGATGTTCTCCCAAGGAACCGTAGGGACAGGCAACGGAAGCAACAAGCCAGACGGAGATCTCCGTGGTACCTTGTTCTTTGCACAGGATGGACAAGAAGCCACAAAATCGAGTACATCTTGGCGAAGTGAGGGCCACCAGTAGTGACGTTTGATAAGATCAAGGGTCTTCTTAGTTCCGGCATGGCCGGCCAGTTTGGAGGAGTGCCCCCATAGAAGAACCTTTTGCTTGAGATTCTCTGGCACAAGCGTCTTGCCAGGCGGAGGAGTAAGCCAGTTCACTGGAGCCACGGTGATGATCCTAGTGGGATCAATGATATGTGACGGTTCCTCCGTGGATTCGTGTGGTTGGAAGACCCTGGACAGGGCGTCGGCTTTGGAATTCTTGCTGCCGGGACGGAATCGGAGCTCGAAATCAAATCGGGCAAAAAATAAAGACCATCTGGCCTGGCGAGGGTTTAGTCTCTGGGCAGACTGGAGATAGGCCAGATTCTTGTGGTCCGAGAAGATGATAAAAGGATGGACAGCTCCTTCCAGGAGGTGGCGCCATTCCTCCAAGGCCAACTTGATGGCCAAAAGTTCCCGGTCACCGATCGAGTAGTTACACTCGGATGGAGAAAAGGCCTTCGAGAAGAAGCCACAAGGGTGCAGGCGACCGGAGGCGGTTCTCTGGGACAGCACCGCCCCGGCACCAGTCGAGGAAGCGTCCACCTCGAGTACAAAAGGTCGATCGCTCTCAGGGCGATGCAGGACCGGAGCCGTGGAGAAAGCCCGTTTTAGGGACAGAAAGGCCTCCTCTGCCTCAGGAGACCAATCCTTGGAAGTAGACCCTTTACGGGTGAGCACAGAAATGGGTCTTGTGATCGCGGAGAAGTGGGAGACAAATTGCCGGTAATAGTTGGCGAACCCGAGGAATCGTTGTATCGCCTTTAATCCGACGGGGCGAGGCCATTTGAGGATGGCAGACAACTTCTCGGGATCCATCCTTAGACCAGCGTCGGAGATAATGTATCCCAGAAATGGCAGAGAGGTCTGTTCGAAGAGACATTTCTCGATCTTTGCATACAGACGGTTCTCCCGAAGACGCTGAAGCACCAGGCGGACACTCTTTCTGTGGGACGAGAGGTCCGGCGAGAAGACGAGGATGTCGTCTAAGTACACGACCACACAGGAGTACAAGAGATCCCGGAAGATCTCATTGACGAACTCTTGAAAGACTGCAGGAGCATTGCAAAGACCGAAGGGCATGACCAGGTACTCGTAATGGCCATCTCGAGTGTTGAAAGCGGTCTTCACTCGTCACCTGCACGGATACGGACCAGATTGTAGGCTCCTCTGAGGTCCAGCTTGGTAAAGACCCGAGCCCCTCTGAGACGGTCAAACAGTTCCGGAATGAGTGGAAGAGGGTACCTGTTCTTGATGGTAATCTCATTCAAGCCCCTATAGTCAATGCATGGCCGTAGAGTCCCGTCCTTCTTTTTGACGAAGAAGAACCCAGCTCCCGCGGGCGAAGAGGATTTCCGTATAAAGCCTTTGGCGAGGTTCTCTCGGACGTACTCGGACATGGCGGTGGTCTCCACGGGAGACAGAGGGTAGATTCTGCCCCTTGGGGGGGTTGAACCAGAAACAAGTTCAATTGGGCAGTCAAACGGCCGGTGTGGAGGGAGGACCTCTGCTTCCTTCTTATCAAAAACATCGGCGTAGGAGCTGTAAGCTGGAGGAAGACCCGGGAGGTCTGGAGGTGACCGTGGAGCGGCCGCCAGGCGGACAGGAGTCAGACAGCGAGCTTGGCACGGGTGCCCCCAGCGGAGTATCTCCCCAGAAGACCAGTCGAGAACAGGCTGATGAGTCCTTAACCATGGAAGACCGAGTAGAATGGCGTGAGAGAGCTTAGGTAAAACGTAAAAGGCTATCTTCTCTCGATGTAAGGCTCCGATTTGCAATTCCACCTCTTCAGTGACCAAGGTGACGGTCACCTGTAGCGGTTTGCCATCCACGGTGGCAATCTGAATTGGGTTAGATAGAGTGACTACAGGAATTTGGTATTTGTCTACCTCTTCCGGCCGAATGAAGTTACCCGCTGAGCCCGAATCCACGTAGGCCACCTCGGAACCACGCCTCCCTCCTGAAACCAAAAGCACAGAAATCGTAAGGGGTTGAGAGGAATCATCATCATCACCTAGGAAGGCCTCTCTTACCTGACCTAGGTGGAGTCGTTTCCCTGTCTCTTAGGACAGGTGCGGATATAGTGTGACGAATGACCGCAATAGAGGCACAGACCTTGTGCCCGTCTCTCTCTCTGACGTAACTCGGCCAACCTGAGATGATCTATCTGCATGGGCTCACCCGAAGAGAGGGAAGAAGATCCGACTGAACGTGAGCTGGCCGACTGAGTGAAAGGAAGAACTGACCTGGAGGAGCGCCTGTCTCTCACTGACTCCCGAGCGCGCTCCAGGAAGCGCAGGTCAATGCGGGTAGCCAGCGAGATAAGGTCCTCTAAGGTGGACGGGGTATCTCGACCAGCGAGTTCATCCTTTATTTTACTAGAAAGACCGCGCCAGAATGCCCCCACCAAAGCTGCGTTATTCCAGCCGAGCTCAGAGGAAATAGTGCGAAAGCGAATAGCGTACTGTCCGACCGTGAGAGAGCCCTGGTGTAAGTTAAAGAGTGACTCAGTGAGAGAGGCTAACCGGGCCGGCTCATCGAAAACCTTACGAAACGTATCCAGGAAAACTGGGAGACTCGAAACGACCGGGTCGTCACGTTCCCAGAGCGGGTTTACCCAAGAAAGGGCCTCTCCCTCCAGATGGGACATGATGAAGGCCACTTTGGCCCGGTCCGAGGGATATTGCTGCGGCAGCCATTCAAACTGGAGACTACACTGATTTAAGAACCCCCTACAGAGCTTGGGATCCCCGGTGAAACGAGGCGGCTTGGCGAGGCGGGGCGTCGGATGAGCAGCAGACGCAGGGGGAGGAGTCGGCACTGCAGCGGCAGCCTGGAGGGCCGACAAGCGACTATCAAAGGAGGCCATGTAGGACAAAATGTGGGTTTGAGTATCTTGCTGCTGGCCCAGCTCCTGTTGGAGACTGGCCAGCTGAGTGGCATTTCCAGGATCGGCCACCTGTAAGGCCGACAAACGGGTGTCCATCGACTTCATGATTGACATAATGCGCCCCTGATTCTCCCGTAGGAATAGCAACTCTTTCTGGGTAGCAGCCGTAGTACCGGCGGAGTCCATGGCCTGATCGTACTGTTAGCGTGGGTGGTCAGGAGCGGGAGCCCCGAGAGTGGACCCTCTGGACCGTGGCACCGAGGGACCCCGGGCGAGCTGCCAGGTGGAACCGACCCCTATACAGGGACCGTTAGGAGCAGGCCCAGGGGTTCGAGTACCACGGTAGCCGGTACCGAGAGGGGCGGCTCAGGATGGACCGGAGTAAGACTGAGACTGGAGTAGGACGGCCGGAGCACTGAAGACAGGACTGGAGTAGGACGGCAGGAACAGTGAAGGCAGGACTGGAGTAGGACGGCAGGAACAGTGAAGGCAGGACTGGAGTAGGACGGCAGGAACACAAGGCAGGACTGGAGTAGGACGGCAGGAACAGTGAAGGCAGGACTGGAGTAGGACGGCAGGAACAGTGAAGGCAGGACTGGAGTAGGACGACAGGAACACGGGTAGCAGGACTGAGAAGCTGCTGTGAAGAGCAGCCGAGACAGGAACTGCAGGAGCAGAGTGTGCACGATGGAGCGAGGCCAGAGTGTCAGGAAACACAACGATCAGGCGCCTCCCTCAGGGGGAAGCGGCCTGATATGGCCCCGTCTGGTCAGTCATTGGTCCAAATGTGCTTCCGGGTCAGGGCACAGCCGGAGCATAAGAAGCAGGAAGGAGGCGCGGCCGCGGCCTATGGCGCATGCGCATAGCATGCAGGGAAGGCATCGGTCGCGGGTCTGTCTCAGGTGACCGCCGCGGCCGTCGGGTGGAGAGAGGCTGCGGCGTGGGAGCGGAGGGCGACTGCGGCGTGGGAGCGGAGGCCGGGTGAGTATGGCGGAGCGGTGTAACACTGTGGCTATGTATGTAATATGATAATGATATAATGGACTGCCGTTAGACTTTACGTTATTTATATATAAATCACATACTGTAGGCAGCTCTTTGAGAAAAAACATGGGTTTCCTTGCCTGGAACGCTGCGTCTTTTTGTGTGTGACCATGCGCTTAGTAAGTGTGTTTGTCTATCCCTTTTCCCCATTATTGGTGTTATGGATTTTTATAAAGAAATTTTTTTCATAATAAAATTGTATGTTTATATTTGAGCAATTCGCCTTATGATCATTGTTTTTTGTTTGATTCTATTATTTGAGGTCTGCAAGCACTGTATTTTTTTGTTATTTTGGCCATTTTTCATTTTCAGAAAATAAATACAAAATTTATTGCTTGGAAATTCGAAGACATGTTGTCAGTAGCTTATAGAATAAAAGAGCAATTTACATTTTACTCAAAACTATACCTATAAAGAGAAAAATCAGACAAACTGAAAATTTTGCAGCAGTCTCTTAATTTTTGCCAGAGCTGTATGTGTGGTTTGCAGTTAATTATTTAATTATCTTTCACCTGGTTTTTATCTTTATATTTCCGCTGCTGTTTGTTCATACTAAACGGAGTTTAACCCCTTTCCTACAATGGACGTAATATTCCGTCCATGTGACGTGGGACCTAATTCCCATGGACAGAAGATTACATCTAATGCGATCAGCTGTGCTCACAGGGGGAGCGCAGCTGATCGCGGCCGGGTGTCAGCTGATTATCACAGCTGACACCCGGCACTATGTGTCAGGGGCGGTCACGGACTCTTTGGGTCCGATCACTAAGCCAGTTATGCATCCACCTAACAGTTGCCTTGTCCATTCCATACTTAGTCATTTTTTAATAAGGATTGTATGAGATACTTTGTCAAATGCTTTGCTGAAGTCAAGATATACTGTATCTACAGCATTTCCTTGATCCACCCAATCAGTGATTCCGTCATAGAAGGAAATTAAGTTAGTCTGACATGACTTATTAGTTACAAACCCATGCTAACTCTGTTTAATCACTTCATTCTTATCCAGGTACTGACATACATGTTGTTTAATAATTTTTTCAAAGATGTTTCCTGGTATAGAAGTCAGACTCACTGGCCTATAGTTGCCTGGGTCCACTTTCTTCCCCTTTTTGAAGATAGGAACAACATTTGCTCTTCTCCAGTCTTCTGGGACTTCTCCTGTTCTCCAAGAATTTTCAAAGATTATGGAGAGGGGTTCACAAATTTCTTCTGCTATCTCCTTCAGTACTCTGGGGTGTAATTCATCTGGACCTGGAGACTTGAATTCATTTAGGTTAGCTAAGTGTTTCCTCACTATCTTTCTGTTTATAGATATCCTGGATTCTTCTATTCCCTTAATAGGACAGTGAAGAACAGTTGATGTTACATTTTCTTTCTGAGAGAAAACAGATGCAAAATAGGAATTTAAAAGTTCGGCCTTCTCAACATCCTGTCTTACCATTTCATCATTTTCATCCTGTAAAAATCCTATAGCATCTTTGACTTTTCTTTTACTTTTGACATATCCCCCAAATCCTTTATTATTGCTTTTGACATCTCTTGCAAGCCTCAATTCATTGTCAGCTTTAGATAATCTGATTTGAGCCCTGCAGGTTCTGCAGACAGCGTTATATTCTTCTTTAGATATGCCTCCCTCTTTCCATTTTATAAACATTTTTTTCTTCCTTTTTAGCATGTGCTTAAGTTCTGTGTTCATCCATCCTGGATTCCTTAAATGCTTCCTATTCTTCCCTCTTTTCGGAATTGTTAACAATTGTGCTTTGAGAATTTCATTTTTCAAGATTTCCCATCCTTCCTGGACATTTTTGTCATCTTTAAGGATATCCAGCCATTGGATCCCTCCAATTCTCTTTCTGAATCCCTTAAAATCTGCCTTTCTGAAATCTAACCTTGACGTCTGAGTCTTCACAGGTCTTCCTCCTCTAGTTATCCAAAATTCTAAAATAGCATGGTCGCTACCTCCTAGGGTCCCAGCCACTTTTACCTCCTCAACCATTTCCTCCCTGTTTATAAGGATTAGATCCAAGGTAGCAGTTCCCCTTTTCTCCCCTACCTTTTGGAAGATAAAGTTGTCAGCAAGAAAGGATAAGAATTTCCTTGACCTGTTAGTTTTGCCTGAGAGAGATTCCCACCAAATGTCTGGATAGTTGAAATCTCCCATGACAACTATGTCATATTTTTTGGAGAACTTGGCCATTTGATGCGTAAAGAGTTCATCCATATCTTCAGCTTGCACAGGCGGCCTGTAGTAAATGCCTATAATGGTGTCCTTTCCATTGTTCTGTCCTTGTATTCTTACCCAAACAGTTTCCACAGAACTCCCAGTCTCTGAAGCTTCAATCTCTGTGCAGATATACGCGTTTCTAACATACAATGCGACACCTCCTCCTCGTTTATCAAGTCTGTTTCTTGCAAATAAGTTGAATCCTTCTAGTCTTGTATTCCAATCATGTGTATTGTCCCACCAAGTTTCAGTGATTCCAATGACATCATATTTATTTTCCTGTGTTAGTAGTTCCAATTCTCCTTGTTTGTTGCCTATGCTTTGTGCATTAGTTTAGAAACATTTTAGTTTGTGATTGGTTTCTCTTTCTCCAATATTTTTATTAATTAGATTCTTTTGTCTTTGTTCTTCCTTTCCACTTCTAATAATATAGTTCTCAATAGCATTTGTCAGGTGTATGGCTTTTTCTGGTCTTTTGCTTCCCTTCCAATGTTGTTCTAGTTTAAAGCTCTCCTTACAAGTGTAGCAAGGCGACTTCCAAATACATGTTTTCCAGTCTTCGTAAGGTGCACCCCATCTCTAGCAAGTAGTCCATCGTAAAGGTAATTCACTCCGTGATCCATAAATCCAAATCGTTGCTGACGGCACCATCGACGTAGCCAGTTGTTCACCTGCAGAATCTTATTCCACCTCCTTGTTCCATGGCCATCCACTGGGAGGATGGAAGAGAAGACCACCTGCGCTCCCAGTTCTTTCACTTTCTTGCCTAAGTCTTCAAAGTCTCTGCAGATGGTTTCCAGGTCATTTTTGCGGTGTCATTTGTCCCCACATGTAGTAGCAGGAATGGGTAGTCATCTGTAGGTCTGAAGAGTCCTGATATCCTGTCAGACACATCTTTAATTTTTGCACCTGGAAGACAGCACATTTCTCTTGAAGTTATATCCGGTCTGCAGATAGCGGCCTCTGTTCCTCTCAACAGGAAATCCCCCATGACCACCACTCTCCGCTTCTTCTTCACAACATTTTTCTTTCTCCATCCAGGAGGACTCTGAGGACGTACAAGGTTGCTGTTTGTGGGCAAAGTCTTATCCTGATGTATTTCTTCATCGTTTTCCTGCATGAGAGCCTGGTACTGGTTCCTGAGAAGTATGGGTGCTGACTGCCTCCTGATCCTCCTGCTTCTCTGGGTCACATGTCTCCATTCCTCTGTTTCTTCTGGTGCACTTCGAATTTCTTCTCTTTCTGTAACATGAAGAGATAATTCTGCTCTAAGAACTCTTCACCTTCCTTAATGATCTTCAATGTAGCTAACCTCTCTTCGAGATTTTGCAACTTTTCCTCCAACAGGGACACAAGCTTGCATTTGCGGCATGTGAAGTTTGGCTTTTCCACTGGTAAGTCTGTGAACATGTAGCAAGAAATGCAGCTCACCAAATGGCTCCTGGCCTCTTCCATATTGAGATTTCTTAAAAACGATGAAAGATGAGTCAAAATTCGCGCGTCGATATAAAATTGTTTTCATTGCATAAAAGCGCCAAAACATAAAAAAGACATAAATGAGGTATTGATGTAACCGTACTGACCCGAAGAATAAAACCGCTTTATCAATTTTACCACATGCGGAATGGTGTAAACGCACCCCCCAAAAGAAATTCATGAAATGCTGGTTTTTGTTCACTCTGTGTCCCAAAAACTGGAATAAAAAGAGATCAAAAGATGTCACATGCCCGAAAATGATACCAATAAAAATGTCAACTCGTCCAGCAAAAAATAAGACCTCGCATGACTCAGTGGGTCAAAATATGAAAAAATTATAGCTCTCAATATGTGGTGATGCAAAAACTTTTAGCGTGTGACAGCTGCCAAATATAAAAACCACCATAAATAGTAAATCAAACCCCCTGTTAATAACAGGGGGTTTGATTTACTATTTATGGTGGTTTTTATATTGATACCCCCTTAGTAAGGGAAAAATAATAAAATTAAAAAAATGTATTTATTTCCATTTTCCCATTAGGGCTAGGGCTAGGGTGTCATGATTCAGGTTGGATCTGACAGATTAAATGCACAAAGTAACCTTTTTTTCCTTTGGCTCTGTGCCAAAGGTGGTTTTGCCCCCGGTGGCCATTAGGGTCATTGCACTGTGGTGGTTTCAGTTGTAGTTTTCCCCCGGGTGGCCATTAGGGTCATTGCATGCTTGTTACCTTAGTTTGTGCACGTGATTATGTAACAGGTGTGATTGCTCTATAAGAGAGTGTCATGTGTGTCAATCACTGTTGGTGATAGTTCCTCTGTTGCAAGCAAGCCTGGGTGAAGGACGGAGCTGAAGGAGAGTCACGGGCAGCTCAGTGAGAGCCCTGGAGTGTCAGCTATGGTGTCTGCAAGGAGGGCTGGCATGGCTTGGTGGAGTGTCAGCTATGGTGTCTGCAAGGAGGGCTGGCATTGCTTGGTGGAGTGGCAGCTATGGTGTAGAGCTACACTCAGGATGCTGGAAAGCTGGACTCAAAATCCCGGACTCTTTGGCAGAAAAGCTGGACTCATATTCTGGACTCTGTTTCTGGACAGCTGCACGCAGGTGGTGGACTCTGGTTGCTCCAAGGCTGCACTATGGTGTTGGATCCGGTCGGAGAAAAAGATGCACGCAGGTGGTGGGCTCTGTTGCTGGGAGCGTAAGCAACAGAGCAAAGCTAAGTGGTGTTCCCCTGTTTTGTCTTTTTTCCTTATGTGTGTTTAGTGCAGTGGTGGGATTAGTTTCCGCACCGACCAATTCCCTAGTGAGGGTTTAGGTGCAGGGCGAGTCAGGGTTTTTAGGTTCCTGATTGTCGCCCGGTGCGGAACCGGCATAGGGAACGTTAGGAGTGTAGTGACACTGACTCAGGGGAGTGCAGGAGGTCTCCACGTCCCCTATTGCACGGCCACCATTGTTATTGTTACCCAGGTTTCCCGTTTTATTGTTTAAATTCGCCTTACTGGAGGCGGGGTTTCCAGACATACGTGTATTACCTAAATTCGCCTGTTGGAGGTGGCGTATTCAGCTGCACGTTTTATTATTTAAATTCGCCCCACTGGAGGCGGGGTATCCAGGGTCACGTGTGTCACCTAAATCCGCCCTGCTGGAGGCGCTGTGTTTAGTCGTGCGTGACTGTGACATAGGGTTAGGGCTAGGGTTAAGGCTGAGATTAGGGTTAGGGGTGTGTTGGGGTTAGTGTTGGAGTTAGAATTGGGGGGTTTCCACTGTTTGGGCACATCAGGTGCTCTCCAAACGCAATATGGCATCTGATCTAAATTCCAGCCAATTCTGCATTGAAAAAGTCAAATGGTGCTCCTTCCCTTCCAAGCTCTGCTATGCGCCCAAACAGTGTTTTACCCACACATATGGGGTATCAGCCTACTCAGGACAAATTGCAAAACAACTTTTGGGGTCCAATTTCTCCTGTTACCCTTAGGAAAATAAAAAATTGGGGGCAAAAATATCATTTTTGTGGAAAAAAATATGATTTTTTTTATTTTCACTCCCGGGCGTTATAAATTTCTGTGAAGCACTTGGGGATTCAAAGTGCTCACCACACATCTAGATAAGTTCCGTGGGGGGTCTAGTTTCCAAAATGGGGTCACTTGTGGGGAGTTTCAATAGTTTTGGCACATCAGAGGCTCTCCAAACGCACATGACACCCGCAGTCCATTCCATCAAAGTCTGCATTCCAAAATGTCACTCCTTCCCTTCCGAGCCCCGACGTGTGCCCATACAGTAGTTTTCTCACACATATGAGGTATCAGCGTACTCAGGACAAATTGGACAACTTTTGGGCGTTATAAACTTCTGTGAAGCACTGGGGGGCTAAAAGTGCTCACCACATATCTAGATAAGTTCCTTAGGGGGTCTAGTTTCCAAAATGGGGTCACTTGTGGAGGTTTACACTGTTTAAGTACATCATGGGCTCTCCAAAAGCAACATGACACCCGCAGACCATTCCATCAAAGTCTGCATTCCAAAACGTCACTACTTCCCTTCCAAGCCCTGACGTGTGCCTATACAGTAGTTTTCTCCCACATATGGGGTATCAGGGTACTCAGGACAAATTGGACAACAACTTTTGGGGTCCAATTTCTCCTGGTACGCTTGGGAAAATAAAAAATTGGGGACTAAAAGATCATGTTTGTGGAAAAAATACGATTTTTTTCTTTTCACGCCTGGGCATTATAAACTTCTGTGAAGCACTGGGGGGTTCAAAGTGCTCACCACACATCTAGATAAGTTCCTTGGGGGGTCTAATTTCCAAAATGGTGTCATTTGTGGGGGGTTTCCACTGTTTTGGTACATCAGGGGCTTTCCAAACACGACATGGTGTCCGTTCTCAATTCCAGCCAAAAACGTCAAATGGCGCTGCTTCCCTTCCGAGCTCTGCCATGCGCCCAAATAGTCGTTTCCACCTACATATGGGGTATCAGCATACTCAGGACAAATTGCACAATAACTTTTAGGGTCCTGTTCCCCTTGTAAAAATAAGAATTGAGGGTGAAAAGATCATTTTTGTGGAAAAAATATGATTTTTTAATTGTATGGCTGTACGTTATAAACTTCTGTGAAGCCCTTGTGGGCTCAAAGTTCTCACCACATATCTAGATAAGTTCCTTGGGGGGTCTAGTTTCCAAAATGGGGTCACTTGTGGGGGGTTTCCACTGTTAGGTACATCAGGGGCTCTCCAAACGTGACATGGCGTCCGATCTGAATTCCAGCCAATTTTGCATTGAAAAAGTCAAACGGCGCTCCTTCCCTTCTGAGCTCTGCCATGCACCAAAACAGTGGTTTCCCCCCACATATCAGGTATCAGCGTACTCATGACAAATTGCACAAAAACTTTTGCAGTCCAATTTCTCCTGTTATCCTTGGTAAAATAAAAAAAACTGAACCTGAAGTATTTTTTTTGTGAAAAAAAGTTAAATGTTCTTTTTTTAAAAAAATTCTGAATTGAGAGTCCTCAGTGGTTGATACCTTTTAATGGCTAACTGAAAAGATTGTAACACATTGCAAGCTTTTGAGACTACTCAGGTCTCTTCATCAGGCATTGACTAATACAAAATCTGAAGACTCACATATATGCACAATACAGCACAGAAAAAATGTGGTGAAACTTATAAAATTCATCCTCACCCACAATTACTTTGAATTTGACAACAAGATCTATCTACAGGAGACTGGCACAGCTATGGGAAGTAAAATGGCTCCACAGTATGCAAATTTTTTCATGGCCAAGCTTGAAAGCGACTTTTTGTCCTCATGCCCCATCAGGCCCCTGGCCTACTACCGCTTCATTGATGATATTTTAATCATCTGGACGGAGTCTGAGCAACAGCTAAAGACGTTCCACAAACAGTTTAATAAATTTCATCCCACCATCAATTTAACACTCAACTACTCCAGCACCGAGATTAACTTTTTGGACACCATCATTAAGCTAAAAAACAATGCAATAGAGACATCCCTGTATCAGAAGCCAATCGATCGTCCAACATACCTTAAATGGGACAGTTTCCATCCAAAACACATAAAGAACTCTATTATCTATAGCCAAACCATCAGATACATAGACTAAAAAATGATAGTGTTGGTCTCCTTAAAAATAGTCTGGGTGAAATGGTGGAAGAGGATGAGGAAAAAGCCAATATGCTAAATGACTTTTTTTCAACAGTATTTACACAAGAAAATCCCATGACGGATAACATGATCAGGTATAAAAATTCTCCATTAAATGTCACCTGCTTAACCCAGCAGGAAGTACGGCAGCGTCTAAAAATCACTAAAATTGACAAATCCCCCGGCCCGGATGGGATACACCCCCCGAGTACTGCAGGAATTAAGCTCAGTCATAGATAGACCATTATTTTTAATCTTTAAAGATTCCATAATAACAGGGTCTGTACCACAGGACTAGCGTATAGCAAATGTGGTGCCAATATTCAAGACGGGGATAAAAACTGATCTTGGAAATTATAAGCCAGTAAGTTTAACCTCAACTGTGGTTAAAATCCTGGAGGGTTTTCTAAGAGATACTATACTGGAGTATCTGGAGAAGAATAACCTCATGACCCAATATCAACATGGGATTACAAGGGACTGTTCCAGTCAGACTAATCTGATAAGCTTTTATGAAGAGGTAAGTTCCGGACTGGACCAAGGGAATGCAGTGGACATGGTGTACATGGACTTTTCAAAAGCTTTTGATATGGTGCCACACAAAAGGTTGATACATAAAATGAGAACAATGGGGATAGGGGAAAAAATGTGTAGGTGGATTAAGAGCTGGCTCAGGGATAGTAAACAAAGGGTGGCTATTAATGGAGCACACTCGGACTGGGTCACGGTTAGCAGTGGGGTACCACAGGGGTCAGTTTTGGGCCCGCTTCTTTTTAACATATTTATTAATGATCTTGTAGGGGGCATAGAGAGTAGAATTTCAATATTTGCAGATGACACTAAACTCTGCAGGGTAATCCATACAGAGGAGGGCAATTTTATATTACAGGAGGATTTATGTAAACTTGAAGCTTGGCTGATAAATGGCAAATGAGCTTTAATGGGGATAAATGTAAGGTCATGCACTTGGGTAGAACGAACAAGATGTATAATTATGTGCTTAATTGTAAAACACTGGGCAAACGTGTCACTGGAAAAGACCTGGGTGTATGGGTGGACGACAAACTCACATTTAGTGGCCAGTGTCAGGCAGCTGCTGCAAAGGCAAATAAAATAATGGGATGCATTAAAAGCGGCATAGATGCTCATGAGGAGAACATAATTTTACCTCTATATAAGTCACTAGTGCGACCACACTTAGAATACAGTGTACAGTTCTGGTCTCCGGTGTATAAGAAAGACATAGCTGAACTGGAGCGGGTGCAGAGAACAGCGACCAAGGTTATTAGGGAACTAGGGGGTCCGCAATACCAAAACAGGTTATTACACTTGGGGTTATTTAGTTAGGAGAATCGAAGGCTTAGGGGTGATCTTATTACAATGTATAAATATATGCGGGGACAGTACAAAGACCTTTCTAATGATCTTTTTACTCTTAGACCTGTGACGGGGGCATCCTCTACGTCTGGAGAAAAGAAGGTTTAAGCATACTCACAGATGCAGATTCTTTACTGTAAGAATCATAGAATCGTAGAGTTGGAAGGGACCTCCTGGGTCATCTGGTCCAACCCCCTGTTCAAAGCAGGATTCGCTAAATCATCCCAGTCAGATGTCTGTCCAGCCTCTGTTTAAAGACTTCCATTGAAGGAGAACTCACCACTTCTCGTGGCAGCCTGTTCCACTCATTAATCACTCCGTCAAAAAGTTTTTTCTAATATCTAATCTGTGTCTCCTCCTATTCAGTTTCATCCCATTGCTTCTAATCTTTCCTTGTGCAAATAAGAATAAAGTTGATACTTCTACAATGTGACAGCCCTTGAGATATTTGTAGACAGCTATTAAGTCTCCTCTCAGTCTTCTCTTTTGCAAACTAAACTGTTGTGAGTTCATTTTCCCCTTCACCATTGAGGTCTGATGAACTCCCTCTTCTGGTGAAGGAAGGTAGTGAGGCTGATTACCAAGCACCTGTGCAGGATGATGATGACTGGGTGACTGGAATTGCTGACTGGATATAAGGCAGCCAACGCCCTTCTGCCTTGCTGGTGATCTCGCTGAGGGATTCTAGGAGACCAGTCTGATTCCTGCTCCTCAAAAGCTAAGTTTTCTGCTCTGCTTTTGGCATTTGTGTTTTGGTTTTGTTTTGCCTTGTTTTTCTGGATTTCTGCCATTCCCTGCTGGGGTGAGCTGAATTCCTTTTTGATCTGTCTTCAGAAAATACCTGAGTACTGATATAGTCTTTTTGAAGCCTAGCGTCTTCAGGGCTTTTTTCCCTATCAGTCTGTTGGCTCTTGTTTTGAGAGGGTTTTGGCGGATTGCAGACAGCAGCTTTTCTATCCTTTCCTATTTAGTTAGCTTGGGCCCCATCATTTGCTCAGCCTATCTTTCTGTGTGAGTGTTTTTTCATCTTGCTTCACCGTCATTAAATGTTGGGGGCTGCCTATTGCTTTGGGGTCTGCTCTGGGGCAGTTTAGACTTCCCTTTCTGTCTTTAGGCTATTTAGTTCTCCGGCTGTGGATCGAGGGGTCTAGGGCACCGTAGGAACCTCCCACGGCTACTGCTAGTTGTTGTTGATAGGTTCAGGGGTTTGCAATCCGATAGCTGCCAACTTCTCTGGTTTTCTGAACTTAGCTAGTATTTCTGCTTTTGCCTCCTACGGTGACTCATTCATAACACTAAACATTCCCAAATCCTGCCACCTATCCTCATAAGACAGGGTTTGCAGACCGGTCACCATTCTGGTCGCTTTTTTCTGAACTTGCTCCAGTTTGTTGATGTCTTTTTTAAAATGTGGTGCCCAAAACTGGACACAATATTCCAGATGAGGTCTGACCAAACAGGAGTAGAGGGAAATAATGACTTCACGTGATCTAGACTGTATGCTTCTGTTAATACATCCTAGAATTGCATTTGCCTTTTTTGCTGCTGCATCACACTGTTGACTCATATTCAGTCTGTGATCTATTAGTATACCCAAGTCTTTTTCACATGTGCTGTTGCTTAGCCCTATTCCTCCCATTCTGTATATGCTTTTTTCATTTTTATTGCCCAGATGTAGTACTTTGCATTTTTCCCTGTTAAAAACCATTCTGTTAGTTGCTGCCCACTGCTCCAGTTTATTTATATCTTTTTGAATCCTCTCTCTTCTCTAGTACTAGCTATCCCTCCTAGCTTTGTGTCATCAGCAAATTTAATCAGTTTACCCTCAATTCCTTCATCTAAATCGTTGATAAAGATGTTGAACAATACAGGGCCCAGGACAGAGCTCTGTGGTACCCCACTTGAGACATTCTTCCAACTGGATGTGCAGCCATTTATGACCACTCTTTGGGTCCGATCAGTAAGCCAGTTATGAATCCACCTAACAGTTGCCTTGTCCATTCCATCCTTAGTCATTTTTTCAATAAGGATTGTATGAGATACTTTGTCAAATGCTTTGCTTAAGTCAAGATATACTATATCTACAGCATTTCCTTGATCCACCCAATCAGTGATTCCGTCATAGAAGGAAATTAAGTTAGTCTGCCATGACTTATTAGTTACAAACCCATGCTGACTCTGCTTAATCACTTCATTCTTATACAGGTACTGACATAAATATTGTTCAATAATTTGTTCAAAGATCTTTCCTGGTATAGAAGTCAGACTCACCGGCCTACAGTTGACTGGGTCCACCTTCTTCCCCTTTTTGAAGATAGGAACAACATTTGCTCTTCTCCAGTCTTCTGGGACTTCTTCTGTTCTCCAAGAATTTTCAAAGATTATGGAGAGGGGTTCAAAAATTTCCTCTGCTATCTCCTTCAGAATGGGGTGTAATTAATCTGGACCTGGAGACTTGAATTCATTTAGGTTAGCTAAGTGTTTCCTCACTATCTTTCTGTTTATAGATATCCTGGATTCTTCTATTCCCTTAATAGGACAGTGAAGAACAGTTGACGTTACATTTCCTATCTGAGAGAAAACAGATGCAAAATAGGAATTTAAAAGTTCGGCCTTCTCAACATCCTGTCTTACCATTTCATCATTTTCATCCTGTAAAAATCCTATAGCATCTTTGACTTTTCTTTTACTTTTGACATATCCCCCAAATCCTTTATTATTGCTTTTGACATCTCTTGCAAGTCTCAATTCATTGTCAGCTTTAGCTAATCTGATTTGTGCCCTGCAGGTTCTGCAGACAGCATTATATTCTTCTTTAGATATGCCTCCCTCTTTCCATTTTATAAACATTTTTTTCTTCCTTTTTAGCATGTGCTTAAGTTCTGTGTTCATCCATCCTGGTTTTCTTAAATGCTTCTTCCCTCTTTTCGGAATTGTTAACAATTGTGCTTTGAGAATTTCATTTTTCAAGATTTCCCATCCTTCCTGGACATTTTTGTCTTTAAGGATATCCATCCATTGGATCCCTCCAAATCTCTTTCTGAATCCCTTAAAATCTGCCTTTCTGAAATCTAACCTTGACGTCTGAGTCTTCACAGGTCTTCCTCCTCTAGTTATCCAAAATTCTAAAATAGCATGGTCGCTACCTCCTAGGGTCCCAGCCACTTTTACCTCCTCAACCATTTCCTTCCTGTTTGTAAGGATTAGATCCAAGGTAGCAGTTCCCCTTGTTTTCTCCCCTTCCTTTTGGAAGATAAAGTTGTCAGCAAGAGAGGATAAGAATTTCCTTGACCTGTTAGTTTTGCCTGAGAGAGATTCCCAACAAATGTCTGGATAGCTGAAATCTCCCATGACAACTATGTCATATATTTTGGAGAACTTGGCCACTTGATGCATAAAGAGTTCATCCATATCTTCAGCTTGCACAGGCGGCCTGTAGTAAATGC
Source organism: Dendrobates tinctorius (assembly GCF_039654945.1). Lineage (NCBI taxonomy): Eukaryota > Metazoa > Chordata > Amphibia > Anura > Dendrobatidae > Dendrobates > Dendrobates tinctorius. The sequence goes on from NW_027361977.1 coordinate 3,168,137, forward strand.
CTACAATGGTGTCCTTTCCATTGTTCTGTCCTTGTATTCTTACCCAAACAGTTTCCACAGAACTCCCAGTCTCTGAAGCTTCAATCTCTGTGCAGATATACGCGTTTCTAACATACAATGCGACACCTCCTCCTCGTTTATCAAGTCTGCTTCTTCCAAATAAGTTGTATCCTTCTAGTCTTGTATTCCAATCATGTGTATTGTCCCACCAAGTTTCAGTGATTCCAATGACATCATATTTCTTTTCCTGTGTTAGTAGTTCCAATTCTCCTTGTTTGATGCCCATGCTTTGTGCATTAGTATAGAAACATTTTAGTTTGTGATTGGTTTCTCTTTCTCCAATATTTTTACTAATTAGATTCTTTAGTCTTTGTTCTTCCTTTCCACTTCTAATAGTAGAGTTCTCAATAGCATTTGTCAGGTGTATGGCTTTTTCTGGTCTTTTGCTTCCCTTCCCATGTTGTTCTAGTTTAAAGCTCTCCTTACAAGTGTAGCAAGGCGACTTCCAAATACATGTTTTCCAGTCTTCGTAAGGTGCACCCCATCTCTAGCAAGTAGTCCATCGTAAAGGTAATTCACTCAGTGATCCATAAATCCAAATCGTTGCTGACGGCACCATCGACGTAGCCAGTTGTTCACCTGCAGAATCTTATTCCACCTCCTTGTTCCATGGCCATCCACTGGGAGGATGGAAGAGAAGACCACCTGCGCTCCCAGTTCTTTCACTTTCTTGCCTAAGTCTTCAAAGTCTCTGCAGATGGTTTCCAGGTCATTTTTGCGGTGTCATTTGTCCCCACATGTAGTAGCAGGAATGGGTAGTCATCTGTAGGTCTGAAGAGTCCTGATATCCTGTCAGACACATCTTTAATTTTTGCACCTGGAAGACAGCACATTTCTCTTGAAGTTATATCCGGTCTGCAGATACCGGCCTCTGTTCCTCTCAACAGGGAATCCCCCATGACCACCACTCTCCGCTTCTTCTTCACAACATTTTTCTTTCTCCATCCAGGAGGACTCTGAAGAGAAGTGAGATTATGGAACTCTCTGCCATATGATGCTGTAATGAGTGATTCCCTACTAAAATTTAAGAAGGGACTGGATGCCTTTCTTTAAAAGTATAATATTACAGGGTATATACACTAGTTTCCTTAATATTGCGTTGATCCAGGGAGCTAGTCTGATTGCCGTATGTGGAGTCGGGAAGGAATTATTTTCCCCAATGTGAAGCTTACTGTTTGCCACATGGGTTTTTTTTGCCTTCCACAATTCTGGCTCTGAGTTCCTTGGCCAGTTCCTTTGATCTCATGATTCTCATTTGGTCTTACATGCACTGTGAGGTCTTATATAGACAGGTTTGTGCCTTTACAAATCAAGTCCTATCAGTTTAATTAAACATAGTTGGACTCCAATGAAGGAGTAGAGCCATCCCAAGGAGGATCACAAGGAAATGGACAGTATGTGACTTAAATATCAGTTTCTGAGCAAAGGGTCTGAATACTTATGACTTATGAGATATTTCAGTTTTCTTTTTTAATAAATATGCAAAAAATTCTACATTTGATTTTTTTTAGTCAAGATGGAGTGCAGAGTGTACACTATTGGCTAACGGCTAATGTACCTAATTAATGTACCAAATGGCTGCACTGAAACAAAGAGGGAAAAATGTAAAGGAGTCTGAATACTTTCCATACCCACTGCATATGTCTATTATTTGCCGTAATGTTTACTCCCAGTGGACTTCTCTTCTACATTTTCCTCTCCTCCCCTTTCATTTTGACCTTCCCCCTCCCCTCTCCTCTTCATACTTTCAGTATCCTTGTTCCCTCCTCCCTTTACAGCTCCCAAGTTTAATAAAAATTATTCACATAAAATGTATTTTTTTTCTACAGTAAAGATTGTTGCATTTTTTTGGATGTCCTCAGAAGCTGGAGTCATGCAAGTCTTTTGCTGAGAAGTGAAATAGTGTTGGTTTCTGAGGGCAGAAGCTTCAGTATTTCTACCAAACTTGATTGTACAGAAGCACTAACAGTGGGTGTTTAGGCATTGTAAGGATTGTACTCACTCAGCTGCCTACAGGAGACACGTTCTCTTCAACATCCATGTGAGTTTATTTGCTACATAAACCATCAAATCCGCAACAAAAGAGGTAAACAGTCTGGATCAACATGTTAGGGCAGGTTAGGATAGGATATGGGTTGAACTAGATGGACTTAAAGTCTCCCTTCAACCTTAATAACTATGTTACTATGTTAGATACAATCGTATATGTTCCAATCCCATGGATAGAGACAAACACCTTGGTCGCCTCAAAAAGACCTTTTTGAATGAGGGCTACCATCCAGGAACAATTGAAAACCAAATTACAAGAGCCACCAGAATGTCAAGGAATCACCTGCTACATTACAAAGCTAAAGAAGAAAATAACCGGGTGCCTCTAGTAGTCACCTACAACCCAAATCTGGAAGTGCTAAGGGGAGCTGCACGGAAATTACAACCTTTACTACAAAAAGATGCCCGATTACAATCCATTTTTCCAGACCCCCCAATACTGTGCTTTAGGCAGCCCCCAAATCTAAGAAGCATCATTGTCAGAAGCTCCCTGTCCTCTCCAACAGCTGCAGGAACCTTTCCTTGCAATCAGAAAAATGTAAAATCTGTCCATTTATAATGACCACGGACAAGATAAAGATCCCCAATTCACATCAGGACTACAAGATCCCAGGTACTTTCAGCTGCATTACATCTAATGTGGTGTACTTAATTATTTGTACTAAATGTCCAACTGGGGGTCTGTATGTGGGGGAGACAGGGCAAAAGCTTAGAACAAGGATGAATGCTCATCGTCACACAATAAGAGAAAAAAGAATGGATCTACCTGTGGCAAAACATTTTTGTATCCCTGATCACAGCAACATGGATATGAAATTACTGGTATTGAAAGGTAACTTCAAGTCTCAGAGAGAGAGAAGAGTCTGGGAGTATAAATTTATGAAGACCTTTGACACTCTAAATGCTGGAATGAATGTGTCGCATGGATTTATGTCTTTTTACATCAATTAAAGAATTTGCTCCTAAGACCTTGTGGAGGCATCACAACACATTAGGAGACCCCAATCAGAGGACTATAAAACATCCAGACTCCTTATCTTTGTACTGGTCAAATATTTATGTTTCTCCCTCTCCCATAATCATAATTCTGCTTCACGTCACTTGTCTTATCTATTGCATTTTTTCTGTGCTGTATTGTGAATAAATATGTGACTCTTCAGATTTTGTATTAGTCAATGCCTGATGAAGAGACCTGAGTAGTCTCGAAAGCTTACAATGTGTTACCATCTTTTCAGTTAGCCGTTAAAAGGTATCAACCACTGAGGACTCTCAATTCTGAATATTTTTCTATCTACTGGCTAACACGGTACAAAGATATACATCTTTCCTGTATCATTTTTCTTTAAATATTCAAAAAATTCCTGTGAAGCACCCGAAGGGTTAATAAACTTCTTGAATGTGGTTTTGAGCAACTTAAGGGGTGCAGTTTTTAGAATGGTGTCACTTTTGGGTATTTTCTATCATATAGACCCCTCAAAGTGGCTTCAAATGTGGTGCGGTCCGTAAAAATAAAATGGTTTTGCAAAAATGAGAAATCGCTGGTCAACTTTTAACCCTTATAACTTCCTAACAAAAAAAAATTTTGGTTCCAAAATTGTGCTGATGTAAAGTAAACATGTGGGAAATGTTACTTATTAAGTTTTTTGTGTGCCGTATCTCTGTGATTTAAGGGCATAAAAATTCAAAGTTGGAAAATTGCGAAATTTTCAAAATTTTCGCCAAATTTCTGTTTTTTTTCACAAATGAAGTACAATATGTCACGAGAAAACAATGCCAGAATCACCGAGATCCATGGAAGCATTTCAGAGTTATTACCTCATAAAGGGACAGTGGTCAGAATTGTAAAAATTGGCCCGCGAGTTAACATGCAAACCATCCTTAGTAGTGAAGGGGTTAAGAACACACGCTGTGTTCGAAACACGTGCAGTAGTTACTACCACCCTTCCTTGAACTAGTCCAATATGTCCTAGCAGCATTTTGTTTTTTAAATATGGAACTCAAATAAAGTTTTTCTTTGATTTTATTAGGATGAAGTTGGATTTCCTTTTTCTTCACAAGCTAAATCTCCCTATAGTACTTCCTCGTGCTCTCTCCCTTCTCTTAAATAACCCAAGTTTAAGCTCCTTTTGGAGAATAAAGAACATTTATTAACAGCAACACCAACATTTATGAAAAGTTTTACAAAATTCTCTCTAGATGCCATTTTACGCCAGTTAGACTAAAGAAAGCTTTTCCAAACCTTTCTGATCTTTGTTGGAGAGATTGTGGGAACAGTGGGAATATCATGCACATTTTTTGGTCTTATCCAAAACTAAAAACCCTAAAACAAAAAATTACAGATTTCTCATCCAAGTTACATAGTAACATAGTTTTTAAGGTTGAAGGAAGACTTTAAGGCCATCTAGTTCAACCCATATCCTATCCTAACTTGCCCTAACATGTTGATTCAGAGGAAGGCAAAAAAACCCCATGTGCAAACAGTAAGCTTCAAATTGGGGAAAAAAATTCCTTCCCGACTCCACATACGGCAATCAGACTAGCTCCCTGGATCAACGCAATATTAAGGAAACTAGTGTCCACTGCATTTCCTTGGTCCAGTCCAGAACTTACCTCTTCATAAAAGCTTATCAGATTAGTCTGACAGGAACGGTCCCTCGTAAACCCATGTTGATATTGGGTCATGAGGTTATTCTTCTTCAGATACTCCAGTATAGTATCTCTTAGAAAATCCTCCAGGATTTTACCCACAGTTGACTTTAAACTTACTGGCATATAATTTCCAAGTTCAGTTTTTGTCCCCTTTTTGAATATTGGCACCACATTTGCCATACGCCAGTCCTGTGGTACAGACCCTGTTATTATAGAATCTTTAAAGATTAAAAATAATGGACTATCTATGACTGTACTTAATTCCTGCAGTACTCGGGGATGTATTCCATCCGGGCCCGGGGATTTGTCAATTTTAGTGATTTTTAGATGCCAACGTACTTCCTGCTGGGTTAAGCAGGTAACATTTAAGGTGACATTTAAGTTAGGGAAACAAAATATAAATATTTCCTCAATTATTTATCCTGTCTTTAGAGGCAATCTCCCTCAATAAAGATATTAAATATATTGCTCTTCATATCTTTGCTGTAGCCAAACTCCTCATAGGAGCCAAATGGAAAACAGTTAATAACCCCACTATCAGTGAGTAAATTGACAAGGTCTCACACAACACATTCGAACTCGCCACAGCGTTAAAAAATAATTCTCTCCTAAAATATGATATTAAATGGTCTTTATGGAATTCTCATTTTACCTCCAATGCAGGGTCTATTATCAAAGTTTATTTTAGACTTATAACAGCACATTTTTTTTGCTTTATTATCATATTTTACTCTGAAATACAGTGGGTACGGAAAGTAATCAGACCCCTTTAAATTTTTCACTCTTTGTTTCATTGCAGCCATTTGGTTTACTCAAAAAGTTCATATTTTTTCTCATTAATGTACACACTGCACTCCATCTTGACTGAAAAAACAGAAATGTAGAAATATTTGCAAATTTATTAAAAAAAAAAAAAAAAGTAGTCAGTATTGAGTAGAAGCACCCTTTTGAGCTAGTACAGCCATGAGTCTATACAGGAATGATGCAACAAGTTTTTCACACCTGGATTTGGGGATCCTCTGCCATTCTTCCTTATAGATCCTCTCCAGTTCTGTCAGGTTGGATGATGAACGTTGATGGACAGCCATTTTCAGGTCTCTCCAGAGATGCTCCATTGGGTATAGGGCAGGGCTCTGGCTGGGCCAGTCAAGAATGGTCACAGAGTTGTTCTGAAGCCATTCCTTTGTTATTTTAGCTGTGTGCTTAGGATCATTGTCTTGTTGGAAGCAGAAAAAGAGGAAAAAATATTCAGCCTACCGTACATCAGTGTCCATAAGCGGTCTGATGCCAGGAGATGCCCAGTGCGGTTCAACTGGCGCTAAAAATCCAAATCCAAAGAAAAAAAGAGGGGGTCTCCAGCACCAAAATTAGTGAGAAAAGATAAAACTCACATTTATTGGGAAGGTTTTAAAATCATATTAATAAGCCACCATGACAGCAAGGCTACCTTACGTGTTTCAGACAGATATTACATGTCCTTAATCATAGGTATATCTTATCAAAACTAGGAAGCCTAAATAAATGAATACATGAGGAGACTGCAAAGTGAACACCAAGTTTCAGGTAATTAATTAGCTCCACCCTTTTCAGACCTAAGCAAGTAATGTTGCTAAACAAAGCTAACATATAAATAAGAAATATATGTTTGCAGACATAAATGAATACATGCAAAAACAGCAATAAACCATAAATCATAATAGACGTAAATATTTCTTATTTATATATTAGCTTTGTTTAGCAACATTACTTGCTTAGGTCTGAAAAGGGTGGAGCTAATTAATTACCTGAAACTGAGTGTTCACTTTGCAGTCTCCTCATGTATTCATTTATTTAAGCTTCCTAGTTTTGATAAGATATACCTATGACTAAGGACATGTAATATCTGTCTGAAACGCGTAAGGTAGCCTTGCCTGTCGTGGTGGCTTATTAATATGATTTTAAAACCTTCCCAATAAATGTGAGTTTTATCTTTTTTCACTAATTTTGGTGCTGGAGACCCCCTCTTATTTTCTTTGGATTTCTCTTGTTGGAGGGTGAACCTTCAGCCAAGTCTGAGGTCCAGAGCACTCTGGAAGAGGTTTTCATTCAGGATATCTCTGTACTTGGCCGTATTCATGTTTCCTTCAATTGCAACCTGTTGCCCTGTCCCTGCAGCTGAAAAACACCCCCATAGCATGATTCTGCAACCACCATGTTTCACTGGTGGGATTGTATTGGGCAAGTGATGAGCAGCGCCTGATTTTCTTCACACATACCTCTCAGAATTATCACCAAAAAGCTCTCTCTTCATCTCATCAGACCAGAGAATCTTATTTATCATAGTCTGGGAGACCTTCATGTGTTTTTTAGCAAACTCTATGCGGGCTTTCATATGTCTTGCACTGAGGAGAGGCTTCCATCGGGCCACTCTGCCATAAAGGACTGTTGGAGGGCTGCAGTGATAGATGACTTTGTGAAATTTTCTCCCTACTGCATCTGTGGAGCTCAGCCACAGTGATTTTGGGGTTCTTTTTTTATCTCTCTCACCAAGGCTATTCTCCCATGATTGCTCAGTTTGGTTGGACGGCCAGGTCTAGGAAGACTTCTGGTGGTCTCAAACTTCTTACATTTAAGGATTATGACAGCCACTGTGTTCTTAGGAACCTTGAGTACTTCAGAAATTCTTTTGTAACCTTGGCCAGATCTGTGCCTTGCCACAATTCTGGCTCTGAGTTCCTTGGCCAGTTCCTTTGATCTCATGATTCTCATTTGGTCTTACATGCACTGTGAGGTCTTATATAGACAGGTTTGTGCCTTTACAAATCAAGTCCTATCAGTTTAATTAAACATAGTTGGACTCCAATGAAGGGGTAGAGCCATCCCAAGGAGGATCACAAGGAAATGGACAGCATGTGACTTAAATATCAGTGTCTGAGCAAAGGGTCTGAATACTTATGACTTATGAGATATTTCAGTTTTCTTTTTTAATAAATATGCAAAAAATTCTACATTTGATTTTTTTTAGTCAAGATGGAGTGCAGAGTGTACACTATTGGCTAACGGCTATTGTACCTAATTAATGTACCAAATGGCTGCACTGAAACAAAGAGGGAAAAATTTAAAGGAGTCTGAATACTTTCCATACCCACTGCATATGTCTATTATTTGCCATAATGTTTACTCCCAGTGGACTTCTCTTCTACATTTTCCTCTCCTCCCCTTTCATTTTGACCTTCCCCCTCCCCTCTCCTCTTCATACTTTCAGTATCCTTGTTCCCTCCTCCCTTTACAGCTCCCAAGTTTAATAAAAATTATTCACATAAAATGTATTTTTTTTCTACAATAAAGATTGTTGCATTTTTTTTGGATGTCCTCAGAAGCTGGAGTCATGCAAGTCTTTTGCTGAGAAGTGAAATAGTGTTTGTTTCTGAGGGCAGAAGCTTCAGTATTTCTACCAAACTTGATTGTACAGAAGCACTAACAGTGGGTGTTTAGGCATTGTAAGGATTGTACTCACTCAGCTGCCTACAGGAGACACATTCTCTTCAACATCCATGTGAGTTTATTTGCTACATAAACCATCAAATCCGCAACAAAAGAGGTAAACAGTCTTTACATCAGGCAGACACAGCATCAATGTCCATAGCAGAGCTCTATCTGGAACCACAGACACAAGAAGGCTTCTCCCTCTCTGCACACAGGCCACTCTGTAGTGTCCCACCTGGCCGCATGGAAGTCTGTACACACTGCCAGACTCCCAAACACTCACTGACATGTGCTAAACACTCCTTGATTACATAGCCTGTAACCACACCCACAGGTGAGGTATGGATCACAGGGGCTGGTCATATGGTCATGACCTCACTGCAGGTACTGAACATGCACAACCACGTACTGACTTCATTAGGTATTCACACACCTCGTTGGGTGGGTATGTAGGTGACTGGATCCACCCATCTCTCCAAGTCACCTGGAAGCCTCCCAATGTATAGCAACACCCCCAGCAGTAGATTTGCTGAGCAAAACACACCCAGGCTTCCATCACAGGGCCACCCACCTCTGAGATATATACCGCCCATCAAACACATGACCAGTCGACATGCCACAGCATTGTGTGTTAACTATCAAAAGTTATATCCTGACAAAAGCACGATCCCTGAAACGCATCTATTGTTTAGCATTACTTTATTAATTTACATTTCATATAATCGAAATTTTAAGGAAAAGTGAATAAAAGGGGCTACAACATTGAAGACGACTGGTGGCCACATCACTTACATGTTCATCTTTACTACAGGAGATTCAGTGAAGTAATATACCATATATACTCGTGTATAAGCCAAGATTTTCAGCCCATTTTTTGGGCTGAAAGTCCCCCCTCGGCTTATACACGAGTCATATACCTGGGGGTCGGTGGGTGACGGGGAGCGGACGTGTCAGATCATACTTACCCCCTCCTGGCGTGGTCTCTGCAGCCCCACTTCTCCACGGTCTCCCTTCCTTCCTTCAGCAGTCATGTGGTACCGCTCATTGAACTCATGAATATGCGCATATTCATGAGTTTAGTGAGCGGTACTATGTGACCGCTGAAGGAAGGAAGGGAGACCATGGGAGAAGCGGGGGACGGGAGGCTGTAGAGACTGCGCCAGGAGGAGGTAAGTGTATTCGATATTCACCTGTCCTCGGTCCATCGCTGCTTGCTACTGCGCCCTCTGTCAGTGACGTTTAGCCAGTAGAGGGTGCGGTGATGTGATTAGTGCATGCCGTGCCCTCTGCTGTCTGAACGTCACTGACACAGGACGCGGCAGACAGCAGCGATGGACCGGGGACAGGTGAATATCTCAAGTGCTGAGTCCTGAGCCAGCGGCAACACCGGCACCTGTCCCCCATAGCGTGCTGGTGTCTCCACCTGCTCAGGACCTGGCCCCCAGGGACAACAGGTATGTCATTTTTTTGCAGCAGCAGCAATATATGGGGCATAATCTATGGAGAATCTTATGGGGTATTATATGGGGGCATATTCAATGGAGCATCTTATGGGGGCAGCATATGGGGGAATAATCTATGGAGCATCTTATGGGGGCATAATCTATGGAGCATCTTATGGGGCAGCATATGGGGGCATAATCTATGGAGCATCTTATGGGGGCAGCATATGGGGCGCATAATCTATGGAGCATCTTATGGGGCAGCATATGGGGCAGCAGATGGGGGCATAATATATGGAGAATCTTATGGGGGCAGCATATGGGGGCATACATAATCTATGAAGCATCTTATGGGGGCATAACCTAAGGAGCATAATCTAAGGAGCATCTTATAGGGGCAGCATATGGGGACAATCTAAGGATCATCTTATGGGTGCAGCGTATGAGGGCACAATCTATGGAGCATCTTATGGGGGCAGCATATGGGGCATAATCTATGAAGAATCTTATGGGGGCAGCATATGAGGGCATAATCTATGGAGCATCTTATGGGGGCAGCATATGGGGCGCATAATCTATGCGCTCCATAATCTATGTAGCATCTTATGGAGTCAGCATATGGGGGCATAATCTATGGAGCATCTTATGGGGCAGCATATGGAGGGCATAATCTATGGAGCAGCATATGGGGGCATAATCTATGGAGCAGCATATGGGGGCATAATCTATGGAGTATTTTCTGGGGGCATAATCTATGGAGCATCCTATGGGGGCAGCATATTGGGGCATAATGTATGGAGCATCTTATGGGGCATAGTCTATGGAGCATCTTATAGGGGCATAATCTATGGAGCATCTTATGGGGGCATAATCTATGAACGGTGGCTCAGTGATTAGCGCTGCAAGCTGTGTTCGAATCCCACTAAGGACAACATCTGCAAGGAGTTTGTATGTTCTCCCCGTGTTTGCGTGGGTTTCCTCCGGGTACTCCGGTTTCCTCCCACATTCTAAAGACATACTAATATAGGGAATTTAGATTGTGAGCCCCATCAGGGACAGTGATGATGTGTGCAAACTGTAAAGCGCTGCGGAATATGTTAGCGCTATATAAAAATAAAGATTATTATTATTATGAAGCATAATCTATGGAGCATCTTATGGGGGCAGCATATGGGGCATAATCTATGGAGCATCTTATGGGGGCAGCATATGGGGGCATAACCTATGGAGCATCTTATGGGAGCAGCATATGGGGGCATAATCTATAATCTACGGAGCATCTTATGGGGCAGCATATGGGGGGCATAATCTATGGAGCAGCAAATGGGGGCATAATCTATGGAGCATTTTCTGGGGGCATAATCTATGGAGCATCTTATGGGGGCAGCATATTGGGGCATAATGTATGGAGCATCTTATGGGGCATAGTCTATGGAGCATCTTATGGGGGCATAATCTATGAAGCATAATCTATGGAGCATCTTATGGGGGCAGCATATGGGGGCATAATCTATGGAGCATCTTATGGGGGCAGCATATGGGGGCATAATCTATAGAGCATCATATGGGGGCATAACCTATGGAGCATCTTATGGGAGCAGCATATGGGGGGCATAATCTATGGAGCATCTTATGGGGGCAGCATATGGGTGCATAATCTATGTAGCATTTTATGGGGGCAGCATATGGGGCATAATCTATGGAGCATCTTATGGGGCAGCATAGGGGGGCATAATCTATGGAGCAGTTTATGGGGGCATAATATATGGAGCAGCATATAGTGGCATAATCTATGGAGCATTTTATGGGGGCATAATCTATGGAGCTGTCAGGACTCTAATGTCAGGACCCTTTCAGCATCGGCAAACTGCCATGCAGAGCAGGGTGACTTACCCACACTATGGGAGAGCACGGGATCCAATACAGTAGGGAAAGTTCTGAGCACGGGACCTGCGACACTAAAGGTAGTATAGAGTACCAGGACCTACGATCATGTGACCACAGGGGGCGTGGCTTAGCGTCCTGCTGCAGTAGATGACTGTAGGATTCTATTACAGGAATCCTGGAGTGAAGATTAGGGGAACTCAGGTCAGACAAGCGGGGGGGGGTCATACACAGAGAGGGCAGAGATGCCGGAGGAGCAAGCAGAGAATAGTCAGAGCGTAAGCAATGAGTCATACACAGAGATAGCGACGCGGTACAAGGGAGGCAGTCAGAGAGTAGTCAGGTCCAAGGCAAAAGAGTCATGCACGGGAATAGCAGAGCAGCACAAAAGGAACAGGCAGAACTCGTAACAGGGACAGAACCGGGTCAAAACCAAACAAGCATAAAGTATCACAGTCACAAGGCACACGTACGCACAAGGTCAACTAACTCAGCCGAGGGCAGGAGTATAACCGACACCGGACCTAGGTCGAGTGAGCATTAAATACCCTCTGCCAGAGAGAGGCAGAAACAATTAACCCCTGTCTGACCAGGACGGGCCAAAGACAAACATCATCCTGGATCATGACAGTAACCCCCTCTCAACGGGGGGCCACTGGACCCCCAGGTCTCTCAGGATACTTGGCAGGAAAGGCCCGGACCAACCGATCCGCATGAACCGATCGAGCAGGAACCCACGGCCGGTCTTCAGGACTGTAGCCTTTCCAATGTACAAGATATTGAAGGGCACGACGGACCAACCTAGAGTCAACAATTCGTTCCACCTCGTACTCAGACTGCCCATCTACCAAAACCGGTGGCAGGGAAGACAATGATCCCTCCCCACAGGACCCCACAGGTTTCAAAAGGGCCCTATGGAAAACATTGGAGATCCATAGAGATTGCGGGAGACACAACCGAAAAGCCACCGGGGTTAACCGCTTCGGTAATTTCATAGGGACCAATAAATTTAGGTCCAATCTTCACAGAGGGGACCTTGAGCCTTATATTCTTGGTAGATAACCATACCTTATCCCCAACCTGGGACACCGGCCCCATGGACCATTTTTTGTCTGCAAAAAACTTATATTTATCCTGGGCCTTCGTAATGTTACTCTGGACCTCCCGCCATACCTCCCCCAACCGCTGGACAGTCTCATCCGCCCCAGGACACCCAGAGTCCAAACGGGAAAACTCTCCAAAATGTCGATGAAACCCATAGTTGCAGAAAAAGGGAGATGTACCCATAGACTGGTTAATGCAGTTGTTAAACGCAAACTCGGCCAAAGGTAACGCAGTACACCAATCATCCTGTCAGGCTGAGGTCAAGCAACGCAGAATTTGCTCCAGAGACTGATTAATGGGCAGACTGAGCGGACCAGTCTCTGGATGGCAAGCAGATGAAAAGGACAGACCAATACCCAACCTTTTACAAAATGCCCTCCAAAATCTGGAAACAAATTGTACTCCCCTATCAGACACCACATTCAAGGGTACCTCATGCAACCGTACCACATGCTCAACAATCTGGACAATGTTTCCGCATTAGGTAGAGCCGCTAAAGGTACAAAATGTGCCTGCTTACTAAACCTGTCCACCACAACCCAAACGACGGTATTACCCTTGGAGGGGGGTAGGTTGGTGATGAAATCCATGAACAAATGAGTCCATGGTCTCTCAGGAATTGGCAGTGTTACCAATTCCCCGGCCGGTCAGTTATGGGGGGTTTTCGCACGGGCACAAACATCACAAGCAGACACATATTCCCCAACATCAGAGCCTAAAGAAAACCACCAGAATATTCTAGCGATGGCCTTCCGGGTACCCGAGATCCCTGGATGTCCACCCAGAACTGAGCAGTGGAACTCCCGGAGGACCTTGAGACGAAACTGAGCTGGTACGAAAAGTTTATCCACCAGCTTAGCCGGAGGTGCAAGAGACTGGGCTTCCCGAATCTCCCATTCCAACATATTAGAAATACCTGCCACCACCACCACCCCGGGCTGAAGAATGGAGGATGGAGGTTTGGGGCGGGACACTGGATCTAGACTGCGTGACAAGGCATCAGCTCTGACATTTTTGGATCCTGGACGAAAAGTGATAGAGAAGTGGAATCGGGAAAAAAAAGTGACCTTCTAGCCTGTCTAGGAGTCAACCTTTTAGCTGACTCAATGTAAGCTAGGTTCTTTTGGTCCGTAATTACGGTTATAGGATGGACAGCCCCCTACAAAAAATGCCTCCATTCTTCAAAGGCCAACTTCACGGCCAGAAGTTCTCGATTCCCAACATCATAGTTTCTCTCCACAGGGGAGAATTTCTTCGAGAAAAAAGCGCAGGGTCTCAAATTAGTCAAAGTGGCAGGTCCCTGGGACAATACCACCCCGACCCCCACCTCTGAGGCATCCACCTCAACAATAAATGGTTCAGACGGGTCCGGTTGAATAAGAACCGGTGCAGACATGAAACATTTTTTTAAAAACTGAAACGCCGCTATCGCTGCGGCTGACCAATTCTTGACATCGGCTCCCTTTTGAGTCATGTCTGTGAGGGGTTTAACCACCTGTGAGAATCCCCTTATGAATTTGCGATAATAATTGGCGGATCCTAGGAAACGCTGCAGAGCCTTCAAATCACAAGGTTGAACCCAATCGACAATGGCCTGCACATTATTAGGATCCATGCGATACCCCTCACAATGAATCCCAGAAAAGACAGTTCCTGAACAAAAAATAAACATTTCTCTAGTTTAGCAAAGAGACAGTTCTCCCAAAGCCTTTGGAGAACTGCCCGAATATGACCAATGTGAGCCTGTTTATCAGGTGAGTAGATCAGTATGTCATCCAAATACAGAACCATAAAACATCGAATAAAATCAGAGAACACGTGATTGATGAAATTTTGAAAGACTGCTGGAGCATTGGTCAGACCGAAAGGCATGACCAAATTTTCAAACAACCCTTCAGTAGTGAGAAAAGCAGTTTTCCACTCATCTCTTTCCCGGACTCGGATAAGGTTATACGCTCCCCGTAGATCTAATTTCAAAAACCACTTAGCTCCGGACAACTGGTTGTACAAATCAGGAATAAGTGGGAGGGGATACGATTTGGATTTCTGGATCACGGAGTGAACTACTTATACGATGGACTACTTGCTAGAGATGGAGTGCACCTTACGAAGACTGGAAAGCATGTATTTGGAAGTCACCTTGCTACACTTGTAAGGAGAGCTTTAAACTAGAACAACATGGGAAGGGAAGCAAAAGACCAGAAAAAGCCATACACCTGACAAATGCTATTGAGAACTCTGCTATTAGAAGTGGAAAGGAAGAACAAAGACGAAAGAATCTAATTAATAAAAATATTGGAGAAAAAGAAACCAATCACAAACTAAAGTGTTTCTATACTAATGCACAAAGCATGGGCAACAAACAAGGAGAATTGGAACTACTAACACAGGAAAAGAAATATGATGTCATTGGAATCACTGAAACTTGGTGGGACAATACACATGATTGGAATACAAGACTAGAAGGATACAACTTATTTGCAAGAAACAGACTTGATAAACGAGGAGGGGGTGTCGCATTGTATGTTAGAAACGCGTATATCTGCACAGAGATTGAAGCTTCAGAGATTGGGAGTTCTGTGGAAACTGTTTGGGTAAGAATACAAGGACAGAACAATGGAAAGGACACCATTGTAGGCATTTACTACAGGCCGCCTGTGCAAGCTGAAGATATGGATGAACTCTTTATGCATCAAATGGCCAAGTTCTCCAAAAAATATGACATAGTTGTCATGGGAAATTTCAACTATCCAGACATTTGTTGGGAATCTCTCTCAGGCAAAACAAACAGGTCAAGGAAATTCTTATCCTCTCTTGCTGACAACTTTATCTTCCAAAAGGTAAGGGAGAAAACAAGGGGAACTGCTACCTTGGATCTAATCCTTATAAACAGGGAGGAAATGGTTGAGAAGGTAAAAGTGGCTGGGACCCTAGGAGGTAGCGACCATGCTATTTTAGAATTTTGGATAACTAGAGGCGGAAGACCTGTGAAGACTCAGACGTCAAAGTTAGATTTCAGAAAGGCAGATTTTAAAGGATTCAGAAAGAGAATTGGAGGGATCCAATGGCTGGATATCCTTAAAGACAAAAATGTCCAGGAAGGATGGGAAATCTTGAAAAATGAAATTCTCAAAGCACAGTTGTTAACAATTCCGAAAAGAGGGAAGAATAGGAAGCATTTAAGGAAACCAGGATGGATGAACACAGAACTTAAGCACATGCTAAAAAGGAAGAAAAAAATGTTTAGAAAATGGAAAGAGGGAGGCATATCTAAAGAAGAATATAATGCTGTCTGCAGAACCTGCAGGGCACAAATCAGATTAGCTAAAGCTGAAAATGAATTGAGGCTTGCAAGAGATGTCAAAAGCAATAATAAAGGATTTTGGGGACATGTCAAAAGTAAAAGAAAAGTCAAAGATGCTATAGGATTTTTACAGGATGAAAATGATGAAATGGTAAGACAGGATGTTGAGAAGGCTGAACTTTTAAATTCCTATTTTGCATCTGTTTTCTCTCAGAAAGGAAATGTAACATCAACTGTTATTCACTGTCCTATTAAGGGAATAGAAGAATCCAGGATATCTATAAACAGAAAGATAGTGAGGAAACACTTAGCTAACCTAAATGAATTCAAGTCTCCAGGTCCAGATGAATTACACCCCAGAGTACTGAAGGAGATAGCAGAAGAAATTTTTGAACCCCTCTCCATAATCTTTGAAAATTCTTGGAGAACAGGAGAAGTGCCAGAAGACTGGAGAAGAGTAAATGTTGTTCCTATCTTCAAAGAGGGGAAGAAGGTGGACCCAGGCAACTATAGGCCGGTGAGTCTGACTTCTATACCAGGAAAGATCTTTGAACAAATTATTAAACAACATGTATGTCAATACCTGGATAAGAATGAAGTGATTAAACAGAGTCAGCATGGGTTTGTAACTAATAAGTCATGTCAGACTAACTTAATTTCCTTCTATGACGGTATCACTGATTGAGTGGATCAAGGAAATGCTGTAGATATAGTATATCTTGACTTCAGCAAAGCATTTGACAAAGTCTCTCATACAATCCTTATTGGAAAAATGACTAAGTATGGAATGGACAAGGCAACTGTTAGGTGGATTCATAACTGGGTTAGTGATCGGACCCAAAGAGTGGTCGTAAATGGCTGCACATCCAGTTGGAAGAATGTCTCAAGTGGGGTACCACAGGGCTCTGTACTGGGCCCTGTATTGTTCAACATCTTTATCAACGATTTAGATGAAGGAATTGAGGGTAAACTGATTAAATTTGCTGATGACACAAAGCTAGGAGGGATAGCTAATACTAGAGAGGAGAGAGAGAGGATTCAAAAAGTTTTAAATAAACTGGAGAAGTGGGCAGCAACTAACAGAATGGTTTTTAACAGGGAGAAATGCAAAGTACTACATCTGGGCAATAAAAAAGACATCAACAAACTGGAGCAAGTTCAGAAAAGAGCGACCAGAATGGTGACCGGTCTGCAAACCCTGTCTTATGAGGAAAGGTTGCAGGATTTGGGAATGTTTAGGTTGCAAAAGAGAAGACTGAGAGGAGACTTAATAGCTGTCTACAAATATCTAAAGGGCTGTCACATTGTAGAAGGATCAACTTTATTCTCATTTGCACAAGGAAAGACTAGAAGCAATGGGATGAAACTGAATGGGAGGAGACACAGATTAGATATTAGAAAAAACTTATTGACAGTTAGAGTGATCAATGAGTGGAACAGGCTGCCACGAGAAGTGGTGAGTTCTCCTTCAATGGAAGTCTTCAAACAGAGGCTGGACAGACATCTGACTGGGATGATTTAGCGAATCCTGCTTTGAGCAGGGGGTTGGACCAGATGGCCCAGGAGGTCCCTTCCAACTCTACGATTCTATGATTCTATCTTATTTAACTCTCGAAAATCGAGGCATGGGCGCAGACCACCATCTTTTTTCTTTACGAAAAAGAACCCCGCTGCCACGGGAGAGACAGAAGGACGAATGTGTCCCTTACGGAGACTCTCGGAAATGTATTCCTTCATAGCAGCCCGCTCGGGACCCGAAAGGTTATACAAGCGAGCCTTGGGCAATTTAGCACCTGGAATCAGGTCAATGGCACAATCAAAATGTCAGGAACACCGCACTGAACTTGCTCACTGAGCCACTGCGCGTGTCCTGAGTAAAGCGAACAGTGCTCAAAGATACCTGTGAAGCAGGCAGCAGCCGAGTAGATGCGTACTTCAGAGCCGCAGGACCTGAAGCACGTGACTGCTGGGGGCATGGCCTAAACTCCAGAGAGCTAGGAGTTGCAAGATAACTCCTAGCAGGGTAACTGCGAGACAAAGTTACCAGGGGGCATAGACAGGGAGAATAGTCAAGACGTAGCCAATGAGTCACACACAGAGATAGCTGAAAGGTACAAGAGGGGCGAGCAGAGAGTAGTCAGGTCACAGGCAATGAGTCATACACAGAGAATAATAATGCAGTACAGAATCAACAGGCAAACTCACAACGGAAAACAGAACCGGGTCAGAACCATATAAACAAGCTATAGCAAGAAACAGGCACACAGGGGTCAGCACACTAGGCCAAAGGCAAAAGTATAACTGGCAGGGATCGAAGCTTCCCAGGGGTTTAAGAAGCTCTCCCAGAACCAGAAAGAGGCCACAATCATTAACCCCAGGTGTGCAGGTCAAAACCTGCACCGAACTCCAGACATTAACCCCAGGTGTGCAGCTCAAAAACCTGCACTGGAATCATGACAGTACCCCCCTCTCAACGGGGGCCTCTGGATCCCCAGGCTTCCCCGGGTACTTGGCATGGAAAGCCCGAACCAGGCGATCTGCATGTACCGAGCGAGCAGGGACCCATGAGCACTCCTCTGGTCCATATCCTTTCCAGTGGACCAGGTACTGCAAAGAGCGGCGCAACCGCCGAGAGTCCACAATATGTCCGACCTCATACTCCAATTGACCCTCCACCAGCACTGGAGGAACAACAGAGTCAGAGTTCTCTTTGACCGATCCTGCGGGTTTCAACAGAGATTTATGGAACACATTAGATATTTTTAAGGAGGCGGGGAGACGCAACCTATATGCCACTGGGTTGACTATCTCCATAATCTCATACGGACCAATGAACTTTGGTCCCAAGTTAGCTGATGGTACCTTTAAGTTGATATGAAAACACATAAAGAAAAGAAAGTATATGCACACAAATAGGGATCACCACAAAGATATGATAATCAAAAAGTATCAATTTTATTAATGGACACAACAAACAGACACTTTGTTTAAAAACAATTAAAAAGTCTGAACAACCAGACACTGATAACAAAACAAAGACAATGGGTCATTTTGATAAATAGTTAAATACTATGGGTCCCAAGGCCAACCATTCAGTATAATGCCAGGTATCTGCTAGTTACCATAACCTAGGGTCTATCAAATCAATTGTAATGACAATCATGACATGATTGTCATTACATGATTGTTGTGTCCATTAATAAAATTGATACTTTTTAATTATCATATCTTTGTGGTGATACCTATTTGTGTGCATATACTTTCTTTTCTTTATGTGTTTTCATGTCAATCCATTTATATGCACTAGGTGATCCCACCTAAATTGACATTGTGGTTGGTGCCCGTTTATTCTATATTTTACCTTTAAGTTGATGCTACATGTGGAGAGCCAAACCTTCTCTCCCACCTGAAACATGTCTCCCGAGGCTCTCTTCTTGTCCGCAAAATATTTGTATCTCCCCTGGGCCCGAGAGATATTACGCCGAACTTCAGCCCAGAGGTTTTTCATCCATTGAACGGACCCCTCTGCCCCTGGACAACCGGAATCCACTCGAGAAAACTCCCCAAAATACGGATTAAACCCATAGTTAATCAGGAATGGGGACATGTTGGTGGACTGACTCACCCGGTTGTTAAAAGCGAATTCAGCCAACGGTAACGCATCACACCAATCCTCCTGTCTGGCAGAGGTCAGACACCTGAGAATTTGTTCCAGGGATTGATTGGTGCGTTCTGTCTGACCATTACTCTCCGGGTGATATGCCGACGAGAAGGAGAGCGAGATGCCCAATTTCATACAGAATGCCCTCCAAAATTTGGCCACAAACTGCACACCTCTGTCAGACACAACATTCAGGGGTACCCCATGCAATCGGACCACATGCTGCACAAACAACCTTGACAATGGTTCTGCTGAAGGTAATGCTGCCAAGGGAATGAAATGGGCCTGTTTAGAAAACCTATCGACCACCACCCAGATCACGGAAGGTGGAAGGCCGGTAATAAAATCCATGGAAAGATGAGTCCATGGCCTATCAGGAACCGGTAAAGGTATGAGTTCCCCAGCCGGTCGGTTATGCAAGCTTTTGGAACGGGCACACATGCCACAAGTAGAAACAAATTCCTTGACATCGGACCTTAATGAAGGCCACCAAAAACCCCTGGCTACTGCCCCTCTAGTGGCCGTGATACCTGGATGAGCACTCAGCCTAGACTCATGAAACTCCTGCAGAAGTCTAGGCCGCAATGAATCTGGAACAAACAGTTTATCCCCTGGCCTGGTTGCTGGAGCTAGGGACTGAGCCCTTAGAATTTCTTGTTCCAACTCAGTTGAGACCCCCACCACTACCACCCCTGGGGGAAGAATGGAGGATGGCGGCTCAGGGGGAGACACTGGATCAAAACTTCTGGACAGGGCATCCGCTTTAACATTTTTGGACCCCGGTCGAAAAGTAATGGAGAACTGAAATCGTGAAAAAAAAGTGACCAACAGGCTTGTCTAGGAGTAAGCCTCTTAGCAGATTCAAGGTATGCCAAATTTTTGTGATCCGTGACAACCGTGATAGGGTGAGCCGCCCCTTCCAAAAAGTGCCTCCATTCCTCAAACGGCAGCTTGACCGCAAGAAGTTCCTATTGCCTACATCATAGTTTTTCTCAGCTGAAGAGAACTTCTTGGAGAAGAAGGCACAGGGTTTGAGATTGGTAAGGGTGGCCGGACCCTGGGACAGCACAGCCCCCACCCCCACTTCAGAAGCATCCACCTCCACAATGAATGGTTTGGATGGGTCAGGTTGTACCAACACCGGGGCAGACATGAAACATTTCTTAATCACTGAGAAGGACTCCTTAGAGAGTACAGACCAATTTTTTACATCAGCGCTCTTCTGGGTAAGATCCGTGAGCGGTTTAACCACTTGTGAGAAACCTTTAATGAATCTCCGGTAATAGTTCGCAAATCCTAAGAAGCGCTGGAGCCCCTTGAGATCCCGAGGCTGAGCCCAGTCAGCGATCACCAGCATCTTCTTAGGATCCATACGAAACCCCTCACAGGACACAATCAACCCCAAAAAAGACAGCTCCTGTACAAAAAACAAACATTTTTCCAATTTAGCGAACAATTGGTTCTCCCTGAGTCTCTGGAGAACTGTCTTTAGATGTTGCAAGTGAGATTGACTGTCCGGGGAATACACCAAAATATCATCCAAATAAATAATAACAAAACGGCCTATCAGATCAGAAAACACAACATTGATTGAATTTTGGAAAATAGCGGGTGCATTAGTTAACCCAAATGGCATTACCAGGTTCTCAAAGAGTCCTTCTGATGTGAGGAATGCCGTTTTCCACTCGTCCCCTTCCCGAACCCTTATCAGATTGTAGGTCCCCCGCAGATCTAACTTGGAGAACCATTGGGCCCCAGCTAACTGGTTACATAAGTCTGGGATGAGGGGAAGCGGGTAAGAGTTCCTAACCGTTATCTTGTTCAGTTCCCGAAAGTCGAGGCATGGCCGCAAACCACCATCTTTTTTCTTCACAAAGAAGAACCCTGCTGCCACAGGTGACACAGAAGGCCTGATATGCCCTTTGCGGAGGCTCTCAGCTATGTTCTCCTTCATGGCTTGGCACTCAGGCCCAGACAAATTGAACAATCGAGCCTTAGGTAACTTGGCTCCGGGTACTAAATCAATGGCACAATCATAGGGTCTATGTGGTGGCAGCGCCTCAGCCTCACTTTCGGAAAAAACGTCTTCGAAATCCTTCAGCTACTCCGGAATACCTTCCAGACTGACAGACGACACAGACACGGATTTAACAGTGTTAACAAGATATCCCAGGTTACCACATTTGTTATTGCATCCCCATTGAGTGATTTCCCCTGTAACCCAATCAATGGTAGGATTATGGCTTTGAAGCCAAGGCATCCCCAGTACCAGTCCTGCAGGCAAGTTATCTAGCACAAGACAACTTAGTTTTTCCACATGAGTGGAACCCACTTTTAGAGAAAAAAGTTCAGACCTGCAACAGATACCGTCTTGGGTAAGAGGAGACGAGTCAATTGCCACAAGTTTAACAGGATCGTGAAGCCTGACTGTCCCTATCTTATTAAGAGTCATAACCTTGGTATCAATCAGGTTCACAGCAGAACCGCAGTCAATAAAAGCAGTAGTCTGAACAGGACCATAACCAAGTTCCAGTTCCACCTGCAGCACCATTTTTGCACATGAGGAAAATTGTACCTGAAGGTCTGGGTAGCCTCCTCGACTACTACCCAGACCTAGTCATTTCCCGCCATCTTGGAGGATGACGGACAGGAGGGGCAGTCCTTCCAATGTCCAGATTTCCCACAATAGAAGCACAACTGCTTTTCCCGGCGGCGTCTTCTTTCCTTTCCCTCACAGGTGACAGTGCTCACCTCCATAGCCATAGGAAGAGTCCGGGTCTCATCTCCACTGAAGAATAATGGTGTTTCCCGTTGCATAATGCCTCTAGCCCGCAGCCTGCGATCCATGCGAAGCGCTTGGATCATGGCATCTTCCAGGGAGTCAGGGGGAGGATGAAGTGCCAAAGCATCCTTCAGACGTTCACACAGGCCCCTGTGGAACAGCCCCCGAAGGGCGGCATCACTCCAGGAAATCTCGGCTGCCCAACGTCTGAATTCAGTACAGAACCATTCGGCCGAGTGCTCCCCCTGACAGACACTCATCACTTTGTCCTCAGCCAACCGCAGTCTATCAGGCTCAACATAAATAAGCCCTAAGGCTTCAAAAAATGCATCCACAGACATTCTCTCGGGGGCAGAAGAGGAAAGCGAAAATGCCAAGGCTTGTGGGGACCCCTAAGCAGGGACATCACCACCCCCACCCTCTGTTTCTATTCCCCAGAGGAGCGGGGTCTCAAAGAGAAAAAGATCTTACAGCCCTCCTTAAATGCCCTGAAATCATCCTTGTTACCAGAAAATGTATCTGGCAATTTAACCGGGGATTCGGGTGGTACTAAAATGACATCTCTATTCCCCACCTGCTGGAAGCCTGTGGAAAGCACCCCCTGAACTGAGTCCTCCACCCGCCGTTGGGACTGGGCCTGAGCTTGGTGTTCCAAACTAAGCTTCTGCAGTGACTGAGTCAAGCATTTCACCTGCTCAGATAAAGCACACATTGGGTCCATGCTGCAGAAGTGAGGAGAGAAAAAAAAATAGCAGGCCAGTTATAATGTCAGGAACACCACACTGAACTTGCTCACTGAGCCAGTTTGCGTGTCTTGAGTAAAGCGAACAGTGCTCAAAGATACCTGTGGAGCAGGCAGCAGCCGAGTAGATGCGTACTTCAGAGCCGCAGGACCTGAAGCACGTGACTGCTGGGGGCGTGGCCTAAACTCCAGAGAGCTAGGAGCTGCAAGATAACTACTAGCAGGGTAACTGCGAGACAAAGTTACCAGGGGGCATAGACAGGGAGAATAGTCAAGACGTAGCCAATGAGTCGCACACAGAGATAGCTGAAAGGTACAAGAGGGGCGAGCAGAGAGTAGTCAGGTCACAGGCAATGAGTCATACACAGAGATAATAATGCAGTACAAGATCAACAGGCAAACTCACAACGGGAAACAGAGCCGGGTCAGAACCATATAAACAAGCTATAGCAACAAACAGGCACACGGGGGTCAGCACACTAGGCCAAAGGCAAAAGTATAACTGACAGGTATTGAAGCTTCCCAGGGGTTTAAGAAGCTCTCCCAGAACCAGAAAGAGGCCACAATCATTAACCCCAGGTGTGCAGGTCAAAACCTGCACCGTGCTCCAGACATTAACCCTAGGTGTGCAGCTCAAAAACCTGCACTGGGATCATGACACAAATGGGCGGTGTGGTGGTAAAACTTCAGCCTCTTTTTTGGAGAAAACGTCAGTATAGTCTTTTAGGTACTCCGGAATACCTTCCAGACCAATGGACGACACAGACACAGTAGCCAGACATTTTTCAGAACAATAGGGACCCCATTTAACAATGTCCCGAGATTCCCAATTAATCACAGGATTATGTAATTGTAACCAGGGGAACCCCAACACCAGTCCCGCAAGCAGGTTGTCCATAACAAAACATGAAATACATTCCTGGTGCAAGAAACTCACTTTAAAGAGAAACTCCTCTGTAAGAAGTATGACGTCATTCTTAGCCAGTGGTGTTTTGTCAATGGCAACAACATGGATAGGAGTCTCCAGCCTAACTGTCCCTAACTTACACCTGGACACCAAGTCAGAGTCAATGAAGTTCAACGATTATCCGCAATCCACGAAGGCAGAAGTGGATGTGGAGACACTCACACAACAAAGTTCCACTTGCAATAACATTTTTGAAAATGGAGAAAAAGGTACCTGAGAGCCTGGGTGACCTCCACGACAATCACCCAGGCTCAGTCGCTTGTTGGTCAGTGGACAGGAGGGACAATCCTTTTTCCAATGTCCAGAATCGTCACAGTGAAAACAGCATTTTCCCAAGTGCCGTTGTCTCCTTTCTTTCTCCTTGAGGTTGATGGTTCCCATTTCCATGGTTTCCAATGAAGGACTGGCTCCCCTTCCTTGGGAGAATAACGGTGTCTCAATCTGCATCACTCCCCTCGCCCGTAGCCTGCGATCCATTCGGACGGCCTGTGTCATAGCCTCCTCCAGGCAATCAGGCGGAGGATGGAGAGCCAAGGCATCTTTCAGATGTTCAGACAGGCCTCTACGGAACAAACCCTGGAGGACGGCATCATTCCAGCAGACCTCAGCAGCCCAGCGTCTGAACTCTGAGCAAAACCACTCAGCTGAGTGCTTCCCCTGGCACACACTCATCACCATGTCCTCAGCCATATGCCTCCGATCAGGCTCATCATAAATATGCCCCAGGGCCTCAAAAAATGCATCCACAGTCATACGCTCAGGGGCAGTGGTCAGAAGGGAGAAAGCCCAAGCCTGGGTAGCTCCCCTTAACAGAGACATAATGACCCCCACTCTCTGACTTTCATCCCCAGAAGAGTGTGGTCTCAATGAAAAAAAAAGAGCTTACAGCCCTCCTTGAAAACTCTGAATTCCTTTTTATCTCCAGAAAACTCCAGGTAACTTAACCGGAGACTCAGGGGAAACTAATGTAACATCCCGAGCCCCCGATGATAAAACCCCCTGCACAGTGTCATCGATCAGCTGCTGAGACTGAGCCAGGACTCGTTCCCCAAGGATTTTCTGAGACATCTGAGTCAGGTGCTTTACCTGCTCAGAAAGAGCGTGCATAGGATCCATCACATACACAGGAGAAGGGGAGAGGTGAAAAAAATGGTAACGGTCAGTTATAATGTCAGGACCCTGTCAGCGTCGGCAAACTGCCACGCAGAGCAGGGTGACTTACCCACACTATGGGAGAGCACTGGGTCCAATACTGTAGTGAACGTTCTGAGCATGGGACCTGCGACACTAAAGGTAGTATAGAGTACCAGGACCTACGATCATGTGACCACAGGGGGCGTGGCTTAGCGTCCTGCTGCAGTAGATGACTGTAGGATTCTATTACAGGAATCCTGGAGTGAAGATTAGGGGAACTCAGGTCAGACAAGCGGGGGGTCATACACAGAGAGGGCAGAGATACCGGAGGAGCAAGCAGAGAATAGTCAGAATGGAAGCAATGAGTCATACACAGAGATAGCAACGCGGTACAAGGGAGGCAGTCAGAGAGTAGTCAGGTCCAAGGCAAAAGAGTCATGCACGGGAATAGCAGAGCAGCACAAAAGGAACAGGCAGAACTCGTAACAGGGACAGAACCGGGTCAAAACCAAACAAGCATAAAGTATCACAGTCACAAGGCACACGCACGCACAAGGTCAACTAACTCAGCCGAGGGCAGGAGTATAACTGACACCGGACCTAGTTTGAGTGAGCATTAAATAGCTGCCCTCTGCCAGAGAGAGGCAAAAACAATTAACCCCTGTCTGACCAGGATGGGCCAAAGAGAAACCTCATCCTGGATCATGACAGGAGCATCTTATGGGGCATAGTCTATGGAGCATTTTATGGGGGCATAGTCTATGGAGTATCTTATGGGGCATAATCTATGGAGCATCTTATGGGGGCAGCATATTGGGGCATAATGTATGGAGCATCTTATGGTGCATAGTCTATGGAGCATCTTATGGGGACATATTCTATGGAGCATCTTATGGGGGCAGCATATGGGGGCATAATCTATGGAGCATCATATGGGGCATAACCTACGGATTATTTTATGGGAGCAGCATATGGGGGGCATAATCTATGGAGCATCTTATGGGGGCAGCATATGGGTGCATAATCTATGGAGCATTTTATGGGGGCAGCATATGGGGCATAATCTAAGGAGCATCTTATGGGAAAGTATATGGGGGGCATAATCTATGGAGCATTTTATGGGGGCATAATCTATGGAGCAGCATATAGTGGCATAATCTAAGGGGCATTTTATGGGGGCATAATCTATGGAGCATCTTATGGGGCATAGTCTATGGAGCATTTTATGGGGGCATAGTCTATGGAGTATCTTATGGGGCATAATCTATGGAGCATTTTATGGGGGCATAATCTATGGAGCATCTTATGGAGAAGCATATGGGGCATATTATTCTATGGAGCATCTTATGGGGCCATTATTAACCTTTGTGCAGCATTACATGGAGTGTATTTTGTATGGAGCAGCTTATGGGGCCATCATAAACTGTATGGAGCATTATATGGGGCTCCTGATTCAATATGGATATTCAAAAACATTTAACCTACTGATGTCTCAATTAACTTTACTTTTATTGGTATCTATTTTTATTTTTGAAATTTACCAGTAGCTGCTGCATTTTCCCCCCTAGGCTTATACTCAAGTCAACAAGTTTTCCCATTTTTTTGTGGCAAAATTAAGGGGGTCGGCTTATACTTGGGTCAGATTATACACGAGTATATACGGTAGTAAAACGGACCAGGATGTGGGGGAACATCAGATCGTTGCCCCCATAAAAATTGAGTGAGGCTTTATTTTCTAAATGATGCTACCTTAAGTATCCAATTAGCTGGCGTTCCTTTGCTTTATTTACCGTCTGCTTATTGAAGATAGGAATGAAAATGATGGAAAAAAAAACTTTTTACTAAGGGGTACACATTAAAAGTATGTGCATGCTTGACTCTCAGGGGCTTCTCTTCAACTTCTATGTTGATAAAGTAAATGAAAAGTATTTTTTTCTCATTTTTTCACTCATGTTTAGGTTTTGTGTTATCTAAAAATGATCGTTTGCAAAAGTAACATTAATTTGTGTACTTGAAATGTATAACCAGGGAAGATTAAAATGTAAACAATGTAAATTCAAATTTCACTCTGTGAGGAACTGATTTAAGGCTAGCGAGACCGCTGAAGCATCACCGATTTTGTGACGCAACAGCAACCTCGCCAGCGATCTCGCTACGTGTGACAATTAGCAGCGACTGGGCCCCCGCTGCGATGTTGCTGATCGTGCTTGAATGTCCTGGGCCATTTTTTGATCACTGGTGTCCCGCTGGCCAGAGCGCATCGCTGTGTTTGACACCAACGAGCGACCTCGTTAGCGACTCAGAAATCATGGACGCAGGCGGGAGTCATCAGAATCGCTGCTGTGTGACAAGGTCCTAACGACCGCAGAGGTCGTTATACGGATTGCTGGATCGTTGCTGTGTCGATGGGTAAATCTGACTATTTGACAGCTTACTAGCGACCATTTATCGATGCAACAGTGATCCTTACCAGGTCGTATCGCTGTCGGGATCGCTGGTGCATCGCTAAGTGTAACGGTACCCTTACAGTTTATTAGGGAATTGCATAACTAAAACAATAAATAAGTTATTGTCCTGCAATTGTAAAATCTATTTAAGTTTATTGTTGTGCATACAGAAGAAAGGAATTTGGTGCCTTCAATAAGACAAAATGGAGTTACAATAAAAAAATTACCCTTCAACTTTTTAACCCCTTCATGACAGGAGGTATTTTCGGTTTTGCGTTTTCGTTTTTTGCTCCCCTTCTTCACAGAAACATAACTTTTTCATTTTTCCGTCAATATGGCCATATAAGGGCTTGTTTTATGTTCAATCTATTTTATTAAATATTTTACAAACAAAGAATATATTATATAAAAACTGATAATATATAGAATCATAAAAAATATCTAGTATTCAAAAATGAGAATACAACCTTTTAACAGTAAGTCAAAAATACCATGGTAGAGAATAACAGTAACCATATGGCGAACGCCAACAAGGTATTCAAGAGAGGAAGTATCCTCTATATTATGCGGAGGAAAGACATAGGATTAAAAAAGAGGGAAAGACAAGGGAAGAGGGGAAAAAAGGGTTATGGATAAAGAGGTCTTTTTGCTTTGATTACTGCTTTGCAAACTCTTGGCATTCTCTTGATAAGCTTCAAGAGGCAGTCACCAGAAATGGTTTTCACTTCACAGGTGTGCCCTGTCAGGTTTAATAAGTGGAATTTCTTGCCTTATAAATGGGGTTGGGACTATCAGTTGTGTTGTGCAGAAGTCTGGTGGATACACAGCTGATAGTCTTACTGAATAGACTGTTAGAATTTTTATTATGGCAAGAAAAAGCAGCTAAGAAAAACAAGTGGCCATCATTACTTTAAGAAATGAAGGTTAGTCCGAAAAATTGGGATAACTTTGAAAGTGTCCCCAAGTGCAGTGGCAAAAACCATCAAGCGCTACAAAGAAACTGGCTCACATGAGGACCGCCCCAAGAAAGGAAGACCAAGAGTCACCTCTGCTGCGGAGGATAAGTTCATCCGAGACACCAGCCTCAGAAATCACAGGTTAACAGCAGCTCAGATTAGAGACCAGCTCAATGCCACACAGAGTTCCAGCAGCAGACACATCTCTACAACAACTGTTAAGAGAAGACTTTGTGCAGCAGGCCTTCATGGTAAAATAGCTGCTAGGAAACCACTGCTAAGGACAGGCAACAAGCAGAAAAGACTTGCTTTGGTCTGATGAGTCCAAATTTGAGATCTTTGGTTCCAACCACCGTGTCTTGTGCGACGCAGAAAAGGTGAACGGATGGACTCTACATGCCTGGTTCCCACCGTGAAGCATGGAGGAGGAGGTGTGATGGTGTGGGGGTGCTTTGCTGGTGACACTGTTTTGGATTTATTCAAAATTGAAGGCATACTTAACCAGCATGGCTACCACAGCATCTTGCAACAGCATGCTATTCCATCCGGTTTGCATTTAGTTGGACCATCATTTATTTTTCAACAAGACAATGACCCCAAACACACCTCCAGGCTGTGTAAGGGCTATTTGACCAAGAAAGAGAGTGATGGTGTGCTACACCAGATGACCTGGCCTCCACAGTCATCAGACCTGAACCCAATCGAGATGGAGCTGGACCGCAGAGTGAAGGCAAAAGGGCCAACAAGTGCTAAGCATCTCTGGGATTGAAAATGAAAAGGTAGGGCGCACTGCTCATATTAAGACACATATAAGATGGCGGGGGTGCAAATCCATGGTCACATGAAATAATGCTGAAGACTGAAGACAGAGCTTTTCCCTCTGTTACCTTGCTTGTACTGACGCCATGGTATGGATCCTTCACATGCATTTTATCATATTTTGATCCACATGTGATCCTTTGCACCTTGCAATTGGATGGCTTTATCACTCTATGCACTGGTGTGCTATGAGTATCCTTATTTGGGACACCATCTTTTGTTGCCCTCCTTGTGTGACTTTTGACGTTCATAGTCTCCACGTGGCATGTGGAATTATGTTATTTTGGGTCATATGGTTGCACAATTAGTGCTTTGATTCGGGATAGGCTCCATTTTTGTCCTTGTCCCATGCATTGTTAATTCTCCAAGGGAGTACTTCATGTGGTTATTGTGACAGACATATTGCCTATTGCGATATCCTACCTAAAGGTGTTTTTTATTCATGAGTCTATATTAAGGGGTGATTGTATCAGTATTACATTTTTTGTTCATGGTATAGTGACATGACCACATGTATCTTTGTGTATACACCTGATAGTGGATACTCTCCCCATTTATCAATTCATGTACATTGACATATTTATGTTATATGTATGAGACGCTATCTATATTTTTTGCACGGATCAGGGTTAATAGTGGGAAGATGATTGTTCTTGTTTTTACTTGTTTTTAAATTGATATTGTTGTTAATAAAAGCTTTTTTCCTTGTATTACATATATTGGTGGTGTGCATTTCTCCTTCTGGTCCTGCTTTTTCTCTTCAGTCTTAAGCATCTCTAGGAACTCCTTCAAGACTGTTGGAAGACCATTTCCGGTGACTACCTCTTAGAGCTCATCAAGAGAATGCCAAGAGTGTGCAAAGCAGTAATCAAAGCAAAAGGTGACTTCTTTGAAGAACCTAGAATATAAGACATATTTTCAGTTTTTTCACACTTTTTTGTTAATTATATAATTCCACATGTGTTAATTCACAGTTTTGATGCCTTCAGAGTGAATGTGCTTGCTATCAATGGTATGTCCCTTGGCTGCAATACCTTCAGCACCCTTCTTTCCTGAACCCCCAATCACTCCTGTATCTGTTTGCTATCAATGGTCCTGTCCTTTTGTTTTTTTTTTCTTTCTCTCTTCCTTCCTGACTTCTAATTAATCCCCTCTTGTGTGTGCAAGCAGTGTCCCTGCTGCTCCTCCCTCCTGATCACACCTGGGCCTGTTTGATGTGCATTTGCGCTGTTATAAATTCTTAGAGATTGGTCTGCCTAGACCCTGGTCTGCCATTGCAAGAATGCCATTATAAGGATAATAATTGAAATATGCCAGAAATGAGCCAGAAGTGACCAGAAGGTATGCCAAAACTCTGCTTAAATACACCAAATTTCTTTCTGTCAGCTCCACACTTACACTTACCATGCTGAAATATGCTCTAATGGTTTTGCCTCCAGTACTCCTGACTCTCCTTCGCTATCCACAGACCCCAGCACCCTCTAACCAAGTTATAATCTCTCCTTCCCTCTTGCCCCCACCTGACCTCCTCTGCTGACCAGCTCCTCAACTTCAGATCTCTCCTAACAACACACAATACACATCTCCCACTCTCCTCCTCCCACCTGCTCTGCCTCTCTCTGCTTCTCCTCACTGCTGGCGACATATCTCCCAACCCTGGACCTCCACAGCTCATACCTCCCATTGTTACCCCCCCTTCTATCACTCTCAATCCAAAAAAACACCCGAAATCTTTCCAACCTCAAATCTGTGCCTTTGACGCCCACCACCCTACTCCCTCTCTCTGGATCACTCTGGAATGCCCGCTCCGTCTGCAATAAACTCCATGTGATTCACGACCTCTTTACCTCTCGCAATTTTTCCATCCTTGGCCTCACGGAAACATGGCTGACACCCTCCGACACTGCCTCCCCTGCTGCGCTATGCTATGGCGGCCTCCACTTCACCCACACTCCTCGCCCTGGCAATATACATGGTGGAGGAGTGGGCCTTCTCCTTTCTTCCAACTACACCTTCAACCCAATCCCACCTCTTCCTTCCCTTGGCCTCCCCTCTTTTGAAGTCCACTCTGTCCGCATCTACTCTCCCTCCAACCTCCAAGTAGCTGTCATATACCGACCTCCTGGCCCTACCACTGCCTTTATTGACCAATTCTCCACCTGGCTCCTTCACTTTCTCTCTGCTGACATTCCCACCATCATCATGGGTGACTTCAACATCACCATTGACACCCACCAGTCAGCAGCTTCCAAACTCCTGTCCTTTACTTCTTCCTTTGGACTTACTCAATGGAATTCCTCAGCCACCCACACAGACGGACACACATCAGACCTGGTCTTCACCTGTCTCTGCTCCCTATCTAACTTCACAACCTCCCCTCTCCCTCTATCTGACCACCATCTACTCACTTTCTCATCCCTGTCCTCCTCACCTGTCACCCATGTCCAGCAACACATGCACTCCCGCAGAAACCTTGCACATCTAGACACTCACACACTCACTGTCCTCCATATCCTCACTCCATGACACAGACACTGCCACTAGTTTCTACAATGCCACTCTTGCATCAGCCATCGACTCGGTCGCCCCTGTCATGCATAACAGAGTGCGACAAATCAATAGACAACCCTGGCACAATAACACTACTAAAAAGCTTCAGCAAGTATCCAGAACAGCGCTGGAAGAAAACGCATTTCCAAGACGACTTCACTGCACTCAAACAAGCAACACTTGCATTCAAATCAGCTCTCACCTCTGCTAAACAGGCCTACTTTACATCCCTTGTATCTTCCTTATCCCACAACCCTAAACAGTTGTTCATTACTTTTAACTCCCTCCTCCGCCCACCACTGCCCCCTCCAACTTCCCTAATCTCTGCTCAGGACTTTGCCATGCACTTCAAAAACAAGATAGACCAAACATGGCAAGTCTTTATTATTCAACCAGCACAACCCCTTTGTATACCAGACCAATGCCCAAACCCCATAACCTCTTAATCCAACATCACTGAAGGGGAGCTTGCTCATCTTCTCTCCAAATCACACCTCACCACTTGTGCACTTGACCCCATCCCATCCCACCTCCTCCCCAACCTTGCCACCACTCTTATCCCATCTCTAACCCACCTCTTCAACCTATCACTAACTTCCGGTACCTACCCTTCTGTTTTCAAACATGGTACAATCACGCCTATCCTCAAAAAGCCAACCCTCGACCCAACCGCTATGTCCAGCTATCACCCAATATCACTGCTTTCATTTGCTTCCAAACTCCTGGAGCAGAACACCCACGCTGAACTTTCCTCCCATCTCTCATCTAACCTGCTCTTTGATAATCTACAATCTGGTTTCTGCCCCCATCACTCCACTGAGACAGCCCTGACCAAAATTACTAATGACCTACTTACAGCCAAAGCGAACTGACAATACTCTATACTCCTCCTTCTAGACCTGTCCTCTGCCTTCAACACAGTTGACCACTGCCTCCTAATACAGATCCTCTCTTCCTTTGGCATCAAAGACCTTGCCCTATCCTGGATCTCCTCATACCTCTCCAACCGCACATTCAGCGTCTCCCATTCCCACACTAACTCCTCATCCCACCCTCTCTCTGCTGGAGTCCCCCAAGGCTCTGTTCTATGACCCCTACTCTTCTCAATCTATACACGTGGCCTGGGGCAACTCAAAGTCCCACGGATTCCAGTACCACCTTTATGCCGATGATACCCAGATCTACCTCTCTGCTCTACAAAATCCCGGAGTGTCTATCAGTCATATCCTCCTTCTTCTCCTTCCGCTTCCTCAAAGTGAATGTGGACAAATCTGAACTGATCATCTTTCTCCCATTTCACACATCTTCCTTACCTGACCTATCTATAACAATTGATGACATCACGCTTTGCCCCGTACCGGAGGTCCGCTGCCTCGGAGTAACCCTTGACTCTGCCCTGTCCTTCAAACCGCACAACCGAGCACTCTCCACTTCCTGCCGCCTCCAGCTCAAAAATATTTCCTGAATCGTCCCTTCATCAACCCTCACTCTACTAAAATGCTTGTGCATGCCCTCATCATCTCCCGTATCGACTACTGCAACATCCTTTTCTGTGGCCTCCCTGCTAACAGCCTCGCACCTCTGCAGTCCATCCTTAACTCTGCTGCCCAACTAATTCATCTCTCTCCTCACTACTCCTCCGCTTCTCCCCTCTGCAAATCTCTTCACTGGCTCCCACTCCCTCAGCGTATCCAATTCAAATTACTAATACTGACCTACAAAGCCATCTATAACCTGTCTCCTCCATATATCTCTGAATTAATCTCCCGATATCTTACCTCACGTAATCTTTGATCCTCACAAGACCTCCTTCTCTCCTCCACATTTATTCGCTTGTCACCCTAACTGCCTCCAAAACTTCTCCCGAATAGCCCCATCCTCTGGAATTCTTTGCCCCAACACGTCCGGCTATCAACCAAACTCGGATCCTTCAGACGGAACCTCAAAACCCATCTCTTCAGGAAAGCTTACAGCCTGCAATGAGCCCGTTGTTAGCGTGGGTGGTCAGGAGCCGGAATCTCCAGGAGTGGAACCTCTGGACCGTGGCACCGAGGGGCCCCGGCGAGCTGCCAGGTGGAACCGACCCCTATACAGGCACCGTTAGGAGCAGGCCCAGGGGTTCAAGTACCACGGTAGCCGGTACCGAGAGGGGCGGCTCAGGATGGACTGGAGTAGGAGTGCGGGACTGAAGTGTAGACTGTGAGGCTGGAACATGGAGAGATGGCTGGAGCGGAACACAGGAGACAGGACTGGAGTAGGACTGTAGGATTGTGGATAGCTGGATGGAGCAGGAACACCGGAGGCAGGACTGGAGTGGAACAGGAACAGGACTGAAGTAGGACTGTAGGAGTGTGGATATCTGGATGGAGCAGGAACACCGGAGGCAGGACTGGAGTAGGATGGAACAGGAACACAAGAACAGGACTGGAGTAGGACGAAACAGGATCACTGGATTACAGCAGGAGCAGGAGGGAACAGGAACACTGGAGCAGGAATGGAATAGGATGGAACAGGAACACTGGAGCAGGACTGGAGTAGGACGGAACAGGAACACTGGAGCAGGACTGGAGTAGGACGGAACAGGAACACTGGAGGACAGGAGCAGGACGGAGAATACTGCAGGGAACACGGATGACAGGGCTGCGAGGCTGCTGCAGGAAACACCGAGGACGGAACTGAGAGGCTGCAGAGCGCACAGGAGGAAGCAGGGCCCAGTGTGCAAGGTAACACAACGATCAAGCGCCTCCCTCAGAGGGAAGCGGCCTGATATGGCCCCGTCTGGTCTGCCATTGGTCCGAGGGTGCTTCCGGGTCAGGGCACAGCCGAAGCACAAGAAGCAGAAGGGAGGCACGGCTGCGGCCTATGGCGCATGCGCATTGCATGCAGAGACGGCGTCGGCAGCGAGCCGGTCAGAGGTGGCCGTCGGGCGGCGAGGGGCTGCGGCGTGGGAGCGGAGGCCGGGTGAGTATGTCGGAGCGGCGTGACAGTACCCCTTCCCCTAAGCCGCCCTCCCCGGAGATTAGCAAGAAATCTCTTGAGGATACGGGGAGCATTGATATTCTCCCGTGGTTCCCAGGATCTCTCCTTAGGACCAAAGCCCTTCCAATCAACAAGAAAGAATGTCCTACCTCTAACCCTCTTCATAGCGAGAATGTCCTGCACCTCAAAGACATCATCGGCATCCACCGGCTAAGGACAAGGAACAGGCAAGGAATGGAAGCGATTCAGCACCACAGGCTTCAGAAGAGAGACGTGGAAGGTGTCCGGGACCCGGAGCGAAGCAAGCAACCTCAATTTGTAGGAGACCTCGTTGATACGTCCAAGAATTTCAAACGGACCGATGTAGCGTGGTCCCAACTTGTAGGAGGGCAGTTTCAACTGGATAAATTTGGAGGAGAGCCAGACTTTGTCTCCGACACGATAGGGTGGAGGATCCAATCTCTTTTTGTCAGCAAAATTCTTCATCTGATCAGCGGACCTCTTGAGTGACATGTTGGTCTCGGTCCAAATCTTGGAAAATTCAGAGGACAAGGAGTTGGCCGCAGGTACCTCGGAGGCAGGGGTTATCGGAAGGGGAATACCAGGATGTCTGCCAAAAACAATGAAGAACGGAGACTTGGCCGAGGACTCGCCAGCATGGTTGTTATAAGCGAACTCTGCCCAGGGGAGTAAGTCAACCCAATCGTTCTGGTGGGTGTTGGAGAAATGACGTAGGTACCCAGTCAATGTCTGGTTGGTACGCTTTATCTGTCCGTTGGACTGTGGATGGTAGGCCGAGGAGAAGTAGAGGGAAATGTTCATGAGCTTACAAAGTGATCGCCAGAACTTGGAGGTAAACTGAACCCCTCGGTCAGACACAATGCGTTGAGGTAGTCCATGGAGTCTGAAGATTTGGTGAATGAAAACTTTGGCCAGTTCTGGCACCGAGGGAAGACCGGGCAGAGAGACAAAGTGGGTCATCTTGGAAAAACGATCCACCACCACCAAAATGACTGTGCAGCCCGAAGAGCAGGGTAGGTCGGTGATGAAATCCATGGCGATGTTTTCCCAAGGAATCACAGGGACGGGCAACGGAAGCAACAAGCCGGACGGAGGTCTTCTTGTTTTTTGCAGAAGATGGACAAGAAGCCACAAAATCGAGTACATCTTGGTGAAGCGTGGGCCACCAGTAGTGACGCGTGATAAGGTCAAGGGTCGTCTTAGTTCCGGCATGGCCGGCCAGTTTGGAGGAGTGCCCCCATAGGAGGACTTTTCGCTTGAGGTTCTCAGGCACAAGCATCTTGCCTGGAGGAAGAGCAAGCCAGTTCACTGGAGCCACTGTGATGATCCTAGTGGGATCAATGATATGTGGAAGGTTCCTCCATGGTTTCGTGTGGCTGGAAGACCCTGGACAGAGCGTCGGCTTTGGTATTCTTGTTGCCAGTACGGAAACGGAGCTTGAAGTCAAATCGGGCGAAAAATAAGGACCATCTGGCCTGACGAGGGTTGAGTAGAGACTCAACCCTCGTCAGATTTCCAAGGGCAGACTGGAGATAGGCCAGATTCGAGAAGATGACAAAGGGATGGACAGCTCCTTCCAGGAGGTGACGCCATTCCTCCAAGGCCAACTTGATGGCCAGGAGTTCCCGGTCGCCGATCGAGTAGTTACATTCAGATGGAGAAAAGGCCTTCGAGAAGAAGCCACAAAGGTGCAGGCGACCGGAGGCGGATCTCTGGGACAATACTGCCGCGGTGCCTGTCGAGAAAGCGTCCACCTCGAGTACAAATGGTCGATTGCTCTGAGGGTGATGCAGGACCGGAGCCGTGGAGAAAGCCCGTTTTAGGGTCAGAAAGGCCTCCTCCGCTTCAAGAGTCCAATCCTTGGGAGTAGTCCCCTTACGGGTGAGAGCAGAAATAGGTCTTGTTATTGCGGAAAAATGGGAGATAAATTGCCAGTAATAATTGGCGAAACCGAGAAAGCGTTGTATCGCCCTTACTCCATTTGAGAATGGCAGACAACTTCTCGGGGTCCATCCTTAGTCCAGCGTCGGAGATAATGTATCCCAGAAACGGCAGAGAGGTCTGTTCAAAAAGACATTTCTCTATCTTCGCATACAGGCGATTCTCCCGAAGATGCTGTAACACCAAGCGGACACTCTTTCTGTGGGAGGAGAGGTCCAGCGAGAAAACGAGGATGTCGTCCAAGTACACGACCACACAGGAGTACAAGAGATCCCGGAAGATCTCGTTGATGAACGCTTGAAACACCAAAGATCATTGCAGAGACCGAAGGGCATGACCAGGTACTCGTAATGGCCATCTCGAGTGTGGAAAGCGGTCTTCCACTCGTCACCTGCTCGGATACGGACCAGATTATAGGCTCAGGCTCTGAGGTCCAGGTTGGAGAAGACCCGAGCCCCTCTGAGACGGTCAAACAGCTCCGGAACGAGTGGAAGAGAGTACCTGTTCTTGATGGTAATTTCATTCAAGCCCCTATAGTTAATGCACGGCCGTAGAGTTCCGTCCTTCTTTTTGACGAAGAAAAACCTGGCTCCCGCGGGGCACGAGGATTTCTGTATAAAGCCTTTGGCGAGATTCTCTCGGACGTACTCGGACATGGCGCTGGTCTCTGCGGGAGACAGGGGGTAGATTCTGCCCCTAGGGGTGGTTGAACCGGGATCGAGTTTAATTGGGCAGTCAAACGGCTGGTGTGGAGGAAGGACCTCCACTTCCTTATTATCAAAGACATCGGCGTAGGAACTGTAGGCTGGAGGAAGACCCGGAAGGTCTGGTGGTGACGGAGGAGATACCGCCAGGCGGACGGGAATCAGACAGCGAGCTTGGCATGGGTGCCCACCAGCGGAGAATCTCCCCAGAAGACCAATCGAGAACAGGCTGATGAGTCCTTAACCATGGAAGACCGAGTAGAATGGCGTGGGAGAGCTTAGGCAAAACGTAAAAGGCTATCTTCTCTCGATGTAAGGCTCCGACTTGCAACTCCACTTCTTCAGTGACCAAGGTGACGGTCACCTGTAGCGGTTTGCCATCCACTGCGGCAATCTGAATAGGGTTAGATAGAGTAACCACAGGAATTTGGTATTTGTCCACCTCTTCAGGCTGAATGAAGTTACCTGCTGAGCCCGAATCCACGTAGGCCACCTCGGACCCACGTCTCTCCCCTGAAACCAAAAGAACAGAAGTCGTAAGCAGTTGAAAGGGATCATAATCA
This sequence comes from Dendrobates tinctorius, assembly GCF_039654945.1. NCBI lineage: Eukaryota > Metazoa > Chordata > Amphibia > Anura > Dendrobatidae > Dendrobates > Dendrobates tinctorius. The sequence continues at coordinate 3,206,360 of NW_027361977.1, forward strand.
CCTAGGGAGGCCTCGCTTACCTGACCTAGGTAAAGTAGTTTCCCTCTCTCTTAGGACAGGTGCGGATATAGTGTAAAGAATCACCGCAATAGAGGCTCAGACCTTGTGCCCGCCTCTCTCTCTGACGCAACTCGGCCAACTTGAGGTGATCTATCTGCATGAATTCGACCGAGGAGGGAGGAGAGGACCCGGCCGAACGGGGGCTGGCAGAATGGGTGAAAAGGGGAACTGGCCTGGTTGACCTCCTGTCTCTCGCTGACTCCCGAGCACGCTCCTGGAAGCGTAGGTCAATGCGGGTAGTCAGCGAGACAAGATCCTCTAAGGTGGACGGGGTATCTCGACCTGCGAGTTCATCTTTTATTCTGCCTGAAACACCGCACCAGAATGCCCCTACCAAAGCCGCGTTATTCCAGCCGAGTTTGGAGGAGATAGCGCGAAAGCGAATAGCGTACTGTCCGACCGTGAGAGAACCCTGATGTAAGTTAAAGAGTGACTCAGTGAGAGAGGCTAACCGGCCCGGCTCATCGAAGACCCTGCGAAAAGTATCCAGGAAAACTGGGAGACTCGAGACTACCGGGTCGTCATGTTCCCAGAGGGGATTCAACCAACACAGGGCCTCCCCCTCCAGATGGGACATAATAAAGGCTACTTTGGCCCGGTCAGAGGGATATTGCTGTGGCAACCATTTCAAAGTGGAGGCTACACTGATTTAAGAACCCCCTACAGAGCTTGGGATCCCCGGTGAAGCGAGGCAGTTTGGCGAGGCGTTGGGAGAGCTGTAGACGCGGGGGGGAGGAGTGGGGGCTGCGATGGCAGCCTGGAGGGCCGACAAGCGACTGTCAAAGGAGGCCATGTAAGACAAAATGTGGGCTTGAGTATCTTGTTGCTGACCCAGCTCCTGTTGGAGACTGGCCAGTTGAGTGGCATTTCCAGGATTGGCCACCTGCAAGGCCGACAAACGTGTGTCCATAGACTTCATGACCGACATAATGCGTCCCTGATTCTCCTGCAGGAAGAGCAACTCTTTCTGGGTAGCAGTAGTACCAGCGGAGTCCATGGCCTGATCGTACTGTTAGCGTGGGTGGTCAGGAGCCGGAATCTCCAGGAGTGGACCCTCTGGACCGTGGCACCGAGGGGCCCCGGACGAGCTGCCAGGTGGAACAGGAACTGTTAGGAGCAGGCCAAGGGGTTCGCAGCCGGTACCGAGAGGGGAGGCTCAGGATGGACTGGAGTAGGAGTGCAGGACTGAAGAGAAGACTGTGCGGCTGGAACGTGGAGAGATGGCTGGAGCGGAACACAGGAGACAGGACTGGAGAAGGACTGTAGGAGTGTGGATAGCTGGATGGAGCAGGAACACCGGAGGAAGGACTGGAGTAGGATGGAACAGGAACACAGGAACAGGACTGGAGTAGGACGGAACAGGAACGCTGGAGCACAGCAGGAGCAGGAGGGAACAGGAACACTGGAGCAGGACTGAAGTAGGACGGAACAGGAACACTGGAGCAGGACTGGAATAGGACAGAACAGGAACACTGGAGCAGGACAGGAGCAGGACAGAGAATACTGCAGGGAACACGGATGACAGGGCTGCGAGGCTGCTGCAGGAAACACCGAGGACGGAACAGAGAGGCTGCAGAGCGCACAGGAGGAAGCAGGGCCCAGTGTGCAAGGTAACACAACGATCAGGCGCCTCCCTCAGGGGGAAGCGGCCTGATATGGCCCCGTCTGGTCTGCCATTGGTCTGAGGGTGCTTCCAGGTCAGAGCACAGCCAGAGCACAAGAAGCAGAAGGGAGGCATGGCTGCGACCTATGGCGCATGCGCATTGCATGCAGAGACGGCGTCGGCCGCGAGCCTGTCAGAGGTGACCGCCGTGGCCGTCAGGCGGCGAGGGGCTGCGGCGTGGGAACGGAGGCCGGGTGAGTATGTCGGAGCGGCTTGACACCCGCTACCTCCTCACAACTACTGGAACTACCACCTCACCATCACTAGAGCTGCTGCAACCCCCCCAACCTACCACCATTCAACCCCCCAACCCCACCATCCTGTAGAATGTAAGCCCGAAAGGGCAGGGTCCTCTCTCCCCTCTATATCAGTCTGTGATTGTTAGTTTGTTTACTGTAAGTGATATCTGTAATTTGTATGTGACCCCTTCTCATGTACAGCACCATGGAATCAATGGCGCTATATAAATAAATATTAATAATAATAATCTACAATTTTCATAGTCATGAAAATAAAAAAAAACTCTTTGAATGAGAAGGTGTGTCCAAACTTTTGGTCTGTACTGTATATATAAATATATCTATATATATATATGTATATATATATATATATTGTATATATATAAAGTAAAAAAATAGGCAGCACTCAAATTAAATGTGAAAAAAGTGGATACTTCACTGATCCTCAAGTGGCAACGTTTCAACGGTGACCCGTCTTTATCAAGTCTTGATAAAGACGGGTCACCGTTGAAACGTTGCCACTTGAGGATCAGTAAAGTATCCACTTTTTTCCACATTTAATTTGAGTGCTGCCTATTTTTTTACTTTTGTTAATTTGGCTGTTTGGACACTGCTGAATAGGTTTTGCACCAACTATTTAATTTTGGTAGTGCTGCCCTGTTTTTGATATATATATATATATATATATATATATATATATATATATATATATATATATTAATGTGCAAATTCCTATGTAACTGAAGAAGTCAGTGGAACAAATTATGGAAATCAGGTGAGTCCTGAAATAAAATCCATCCACTTCAAATTCTTTTAAATGTATTGTTTGTTCCATTGCAGTCTGCAGACAGCTCCTTCATTCTACACAGATTGACCATTTCCTTATACCAGTCTAATATGTCAGGGGGGCTTGTAAGTTTCAAAACCACGGGATTACCATTCGTGCTGCTGTTAGACAAAACCGCAGAATATCTCTCTTCTGAGTCCCTATTGAAGAAGGTAAAATTGACAGAAGAGCCACTTGAAGGGACCTTGTTACACTGTTTCCCGTGATTCGTTGATAATAATAATAATTTTATTTCTATAGCGCCAACATATTCCGCAGCACTTTACATTATAGAGGGGACTTGTACAGACAATAGACCTTATAGCATAGCAATAAACACTTAGATCAAAACAGATACCAAGAGGAATGAAAGCCCTGCTCACAAGCTTAAAAACTATAAGGAAAAAGGGGAGACACGAAAAGTGGATGGTAACAATTGCTGTTATTGTTTTTATTGTTTGGACACCACGTTGATAATTTTCGAAAACCTTCTCCCAGAATGGCTTGATCTTAGAGCATTCCCAACAAATGTGAATCATCTCCAATAAACCCCTGAAACTGCTGGATATATTGCATGTAGTTTAGAAGGGTAATGATACCATCTCATAAGTATTTTATAGTTCTCTTGTGCAATCCCGACGCTAGCAAGTTTATGAGTGAAGAGAAACCCTCTTTCCCATCCCTCAGGAGACAAGCTTATCCCTAAGGCTATATATACCGTGTTCCTACAGCCCTTCTTTGACAGGTTGTAGAGGAGAAAGTGCAGGTTGGAGAGAAGAGCAAGTGACTGGCGAAGATGGATGTTGTCATTGGAAATATTTTGAAGAATTTGGCGGATTTTACAGCGGAGGCGAATCATTTGAGGGTGATTGTTCTGGAAAAGGAGAGAGCGAGACAGCAGCGCATCATGCATCGTAGACGACGTTTGTGGATCCACCCCATCACAGCCAAGAGAATGACGCGTGGGGTCTATTCTATACTCTGCATGGACCTTAGACGAAACCCGGAGAAATTTTTTGGATATCTTCCGATGAAAATGGAGAAATTTGATTACTTGGTGGAGCACATTGCACACCTCATAAGAAAATCGGACACTTATTGTCGCTTCTCTGTTTCACCCGCAGAGCGTCTGATGGTGACTTTAAGGTAAGCCACATTTATTGGATATGCTCGCATCAGAGCACACTTTCACTGCAATCTTGTTGGTGGTAGTTTGTATCTCCAAGTGTTATAGCTGACTTTTGGTAGGTAATGCTGTTATTTTTAACTAATTTATTGTTTTTTAATTCCCCACAGATTTCTTGCAACTGGAGAATCCCTTTCGTCACTGCATTTCCAGTACAGACTCAGGATTTCCACCATATCTGGAATAGTGAAGCACACATGCCATGCACTGTGGGACTCCTTAGTTGAATAGTTTTTACCAGAGCCCACAACAGAGAGGTCGATTGAAATTTCTGAAAAGTTTCTACAGATATGTCAGTTTCCGAACTGCTTGGGCGCTGTGGACGGGAAACATATCTGCATTGTAAAGCCAGCAGGATCGGGATCGGAATATTTCAATTACAAGAAATATTTTTCCATTGTCCTCATGGCCATCGCTGACGCGGAATACAAATTTATTGCTGTTGATATTGGGGCCTATGGCTGCTCCAATGACTCTCAAGTTTTCAAACTGTCTGCCATGGGGCGTAAACTGTATGGAAACACCTTCCAGTTCCCATCCCCTAGAGCGCTGCCGCAAACATCTGGTCCACCTATGCCTTTTGTCTGTGTAGGGGATGAAGCATTCCAGCTGTCAGAACACCTTTTGAAACCCTACTGTAGCAGAGGATTGACAAGAACAAAACGCATTTTTAATTACCGCCTAACAAGAGCAAGAAGAATGGTGGAATGCTCCTTTGGTATTCTGACATCCAAATGGCGTGTCCTATTGACTGCGATAAACCTCAAGACAGAAACTGTTGACGAGGTGCTCAAAGCTTGCGTGGTACTCCACAATTTTGTTATCTGCAAGGAACCCATTTCCATTGAGGACACCTCTGAAGAAACCACCTTGCAAGATTACCAGAACATTACCACTAGAAGTTCTGTGACGGTTTCAGTAATGAGGGACAATTTTGCACAATACTTTATGTCACCTCAAGGCAGAATACACTGGCAGGATGACAGAGTGTGAAAGATTTGTGCCCTTAACCAAACTTGTGTACCTTCTGTACCAACAGTATATACCTTTGCCAACCAAAGTTGGCTATCTTGTCATGGTTTAAATATTTTTACCTTTAGGCCACAGGTGTGTACCTGGTTGTGTTTTATGCAAAGTATTTCACCTTTTAACAAAAGTTGTGTACATTGTTAGGAAATCACCAACAAGATACACAACTTATTAGGTGAAATACTTTGCTTCAAACACAACCAGGAACACAACTGTGGCAAAAAGGTAAAATTTATTTACCCTTTACCCACAGTTATATACCTGGTTTTGAATACCTTTTTACCTTTTAAATACCCTGTATTTAACCATTTTTTTACCATATTTCACTGCAGAAATAAATGACAGACAACCAGTGTAAAACAATAATTAAACTTTTATTGAAAAATTTTTTTTTGGAGTAAACTGTTTTGAAATTTCAATAAACTTTTTTAATAAAGCTTTGAAACCATAAAATTGGTCATTTTTATTTCAATACACACATATTTATAAATTTGTGTAGCGTGGGGTGGAAATACTGCTGGAGGGGCTGCGGGACACTTCGACACTGGAAGTGTGGAGCGAGGACTGGGATCGTGGTGGGGAAGGAACAGTTAGAGGTGAAGGTGTGGAAAAAGCTAGAGAATGGGTGGCCATGTGGGAGGCAGAACAGGTGGTGGGTGGTGGAGTGGAGGGTTGGGCAGGGACCGTAGGAGCAGATGATGTGGATGGAAAGTGGTATGGGGAAGGAGTTTGGTACGGGGCAGGTTGTTGGAAGTGGGGAGATGGCTGGTACTGGGGAGGTTGCTGGTACTGGGGAGGTTGCTGGTACTGGGGAGGTGGCTGGTATGTAATAGGAGGGGGAGAAGGGACAGTGGCTGGAGGGGGAGCAGGTGGAGGAACTACTGTGGTGGGAGGAGGAGGTGGGGAGGTAACTTGCAGTAGAGCACCGTGGCACGAATGCATTACATGCATCTGCTGGCTAGGAGATGGCGTTTCCATGCGCTCCACAACAGACCTGAAAAAGGTGTGGTTTGGCGAAGATCTTGCTTCTGAATGCATGGTTTCCAGAAGTGTCTTTAACTCCAGAATGCTGGAGTTGAGCTGCTGAAAGCCTGCGGAGGTTTGCTCTGACAAGACTTTTAGACAGTTCTGGAAAGATGCATTCAGATGCAAGAACTCTGGCGCATAAGTCTTTTCCTGACCTCTCTGCCCAGTACCCGCAGGTGTACTATAGGTGACAGGTGCAGAAGGGTGGGGTAAAGGGAAAGCGATCTCCTCACCAGCAGCTCCATGTAATGTAGTCGGCCACGATGCTCCTGCGCTGGTGGATGGGACAGATGGGTCGAATGTGTGGGAAGGCTGGGAAGGTGCAGATGTACAGGGGCGGTCGAAGTGTCCCTCGGTGCCGGTCTCCCCAGGGATCGCCTCAGAAGGGTCCAACCATGCTGGCTCCCGAGTGCTGGTCACCGTGCTGTGGAATAAAGAGAAAAAAAAACAATTAATATAGTGACATGGCATGGCCCTGGCTGAAAAAAAAAATTGACATGTAAACATTTTTTTTTTTACATGTGGTGTGTAATATTTACCTTCTGGTGACCATTGTATCCCAGAGGAACGACAGGGCTCGTGCGTACTTGTACTTGCTCCTGCGTCCTCCAGATCCACTCGGGGCCCGCATCTCTTTATTGAACTCCTTCTTGAAACGATCGCTCACAGACCGCCACCGCTTCACAATTCTCTCCCCTGAAATGAGAAAGCACAAAGTGGTTAGTATACAACATCAGTGTTTCCCAAACTCCAGTCCTCGTGGTCCCCAGGGGTCATGTTTTCAGGATTTCCATAGTAAATAGAAATCCTGAACACATGATCCGTGGGGACCACGAGGACTGGAGTTCGGGAAACAGTGGTTTACATAGAATCATAGAATCGTAGAGTTGGAAGGGACCTCCTGGGCCATCTGGTCCAACCCCCTGCTCAAAGCAGGATTCGCTAAATCATCCCAGTCAGATGTCTGTCCAGCTCTGTTTGAAGACTTCCATTGAAGGAGAACTCACCACTTCTCGTGGCAGCTTGTTCCACTCATTGATCACTCTAACTGTCAAAAAGTTTTTTCTAACATCTAATCTGTGTCTCCTCCCATTCAGTTTCATCCCATTACTTCTAGTCTTTCCTTGTGCAAATGAGAATAAAGTTGATCCTTCTACAATGTGACAGCCCTTTAGATATTTGTAGACAGCTATTAAGTCTCCTCTCAGTCTTCGCTTTTGCAAACTAAACAATCCCAAATCCTGCAACCTTTCCTCATAAGACAGGGCTTGCAGACCGGTCACCATTCTGGTTGCTCTTTTCTGAACTTGCTCCAGTTTGTTGATGTCTTTTTTAAAATGTGGTGCCCAAAACTGGACACAATATTCCAGATGAGGTCTGACCAAAGAGGAGTAGAGGGAAATAATGACTTCACGTGATCTAGACTGTATGCTTCTGTTAATACATCATAGAATTGCATTTGCCTTTTTTGCTGCTGCATCACACTGTTGACTCATATTCAGTCTGTGATCTATTAGTATACCCAAATCTTTTTCACATGTGCTGTTGCTTAGGCCTATTCCTCCCATTCTGTATATGCTTTTTTCATTTTTATTGCCCAGATGTAGTATTTTTCCCTGTTAAAAACCATTCTATTAGTTGCTGCCCACTTCTCCAGTTTATTTATATCTTTTTGAATCCTCTCTCTCTCTTCTCTGGTATTAGCTATCCCTCCTAGCTTTGTGTCATCAGCAAATTTAATTAGTTTACCCTCAATTCCTTCATCTAAATCGTTGATAAAGATGTTGAACAATACAGGGCCCAGGACAGAGCCCTGTGGTACCCCACTTGAGACATTCTTCCAACTGGATGTGAAGCCATTTACGACCCCTCTTTGGGTCCGATCACTAAGCCAGTTATGAATCCACCTAACAGTTGCCTTGTCCATTCCATACTTAGTCATTTTTTCAATAAGGATTGTATGAGATACTTTGTCAAATGCTTTGCTGAAGTCAAGATATACTATATCTACAGCATTTCCTTGATCCACCCAATCAGTGATTCCGTCATAGAAGGAAATTAAGTTAGTCTGCCATGACTTATTAGTTACAAACCCATGCTGACTCTGTTTAATAACTTCATTCTTATCCAGGTACTGACATACATGTTGTTTAATAATTTGTTCAAAGATCTTTCCTGGTATAGAAGTCAGACTCACCGGCCTATAGTTGCCTGGGTCCACCTTCTTCCCCTTTTTGAAGATAGGAACATTTGCTCTTCTCCAGTCTTCTGGGACTTCTCCTGTTCTCCAAGAATTTTCAAAGATTATGGAGAGGGGTTCAAAAATTTCTTCTGCTATCTCCTTCAGTACTCTGGAGTATAATTCATCTGGACCTGGAAACTTGAATTCATTTAGGTTAGCTAAGTGTTTCCTCACTATCTTTCTGTTTATAGATATCCTGGATTCTTCCATTCCCTTAATAGGACAGTGAAGAACAGTTGATGTTACATTTCCTTTCTGAGAGAAAACAGATGCAAAATAGGAATTTAAAAGTTCGGCCTTCTCAACATCCTGTCTTACCATTTCATCATTTTCATCCTGCAAAAATCCTATAGCATCTTTGACTTTTCTTTTACTTTTGACATATCCCCAAAATCCTTTATTATTGCTTTTGACATCTCTTGCAAGTCTCAATTCATTGTCAGCTTTAGATAATCTGATTTGTGCCCTGCAGGTTCTGCAGACAGCATTATATTCTTCTTTAGATATGCCTCCCTCTTTCCATTTTATAAACATTTTTTCTTCCTTTTTAGCATGTGCTTAAGTTCTGTGTTCATCCATCCTGGCTTCCTTAAATGCTTCCTATTCTTCCATCTTTTTGGAATTGTTAACAATTGTGCTTTGAGAATTTCATTTTTCAAGATTTCCCATCCTTCCTGGACATTTTTGTCTTTAAGGATATCCAGCCATTGGATCCCTCCAATTCTCTTTCTGAATCCCTTAAAATCTGCCTTTCTGAAATCTAACCTTGACGTCTGAGTCTTCACAGGTCTTCCTCCTCTAGTTATCCAAAATTCTAAAAAAGCATGGTCGCTACCTCCTAGGGTCCCAGCCACTTTTACCTCCTCGACCATTTCCTCCTTGTTTATAAGGATTAGATCCAAGGTAGCAGTTCCCCTTGTTTTCTCCCCTACCTTTTGGAAGATAAAGTTGTCAGCAAGAGAGGATAAGAATTTCCTTGACCTGTTAGTTTTGCCTGAGAGAGATTCCCAACAAATGTCTGGATAGTTGAAATCTCCCATGACAACTATGTCATATTTTTTGGAGAACTTGGCCATTTGATGCATAAAGAGTTCATCCATATCTTCAGCTTGCACAGGCGGCCTGTAGTAAATGCCTACAATGGTGTCCTTTCCATTGTTCTGTCCTTGTATTCTTACCCAGTTTCCACAGAACTCCCAGTCTCTGAAGCTTCAATCTCTGTGCAGATATACGCGTTTCTAACATACAATGCGACACCTCCTCCTCGTTTATCAGGTCTGTTTCTTGAAAATAAGTTGTATCCTTCTAGTCTTGTATTCCAATCATGTGTGTCGTCCCACCAAGTTTCAGTGATTCCAATGACATCATATTTCTTTTCCTGTGTTAGTAGTTCCAATTCTCCTTGTTTGTTGCCCATGCTTTGTGCATTAGTATAGAAACATTTTAGTTTGTGATTGGTTTCTCTTTCTCCAATATTTTTATTAATTAGATTCTTTTGTCTTTGTTCTTTCTTTCCACTTCTAATAGCAGAGTTCTCAATAGCATTTGTCAGGTGTATGGCTTTTTCTAGTCTTTTGCTTCCCTTCCCATGTTGTTCTAGTTTAAAGCTCTCCTTACAAGTGTAGCAAGGCGACTTCCAAATACATGTTTTCCAGTCTTCGTAAGGTGCACCCCATCTCTAGGAAGTAGTCCATCGTAAAGGTAATTCACTCCGTGATCCATAAATCCAAATTGTTGCTGACGACACCATCGACGTAGCCAGTTGTTCACCTGCAGAATCTTATTCCACCTCCTTGTTCCATGGCCATCCACTGGGAGGATGGAAGAGAAGACCCCCTGCGCTCCCAGTTCTTTCACTTTCTTGCCTAAGTCTTCAAAGTCTCTGCAGATGGTTTCCAGGTCGTTTCTTGCGGTGTCATTTGTCCCCACATGTAGTAGCAGGAATGGGTAGTCATCTGTAGGTCTGAAGAGTCCTGATATTCTGTCAGACACATCTTTAATTTTTGCACCTGGAAGACAGCAGATTTCTCTTGAAGTTATATCCGGTCTGCAGATAGCGGCCTCTGTTCCTCTCAACAGGGAATCCCCCATGACCACCACTCTTCGTTTCTTCTTCACAACATTTTTCTTTCTCCATCCAGGAGGACTGTGAGGGCGTACAAGGTTGCTGTTTGTGGGCAAAGTCTTATCCTGATGTATTTCTTCATCGTTTTCCTGCGTGAGAGCCTGGTACTGGTTCCTGAGAAGTATGGGTGCTGACTGCCTCCTGATCCTCCTCCTTCTCTGGGTCACATGTCTCCATTCCTCTGTTTCTTCAGGTGCACTTCGAATTTCTTCTCTTTCTGTAACATGAAGAGATAATTCTGCTCTGTCTAAGAACTCTTCACCTTCCTTAATGATCTTCAACGTAGCTAACCTCTCTTCGAGATTTTGCAACTTTTCCTCCAACAGGGACACAAGCTTGCATTTGTGGCATGTGAAGTTTGGCTTTTCCACTGGTAAGTCTTTGAGCATGTAGCAAGAAATGCAGCTCACCAAATGGCTCCTAGCCTCTTCCATATTGAATTTTCTCAAAACGATGAAAGATGAGCCAAATTTTTCCGATATCCTCTTTTCAGCTGCAACGGCCAAAACCCAGTGATCGTTGAGCTCGCGGAAACTCTTCACTTATCCCAGAAGGCACTGGGAATATGCAAATGATCTCCTCAAGGCTCTTCCCCTGGTTTTCCGATTTCCTCTTTTCAGCTGCAACGGCCAAAACCCAGTGATCGTTGAGCTCGCGGAAACTCTTCACTTATCCCAGAAGGCACTGGGAATATGCAAATGATCTCCTCAAGGCTCTTCCCCTGGTTTTCCGATTTCCTCTTTTCAGCTGCAACGGCCAAAACCCAGTGGTCGTTGAGCTCGCGGAGACTCTTCACTTATCCCAGAAGGCACTGGGAATATGCAGATGATCTCCTCAAGGCTCTTCCCCTGGTTTTCCGATTTCCTCTTTTCAGCTGCAACGGCCAAAACCCAGCGATCGTTGAGCTCGCGGAGACTCTTCACTTATCCAAGAAGGCACTGGGAATATGCAGATGATTTCCTCAAGGCTCTTCCCCTGGTTTTCCGATTTCCTCTTTTCAGCTGCAACGGCCAAAACCCAGTGATCGTTGAGCTCGCGGAGACTCTTCACTTATCCCAAAAGGCACTGGGAATATGCAAATGATCTCCTCAAGGCTCTTCCCCTGGTTTTCCGATTTCCTCTTTTCAGCTGCAACGGCCAAAACCCAGTGATCGTTGAGCTCGCGGAGACTCTTCACTTATCCCAGAAGGCACTGGGAATATGCAGATGATCTCCTCAAGGCTCTTCCCCTGGTTTTCTGATTTCCTGTTGTCAGCTGCAACGGCCAAAACCCAGTGATCGTTGAGCTCGCGGAGACTTTTCACTTATCCCAGAAGGCACTGGGAATATGCAGATAATCTCCTCAAGGCTCTTCCCCTGGTTTTCCGATTTCCTCTTTTCAGCTGCAACGGCCAAAACCCAGTGATCGTTGAGCTCGCAGAGACTCTTCACTTATCCCAGAAGGCACTGAGAATATGCAAATGATCTCCTCAAGGCTCTTCCCCTGGTTTTCCGATTTCCTCTTTTCAGCTGCAACGGCCAAAACCCAGTGATCGTTGAGCTCGCGGAGACTCTTCACTTATCCCAGAAGGCACTGGGAATATGCAGATGATCTCCTCAAGGCTCTTCCCCTGGTTTTCCGATTTCCTCTTTTCAGCTGCAACGGCCAAAACCCAGTGATCGTTGAGCTCGCAGAGACTCTTCACTTATCCCAGAAGGCACTGAGAATATGCAAATGATCTCCTCAAGGCTCTTCCCCTGGTTTTCCGATTTCCTCTTTTCAGCTGCAACGGCCAAAACCCAGTGATCGTTGAGCTCGCGGAGACTCTTCACTTATCCCAGAAGGCACTGGGAATATGCAGATGATCTCCTCAAGGCTCTTCCCCTGGTTTTCCGATTTCCTCTTTTCAGCTGCAACGGCCAAAACCCAGTGATCGTTGAGCTCGCGGAGACTCTCCACTTATCCCAGAAGGCACTGGGAATATGCAGATGATCTCCTCAAGGCTCTTCATCAAGCAGCCGGTACTGTATATACTTACGCTCTTGAATCTGGGCCCGAGCATCGAGGTCCTCCCAGCGGTCCACAAGGAGCGAACAGATTTCCTCCCAGAGCCGTCGGGTAACTATCACATCAGCATGGCGGCGGTCACCCATATTCCATAGCGGCTCCCTTTCTCTGACCAGATCGATGAGGAGGTCCACGTCAATCCCCCCCTCCTCACCGTCAGAGTCGGGAGCACGCAGTGAAGGCTGTGAAAGAAAAAGAGAAAAATACCAAAATTAGGCACCACACTTTAATAAATGAAATAAAAAGTTGACAACAAAACAAAGCAAAAATATTATACTTACACGCTGGAGACCGCTGCATTGCTGTCGCCGACGACCCTGGAAGGCATTGCGAGGACCTCTTGGCCGAGCATCAGATTGGGAAGACTAGAAAAGAAAAGAAAAAAAATTATGTGTTTGGATGTAGGCATATGTGTTTGCTGTGTGATGTCTGCGCTACATTGTTTTCTATGTGTTGTGTGTAGTGTGATGTTGTGTTTCTGCGTTTGATGCAAAAAACTTACCAATTGTGAGCCCACTCCAGGTGTCTGTCCACCCCCTCCTTCTTCTTCTGGGAGCTCCTCTTCAGCTTGTGATTCCTGTTTTGAAATAAAAGCCAATGAATAGACATATATTCCAGAGATGATGGATTTTGGAAATAAAAACTTACCGTCAAACGCTGACGATGCGAGGGAGTGCTCCCAGAAGAAGATGTGGTGTCCTCCTGCTGGCCAGATGCCACTCCTGTGGGTGGTGCTGCTGCTGCCAGTGCTGCTGCTGCTGCTGCTGCATCTCTTGGGCGGTTGTTGAATAAAGAGAAACAAAGGGCCAATGAATATCTTGATATTCCATGGCCCTAGTTTTGAGGAAAGGGGGATTTGATAATTACCGTCTGTCATCTTCTGGTGGACTCCCCTCCTGTTGTTCGGCATGGTCGCTTGGCTCCATTTGGGGTGGTGGTGCTGGTGGTGCAGTATTCTCCTGCCTTCTCCTGCGGCTGCTTCCTCTCTTGGGTGGCATGTTGGCTGTGGCTGAGGGTCCCACTGTCATGGTTTTATAAATGTTTGCTGTGGGCAGAGCTACTGAGCATGCTCATACCCAAAAAACCGGATCCGGCCACCGGATCCGGCACATTGCGGCGCTCATAGACTTTCATTGTGTGAAAAAGCCGGACGCGCCGGATCCAGTGGGTCCAGCTTTTTCGCCGGAGACAAAAAAAGTTACAGTTGCCGTTTTTTCCAGACGCCGGATTGCGACACATTGCCGGATCCGGCGAAAACCGACGAACCGCATGGCCATCCGGTGCTAATGCAAGTCAATGGGGGGGAACCGGATCCGGCATTGCATTTCGCTGGATCCGGTTTTTGTCAAAAGAGCCGAATCACGCCTGACGGCGAAAACCTGATGTGTGAAAGAGGCCTAAGTCTCTCTCCTATGCCTGCTGAAATGTTAACTTCTCCGCTTCATCCTCTCTGCTCAATCCCCCATACATCACAGATACAGCATGTGGTGGCTTATTTTCCTCTACAACAATTTCTCAAAAAAGGTGAAGTTTGAAATCGAAATTTTATCAAAATTATGTGTCACTAGGAAGGATTGTAATTGCAAGTATTCAAACCACCTAATTTTCTCATTTGGAAACTGAGCCTGTATAGAGACAAAAGAAGGCAACTCCACGTTTTCTAGCACCTGAAACAATTGAGTATCCTCCACTGCATGAGGGTTTGTTTTTTGCGGGACGAGTTGTACTTTTGAACAACACCATTGGTTTTACCATGTCATGTACTAGAAAATGGGAAAAAAAATTCCAAGTGCGGTGAAATTGCAAAAAAAAAGTGCAATCCCACACTTGTTTTTTGTTTTTCTTTTTTATTATATTCACTAAATGCTAAACTGACCTGCCATTATGATTCTCCAGGTCATTATGAGTTCATAGACATCCAACATGTCTAGTTTCTTTTTTTATCTAAGTGGTGAAAAAAAATTCCAAACTTTGTTAAGAAAAAATTGCACCATTTTCTGATACCCGTAGCGTGTCCATTTTTTGTGATCTCGAGTTGGGTGAGGGCTTATTTTTTCCAAGCAGATCTGACATTTTTAATTATACCATTTTTGTGCAGATACGATCTTTTGATCGCTGATCGCCCTTTATTTTAATGCAATGTCGCGGCAACCAAAAAAAGTAATTCTGATGTTTTGACTTTTTTTCCTCGCTATGTCGTTTAGTGATCAGGTTAATTTTTTTATTGATAGATCGGGAGATTCTGAACGTGGCAATACCAAAAATGTGTAAATTTTTATTTTTTTGTTTGATTTTGAATGGGGCGAATGGGAGGTGATTTCAACTTTTATATATTTTTTATATTTTTAAAAACTTTTTTTTTTACTTTTTGCATGCTTCAATAGTCTCCATGGGAGACTAGAAGCTGCAATAACCCAAATGGCTCTGCTACACACAGGTGATGATCAGATCGCCTATGTGTAGCAGAAATGCTCACTTGCTATAAGCGCCGACCATGAGGCGGCGCTCATAGCAATCTGGCAATGAAAACTATAGAGGTCTGCTGGAGATCTCTGGATGTCATGCCGACCCATTTCTGACCCACAATCATGTGACAGCATGGTCACATTAAAATTCAGCTGTCAGAGATTGACAGTGGCATTTAACGGGGTAACAGCAGTAGTTGGATCGCAATTCCACCCGCGGCTGTTAGGGGCATATGTCAGCTATTCAAAACATCAAGGGAAGGGACACGACGTTCGCCGTACTAGTATGGTGCATGTCTTGAAGGGGTTAATGGGCCTTATTCTACAGTGTTGTGTTTTTATGACCTTGTAGAATGATGGTTGCATACAAAATCACTTTGCACAGACAAGCTTTTGATATCAAATAAAGGTAGTGCCAATCTAATAGGTCACATGATCATGGTGATAGTTAGTTTACTTTTTGAGGAATATAACATGTAAAAATAAAGTTTTAAAATAAAATCAGATTGAATAATAAAAAATAGACACCCACCAATCATATACAAAGACCTGACACAGTATTGAATATGTTATAATAAAATATGCTGCAAAACCAGTGTTACATTGGTGACAGTAACATGGTTTATGGTTTGTGCCCCTTTTAGAGGCATAAAATCTTTTTAGATACTTGCCATTTCATCTTGTTTGCATTTATGTATTGAAAAAGTTACTTACCCTAAAAAGAGCGATCCAGTAATTCTGGCAATGTTTCCTAAAGAAAAATAAGAGCAAATGGCACATTATAATTGTAATAACATAATCCAGAAATTTTTTGCATACAGTACAACACAAGAAAGTTATGGCTCAGCCATGTAATCAGCACATGCTTCATAAATCAGAAAATGACAATTGCATAGAGAATCATCAGTTAAATTCCCATAAAATCGTATTGGCAGAGACCATAAAACAGGTAACTATAAAAGGATCCACAAAATATAAATAACTAAATTCAGGTAGTATTAACTTAGTGATTGTAATAACGGCTCCAAAAGAATGTACGAAATCCATCTGGAGACCTACAAAGATGAGACAAATAGAAGTAAGGAGTGCACCAGTTAGAGCAGCCAAATGAGTTAAAAGATGGGCAATTAGATTTATCACAATTGGAAATGTTTGTAGTAATTTGGGGCAGTTTCGAGGTCGGGCTCCGTCACTTCGGCGCAGGACTCTGAAAGGGGAATGCGGGATGTATAGGTATAGCAATAACTGAGAGCTGTCAAGGGATAAGGAAGGGTCTATTTATCCAAGGGTGCCAAGTTGATTGGAACTCGCTATGTGAGCGCGACTCCCAACTCAACAACTCTTCCATTCTATAGATGTCTTGAACTTTAGTTACCCACTCAGAAATTGTGTGGGGGAAAGGTTGTTTCCAATGAATGGAAATTAGATGCTTAGAGGCCGCTATCAAGAGGGGAAGTAGGTTATGTTTCTTGGGTTTAAACTCTCTAGTAGGTAGTGATAGAAGAACTTCTGGAGGGGTTAGGTTCCTATTAGTCAAACCTAATTTGTGCAGGGAACTATTGATTCCTGACCAGTATATAGAAATAGCCGGGCATGTCCAAAAGATGTGAATCAGTGTTCCAACCGAACCAGAGCATCTCCAACATAGAGGGGAGGAAGCCAAACCCATATGGAACAGTCTGTCCGGGGTTCTGTACCAGCGTGAAAGAATTTTAAAAGCATTTTCCTGTAATAGAATACACCTTGAGAAACCGTGGGAGTTGCCTAAGATTTGACTAGTCTCCTGGGGCGATAAAGACAGATTTAGTTCAGATTCCCATGAGGATAAATAAAGTGGCTTAAATTGAGATAGCGGATTGACCAGATTAACATACATTTTAGAGACGAGTTTAGGGGGAATAGATCGGAGACCTATTAAAAATTCCAGCCAAAGCCAGTCAGAACCATGTTTGTATCTCGACCTAAATTTAGACATAATAAAACGTATATGGATTTTTTGTAAAAGGTCTCGAGGTTGATTCCTGGCGTCTTTTGGCCAGTCTTCTGTACAGGGGACCTGGTTAGATAGAAGATGCGAAATAGGTAGATTCGGTAAAAAATCCCAAAGACCATAAACGTCAACATAGTTCGGGTCAGTCAGCCAGGGAATGACTCTTATTGGAATATGGTCTAAAAAATAGCAAAGGGGTAATATATTAGGAACTAAAGAACATCTAATAGATAATGTATTATAAGTTATGGCGTCGATGGAGTGAGTAGCTGGGGTACAGGAAGACCAAAGAAAAATCTCAGCCATATTGCCCAACAGACTGACTTCCAAATTTAGAGCTTTCTGATCAGGGTTGGTCTTGACCATACGTAGCCAACGGGAGATGTGGATGGCCTGGTAATATTTCTTGAAGTCAGGGAGACCGAGTCCCCCTTTATTTTTTGGTAAAAATAAAATTTTGGGAGGCAATCTGGCTCTGTTATTTTGCCATATGAATTTTGAAACTAGTTTGTTCACCATTATAAAAAAGGAATTGGGAAGAGGAATAGGGACCATATTCATAACATAAAAAATTTTTGGAAAAATGTAGGATTTCACAACTTTGATTCTCCCCATCCAAGAAAGAAAAGGTAATTCGTAAGAATTAAGTAGAGTTTGTAAGTTGGATAGCAGAGGGAGAAAATTAAATTTATATAGAGTAGAGGGGTCAGCAGTTAAATAAATCCCCAAAAATTTTAATTTTTCAGGAGGCCAATGAAAAGGTGTCGTTTGTTTTAACCTCGAGACTTCTTTAACCGATGCCGAGATATTCAAAATTTCAGACTTACTCATGTTAATTTTGAAGTTAGAGAGAATTCCAAATTCCGTAAATAAATCTAAGCGGTGTGAAAAAGCTATGCTGGGGTTGGTAATCAAGAGTAGGAGGTAATCTGCAAAAGCAGCTATCTTGAGTTCGATCTGGCCCACCACTAATCCCCTGATATCAGGGTCTTGCCTGATTTTCTGTATCAATGTCTCCATCACTAGGACAAAAAGGGAGGTGGGAGAGAGGGCAGCCCTGTCTAGTGCCATTGGAAATCTTAAAAGAGTTTGAAAATAATCCATTTACCCTGACCTTAGCAGTTGGTGTGGTATAGAGAGACATAATAGCTTCTATGAAAGGGGGAGGAAAATCAAATTTTTGCAGAGTGCAAATCAAATAATGCCAGCTAATTCTATCGAAGGCCTTCTCGGCGTCTGTCGACAGAATGGTTAAGGGAATGCCAGAGCGTATAGAGTGATAAATAGCGAGTAAGGTTTTTGTGGCATTGTCTTTTCCCTCCCCTTTACGAAACCCACTTGGTCATGGTGGATTAATGTTTCCAGGACACTATTAATTCTAGAGGCTAGAATCTTCGACCCTAACTTCAAAACAGTATTAAGTAAAGAGATTGGACGATAATTGCTACATAGGCTGCCGTCTCTACCCTCCTTGGGTTTAATAGTAATATATGCCTCCAGAGATTGTCTAGATGGGGTTTTCCCCTCCAGAAATGCATTAAACAGGTCAACTAGGTGAGGAAAGAGAATGTCTGCAAACTTTTTATAATAAATCACAGGGAAACAGTCTGGGCCTGGCGTTTTATTATTTGGGATAGTGAGTAAGGTATCCTGTATTTCTTGGAGAGTAATTTTTGAGAGAAGAGATATACGATTTCCTAATGGGACCTTGGGAAGGGAAAGGGGGGCTAATAATTTCTGTATCCTGTCTGCTGCAGTAGAGCAATCTATCATCGGTTCCAGGGTATCTAAATTATAGAGAGATTCGTAGTATTGTCTAAAAGTCTCGGCAATCTCGTCGGACCTAAACACCTTCTTGTTAGCTTTAGTAAAGACATGCTTTATGAACATTTTTTCTTTTTGTTTATTGAGCATATGGGAAGTGAGCTTACTGCATTTGTTCCCATGCAGATAAAATCTGTGTCTACAATGCATAAATAATTTTGCGGAGTTCACGTTTAATAAATCTTTAAGTTTGATGCGAAGAGAGGTGAGGTCCTGAAGAGAAGTCCGAGAGCTTGTTTTTTTATGGATGCGTTCTAAACAGGGCTGTGGAGTCGGTAAGCCACAGTTGCGACTCCGACTCCTGGATTTTATCAGGCTCCGACTCCGACTCCGGCTCCGACTCCTTCATAAATGGCCAATTCATAACAACAAATTTACTGTTGTAAAATATTAAACATCGTGCTTATTCAGTTTCTCACCATCATATAAGTAATCAGACCACTTAGAGCAAAAACTACATTTATTAGATTACAATTAGAATATAGCAAATAACTTTTATAAACTTTTCTAAACTGTAAGTAAATATGCAATAAACACTTTTATGCAGTTAATAAGAAGAAATCTATAAATTTGTCCTCAGAAAAAGTATTGCCTCTGTCAGATCCTCCTTCATGGATGCCCTCAAATCTGATCTAATTATTTTGAGAGCAGAGAACAACCTCTCTACACAAACTTGTGTTGGTGGCAAAGCAGTAACCACTCGGGCAACATCTCTGACAATGTCAGGATACAGAGGAATCGCTTGTTGCACTGTTATTTTTGATGAACGGTCAAATTTCTCAATTTCTTTTAGTGCACATGAAAAATTCTGCTGAAATGTACTGGCTGTGTTCCTTGATGGGGATGACTCTTCTTCTATGCGGGAACGCTTTGCATGGTCCTTGTGATCCAAATATTTTTCGAAATTAAATTCTTCATCAGTTGATGATGAGGGTGAAGATGTGGCAGGACGACCAAATTCTTCTTGCTCCTCCTGACTGTTCTGCAACCCTTTCATCCTTACTGCTATTTCAAACAGAGCTTCTTTTCCTTTACTTAGCTGTTGAATCCGATGCATTGGGTCTACATAAACAGCTGCCAAAAGAATGTTATTTTGTAATAGTAGCTCCTCTCTCCATTTCATTGATGTAGCAATGCCACTTGCAATTAACCCTCCTCTTTGGGACAGGCGAAACATCAGGTTCTTCCACTCCTTTAAGAAAATACCTGGAGTTAAGTCCTCTGCTTGTAATTTTTTAGTCACTGTAAATGGGTGCTCTAGCAATTTTTCCAGCTCAGTCACCTGATTCCACTGACTTTCATTTAGCATCAGTTGAGGGTTAGCCATGTCTACAAGAAAGGTTTTCAGTTCAACCAAGCGCTGAATCATTAAGTAAGTACTGCCCCATCGTGTGGCTTGATCAATAATTGCCCCTTTTCCAGCACGTCTCTTCAAAATTGAGTCAACTTTAGGGGTTCTGGCAACAGTAGCCAATTTTCTCACCTTGCCAATCAGTGCAGCAGCATGTCCTTCTTGCAGACTGTCTCTTATAGCCAGCTGTAGCGTATGCACAACACAGCGCATGTGATGAAAGAAAGAACATATTGACACAGTTTCAACAAGATCATCTAAACTATCATGTTGCTGTTCATCTTAAGCAACTTCAGTTTGCTCCTCAGTTACAATACTGTGTTCCTCTATTTCAAACATTTCTGTGTCTGTGGACCCAGAATGTTCTTCTAGCTGCTGGTCACCATCATTACTCTCATTCATTAGCTTAATAGTACTTATCATATTTGAAGCATTGTCAGTTACGACAGAAAGAACTTGCTCTTTTTTAAGTTCATAGTCTTGCAGAACCTTTTCCACCAAGACCTGGAGAAACTCACTGGTGTGATGAGCTTTGGTGTCTTTTACTGCCAATGTCTTGGTAACTATTTCATTTTTGTCGCAAACAAATCGGACATTGATGGCAAAATAGTTCACTCTGTGACGTGTGCAGGCATCCATTTTAAGAAACAGAAAGCGTCCCTTGAGAGTTTTTTTAAGTTCTTCCTTTTGTTTAAAAGCTTCTTCGATTACTAATTTTCTAATACTCTCTCTCTCCAGAGAAACACCAAGCTTGCGGGCCATTTCCCCATTCAGACACATAAAAGCTGGTCGTGAAAATAATGAAATAGGCACACTATTCTTTACAACAAGCTCTATGATCTGTTTTTTATATGTATCTACTGTCATTGTCACAGTAACTTTGTCACTGACAAAATATCTTGCAACTGATGGCTGCAAAGTTCTCTGCTCCTTTGTTTGGCTGGAAGAGCTGGGCACTGGTTCATTGGTTTGGATGCAGTCTTTCTCATCCACTGCTTTCAGTACTTCTGGATGAAAGCGCTGTAAATGTCTCTTTAGATTAGAAGCTCTGGTAGGAGCATTTTTATCTTTGCCTGAATATGCACTCATCTTGGCTTCACAGCATTTGTTTTCGTCTGGATCATTTGTCATACACTGACAGACATAATGTTTTCTATCTTGAGTGATGGTGAAATGTTCAAATACAGCTGATTTAATGTGATGCTTCTTTGACATTCTCAGGTTTTTAATTCTGCATTCACAATCCAAATGACAATTGTTTTTCCTAAAAACAATTGTACAAAACTATTGCCAGATCGTACAACTGATATAGTGGTCAGTAATATTGTTATTATTCCTCATGTACTCACAGTTAACTGATGCAAAGTTTGTTGAAAGGATAATACTTCTTACAGTCTTCCTCTTCTGAGTAGCAGGCAGCTGTGAGATGCTTGGAAGACGCACACCTAGTATGTTCTAGTCTAGAGGAGGAGCTTTACTACTAAGAATTTGCAACACATTTTCACTTTCAGTTTCATACATTGTAAGTAGGGGGTTGGGGCAGCATGAGGTTAACCAAGTATAAGATTAGATAAGGGCAGTGGAGAACAGTGACACACAAGAAGTAAGAAATGTCTCTATCTCCAGCAGAACTGCTTATCACTGTTGTTCATAGTTTGATAGAACATATATATTTGCGTAACATTTATAAAATTCATATGAAAGTTCAATTATGAAATATTAATACTAGAGTTGAGCGAAACGGGTCAAAAAAATTCA
Organism: Dendrobates tinctorius; assembly: GCF_039654945.1. Taxonomy (NCBI): domain Eukaryota; kingdom Metazoa; phylum Chordata; class Amphibia; order Anura; family Dendrobatidae; genus Dendrobates; species Dendrobates tinctorius. Next base: position 3,228,191 of record NW_027361977.1, read on the forward strand.
AAAGTCGCCGACTTTTGGCAAAGTCGGGTTTCATGAAACGAAACCCGACCCTAGGATGAGGTCGGCCACGAGGTCGGCGACTTACGCGCCAAAGTCGCGTTTCAAAAGTTTGTTTTGCGCTCTTTTTCAGCCAATCAGGATCCACGGACACTGTGGGCAACGTGATGACATAGGCACGGGTCACCACCATCTTTCAGAAGGGCATGCAAGTGATTGGCTTGCTTTGGTGGGCATCACAGGGGGTATAAAAGGGCGTGCACGCCGACCGCCATCTTACTTCTGCCGATCTTAGTATAGGGAGAGGTTGCTGCTGATTCTGTAGGGAGAGCGTTAGGCAGGGAAGAAGACAAAAAAACTGCTTCTGCTGCTAGCGATTTGGCCTGCACAACACACCAGTCACTGTGTGTGCAGTGCAAGGGGAGGCTATATAGTGGTGTATCAGTGGTGTTGGTTGTTGGGCTGCCTTTTAAGGCTTCCTGACAGGCTGGCATTGCTGTTTACCCACTGCTCCGCAAACTGCTTTTTTAAAAGCAATCCCAATTTTTTTTTTTGTCCTGCTGAGAAGAAAAAAAAACTGCTTCTGCTGCTAGCAATTTGGCCTGCACAACACACCAGTCACTGTGTGTGCAGTGCAAGGGGAGGCTATATAGTGGTGTATCAGTGGTGTTGGTTGTTGGGCTGCCTTCTAAGGCTTCCTGACAGGCTGGCATTGCTGTTTACCCACTGCTCCGCAAACTGCTTTTTTAAAAGCAATCCAATCTCCCTTATCCTCTAGTCACTTTTGTCACAGCTGTGCCATCGAGCCTGTCACATAGCGCTCAGATATCAGTGGGCCTCACACAATCCAAAAGTGTCCAGTGTCCAAAAGTGTGTGCAGATATTCAAAATCTCCCTTATCCTCTAGTCACTTTGGTCACAGCTGTGCCATCGAGCCTGTCACATAGCGCTCAGATATTCATTGGGCCTCACACAATCCAAAAGTGTCCAGTGTCCAAAAGTGTGTGCAGAGATTCAAAATCTCCCTTATCCTCTAGTCACTTTTGTCACAGCAGTGCCATCGAGCCTGTCACATAGCGCTCAGATATCAGTGGGCCTTACACAATCCAAAAGTGTCCAGTGTCCAAAAGTGTGTGCAGATATTCAAAATCTCCCTTATCCTCTAGTCACTTTTGTCACAGCAGTGCCATCGAGCCTGTCACATAGCGTTCAGATATCAGTGGGCCTCACACAATACAAAAGTGTCCAGTGTCCAAAAGTGTGTGCAGATATTCAAAATCTCCCTTATCCTCTAGTCACTTTTGTCACAGCAGTGCCATCGAGCCTGTCACATAGCGCTCAGATATCAGTGGGCCTCACACAATCCAAAAGTGTCCAGTGTCCAAAAGTGTGTGCAGATATTCAAAATCTCCCTTATCCTCTAGTCACTTTTGTCACAGCAGTGCCATCGAGCCTGTCACATAGCGCTCAGATATCAGTGGGCCTCACACAATCCAAAAGTGTCCAGTGTCCAAAAGTGTGTGCAGATATTCAAAATCTCCCTTATCCTCTAGTCACTTTTGTCACAGCAGTGCCATCGAGCCTGTCACATAGCGCTCAGATATCAGTGGGCCTCACACAATCGAAAAGTGTCCAGTGTCCAAAAGTGTGTGCAGATATTCAAAATCTCCCTTATCCTCTAGTCACTTTTGTCACAGCAGTGCCATCGAGCCTGTCACATAGCGCTCAGATATCAGTGGGCCTCACACAATCCAAAAGTGTCCAGTGTCCAAAAGTGTGTGCAGATATTCAAAATCTCCCTTATCCTCTAGTCACTTTTGTCACAGCAGTGCCATCGAGCCTGTCACATAGCGCTCAGATATCAGTGGGCCTCACACAATCCAAAAGTGTCCACTGTCCACAAGTGTGTGCAGAAATTCAAAATCTCCCTTATCCTCTAGTCACTTTTGTCACAGCTGTGCCATCGAGCCTGTCACATAGCGCTCAGATATCAGTGGGCCTCACACAATCCAAAAGTGTCCAGTGTCCAAAAGTGTGTGCAGATATTCAAAATCTCCCCTGCCCTATAGACACCTTGTACCTTGTTTTACATTACTATATAGTTTGTTGGATTTTGTCTACATTTCTACCAAAAATGAGGAAGGCTGGTGGAAGAGGCCGTGGAATTGGGCGGGGGTTGGCAGCTGGTAATGATGGTGTTGGTGGTGGATCTGATGGTAGTGGCAAGAGCAAAATAGGACCGAATGCAGGAGGTGCTGACCCTGCGTCATCGTCTGGCTACATAAGGCCTCGAACGCTTAGTTTTCTAGGAGTTGGCAAACCGCTTTTAAAGCCAGAGCATCAGGAAAAAGTTTTGTCTTACATTGCTGACTCAGCCTCCAGCTCTATCGCCTCCTCTTCTTCAGTTGTAAAAAGTAAAAGCACTGAGTCGTCATTGGAGGCTCATGTTCATGAACCACACCTTTCCTTGTGTCCTTCACCCCAACCAAGATTGAAGGATGACGCAGGCCATACTACTGATTACTCCATGGAGCTGTTTTCACATACCATGCCTGGATTATCAAGTCAAATGGTGAATTACCCAGGCCAAGATGAATCTGACATGGAGTGCACTGATGCACAGCCGCTGATGGATGATTCTGCTGGTACATTCACTCAGAGCACTACATTGTCCTCGCAGTGTACAGAGCCAGATTCTGACCCTGATGAGACTCAGGTGCCCCTTCCCGCACACTATACCACCATACACGGTGACACAGAGGAAGGTGCACATGACATAGAAGAGGAGGTGATGGATGACCCAGTTGTTGACCCAGATTGGCATCCATTGGGGGAAGAGGGTGCTGCTTCCAATAGCTCAGATGAGGAGCATCCACAGCAGACATCGACATCGCAACAGCTGTTATCTGGCAGGCCCGGAGCACTCCAAAGACAGGTTCCAAACATCAAAAGAGTTGCTGGACAGCTTGTCCAGAGGGTCAAAAGATCACAGCGTGCTAGGCCGCAAAATGTCTGCCAAAGTAGGAAGAGTGCAGTGTGGCACTTTTTTGAACAAAATCCTCATGATCAGGCCAAGGTTATCTGTAAGAAGTGCGCAAAGACCTTTAGCCGAGGGAAAAATCTGAAAAATTTGAATACCAGTTGCATGCTTAGACATTTAACCAGCATGCACTTGCAAGCGTGGACACAACACCAAACCTCAAGTGCCACATGTGCAACTGATCACAACGAAGGTAGTCAGCAACGCTACATTGTTTCCCCCACTGTAAGCCCACCGGTTAGCACAGCAGCAAATGTTGAGGTGTCGTTGCAAGACCACAGCAGTCAGGGAATCCCACTGTTATATCAACGAAATACTGATTCTAGGCCATCAGAAAGAACACCAACTCCATCACCATCATCAACCCTCTCTCAGTCCGCCCTGTCCACCGCTACTTCCACCATATGCAGCTCTCAAGTCCAGCTCACCCTCCCAGACACTATGAGTAGGTCAAGAAAGTACTCAGTCTCTCATCCGCGTACACTGGGTTTGAACGCCCACATTGCCAAACTAATCTCGTTTGAGATGATGCCCTTTCGGTTGGTGGAAAGCACAGCTTTCCGCGAACTCATGGCCTATGCAGTACCACGCTATGACCTACCCAGTCGCCACTTCTTCTCTCGCAAAGCCATCCCAGCCCTCCATCATCATGTGAAAGACCGCATTGTCCATGCACTCAAGCAGTCAGTGAGCGGAAAGGTGCACCTCACAACTGATGCATGGTCCAGTCGGCATGGCCAGGGCCGTTACGTGTCCATCACTGCGCACTGGGTTAATGTGGTGGATGCAGGGTCCACAGGGGACAGCGGTGGTGGGACAGTGCTGCCTAGCCCACGGTATAGGAATCAGTTAGCTGTAGGCGTTCCACCCTCCTCCTCCTCCTCAAGCGAAAGCTCGTCCACAGAGCGCAGTCGTACGAGCACTCCATCTGCAGCTGCCACTCTTGCACACGATGTGTCCCCCTATCGAGCAGCTAGTGGAAAGCGTCAGCAGGCTGTGTTGCAGATGATGTGTTTGGGCGACAGACACACCGCCGAGGTGCTGGCCGAGTACTTGAAGCGACAAACTGAGTCATGGCTGGGCAGTGTACATCTTGAGGCAGGCAAGGTAGTTAGTGATAACGGCCGTAATTTTGTGGCAGCCATAGCCCTTTCAAAACTCAGCCACATACCTTGCTTGGCTCACACCTTGAACCTGGTGGTGCAGTGCTTCCTCAAAATTTATCCGGAGTTAACAGCCCTGCTCCAGAAGGTGCGAAGACTGTGCGCGCACATCCGCCGGTCGCCTGTACACTCCGTTCGTATGCAGAAGCTGCAGCGATTGCTCCACCTTCCCAACCACCGCCTCATTATCGACATTGCAACAAGGTGGAACTCCACCCTGCACATGGTGGAGCGGCTGTGCGAGCAGAGGCAGGCCATAATGCATTTGTGGGAGGATACACGGCCAGGCACTTTGAGAGCAGACATGGAGTTGACAGGTGTGCAGTGGTCGAAGCTGAAAGACCTTTGTAAAGTCCTTCAGTGTTTTGAGGAATGCACACGGCTGGTAAGCGCAGACGACGCCATCCTAAGCATGAGCATCCCACTTATGCGTCTGCTCATGCAAACTTTGACGCACCTTAAGGAGCAGGCGTCTGCAGCCAATGTTGATGAGGAGGAAGAGGAGGAGGGAATCCTTGATGACATTCAGCCATTGTCTGCTCAGGGACCTCTCCTGGACGAGGTGGAGGAAGAAGAGGAGGAGGAGGAGGATGATGGGGATGATTACTTAGGGGAGGAGGATGCATCTCGTGGGGCAAGTGAAAATGTTGGCGTGGCAAGGTCTGGTACAGGGTTTGTGCGTGACTGGAGGGATGTGGATTTGCCAGAAAGTGCTCCTCCACCCAGCACTCGCAGTGCATCATTGACACCGGGAACATTGGCCCACATGTCAGATTATGCCTTGCGGATCCTAAAAAGGGACGCCCGCATTGCCAAAATGATGAACGATGACGACTACTGGTTGGCCAGCATCCTGGATCCACGCTATAAAGGCAAATTACAAAACATCATGCCACAGGAGAACCTTGACCTAATATTGGCTAATAAACAAGCAACTCTGGTAAATCGGTTGCTTGAGGCATTCCCAGCACACAGCAGCGGTGATGGTTCTCACACGAGCCGTACGGGCCGGGGGCAGCTTGGCAGAGGTGTTCGTGGTGCACACAGCAGAAGTGGCGTTGGAGACAGGGGTTTCATGACAATGTTGTGGACTGATTTTTCAAATACCGCTCACACAACTGGTAATACTGCATCGATGGAAAGTGACAGGAGACAGCAGTTGTCAACTATGGTAACAAACTACATTTCCTCCCATATCGATGTTCTCCCACACAGGTCATTCCCCTTTGACTATTGGGCCGCTAAACTGGACACCTGGCCTGAATTGGCCCAATATGCCTTACAGGAGCTCGCTTGCCCAGCTGCAAGTGTGCTATCGGAAAGAGTCTTCAGTGCAGCTGGATCAATCCTGACAGAAAAAAGGACCCGTCTGTCAACCCAAAATGTGGATGATCTAACCTTCATTAAAATGAACCACGCATGGGTTTCCAAGGATTTTGTCCCACCTTCCCCTGATGACACATAGGGTGACAGAAAAATGGCTTGCTTTGGTCCACCTCTTCCTGGTACTTCACCTATTTCGCCTTTTGCATCAGCTGAATGTCCAACATCAACATATGCCACTTTCTAAAACTCCCTAACTGTGCTGCCTCCCTCCCCATGGCCGGGGTCACCACCTACCGCACGACACCGTGCGAGTGCCGTTGCCCTGGACAGGTGGGTAGGCCGACTCTTGGGCGCGGGCACTGGCACAGGGTCCCTCATAGTGCAATCAAGTGTCTCTGACGGTGGAGGTGCACACCCGCCGTCAGACACACCGCTGTACTATGAGGGGCCCAGTGCCAGTACCGACGCCCACGAGTGGGCCCCCCTTGCTTGGGCAGGGCCCCAGCATTTGCAATCTTTACCTCTCCCTGCTCCTCCGCTGTGTAATCTGGGCCGTCAAATCCATACTGTGCCTGACACCGTCTGAGTCTGCCTCCTGAGACATATATTTTGAATGTGTACGCTATCCATACATGTTATCCAGGGATACGGTACCCTTTCTAACCTTTGTGCAATCACGTGCAATCCATACTGGGCCTAACACCGTCTGAGCCTGCCTCATGCTGTATAGACATATATTTTGAATGTGTACGCTATCCATACATGTTATCCGGGGATATGGTACCCTTTCTAACCTTTGTGCAATCACGTGCAATCCATACTGGGCCTAACACCGTCTGAGCCTGCCTCCTGAGACATATATTTTGAATGTGTACGCTATCCATACATGTTATCCAGGGATACGGTACCCTTTCTAACCTTTGTGCAATCACGTGCAATCCATACTGGGCCTAACACCGTCTGAGCCTGCCTCATGCTGTATAGACATATATTTTGAATGTGTACGCTATCCATACATGTTATCCGGGGATACGGTACCCTTTCTAACCTTTGTGCAATCACGTGCAATCCATACTGGGCCTAACACCGTCTGAGCCTGCCTCCTGAGACATATATTTTGAATGTGTACGCTATCCATACATGTTATCTGGGGATACGGTACCCTTTCTCACCTTTGTGCAATCACGTGTAATCCATACTGGGCGTGAGAACGGCTGGCGAGCTGTTAAGCAAGCTACAGCACCTGTCCAGACAAGTACAGGGATTCCCTATCGAGGAGACTTATTTGATTGTTTTCAATGTTGGGACAGCAATTTTTGGGGAGCACTATACTCTGGAGAATGATAGATGGGGCCCACCATACACTGGAACATTCCAAAGGTGGACATCAGACACTGGAGCAGCATTTACAGGGCCCATTATACACTAGAGCATTAGAAATGGGGCCCATTATGTTTGGAGCATTATTTGGGCCCATAAGACAGTGGAGCTTCATCCATGGGGACCAACATATACTGTAGCATTATGTGGAGCTCATCATATACTGTTTCAAACATTATATGGGACCAATGATTCTGTATGGAGAAATAGATGGGCCTCGTCATGAGATGTAAAAAGTGAGGTATTTTTCATTGTACTATACCGCTATTTCTCTGCCGTATCGGAGCATGATGAGTTGTGGTATGTGTTAAAGGGGCGCTCTTTCGCCCAGGGCACATGAAAACCTGGAGCCAGCCCTCCCCCCCCACTGTTTGTAGCCAAATAACCCCCATTTTTCAGTGCGTAACTTGCATTATGAAGTTAATTAAGGTTGACAAGCTTAAGAAAGAAGAATTGATGCTTTTGGCATTCAAATGGGCACTGTAGGTGTGTTTCCTGTCCTCCTCTCACTGCCGACTTTTATTCCCCATTGACTTACATTGGGTTTCGTGTTTCGGGACGACCCCGACTTTTCCCTATAATCGGACGATCTTGCTCGACCCGACTTTTGGAAAAGTCGGGTTTCACGAAACGAAACGCGACCCTAAAAAAACCAAAAGTCGCTCAACTCTAATTAATACATTTTTTTTAAAGCTGGAGTCGGAGTCGGTACATTTCTACCGACTCCGACTCCAACCAAAACTAACTCCGACTCCACGACTCCGACTCCACAGCCCTGGTTCTAAAGTGCTAATTTGTTCTAATAGCGACATGAGCTCCTTATCCCTTTGTCTTTTATGGAAGGAAGCAATTGAGATAAGTTCCCCCCTAATGACAGCTTTATGAGTCTCCCAAATATTGGGGGTAAGCTGATTATCAGTGATATTTTCAGTGAAAAATTGTGCCATAGTAGTTTTTAATTTCTCAATAACATTTGGTTTGTCTAGAAGAGATTCGTTTAAACGCCATGACATGGCAGGCCCGGGTAATGTAGCAATAGAGAGATCAAGAAAGATTGGGGCATGATCTGAAATAATAATGACACCTATTTTAGTATAGTTAACTAACTGCAGGGCTTGTGCTTGGACTAAGAGAAGGTCAATTCGGTGGTATGAGGAGTAGGGAGGTGAGAAAAACATAAAATCTTTCATGGTGGGGTGGAGAAGACGCCAGGGATCGATAAGTTGAAGCGTTTCTAATTTATATAAAAGTTAACGTCTTAAGGCCTGAGAAATGGTGGAAGAACCACTTGTAGCGTCTATTTCAGGTTGAAGAGTGAGGTTAAAGTCCCCACTCACAATCAGTAGCCCTTCTTTAAATAGTTGCAGTGTGTCTAGTGTTTTCATAATCCATTGCACTTGCTGAGCGTTGGGGGCATATAGGTTATCAAAGGTGACCATTGTATTAGCTAGCATTCTCTTAATGAAAATATACCGGCCTTCGTGGTCTTTTAAACTGTCCTTTAGGGCAAATGGGATACCTTTTTTTATTGCCACACTAACCCCTTTAGAGAAGGAGGAGCTACAGCTATTAAACCAGACAGGATAAGAAGAGATGGATGTGTGAGGCTGTGTGCACACGCTGCGGATTAGGTGCGGATTCATCCGCGCGGATTTTGTAAAATCCGCAGGTCAAAATACCTGCGGTTTTACCTGCGGATTGCGCTGCGGTTTTGCCCTGCAGTTTTTCATCTCCTCAATGGAGGAGATGGCAAACCGCAGGGGAATCCGCAGAAAGAATTGACATGTCATTTCTTTCTGCGGATTGAAAACCGCAGATAATCCGCGCGGAAAATTCCGCACCATCTGCATTGCGGTTTTTGATTCCCATAGGGAATCATGGTACTGTACACCGCAGCAAAAACTGCTGCGGGTCAGCAGCGGCCAAAACCGCTGAAAACATCTGAAAACCTGAAGAATAAGAACATCATGAACAGTAAACTTTTTACAAACAATGACTCACCTACCATAGGGGGGGTACAATAACCCAAACATAGGCGAGGTAGTCCAAGTTGTGAGCTAGATTAGAGCTTGAGGGAAAAAAAGAGTATATAACGCAGACAACATAAAGTAGAAGAAGAGCTAGGTCAAAAGGAGGAGCATTAATGAGAAATTCCAAGACATTGACAAAGTAATATCATGACAGGAGAATAGATGAGAATAATGTACACTCAGGGGTTTCTGCAGTTCAAGGTGGGTGTTTCTTGGGATCTAGCTTCTTGGTTTTAGGAGAAGTATGTTTCTTTTTCACGGACCATTCTTGCGATCTAGTAAGGGGAGGAAGACTCCAATTGGTGTCTATTGGCATCCATGAAGGTAGATCCATTGGTGAAATGCCCAGAGAGTCCCAAGCTTTGGGTATGTCTTCTGGGGAACATATCGAGATTTGTCTGCCCCCTGCGTTTATTGCAAGGCCAAAGGGGTACAGCCATTTGTAGTTGAGATTTTTGGCTCTCAAAGCTGAAAGGAGTGGTCTGAGAATCCTTCTCTTAGCTAGGGTTGATGGCGCAAGGTCCTGAAAGAGTTGCAGTTGAGAGTTCTCATACAGGATTTTGTCCTGTTCTCTAGCGTTTGCTAGGATGTCTGCAGTGTCCACATAGCTAAGGAGGCCACAGATAACATCTCTTGGTGGTTCGTCCTGCTTTGGTTTAGGTCTCAGAGCACGATGTACTCGTTCAATTGTGATTGAGGCGGCTTTGTCCTGACCGAGAATACTGGCGAAGATTTCTCTGGATACTTTTCCCAAGGTATCATGTGCAAAAAATTCAGGAATGCCTCTTATACGTATATTCTTTCATCTGCTCCTATTTTCCTGGTCTTCTGCTGCTAATAGAGCTACATTAAGTTGTTGTTGTTTGTGGACTTGCTCGTTCAGACAGTTAAGAGCGTCTACTTGCTCTGAGTTTGCAGACTCTAAAGCCTCAACCCTTTGCCCCAGATGTTGAAGAGCTGAACGCATGCCGGATAACTCCTCCAGGATGGGTTTCATATTTTGAGCTAACAGTTTTTTCATGAACGCTCTAGAGATAGGAGCGGCGTCTTCCAACATAGAGTCACTGTCGAAGTCTTCACCGCTAGAGTCAGAATAGTCTAAATTCTCGAAAGAAGTTGATTTTTTGAGTGACCTTCTTGCAGAAGTTTGGGAGGTTTTGGCTTTTTTCTTTAGATATTTGTCTAAATCTCCATGTGTGTTTTTTTTCTGTTCATCTGCTGCTGGTTTATTAGCTAGTTTTTCATGTTCTTTTTGAGATTTAACCATTATGAGAGCTCTGATAACGTGAGGGCTGTGCTCACAACTTGGACATATGAGAAACTTGTTTAATAGTGCATTTTGACTAGAATTTGAACGCAGTACCTAACATGGCCACTGGACGTCGCTAAAGGAGCACTTCCTCTGGTGGTCACCAGGTGTCGCTCTCTTCTCTCTCTCTGATTTCAGCTTTTATCTGAGGAATAGAAAGTGTGATTCCCCTATATAACGCTGTCCTCTCTTGGTCCCTCTGAATGTTGCCAAAAAGACCACTGTGGGTCTGGCGTCTTGCTCAAGTTCCACCTCCTGGCCCCAGTTTTAGTGTTAAGGATGTCAGTATTATAGTTGCACAGGAGGAGAAACAATAGATAAACGCTATCTCACTGGGGAGGAGGGGAGGGGCCATAGAAGTGATCTCTTGCATCTGATTCAGCAAAGTCAAGGGTCTCTCTTCCAAGCCGACAGCAGGGGAGAGCGGCAAAGGATCAGAATTCCCCTTCCACCCAGAGGACTGACTTGCAGGGTCTAATATCTCAGGAGCTTCTCTCCATGTGTAGTAGGTGGGAGGGGGATGAGGAGGGAGCCAGACACCAGAGATGGATCTCAGCAGCTCTTATCACTTCAGGCTCTTATGTGGCCAGACAGAGTGTGTAATGAGGTGGGGGAGGGAGTCGCTGACAGGGGATTTTATCTAATGGCTCCTCCACAACAGCGGTACCTTCACAACAATCCTTGCAGCTTGTAATCCACCATTCCCCTCAGCCTCTCAAGATGGCGCCTGTCTCTTCCAGCCACGCCACGCTCCACTGCTTGTTTATGAAGCACCTCGGGGGTGATTAGAGCCAAGCCTCCCTCTTCAGTTACGACTCTCAGATGTACCAGAGAGGTTTATCTCAGCTCTGGGAGCCAAACCGCAGCTGTAGTATCTCTCAAAATTCTAAATTTAGCAGGTAATGTGGAGGAGCTCCAAGCCCACACGTCCTGTCTCCTCAGCAGCTTAGGCCACACCCCCCATAAACCACTTTTTTCACACTACAGGACACATTTTACTAGGGTTGGACAGGGACTGAAATTCCACCCAAAGAAGAGGGGAGTAGTAGTGTACAGTAATACACCAGTAAAGCTTCAATGTAAACCCGTGACAGTAAGTTTCAATGTAATTTTCAATCAAACACTCAAAAGGGGAAATGCAAAATCCTGAAACTTTAGGAAAGCGGATTTCAACAAATTAAGGGAAGAGCTTAATTGAGTAGTCTGTTACCATGTCATGGTAACTGGGGATACCAGAGATAAATGGGGTATTTTTAAGGAAATACAGTGTGCTCAAAAGTTTACATAACCCGGCAGAATTTTTGCTTTCTTCGCCTTTTTTCAGAGAATATGAATGATAACACCAAAACTTTTTCTCCACTCATGGTTAGTGGTTGGGTGAAGCCATTTATTGTCAAACTACTGTGTTTTCTCTTTTTATATCATAACTAGCTGAAGAGCCTGGCGCTGCCCGGGCATAGTAACTAACTGTGGTTAGTTATAACAAATTATAATTATCCTCCATCCCATAGTCCCATGCCCATATACCTATCATACATATTCTTCATCCCATAGTCCCATGCCCATATACCCATCATACATATTCGCCATCCCATAGTCGAGTGCCCATATACCCCTCACATATCCTTCATCTCATAGTCCCATGCCCATATACCCATCATACACATCCTCCATCCCATAGTCCTGTGCCCATATACCCATCATACATATCCTCCATCCCATAGTCCCATGCCCATATACCTATCATACATATTCTCCATCCCATAGTCCCATGCCCATATACCCATCATACATATTCGCCATCCCATAGTCGAGTGCCCATATACCCCTCACATATCCTTCATCTCATAGTCCCATGCCCATATACCCATCATACACATCCTCCATCCCATAGTCCTGTGCTCATATACCCATCATACATATCCTCCATCCCATAGTCCAGTGCCCATATACCCATCACACATCCTCCATCCCATAGTCAACCACTATGACATCATAATGAGCGGCGGCAGGGCTTGCAAGCTATGATGACATCAGCATCGCCATGGCAAACATTGTGACATGATAATGAGGGGCGGGGCTTGATACGCACACACTGTTTCCAAAGTATGCAAATAGGGGTATTATGACATCATAATGAGGGGCGGGGCTTGACGCGCACACACTTTTTCCCCAGTATGTCGATAGGGGCAAATTTGTTTGGTGAATTGGACCGCGTGGGTTAAAATTTCGCCTCACAACATAGCTTAGGACGCTCTCGGGGTCCAGACATGTGACTGCGCCAAATTTTGTGGCTGTAGCTGCGACGGTGCAGATGCCTATCCCGGACATACACACATACATACACACATACATACACACTTTGAGCTTTATATATTAGATGACAACCCAAAACATCCAAATCACCCTGATCAAAAGTTTACATACTCTGGTGATTTTAGCCTGATAAAATGCACAGAAGTTGACACAAATGGGTTTGAATGGCTACTAAAGGTAGCATCCTCACATGTTGACAAATGCTAGGAAAATTGTTCGAGATGCAAAGAAAAACCCACAAATAACAAAAGCTGAAATACTGGACTCTCTGAAAACTAGCAGTCTGGTTGTTTCAAGATGCACAATAAGGAGGCATTTGAAGAAAAATGGGCTGCATCGTCGAGTAACCAGCAGAAAGCCAAATGACCCTGATTAAAAGTTCACATACCCCATTTCTTAATACAGTGTATTGCCCCCTCTAACATCAATGACAGCTTGAAGTCTTTTCTGGTAGTTGTGGATGAGGTTCATTATTTTCTCAGATGGTAAAGCTGCCCACTCTTCTTGGCAAAGCGCTTTCAGTTCTTATAAATTCCTGGCCTGTCTAACACGAACTGCGTGCTTGAGATCTCACCAGAGTCGCACAATGATATTGAGGTCAAAAAACTGAGATGACAACTCGAGAATCTTCACTTTGTTCTGCTGTAGCCAATGACAGGTCGACTTGGCCTTGTGTTTTGAATCATTGTCATGTTGGACTGTCCAAGCACGTCCCATGTGCAGCTTCCGGGCTTATTATTGCAAATTTGCCTCCAGTATTTGCTGATAACGTGCTGCATTCATCTTTCCTTCAACGTTGAACAAGTTTCCTGTTCCATTGTAGCTCACACATCCCCAAAACATTAGCGATCCACCTCCGTGCTTTACAGTAGGAATAGTGTTTCTCTCATCATAGGCCTTGTTGACCTGTCTCTAAATGTAATGTTTATGGTTGTGGCCAAAGTTAAATTTTGGTTTCATCACTTCAAATTACCTTGTTTCAGAAGTTTCGATGCTTGTTTCTGTGCTGCTTTGTGTATTTTAGGCAAAATACTTTGTGGCATTTGTGCAGCAATGGTTTTCTTCTAGTGACTCTACCATGCAGCCCATTTCTCTTCAAGTGCCTCCTTATTGTGCATCTTGAAACAGCCACACCGCTAGTTTTCAGAGAGTCCAGTATTTCTGCTGATGTTATTTGTGGGTTTTTCTTTGCATCCCGAACAATTTTCCTGGCATTTGTCACAGGTCATAGGTGAGGATGTAACCTTTAGTAGCCAATCAAACCCATTTGTGTCAACCTCTGTGCATGTTATCAGGCCAAACTCATCAGGGTATGTAAACTTTTGATCAGGGTCATTTGGATATTTTGGGTTGTCAATATGATTTAACCCCTTCACCCCCAAGGGTGGTTTGCACGTTCATGACCGGGCAAATTTTTACAATTCTGACCACTGTACCTTTATGAGGTCATAACTCTGGAACGCTTCCATGGATCCCGGTGATTCTGACATTGTTTTCTCGTGACATATTGTACTTCATGTTAGTGGTAAAATTTCATTCAAATAACTTGCGTTTATTTGTGAAAAAAACGGAAATTTGGCAAAAATTTTGAAAATATCGCAATTTTCCAACTTTGAATTTTTATGCCCTTAAATCACAGAGATACGGCACACAAAAAACTTGATAACTAACATTTCCCACATGTTTACTTTACATCAGCACAATTTTGGAACCAAAATTTTTTTTTGTTAGGAAGTTATAAGGGTTAAAAGTTGACCAGCGATTTCTCATTTTTACAACACCATTTTATTTTTAGGACCACATCACATTTTAAGCCACTTTGAGGTGTCTATATGATAGAAAATACCCAAAAGTGACACCATTCTAAAAACTGCACCCCTTAAGGTGCTCAAAACCACATTCAAGAAGTTTATTAACCCATTAGGTGCGTCACAGGAATTTTTTTGAATATTTAAAAAGAAATGAACATCTAACTTTTTTTCACAAAAAAAATACTTCAGGTTCAATTTTTTTTTATTTTACCAAGGGTAACAGGAGAAATTGGACTGCAAAATTTATTATGCAATTTGTCCTGAGTACGCTGATACCTGATTTGTGGGGGGGAACGACTGTTTTGGCGCATGGCAGAGCTCAGAATGGAACGAGCGCCGTTTGACTTTTTCAATGCAAAATTGGCTGGAATTCAGATCGGACGCCATGTCACGTTTGGAGAGTCCCTGATGTACCTAAAGAGTAGAAACTCCCTACAAGTGACCCCATTTTGGAAACTAGACCCCCCAAGGAACTTATCTAGATATGTGGTGAGAACTTTGAACCCACAAGGGCTTTACAGAAGTTTATAACGTACAGCGGTACAATTAAAAAAAAATCATATTTTTTCCACAAAAATGATCTTTACACCCCAATTTTTATTTTCCCAAGGGTAACAGGACCCTAAAAGTTATTGTGCAATTTGTCCTGAGTATGCTGATACCCCACTTGTGGGGGTAAACCACTATTTGGGCGCATGGCAGAGCTCGGAAGGGAAGCAGCACCATTTGACGTTTTTGGCTGGAATTGAGATCGGACATCATGTCGCGATTGGAAAACCCCTGATGTACCAAAACAGTGGAAACCCCCCACAAATGACACCATTTTGGAAACTAGACCCCCTAAGGAACTTATCTAGATGTGTGGTGAGAACTTTGAACCCCCAAGGGCTTCACAGAAGTTTATAACATAAAGCCGTACAATTAAAAAATCATATTTTTTCCACAAAAATTGAAAAAAAAAAAAAAATTGAAATTGAACCCCAAAAAATTGAAATTGAACCCCAAAAGTTGTTGTCCAATTTGTCCTGAGTACGCTGACACCCCATATGTGGGAGAAAACTACTGTATGGACACACGTCAGGGCTCGGAAGGGAAGTAGTGACGTTTTGGAATGCAGACATTGATGGAATGGTCTGCGGGTGTCATGTTGCCTTTGGAGAGCCCTTAATGTACTTAAACAGTGGAAACCCCCCACAAATGACCCCATTTTGAAAACTAGACCCCCTAAGGAACTTATCTAGATGTGAGGTGAGCACTTTGAACCCCCAAGGGCTTCACAGAAGTTTATAATGCCCGGGCATGAAAATAAAAAAATCGTATTTTTTCCACAAACATGATCAACTAGTCCCCAATTTTTTCATTTTCCCAAGGGTAACAGGAGAAATTGGACCCCAAAAGTTGTTGTCCAATTTGTCATGAGTACGCTGACACCCCATATGTGGGAGAAAACTACTGTATGGACACACATCGGGGTTCGGAAGGGAAGCAGTGACGTTTTGGAATGCAGACTTTGATGGAATGGTCTGCGGGTGTCATGTGCGTTTGGAGAGCCCCTGATGTACCTAAACTATTGAAACTCCCCATAAGTGACCCCATTTTGGACACTAGACCCCCTCACGGAACTTATCTAGATGTGTGGTGAGCACTTTGAACCCCCAAGTGCTTCACAGAAGTTTATAACGCTCAGACGTGAAAATAAAAAAATCATTTTTTTCCACAAAAATGATATTTTTGCCCCCAATTTTTTATTTTCCTAAGGGTAACAGGAGAAATTGGACCCCAAAAATTGTTTTGCAATTTGTCCTGAGTAGGCTGATACCCTACATGTGGGGGTAAAACACTGTTTGGGCGCATGGCAGAGCTTGGAAGGGAAGGAGCACCATATGACTTTTTCAACTCAGAATTGGCTGGAATTGAGATCAGACGCAATGTTGCATTTGGAGAGCCCCTGATGTGCCCAAACAGTGGAAACCCCCAATTCTAACTCCAACCCGAACCCCAACACACCCCTAACCCTAATCTCAGCCCTAACCCTAACCCTTACCCAAGCCCTAACCCTAGCCCTAGCCCTAACCCTAGCCCTAACCCTAACCCTAACCCTAGCCCTAACCCTAGCCCTAACCCTAACCCTAATGGAAAAATGGAAATAAATACATTTTTTTAATTTTATTATTTTTCCCTAACTAAGGGGGTGATAACGGGGGGTTTGATTTACTATTTATGGCGGTTTTTATGTTTGGCAGCTGTTGCATGCTAAAAGACGCTTTTTATTGTAAAAATAGTTTTTGCATCACCACATATTGAGAGCAATAATTTTTCCATATTTTGACCCACTGAGTCATGTGAGGTCTTATTTTTTGCGGGACGAGTTGATGTTTTTATCGGTACCATTTTCAGGCACGTGACATTTTTTGATCGCTTTTTATTCCGATTTTTGGGACGCAGAATGAACAAAAACCAGCGTTTCATGAATTTCTTTTGGGGGAGTGCGTTTACACCGTTCCGCGTGTGGTAAAATTGATAAAGCGGTTTTATTCTTCGGGTCAGTATGGTTACAGCGATACCTCATTTAGGTCGTTTTTTTATGTTTTGTCGGTTTTATGCAATGAAAACTATTTTATATAAAAAATAATTATTTTTGCATCGCTTTATTCTGCGAGCTATAACTTTTTTATTTTTTCGCTGATGATGCTGTGTGGTGGCTCATTTTTTGCGGGACAAGATGATGTTTTCAGCGGTACCATGGATATTTATATGCGTCTTTTTGATTGCGCGTTATTACACTTTTTGTTTGGCAGTATGATAATAAATCATTATTTTTTGCTTCGTTTTTTATTTTTATTTTTTAAGGGGTTCGCTAAAGGGGCTAACTAATGGGACAGTTTTATATGGCGGGTCGTTACGGACGCGGCGATACCTAATATGTGTACTTTTATTGTTTTGTTTTGTTTTTTTTTCAAAAAATGAATTTATTGGGGAATATTTTTATTTTTTTACTAATTTATTTGGCGATTTTTTTAAAATTATTTTTATACTTTTTTTCATTTTTTTTTTACTTTATTACATAGTCCCAGGTGGGGCATCACTGTCCTGTGACAGATCGCTGATCTGTCACATCACAGATCACTGTGACAGATCAGCGATCTGTCACAAGCAGTGCCGAAGGCTTCCTAATGCCTACGCTTTGCAGGCACTGAGGAAGCCAGCTTCCTGCAGGTCCCCGAAGGCCCCCGTCGCCATCTTGGATTCGGGGGCCTGCAGGAAAGGAGCCCCCCGCAGCAGCGCTGCACATTGCGCTGCCGTGGGGGGCTCAGGGAAGCACGGAGGGAGCCCCCTCCCTGCCGATGCTTCCCTTTAACTCCCGGTACACCGCGATCATGTTTGATCGCGGTGTGCAAGGGGTTAACGTGTCGGGGGCGGTCCGTGACCGCCCCTGACACATTGTGCCGGGTGTCAGCTGTGATAATCAGCTGACACCCGGCCGCGATCAGCGGCGCTCACCACGTGGGCGCCGCTGATCGCTGAGACGTACTATCCCGTCCATGGGCATAGGGGCCCAAGTCCCATGGACGGGATAGTACGTCGGATGGCAGGAAGGGGTTAAAGTTTTGGTGTTACCATTGATATTCTCTGAAAAAAAGGCCAAGAAAGCAAAAAATCTGCCGAGGTATGTAAACTTTTGAGCTCAACTGCACTAATTGAATTCAGCAAAGAACTTATACCCTCTGGTAATAAAATGTCAAGGAATAAAAAGAAACATTATGGATCAATAAGAGAGTACAAAGTTTAATAAGACCAAAACAAAGGGTATTAAAAATCCTGAAGGCCAAGACAGCAGAAATCGCATTTCAGGAGGATAAACATCTAAATAAGAAATGTAAAAAAAGAAATCAAACTAGCAAAGTTATCCACAGGAAAGCCATTAGCCAGCGAAATTAAAATAAATCCACGCAAAATGTATAAATAAATAAATGCCAAAAAAAAGTTGATATCGGCCTCTTAAAAGACGATAACAACAAGATAATCATAGAGGACAAAGAAAAAGATGAGATATTAAACAGGCACCATACAGCAGTGTTCACCAATGATTTGTCTGCTTGAGTGATCTTTCAACAAGGCAAAACTCAAACTTTATCACCTGTATAATTAGTTTAACACAATATGTATGCCTGCATCTGAGCAATTTAAACATTGACAAATCCCACGGCCCGGATGGCATTCATCCACGGATACTGAGGGAATTGAACTCAGTAATTGACAGACTGCTGTATCTCATTTTCTTAGATTCTCTTGTAACGGGGGTGGTGCCACAGGACTGGAGAATGTCTCATGTGGTACCGATATTTAAGAACGGTAAGAAGGTGAATCCAGATAACTACTGTCCGGTAAGTCTGACATCAGTAATGTGCTAAGTTTTTGAGGACATTGTAAGAGATGACCTGCAGAAATATATTGCAGAGAATCTATTTTATTATTTCTAAACACTGTTTTTTGGTAATCACTTTGTATCTCCGTTCATACTGCACCCACACACACAAATGATACACAAATTGAAAGGTAAACTTGCCCTCTTCAGCAAGAAAATAACCTAACAATCCACACAGCCATGATTTGATCACAAAATACAATTTAAATATTAATTTTCATAAACCTGCAGTAAGGAAAAATGACCTGCAGGTGGCACCACAGTACCCCAACAGCACACTACCTCAAAGCTGCTTACAGACATCACAAACAAATCCAAACATTTGCCTTGGGGGCTTTCCAGCTTGCGGAACTGCTTGCCTAGCCTATTTTAGCCAAAATGGAGGATTGGACTCTTCACTGCAGGTGAGACATATATGCAAACCATTTGCAAACATGCACTGCCTATTGAATTGCATTCTTGCGCCGTTCATTCTCCACCCACACAAACAAATGACCTGCAGGTGGCAGTGGCAGCACACTACCCCAAAGCACGCTACCACAAAGCTGCTTACAGACATCACAAACAAATCCAAGCATTTGCCTTGGGGTCTTCCCAGCTTGCTTAAGTTCTTGACCAGCCTTTTTCAGGCTCATTGGAGGATTGCACATTTCACTGCAGTTGAGTCACATATGCAAACACATTCGCAAAAATGCACTACTTTTTTGGTGATTGCTTCGCCCCACAAACACAAATGGTACACCATTTCAAAGGTAAACATGCTCCCTTCAGCAAGAAAAGAGCCAAACAAACCACACACACATGATTTTTATCACTAAATACAGTTTAAATATTCATTTTCATAAACCTACAGAAAGATACAATGATCTACAGGTGGCACCTCAAGGGGGAAAACATTTTTTGACCTCTACGTAACAAACCAATTTATAGTATTACCAAGCTACATATATAAATACCTTAGTCACAGTATAAAAAGCATGCGCATAAAATACTCATGAAAATAATGGGGTATAAACACATATATGGTGGTTAAAAATCCATAGGGACTGACTACCTGTCCCACATAGATAAAGGTAAAAATATAAATTAGTTTAAATCCAAAAGTCGCTAATTCGCAGCATTATAATCCAATAGTCATGCAGCAGAGTCTCAAAACACCATATCATGTAAATCTTGTCTTACTCAGGCCAGCTTAGATCTACAATTGTCTTTGACCACTTCTATTCTTTATTTATTTTCATTTTACTCATTTATATAGCGCTATCTTATTCCACAGCGCTTTACAGACATTATTGGCATTGTCCCCAATGGGGCTCAATCTAAATTCCCTATCAGTATGTCTTTGGAGTATGAGTATATTCGGCATTGTTTTTCAGAGAGCTCAATACAGAAAGACCATAGCTATTTTTGGTTCTTTGACAACTGAGTGAACAGAAAATATAATAGAATAGAGTATACAGTATATAATCAAATTTCCATAGAGAAAAAAAATCTTTCAGTATTAAAATACTAAACGGTATTCAAAATTTTTAAAACGGAAATACCAAAGGAAAGGAAATTATTAAAAACAAAGGTATAGGTATACAACAAAATACAGCCAAAATTCAAATAAATATAAGATAGATGGAGAAGATAACGTATATATAGAGTATGGAACAATGTTAACCCCTTAGTGACAGTGCTAATTTCCATCTTAATGACCAAGCCAAATTTTAAAAATCTTACCACTGACACTTTACGTGGTGTGAGAATCATGTGGGAATAGTGGATGACGGCAGGTATATCTCGCCCAGATTCCTTTCCTATGTGGCCTAGTCTGGTCAGTATCGCACCTGCTTACTAATGGATAATGGGAGGTGGATATAAAAGGATGCAAGGTGGTTGTGTGAGTGTCTCAGCCTGGGAACACAGAGAGCCTGTCTGTGTGAGAGACACACGTGAGCGGAAGCAGTGCCCACTGCAACTGTGGTTTGGCTGGACGGGAGAAGCCCGCCAGTTGGTAGTTAGGTTGTCCATTGTTTAGTTAGTGCCGGACAGGCAAGGATTTGTTTTATGTTTTATTTCCTTTTGCATTGCTTTCACCGTTAATAAACCTGACCCAGGGTCAGTTATACCCGACTCCCAGCTCTGCGCCTGAGTTTCATGCTGAATGCACGTGACCTTTGACCCCAGCAAAGGCGAGCCCGGAGTGTTTTATCACATTGTGGTGGAGAACGCGGGCATCACGTTGCAAGCATGAGCATGGAGGACGTGGTGAAAGCGCTGGTACAGTCCACCGCCGTCCAGCAAGAAGCTAATCGGGTGATGATGGCCCAGCTGAAGGAGTTGGGGGACATGACAGTTACCGATCGTTCGCTTCTCCAGCAGGTGGCGCAGCGCTTGGCAAGCTTACCTGAGCTTAACCTGGAAGCCGAGTCGAGAGTGATTCACGTGAGTCGGTACTGGCAGAAAATGACGACCGAAGATGACGTCGAGGCATACCTGACCACGTTTGAACGGACGGCGGTGCGAGAAAAATGGCCGAAGGCACGATGGGCCGGCCTGATTGCCCCGTTTCTTTCCGGTGAGGCCCAAAAGGCTTATTATGACTTAGAGCCTGAAGCCGCGCAGGACTTTGACAAACTGAAAGCCGAGATCTTGGCCCGGCTGGGAGTGACGACCGCTGTCCGTGCACAGAGAGTGCATCAATGGACTTATCAGCCGGATAAACCACCGCGGTCACAGATGTTCGACCTGATCCACGTGACGAAGAAGTGGCTACAACCCGAGGTGCTGACAGCGCCAGAGATAATCCAGAGAGTCGTCATGGACAAGTACCTGAGAGCTCTACCGCCAGCCCTGAGGAAGTGGGTAAGCCATGGAAATCCTACGACGGCAGATCAACTGGTGGATCTGGTTGAACGTTACTCCATGGCGGAAGGACTCCGAGACGATGCTACCCAACCTCGTTCTTCATCATCTCCACGTGGAACCGGTAAGACTGTTCCAGGGAGTAGGGGAGATGGAAAAATCCTTAAGACAGTGGGGGAGGAAAACGGGACTGCCCGCACTGTGAGGCCGAGAGTAACGAACTATGGTCTAAGCAAGGGGCCCGTTAGGTGTTTCCGCTGCCAAGAGATGGGACATATTGCTGCGAACTGTCCGCTCACTACTGAACCCATGCAGTGCGACGTCACAGACTCTAAAAACCGCATGTCTATGGTTGCACGGGTAGTGAGTGTGAATGCCGGTCAAAAGGATGTGGAAAAACACTTGTGTGATTTAACTGTTGATGGCAAAAATGTGGTGGCATTGTTAGACTCGGGAAGTGTGGTGACTCTGGTGAAGGCCAGTCTGGTGTCAGCCCCGACTGGACCATCAGACAAATTTTCTGTAACGTGTGTGCATGGAGACACCTGTTCGTACCTCACCACGGTCATATGCATTACTACTTCCTATGGGTCTGTGCAACATAAAGTGGGACTCGTCCCTGCGTTATTGCATGATGTTTTCCCCACTTCTGGCAATTGTGGGAGAATCAGTTGATGCCCTCGGGTAATAGTGTACATGATTCTTCTCCCAGGGAGCGTGTGGGTCCCGAACCCCTGGAAGAGGTCTCCCCGGAAGACTCGGGGAAAGAGTCTGCTGGAAATTACCTACAGTTCCCGTTTTCAGTCATGGCGGGTGATACGAAGGAGACCGGGGAAGAGGAGGAGGCTGACAGCCGTCCACCTCCCCGTTTGCCGGATTTAGAAGTTCAGAAAGATGACTTCCAAAGCGAGCAAAAAAAGGATCCTACCCTTTCTCAGGCTAGGACAAATGTAAAAGTGATAAATGGGGTACCCGTAGAACCTGGCTCTAGGCTGGCATATCCTTACATGGTTCTGGAGAATGATTTACTCTATCAGATAGAGAAAAAGGGGGAAGATACGGTGCAACTATTAGTCGTGCCAAAACCCTACCGGCGGCAGGTGCTGGACCTGGCCCACGGACATGTGATGGGAGGTCACCTGGGAGTCCAGAAAACCACCGAAAGGATATCACACTGTTTTGTTTGGCCAGGCATGCATCATGATATTTGTGTATATTGCGAGTCTTGTCCTGACTGCCAAGCCTCTGCACCTAAGCCCCGGTTCTGTAGCCCTTTGGTACCCCTACCTATTATTGAAGTCCCGTTTGAGAGGATTGGGATGGATTTAGTTGGGCCCCTTCCATGGTCTGCACGTGGACACCAACATATCCTGGTCATCTTGGATTATGCCACTCGTTACCCGGAGGCCATCCCTTTGCGTAACACGGCCACCAAGACGATTGCCAAGGAGCTGGTGCATGTGTTTAGTCGGGTCGGTATACCAAAACAGATACTCACCGACCAGGGGACCCCCTTTATGTCCAGGATAATGAAGGAGCTCTGCCGATTGTTACAAATCGAACCGTTACGCACATCCGTGTATCACCCTCAAACAGACGGGTTGGTTGAACGGTTCAATAAAACTCTGAAGCAGATGCTGAGAAAGGTGATAGACAAGGATGGGAAGAACTGGGACTATTTACTTCCGTATTTGCTTTTTGCCATCAGGGAAGTACCCCAGTCTTCCACGGGATTCTCGCCTTTCGAGTTATTGTACGCCCGACGTCCTCGCGGACTGTTAGACGTTGCAAAAGAAACCTGGGAGGGTCAGGTCACTCCATTTAAAACAGTGATAGATCATGTCACACAAATGCAGGACCGTATTGCGGCTGTTATGCCTATCGTCAAAGAACACATGATACAGGCTCAAGGAGCCCAAAAAAGAATCTATGATAGGGGCGCCAAGATCCGTACGTTTGCACCCGGAGATAGGGTGTTGATCCTGGTCCCCACGGTGGACAGTAAGTTCCTGGCAAAGTGGCAGGGCCCCTTTGAGATCAAGGAAAGAGTTGGTGAAGTAAACTACAAAGTATACCAGGCAGGTAAACGGAAACCTGAACAGATTTATCATGTAAATCTGATAAAGCCCTGGAAGGATCGGTCTGCCTTGTCAGCGGAGCTGGCCCGTCCTGTCTGCTCGCATACCGTACCGGAGGTACGGGTTGCAGAGACTCTCTCGGAGCGGCAAAAGATGGAAGTCAGGCAGTTTCTACTTCACAACCAAAAGTTTTTCTCAGAAAAACCCGGGCAGACTATGCTAATGAAACATGACATCGTAACGGAACCTGGTGTCACAGTTCACGTAAAGCCCTACCGAATCCCGGAAGCACGCCGTGAAGCCGTTTCCCGAGAAGTGAAGGCAATGTTAGAGTTAGGAGTCATTGAGGAATCGCACAGTGCGTGGTCCAGCCCGATTGTGCTAATTCCTAAACCGGACGGCACCATCCGGTTCTGCAATGACTTCAGGAAACTGAATGCGGTCTCAAAATTTGATGCCTACCCCATGCCCCGGGTCGACGAGTTAGATCGGTTAGGAAAAGCCCGGTATATTACGACCCTAGACCTAACAAAGGGGTATTGGCAGATCCCTCTGGTGGAGGCTGCCAGAGAAAAGATGGCATTTGCTACGCCGGAAGGTTTATTTCAGTATGTGTATATGCCGTTTGGACTGCACGGGGCACCGGCGACCTTCCAGAGACTGATGGATCGAGTCTTGAGGCCACATAGGCGGTACGCTTCGGCCTATTTGGATGACATTGTCATTTACAGCTTGGACTGGGAGACTCATCTCCAGAAAGTACAAGCTGTGATTGACGACCTGTGGGAGGCAGGTCTAACTGCGAACCCCAAGAAATGTCACATCGGGCTAGAAGAAGCCCGGTATTTGGGGTATGTAATTGGGAGGGGTGTTGTTAAACCCCAGGTTGATAAGATTCAGGCTGTTCAGGACTGGCCACAACCTGTCAACAAGAAGCAGGTGCAAGCCTTCCTGGGGATCGCCGGTTATTATCGCCGGTTCATACCCAATTTTGCAGCCATCGCTACCCCCCTGACGGATCTTACAAAAGGGAAAGACTCCGTCATGATTAAATGGAGCTTAGCGGCTGAAGAAGCCTTCCATAGCCTAAAACGGGCACTTTGCTCTTAGCCCGTACTGGTGACTCCGGACTTTCGCAGTGAGTTTGTGGTACAAACGGATGCCTCTGATACCGGTATCGGGGCTGTACTCTCACAAGTGAGGGACGGAGTGGAACACCCAGTCCTCTATCTCAGCAGGAAGCTGAATAAACACGAGCAAAGGTATGCAGTCGTAGAAAAAGAGTGCCTCGCCATTAAGTGGGCTCTAGAGGCTCTCAAATATTACCTGGTGGGCCGAAAGTTCAGGCTGATCACTGACCATGCCCCTCTCAAGTGGATGCACTTGAACAAGGAACGGAATAGCCGGGTGACCCGGTGGTTCCTTGCCCTGCAGGCCTACACTTTTACGGTGGAGCACCGCCCAGGGGTACAGATGGGAAATGCAGATGCCCTGTCCCGAGTGCACTGTTTGGTGGGTGTCATTGCTCGACCGGAGTGGTCTGAGCAGAAGGGGGGGATATGTGAGAATCATGTGGGAATAGTGGATGAGGGCAGGTATATCTCGCCCAGATTCCTTTCCTATGTGGCCTAGTCTGGTCAGTATCACACCTGCTTACTAATGGATAATGGGAGGTGGATATAAAAGGATGCAAGGTGGTTGTGTGAGTGTCTCAGCCTGGGAACACAGAGAGCCTGTCTGTGTGAGAGACACACGTGAGCGGAAGCAGTGCCCACTGCAACTGTGGTTTGGCTGGACGGGAGAAGCCCGCCAGTTGGTAGTTAGGTTGTCCATTGTTTAGTTAGTGCCGGACAGGCAAGGATTTGTTTTATGTTTTATTTCCTTTTGCATTGCTTTCACCGTTAATAAACCTGACCCAGGGTCAGTTATACCCGACTCCCAGCTCTGCGCCTGAGTTTCATGCTGAATGCACGTGACCTTTGACCCCAGCAAAGGCGATCCCGGAGTGTTTTATCACAGTGGCAATAATTCTGGAACGCTTCATCAGATCCCAGTGATTCTGAGAATGTTTTTCTTTACATATTGTACTTCATGTTAGTGCTAAATTTTGGTTGATATGATTTGCGTATATTTCTGAAAATATCAAAAATTTTACAGTTGTATTGCAGGCAATTGCCACGTGTGTTTTTGGCTCTCAAAGAGCTGCAAAACATGCAGGGTGGAGACGCGTGCATGTCACTCAAGCACCCTCGATACTTGATGCATAGGAGCACCCCAATGGAAACTCAAATAGCGAGCACTTGCGCTCCACACTAGAGATGAGCGAATGGTTTGGATTTTGGACCCCTGAGTCCGATTTTGACATATTCCGGCCATATTCAAACACTATTCCGCCTGAATGTATGTCTTATATTCGGTTCCGAACATATTCGGTAATTTCTACTTCCATTGACTCTAATGAAGTTTGGCTGTGTTCGTAGTAACATAGTAACATAGTTATTAAGGTTGCAGGAAGACTTTAAGTCCATCTAGTTCAACCCACATCCTATCCTAACTTGCTCTAACATGTTGATCCAGAGGAAGGCAAAAAAACCCATGTGGCAATCAGTAAGCTTCACATTGGGGAAAAAAAAACCTTCCCGACTCCACATACGGCAATCAGACTAGCTCCCTGGATCAACGCAATATTAAGGAAACTAGTGTATATACCCTGTAATATTATACTTTTCAAGAAAGGCATCCAGTCCCTTCTTAAATGTTATTAGGGAATCACTCATTACAACATCATATGGCAGAGAGTTCCATAGTGTCACTGCTCTCTGCTGTTCGACGAATATTGCAAAACCAATATTAAAATCTGATAATTTTCGGAACCAAATCTGAACAAATTCACTCATCTCTACTCAACACTAGAGATGAGTGAATTTGTTTGGCAAATGTTCGCCAAACATAAATTAGGCACAAATACTTAACATTCGGAAATCGTGATCGGAAACCCGAGCAAAATTGGATAAAATCGGTAAAAATTGTATTCATTCGGTAAAAGTGCGGGAAAAATTTGTATTGCCACAATAATATGAGGGGATGGGGGTTTGCAGAGCTCAGAGTCGTGGCGCTCTTGTAAGCACAGCAGTCATTTTTTTTCACTAACTTTATGTTTGCACATTGCGGCTAGCCAATCAGGGAGCAGGAAACACCCACAATGTCCTGACACAACAGCTGTCATGTCCCCTACCGGCGCCGTCACCTACCTACGCAGGCCCGGGCGCACCTCTCGCCACGCTCCCACTCCACGGCGCGCCCCCGCTCCCGATATCCGGCCTCCTAGATGTCGGTCCTGCACGCATGCACCCGGCGTTTCACCCGGTGCTCAGACTGATGGGATCTCTGATGCGCTGGCTCCGCCCCCAACATGGCGGCGCCCACCGGCCATATCTTCCCGGCGTCTTCACAGGTAAGACGCCTGTTAACCCTGCAGTGTCGCTGTCCGTTCGGCCAGCGTTCGCCCATTCTTCAGGCCCTTTATTTTCTCTGTGTGTACCTTGTCGGTCCTGCATCTAGCAGCCAGTGTGTCCTTCTCTAGTACTCCTCCTGTGCCCCTGTCTCCCTGGCTCCTGTGTCTCGCTTTCCCCTGCTCCTATCTCCGTTAGGTTCTTTGGGCTTCCCTAGCCTATGTGTGCTTTGCTTTGTTTCCCCTGAGCTCTGTGTCTTTTGTTACCTTATACCTTCCTCTCTTGTAGCCTCCGTCCCCTGTCTGAACCGGCTACTCCCTGCCTCTGGATCTGCAGCCACTGTTAGCTCCTCCGTTGTAGCCTCTCGGATTCTCTACTTCTGATTTCCTAGTGCCTACCCAGTCGTCCGTTTGGCTCCTGCTGTCACGGTTTCATCCCTTGTGGGCCTGCCCCTAACACTCCCTGTATAGGGGGTGGCTCCACCTGGCCAGCTCGCCCGCAGGGGCTCTGGAGCCGTGACCCAGAGGGTCCACTCCGGGTTGTACCTCTCTCCTCTCCATAGCACAACCGTAACAACGGCTTGTGTTATTGGCTGCTGAAAAACATGTCCTACTGCATATAAATAGCGGACATGTTGTTTTAGCGCCATTTTGACACTGACACAGCGCAGACAGGCTGCTCATGACGCTGCCACTGTTTGCATCCAAATTTCAGCTATTTAGTTAGGTGAAAAATCCTACAAGCCATAGAAGCCAACGCCTAATTTGTAATACAATAATCCATCTTTATTCAAACAAAGTTTTAATTTAAAAATTGACAATGGAGATACATGTGCAAAAAGAAACATACAAATGCTATTCTTTGCACATTGATAAATAGTTTACTATATATCTTTTTCTATATTCAGCTTTACACTATTGCACTTTAATAGATTAATGAGAAAATTATTGCCATTGAGATTTATATTGAAATAAGTACACTTTGTAAAATAATTCAGCATATGGCAATTGGAAAAAACCTTCTCAGCTGCTAGGCAAATTTTGCACGTTGTAAAGCTATTTTTTATAGTGTGTCATCTTTTAGGAAATTATTGCTGTATTAATAAGGAATTAATTTTTGAGTGGACACCTGTGTGTTTGTGTACAATAGGGATTAGTTCATATTTGTGATTTTTTGTTCCACATTAAAATAATGTTTTATCCCTGCGAGAGGTTTACAAACACCATAAATAGAGATATGCTGTATTTTTATGACCTGTGTTAAACAGTTTCTTCTTGCACATGTATCTCCATTGTCAATTTTTAAAGGGAATCTGTCACCCTTTTTTTGGCCTTGCAGCTGCCAGCATACACATCGGGGGCTTATCTACAGCATTCTGTAATGCTGTAGATAAGCCCCCGATGTAACCTGAAAGAGAAGAAAAAGACGTTATATTATACTCACCGAGGTGGGCGGTCCGGTCCGATGGGTGTCGCCGTCCCGTCCGGCGCCTCCCTTCTTCATGCAATGACGTCCTTTTCTCCCGCCAGACCTCTCCCGACGCCTGCGCACTGCAGGACTCTGCTCTGCCCTCAACAGGGCAGAGCAATGCGCCTGCGCCGGAGCCATTACAGGACGGGAGAAGAGGACGTCATCCCATGAAGAAGGGAGGCGCCGGACGGGACGCGACACCCATCGGACCGGACTGCCCACCTCGGTGAGTATAATATAAAGTGTTTTTCTCTTTCCGGCTACATCAGGGGCATATCTACAGCATTACAGAATGCTGTAGATAAGCCCCCGATGTCTATGCTGGCAGCTGCAAGGCCAAAAAAAGGGTGACGGATTCCCTTTAAATGAAAACTTTGTTTGAATAAAGATGGATTATTGTGTTACAATTTAGGCGTCGGCTTCTATGGTTTGTAGGATTTTTGATAAATAGGAAGTGCCTCTTTTTAGGCCAAGTTTTTCTTTTTTTGATTATATTTAGTTAGGTGGTTGTGTATCAGTCAGATAGTGTCTAGGTTGGCTGTAAAATGTACCTTCCTGATTTTTCT
The DNA here is from genome assembly GCF_039654945.1 of Dendrobates tinctorius. Lineage (NCBI taxonomy): Eukaryota > Metazoa > Chordata > Amphibia > Anura > Dendrobatidae > Dendrobates > Dendrobates tinctorius. The sequence goes on from NW_027361977.1 coordinate 3,257,405, forward strand.
TTCTTTTGTGGGGGCATAACTGAGGTTCTCAGACAAAGCCGACAGGCACAGTGTGTTGTGCACTGTTTCTATAGTGGTACATGCACGAATACAGCATTCTCAGTAATCTTATTTCAGTAGGTAAATGTGAAAAAGCCTGCTGTATCCCACATTGTAGCTAGTTAGCTAGGTGGTTGTATATCAGTCAGATACTGTAGGTAGCCATTGTTCAGTGTGGCTGTTAAATTTACCTTCCAGACCATTTTATTTATTTTTTGACCATACAGAGGTGCCCAAACAAATCCAGCAGGGCATGTGTTGTGAACTGCTTCTATTGTGATCCATGCACGAGTATAGCATTCTAATTCCCATGTAGCTAGTGAGAAAAATAAAACAGCCAGCTGTATCCCTCCTTGTAATTTAGTGCTCTGGTGAAATAAAACTGTCTGCAGACCTAAGGCACATGAAAAAAATGTATAATTTTTCCAGGTGCTAAATGTGAAACAGCCTGCGTAGTCATTTTGTGGCGGTGATACCTGTCTGCAGACCTAAGGCGCATTAAAATAAAACTAGATGGGCATTTCCTGAAGGAAATACATGGTGCTTGAACAGCGCTGCCAGCTTTATAGCAGTGTATCAGGTGTCGACTGTAAAAAAGTAAAGTTAGAATATGAATGTTGTGTATAGCCACTTTGGCACATTCGGCGCCACTTTGGCCACTTGGTAGCCACTTTGGCACATTCAGCACCTCTGTAGCCACTTTGGCAACTTGGTAGCCACTTTGGCCACTTGGTAGCCACATTGGCACATTCAGCATCTCTGTAGCCATATTTGCCATCCACTTTGGCTCATTCGGCACCTCGGTAGCCACTTTGGCCACTTGGTAGCCACTTTGGAACATTCGGCACCTCGGGAACCACTTTGGCCACTTGGCAGCCACTTTGGCACATTCAGCACCCCGGTAGCCACGTTGGCCACTTGGCAGCTACTTTGGCACATTCGGCACCTCCATAGCAACTTTGGCCACTTGGTAGCCACTTTGGCACATTCGGCCCCTCGGTAGCCACTTTGGCCACTTGGTAGCTACTTTGGCACATTCGGCACCTCAGTAGACACTTTGGCCACTTGGTAGCCACTTTAGCACATTCGGCATCTCGGTTGCCACTTTGGCCACATGTTAGCCACTTTGGCCATTTGGTAGCCACTTTGGCACATTCGGCATCTCGATAGCCACTTTGGCCACTTGGTAGCCACTTTGGCACATTCGGCACCTCTGTATCCACTTTGACCACTTGGTAGCCACATTGGCACATTCGGCATCTCGGTAGCCAATTCAGCCACTTGGTAGCCACTTTGGCCACTAGGTAGCCACTTTGGCACATTTGGCACCTAGGTAGCCACTTTGGCCACTTGGTAGCCACTTTGGCACATTCGGCACCTCGGTAGCCACTTTGGCACATTCGGCACCTCAGTAGCCACTTTGGCCACTTGGTAGTCACTTTGGCACATTCGGCACATCGGTAGCCACTTTGGCCACTTGGTAGCCACTTCTATTAGCTAATATGAGTGATGTGTGGAAGCTGCATTTGCATCGCTGCCATCTTTGGAAGGTCACTGCACCTGCGCTGTGGCTTCAATCCATGTCAATTGGGGGTCATGGAAAGGTCGGCATTAATTCCTATGGGAAAATTTTTGCTTAAAATGCGACTTTTTTTAAAACCAACAAACCGGATCGACTCCAAAAACACACAGCACACCTGTCCCCACCGAGGGCTTCGAAACGCCGCCTGAACGGGGTCTCTGCGCTGAGCGGTTCGGGCCGCATTAATTGCAGAAAATGTGGAGAAGTAGAATAACTAGATGTGTATTTCCTGAAGGAAGTACAGAGAGTGCTTTGACATGGTGCCCGGGCTGCCCCTTTAAGAGACTTGCCTGCTGCCCCTGCAAGACTTTCAACTCAGAAGCCGTTTTAACTGTGGGTGCCTCTCAGGGGCCACCTTGTAAAACACCTCCTGACCCCACACAAGTACACACATGGCTCTGCTTCATGCACCTTGTAAAACACCTCCTGACCCACACAAGTACACACACGGCTCTGCTACATCCACCTTGTAAAACCCCTCCTGACCCCACACAAGTACACGCACGGCTCTGCTACATCCACCTTGTAAACCCCTCCTAACCCCACACAAAGTACACACACGGCTCTGCTACATCCACCTTGTAAACCCCTCCTAACCCCACACAAGTACACACACGGCTCTGCTACATCCACCTTGAAAAACCCCTCCTGACCCCACACAAGTACACACACGGCTCTGCTACATCCACCTTGAAAAACCCGTCCTGACCCCACACAAGTACACACACGGCTCTGCTACATCCACCTTGTAAAACCCCTCCCTGACCCCACTGTCCCACACATAAACGTTACCTCATCCATCCAGACCAGCACCATAATGACAAGCGACCAGCACAGCAGAGTCCTGCAGCCGCCCTGATCATGTGACCCCTGACTCCTCCCCTCCTGTGACCTCATCACAGGTCCTGTGCCGGCACCGCACACAAGATTACAGCCGAAGGAAGCGATGATCATTGCTGGCAGTAAGGCTGTGTGCACACGATGCAGATTTGCAGCGGATCTGCAGCGGATTTTACCGCGCAGAAACGTTGCATATCTGCATTGTGATGTACAGTAGCCTTAAAATCAATGAAAAAAAAAAACGCTGTGCAGACGCTGCAGATTTTTCCGCACGGTTTTCCTGCGGTACAAAATCTGCAGCATGTTACTTCTTACGCAATAAAACCGCAGGAAAAATAGAAGAAATCGGCAGGGAACAGTGGCGTATCCAGGGGGGGCAGCCGGGGCAGTTGCCCCGGGCGCAGCCAGCAGGGGGGTGCAGTCGGGCCGCCTAATGCAGCGGTCCGCAGTGTCTCCCCCCCGGCGGCTGCGCTCTGCCGCCCACCATCCTGTGAGCCGGCTGTTCTCTGTGACGGCTGTCAAGCTGACAGCCGACGCAGAGGAGGCCGCGCCGGCTCCCAGGCAGCAATTGTACTGGCGTCTATACAGACGCCTGTACAATTAGCTCTGACCGCCGGGTCAGAGCGACGTCAGCAGCGTGATCATGTCATGTGATCACGCTGCTGAAGTCACTCCCCGGCGCCCAGAGCAAACGCTGGTGGTAAGTGTGCTCCTCTGTGGAGCTGAAGAACCACCGAAGATGGGAGATGGGGGGGTGTTAATGAGTGGGGGGGTTATTGAGTGGGGATGGGGGTTAATGAGTCGGGGGGTTAATGAGTGGGGGTTAAAGTGTGGGGGGTTAATGAGTGGAGATGGGGTTTAATGTGGGGATGGGTGTTAATGAGTGGGGGGTTATTGAGTGGAGATGGGGGTTAATGTGGAGATGGGGGTTAATGTGGAGATGGGGGTTAATGAGTGAAGATGGGGGTTAATGAGTGGGGGGTTAATGAGTGGGGGGTTAATGAGTGGAGATGGGGGTTAATGTGGGGATGGGGGTTAATGAGTAGAGATGGGGGTTAAAGTGTGGGGGTTAATGTGGGGATGGGGTTAATGAGTGGGGGGTTAATGTATGGGGGTTAATGAGTGGGGCGTTAATGAGTGTGGGGGTTAATGAGTGGCGATGGGGGTTAATGTGGGGATGGGGGCTAATAAGTGGGGGGTTAATGTGTAGGGGGTTAATGTATGGGGTTTAATGAGTGGAGATGGGGTTAATTAGTGGGGATGGGGGTTAATGAGTGGGGGTACATAATGTGTGGGGGGATTTGGGAGTGGGGATGGGGGATACTTAATGTGTGGGGGGATTTGGGAGTAGGGACAAGGGATTATTGAGTGGGGATGGGGGATACTTAATGTGTGGGGGGATTTGGAGTGGGGATGGGGGGTACTTAATGTGTGTGGTGGATTTGGAGTGGGGATGGGATTTAACGTGTGTGGGGAGATTTGAGGACACAAAATGAAGAGTATGTATGAGGGCATATATGAGGAAGCAGTATGGGGGATGGGTGCAGACAGTAAGGGGTGCGAACGGATGAATTTATGTGGGCACAGTATGGGGAGTGAGGGTGATGGGATGTGTGCAGACACAGTATGGGGAGTCGAGGATATGTGTGAGCAGACAGTATAGAGAGTGAGGAGGTATGTGAGGAGACAGTATGGTGAACAGGAGGATGATAGAGGAGACAGTATGAGGAGGGAGGGGAATAGTGTGAGGCGACAGTATATTGCAGACATTTTTATTTAGGAGCATTATAATGACACTTCTATCTTTAAGGGCATCGTGTGAAGATTTGCTGCAGAAGACCGGAGAAGATGGAAGTCTACAGAGACGAGATATGGAGGAGAAACCTCATCATGGGGTCTGGACAAGAAGAAGAAAAGGAGAACGACTCCAGAGACGTCATCTATAAGGTACCTGGATGTAAATGTTATTTGTGATACTGACTAATTCTCATGTTTTTATTTGTTAGGAACATTACAGGGGTTGTCCAGGTTTGTGCTGAGTCTGCAGACATTCTATGTGACTGCAGACATCTGAATTCTCACAGTGCTCACTGAACGCTGTCAGGATTCTCTCATGCCAGTAATTTACATACATGCGGTCACATGCTGACTAGACATGTGTGGCCTCACTCAATGAAAATGAACAGAGCGAGGCCGGGCACGTCTAATCGGAATGTGGCCAGAAGTATACAAATCACATACTTGTGCTGACATGACTGTACATCGGCAAGGGAGAATCCTAAAAGTGTGCAGTGCATTCGTTGTGAGAATTCAGAAGCTCCAATGTCAGGACTCAGCTCTGCAGGTTGCCGTAGTCATCACATGGACACTTCACTCATATGCGATTTTCATAGATATGGTCTTGTGACAACGAGCTTCTCTTCCTGCTTTCAGTTTTTTACTGAACATTGAGAGCATTAGGGAGAGCAGCTCGTGGGTACATGGCTAAGTGTGCAAGTCGCATATGTACTTTTTTTTGGGGGGGGGCACCAAACCAAATTCTTGCCCCGGGTGCCAGAAAGCCTAGATACGCCTCTGGCGGGGAAGACCATCTGCACTCAGCCTAAGGGGCTGCGTCACTGCGTGGGTCCCTCGCGGAGGGCGCAGGATGGGGTCAGTACATGGGGGGCGTGGCGGCGGCCGGCGGGTATCCCAGACAGCGTGAATGGGCCCTCCCATCTCGCCAGGTCCCCGTCACTTGCCCGGGTGCTGACGCCAGCCCTGGCCTGCGCATATCAATGAGCTTAAATGCCGCCTCACGACTGCCCCATGTTTTCCCTATGGCAACATTTTCCCATTAAAATGCATTGAGACAATGCATTCCAATGACAGGAAAATGTTTTTTCAAATGCAAATTGCGCAAAAACTACAAATCCGATCGACACCAAAAATACTTCGCACACCTCTCGTGGACGCTGGCTTCGAAACGACACCTCAACAGAGTCTGTGCGTGTAGCGGTTCGGGCCACATTAATTGCGGAAATCAACTGAATAGTAATAATAATACTAGATGTGTATTTCCTGAAGGAAGTACAGATAGAGGTTTGAAATGCTGCCCGGGCTGCCCCTTTAAGAGACTTGCCTGCTGCACCTGCAAGACTTTCAACTCACGATCCGTTTTAACTGTGGGTGCCTCTCAGGGGCCACTTTGGCCTCAGGGTCCGATTTTGTGGGTGGGGCCCTCAGGGCCCGATTTTGTGGGTGGGGCCCCTCAGGGTCCGATTTTGTGGCCGGGGCACCTCAGGGTCCGATTTGGTGGGTGGGACCCCTCAGGGTCCGATTTGGTGGCCGGGTCCCCTCAGGGGCTGATTTGGTGGGTGGGGCCCCTCAGGGTCCGATTTTGTGGTCGGGGCCCCTCAGGGTCCAATCTTGTGGCCGGGGCCCCTCAGGGTCTGATTTTGTGGCCGGGGCCCCTCAGGGTCTGATTTGGTGAGCTGGGCCCCTCAGGGTCTGATTTGGTGGGCGGGATCTATCAGAGTCCGATTTGGTGGGCGGGGCCCCTCAGGGTCCAATTTGGTTGGCGGGGACCCTCGGGGTCCGATTTGGTGGGCGGGATCCCTCAGGGGTCCGATTTGGTGGGGGGGCCCCTCGGGGTCTGATTTGGTGGGCGGGGCCCCTCGGGGTCTGATTTGTTGAGCGGGGCCACTCTAGGTCTGATTTGGTGGGCGGGGCCACTCTAGGTCTGATTTGGTGGGCGGGGCCTCTCTGGGTCCGATTTGGTGGGCGGGGCCCCTCAGAGTTCAATTTGGTCAGCGGGGCCCCTTAGGGTCCGATTTTGTGGGTGGGGCCCCTCAGGGTCCGATTTTGTGGTTGGGGCCTTTCAGAATCCGATTTAGTGGGCGGGGCCCCATAGGGTCCGATTTGGTGGGCGGGGCCCCTCAGGGTCCGATTTGGTGGGCGGGGCCCCTCAGGGTCCGATTTGGTGGGCGGGGCCACACTGGGTCTGATTTGGTGGGCGGGGCCACTCTGGGTCCGATTTGGTGGATGGGGACCTTCAGGGTCCAATTTGGTGGGCGGGGACACTGAGTCTGATTTGGTGGGTTGGGCCCCTCAGGGTCCAATTTTGTGGTTGGGGCCTTTCAGAATCCGATTTAGTAGGCGGGGCCCCTCAGGGTCCGATTTGGTGGGCGGGGCCCCTCAGGGTCCGATTTTGTGGTTGGGGCCTTTCAGAATCCGATTTAGTGGGAGGGGCCCCTCAGGGTCCAATTTGGTGGGCGGGGCCCCTCAGGGTCCGATTTGGTGGCCGGGTCCCCTCAGGGGCTGATTTGGTGGGTGGGGCCCCTCAGGGTCCGATTTTGTGGCCGGGGCCCCTCAGAGTCTGATTTGGTGGTTGGGGCCCCTCAGGGTCCAATCTTGTGGCCGGGTCCCCTCAGGGTCCGATTTTGTGGCCGGGGCCCCCTCAGGGTCCAATTTTGTGGCCGGGGCCCCCTCAGGGTCCGATTTGGTGGTTGGGGCCCCTCAGGGTCCAATCTTTTGGCCGGGGCCCCTCAGGGTCCGATTTTGTGGGTGGTGCCCCTCAGGGTCCGATTTTGTGGCCGGGGCCCCTCAGGGTCCGATTTGGTGGGTGGGGCCCCTCAGGGTCTGATTTTGTGGCCGGGGCCCCTCAGGGTCCGATTTGGTGGGTGGGGCCCCTCAGGGACCGATTTGGTGGGTGGGGCCCCTCAGGGTCCGATTTGGTGAGCGGGGCCCCTCAGGGTCCGATTTGGTGAAAATCAGACCCTCAGGGTCTGATTTGGTGGGCGGGATCTATCAGAGTCTGATTTGGTGGGCGGGGTCCCTCAGGGTCCAATTTGGTTGGCGGGGACCCTCGGGGTCCGATTTGGTGGGAGGGGCCCCTCGGGGTCCGATTTGGTGAGCGGGGCCACTCTAGGTCTGATTTGGTGGGCGGGGCCTCTCTGGGTCCGATTTGGTGGGCGGGGCCCCTCAGAGTTCAATTTGATCAGCGGGGCCTCTCTGGGTCCGATTTGGTGGGCGGGGCCCCTCAGAGTTCAATTTGGTCAGCGGGGCCCCTCAGGGTCCAATTTGGTGGGCGGGGCCCCTCAGGGTCCAATTTGGTGGGCGGGGCCACTCTGGGTCTGATTTGGTGGGCGTGGCCACTCTGGGTCCGATTTGGTGGACGGGGCCCTTCAGGGTCCAATTTGGTGGGCGGGGACACTGAGTCTGATTTTGTGGGTTGGGCCCCTCAGGGTCCGATTTTGTGTCCGGGGACCCTCAGGGTCCGCTTTTGTGGCCGGTGCCTCTCAGGGTCCGATTTTGTGGTTGGGGCCCCTCAGGGTCCGATTTTGTGGCCGGAGCCGCTCAGGGTCCGATTTTGTGGTTGGGGCCTCTCAGGATCCAATTTTGTGGCCGGAGTCCCTCAGGGTCCGATTTTGTGGCCGGGGCCCCTCAGGGTCCGATTTTGTGGTTGGGGCCCCTCAGGGTTCGATTTTGTGGTTGGGGCCCCTCAGGATCCAATTTTGTGACCGAGGCCCTCAGGGTCTGATTTTGTGGGTGGGGCCCCTCAGGGTCCGATATTGTGGTTGGGGCCCCTCAGGGTCCGATTTTGTGGGTGGGGCCCCTCAGGGTCCGATTTTGTGGGTGGGGCCCCTCAGGGTCCGATGCTGTGGCCGGGGCCCCTCAGGGTCTGATTTTGTGGCCGGATCCCCTCAGGGTCCGATTTTGTGGGTGGGGCCCCTCAGGGTCCGATTTTGTGGGTGGGGCCCCTCAGGGTCCGATTTTGTGGCCGGGGCCCCTCAGGGTCCGATTTTGTGGGTGGGGCCCCTTAGAGTCCGATTTTGTGGGTGGGGCCCCTCAGGGTCCAATTTGGATGCCAGGGTGGCTCAGCCTCCTTTTTGTAGGCCAGGGTCTATCAGCCTCCGATTTGGAGTCTTGGGTCACTCAGCTTTCAATTTGGCACGCCGGCCCTTTAAGACTCATTTTGGTGCGCCGGCTCTTTAAGAATCACTTTGGCGCGTCGGCCCTTTAAGAGCCAGGGTGGCTCACTGGGCTTCTAAATCTACTTTGGCGCACATTCTCTCTAAGGGGCATGCGTCATGTGATGAAGCTAGATTTGCATTTGTGCTGTGGGTTTTGCTTTAAGAGCTGATATTATGTGGCAGAAGCTCTCTCCTGGGGGCGTCATGTGATGTTCGTAGGCGTTGGCATAGTAACTGGGTGTGTCTGCGCATATTAATGAGCTCAACTGCCATTTCAATCGCCTCAGGGCATGTTTTAAGCTTCCCATTGAAAAGCATTGGAGACAGTGCATTCCAATGACGGGAAAAACATTTTTCAAACGCAAATTGCGCAAAAACTACAAATCCGATCGACACGAAAAATACTTAGCACACCTCTCATGGACGCTGGCTTCGAAACGACACCTCAACGGAGTCTGTGTGTGTAGTGGTTCGGGCCGCATTAATTGCGGAAATCAACTGAATAATAAGAAGAATCCACTGTAACTAGATGTGTATTTCCTGAAGGAAGTACAGATAGTGGTTTGAAATGGTGCCCGGGCTGCCCCTTTAAGAGAGACTTGCCTGCTGCCCCTGCAAGACTTTCAACTCGGGATCCGTTTTAAATGTGGGTGCCTCTCAGGGGCCACTTTGGCCTCAGGGTCTGATTTGGTGGGTGGGGCCCCTCAGGATCTGATTCGGTGGCCTGGGCTCCTCAGGATTTGAATAAGTGGCCGGGATTCCTCAGGGTCCAATTTTGTGGGTGGGGCCATTCAGGGTCTGATTTTGTGGGTGTGGCCTCTCAGGGTCCGATTTTGTGGGTGTGGCCCCTCAGGGTCCGATTTTGTGGCCAGGACCCCTCAGGGTCCGATTTTGTGGCCGGGGCCCCTCAGGGTCCGATTTTGTGGCCAGGGCCCCTCAGGGCCCGATTTTGTGGCTGGGGCCCCTCAGGGTCCGATTTTGTTGGTTGAGACCCTCAGGGTCCGATTTTGAGGGTGGGGCCCCTCAGGGTCCGATTTTGTGGGTGGGGCCCCTCAGAGTCCGATTTGGTTGGCGGGGCCCCTCAGGGTCCGATTTGGTGGGCGGGGCCCCTCAGGGTCCAATTTGGTGGGCGGGGCCCCTCAGGGTCCAATTTTGAGGGCGGGGCCCCTCAGGGTCCAATTTTGTGGGTGGGGCCCCTCAGGGTCAGATTTGGTGGGCGGGGCACCTCAGGGTCCGATTTGGTGGGCGGGGCCTCTCAGGGTACAATTTTGTGGGTGGGGCCCCTTCTGGGTTCGATTTTGTGGCCGGGGTCTCTCAGGGTCCGATTTTGTGGCCGGGGCCCCTAAGGGTCCGATTTTGTGGTTGGGGCCTTTCAGAGTCCGGTTTTGTGGTTGGGGGCCCTCAGGGTCCGATTTTGTGGCCAGGGCCCCTCAGGGTCTGATTTTGTGGTTGGGGCCCCTCAGGGTCCGATTTTGTGGCCGGCGCCCCTCAGGGTCCGATTTCGTGGCCGGGGCCCCTCAGGGTCCGATTTTGTGGCAGGGGCCCCTCAGGGTTCAATCTTGTGGCCGGGGCCCCTCAGGGTCCGATTTGGTGGCCGGGTCCCCTCAGGGGCTGATTTGGTGGGTGCGGCCCCTCAGGGTCCGATTTGGTGAGCGGGGCCCCTTAGGGTCCGATTTGGTGAGCGGGGCCCCTCAGGGTCCAATCTTGTGGCCGGGGCCCCTCAGGGTCCGATTTTGTGGGTGGGGCCCCTCAGGGTCCGATTATGTGGCCGGGGCCCCTCAGGGTCCGATTTGGTGGGTGGGGCCCCTCAGGGTCCGATTTTGTGGCCGGGGCCCCTCAGGGTCCGATTTGGTGGGTGGGGCCCCTCAGGGTCCGATTTTGTGGGTGGGGCCCATCAGGGTCCGATTTTGTGGCCGGGGCCCCTCAGGGTCTGATTTGGTGGGTGCGGCCCCTCAGGGTCCGATTTGGTGAGCGGGGCCCCTTAGGGTCCGATTTGGTGAGCGGGGCCCCTCAGGGTCCAATCTTGTGGCCGGGGCCCCTCAGGGTCCGATTTTGTGGGTGGGGCCCCTCAGGGTCCGATTTTGTGGCCGGGGCCCCTCAGGGTCCGATTTGGTGGGTGGGGCCCCTCAGGGTCCGATTTTGTGGCCGGGGCCCCTCAGGGTCCGATTTGGTGGGTGGGGCCCCTCAGGGTCCGATTTGGTGGGTGGGGCCCCTCAGGGTCCGATTTGGTGAGCGGGGCCCCTCAGGGTCCGATTTGGTGAGCGGGGCCCCTCTGGGTTCGATTTTGGTGAGCGGGGCCCCTCCGGGTTCGATTTTGTGGCCGGGGTCTCACAGGGTCCGATTTTGTGGCCGGGGCCCCTCAGGGTCTGATTTTGTGGTTGGGGCCCCTCAGGGTCCGATTTTGTGATTGGGAGCCCTCAGGGTCCGATTTTGTGGATGGGGCCCCTCAGAGTCCAATTTGGTTGGCGGGGCCCCTCAGGGTCCGATTTGGTGGGCGGGGCCTCTCAGGGTCCGATTTTGAGGGCGGGGCCCCTCAGGGTCCGATTTGGTGGGCGGGGCCCCTCAGGGTCCGATTTGGTGGGCGGGGCCCCTCAGGGTCCGATTTGGTGGGCGGGGCCCTTCATGGTCCGATTTGGTGGGCGGGGTCAGTCTGGGTCCGATTTGGTGGACGGAGCTCCTCAGGGTCCGATTTGGTGGGCAGGGCCCCTCTGGGTCCGATTGGGTGGGGCCCTTCAGGGTCCGATTTGGTGGGGGGGCCACTCTGAGTCTGATTTGGTGGGCGGGGGCCCTCAGTGTCCGATTTGGTGGGCTGTGCCACTCTGGGTCCGTTTTTGGTTGGCGGGGCCACTCTGGGTCCGATTTGGAGGCCAGAGTGGCTCAGCCTCCAATTTTAAGGCCGGGGTGGCTCAGCCTCCGATTTGGAGCCTGGGGTCACTCAGCTTTCGATTTGGCGCGTCGGCCCTTTAAGACTCATTTCGGTGCGGCGGCCCTTTAAGAATCACTTTGGCTCTTCGGCCCTTTAAGAGCCAGTTTGGCTCACTGGGCTTCTAAATACACTTTAGCGCACATTCTCTCTCAGGGGCATGTGTCATGTGATGAAGCTAGATTTGCATTTGTGCTGTGGGTTTCGCTTTAAGAGCTGATATTATGTGGCAGAAGCTCTGTTCTGGAGATGTCATGTGACGTTCGTAGGCGTTGATGAATCCAAAGGGAGTTTGTAGCTATATTCCGTGCTGCCGCTTTAGACAAATTCCAGGAGAATGCTGTATGATTGCAGTGGTTTTATTCTACACGTTTCAGGGGTCTCATGAGACCCCTGAAACGCGTAGAATAAAACCACTGCAATCATACAGCATTCTCCTGGAATTTGTCTAAAGCGGCAGCGCGGAATATAGCTACAAACTCCCTTTGGATTCATCATTTCTTTGGTCACTGAAGACCTGTGGATCTGCAGCAGCCGCTACCTACACGCTCTTATCTCATCCTAACCAGGTGAGCATATTTCATGACATACTGTCTTTTGTAACGTGGATAAGACCCTATTGCGCTTTTTTGTCTCCCCCTTTTTTTGCAATAGTTCGTAGGCGTTGGCATAGTAACTGGTTCTGCCTGCGCATATCAATGAGCTCAACTGCCATTTCAATTGCCTCAGGGCACGTTTTGCCATTTCCCCATTCAAATGCATTGAGACAATTCATTCCAATGACGGGAAAAAAAATTTTCTAACGCAAATTGTGCAAAAACTACAAATCTGATCGACACGAAAAATACTTAGCACACCTCTCATGGACGCTGGCTTCGAAACGACACCTCAACGGAGTCTGTGCATGTAGCGGTTCGGGTGGGTCCACTCTGGGTCCGATTTAGTGGGCGGGGCCCCACGTGGTCTGATTTGGTGGGCGGGGCCCCTCAGGGTCCGGTTTTTGTGGGCAGGGCCTCTCTGGGTTTGATTTGGTGGGTGGGGCCACTCTGGGTAAGATTTGGAGGCTGGAGTCGCTCAGCCTCCGATTTGGAGGCCGGGGTCGATGAGCTTCCGATTTGGAGGCTGAGGTCAAAGAGCCTCCGATTTGGAGGCCGGGGTCGATGAGCTTCCGATTTGGAGGCCGGGGTCGATGAGCTTCCGATTTGGAGGATGGTTTGGCTCAGCCTCCGATTTGGAGGCCGAGGTGGCTCAGCCTCCGATTTGGAGGCCGGGGTGGCTCAGCCTCCGATTTGGAGGCCGGGGTGGCTCAGCCTCCGATTTGGAGGCCGGGGTGGCTCAGCTTCCGATTTGGATGGTTTGGCTCACCCTCCGATTTGGAGGCCGGAGTGACTCAGCCTCCGAGTTGGAGGCCGGGGTGGCTCAGCCTCCGATTTGGAGGCCGGGGTGGCTCAGCCTCCGATTTGGAGGCCGGGGTGGCTCAGCCTCCGATATGGAGGCCGGGGTGGCTCAGCCTCCGATTTGGAGGCCGGGGTGGCTCAGCCTCCGATTTGGAGGCCGGGGTGGCTCAGCCTCCGATTTGGAGGCTGGGGTGGCTCAGCCTCCGATTTGGAGGCCGGGGTGGCTCAGCCTCCGATTTGGAGGCCGGGGTGGCTCAGCTTCCGATTTGGATGGTTTGGCTCACCCTCCGATTTGGAGGCCGGGGTGGCTCAGCCTCCGATTTGGAGGCCGGGGTGGCTCAGCCTCCGATTTGGAGGCCGGGGTGGCTCAACCTCCGATTTGGAGGCCGGGGTGGCTCAGCCTCCGATTTGGAGGCCGGGGTCGATCAGCCTCCGATTTCGAGGCCGGGGTCGATCAGCCTCCGATTTCGAGGCCGGGGTCGATCAGGCTCCGATTTCGAGGCCGGGGTCGATCAGCCTCCGATTTGGAGGGCGGGGTCGATCAGCCTCCGATTTGGAGGGCGGGGTCGATCAGCCTCCGATTTGGAGGGCGGGGTCGATCAGCCTCCGATTTGGAGGGCGGGGTCGATCAGCCTCCGATTTGGAGCCTGGGGTGGCTCAGCCTCCGATTTGGAGCCTGGGGTCGCTCAGCTTTCGATTTGGCGTGTCGGCCCTTTAAGACTCATTTCGGTGCGCCGGCCCTTTAACAATCACTTTGGCGCGTTGGCCCTTTAAGAGCTAGTTTGGCTCACTGGGCTTCTTCTAAATCAACTTTGGCGGACATTCTCTCTCAGGGGCATATGTCATGTAGCTAGATTTGCATTAGTGCTGTGGGTTTCGCTTTAAGAGCTGATATTATGTGGCAGAAGCTCTGTCCTTGGGGCGTCATGTGACGTTCGTAGGCGTTGGCATAGTAACTGGGTGTGCCTGCGCATATCAATGAGCTTAACTGCCATTTCAATCGCCTCAGGGCACGTTTTGCCATTTCCCATTGAGAAGCATTGGAGACAGTGCATTCCAATGACGGGGAAAAACATTTTCAAACGCAAATTGCGCAAAAACAACAAATCCGATCGACACAAAAAATACTTAGCACACCTCTCATGGACGCTGGCTTCGAAACGACACCTCAACGGAGTCTGTGTGTGTAGCGGTTCGGGCCGCATTAATTGCGGAAATCAACTGGAAAATAATAATAAGAAGAAGTTAGCAGCGTTTGGATTACAATATAGTGTTTTTTTCAAACCACTTTAACTAGATGTGTATTTCCTGAAGGAAGTACAGATAGTGGTTTGAAATGGTGCCCGGGCTGCCCCTTTAAGAGAGACTTGCCTGCTGCTCCTGCAAGACTTTCAACTCAGGATCCGTTTTAACTGTGGGTGCCTCTCAGGGGCCACTTTGGCCTCAGGGTCTGATTTGGTGGGTGGGGCCCCTTAGGATCCGATTTGGTGGGCGGGGCCACTCTGGGTCCGATTTGGTGGCCGGGGTGGCTCAGCCTCCGATTTGTTGGCCATGGTCGATCAGCCTCCGATTTGGAGGCTGGGGTGGCTCAGCCTCTGATTTGGAGCCTGGGGTCACTCAGCTTTCGATTTGGCGCACCAGACCTTGAAAACTCATTTCGGTGCACCGGCCCTTTAAGAATCACTTAGGCGTGTCGGCCCTTTAAGAGCTAGTTTGGCGCACTGGGCTTCTAAATCCACTTTGGCGCACATTATCTTTCAGGGGCATGTGTCATGTGATGAAGCTAGATTTGCATTTGTGCTGTGGGTTTCGCTTTAAGAGCTGATATCTGGCAGAAACTGTGTCCTGCTGGGGTCATGTAAAGTTCGTATTTGTTGCCATAGTAACTGGGTGTGCCTGCGCCAGGGCCGGCTCCAGGTTTTTCAGGGCCCCGGGCGAAAAAGTCTCAATTGGAGCCTGGGGTCACTCAGCTTTCGATTTGGCGCGCCAGACCTTGAAAACTCATTTCGGTGCGCCGGCCCTTTAAGAATCACTTAGGCGTGTCGGCCTCATGCCGTGTGACATCCGTGGTGACGGACAAAAACGGACTTCTCTCTGTGTGGATCACACGGACACGCATGTGATCCACACGGACACTCGCTCTGTGGCAAAACACGTTCATGTGATGGAGGCTACTGATTAGTAGTGTACGCATGAAAGAAAGAAGTGAGGGGAAATAAAGAACAGAGAAAGAAAGAGAAAGAATGGAAGGAAGAACAGAGAAAGAATGGAAGGAAGAACAGAGAAAGATACAGAGAGAGAAAGAAAGAACGAACAGAGAAAGAAAGAAAGAAAATAGAGAACAGAGAGAAAGAAAGGAAGAACAGAGAGAGAAAGAAAAGAACAGAGAGAAAGAGAAAGAAAGAGAAAGAAAGAGGGTAAAGAAAGAAAGAACAGATAGAGAAAGAAAGAGGGGAAAGAAAGAACAGAGAGAAAGAAGAAAGAAAGAAAAAGAACTAAGAGAAAGAAAGAGTGGACAGAAAAAAAGAACAGAGAGAAAGAAAGAAAGAAAGAAAGAGAAAGAAAGAAAGAAAGAAAGAGAAAGAAAGAAAGAAAGAAAGAAAGAAAGAAGGGAATAAAGAACAGAGAGGGAGAGAGAAAAAAGAGGGGAAAGAAAGAACGGAGAGAGAAAAAGAGTTGACAGAAAAAAAGAACAGGGAGAGAGAGAAAAAGAAGGAGTGGAAAGAAAGAAAAGAGGTAGAGAGAAAAAGAAAGAGGAAAGAACAGAGAGGAAGAGGGAAAAGAAAGAACAGAGAGAGAGAAAGAAAGAGAGGAAAGAGAACAGACAGAGAGAAAGAACAGAGACAGAAAGAAAGAGAGAAAGAACAGAGAGAGAGAAAAAAAAGATTAGAGAGAAAGAACAGAGAGAGAAAGAAACAGAGAAAGAAAAATTCTATAAAGATACCATAGCAGCCCGGCTCCCATTGTAGTGCCCACCTGAGCCTCCTGGTGCAGGACATATCATGATCCGCTCACATGGCCGACATCCCCGATTCCAAGGCGATCTCGCTGTCCGCTGTCAGAGGAGGACACGGTGATGGATCTGAAGCATTGCCTGAAGTGCCTCCATGGTTCCGTCACAATCTCCTACTGAAATGACCTAATTTCTGGTCAGCTTCCAGCACGTCACTTCCGGTAGAACGTTACATGCAAGTTTTAAATTGCTCCTTGGGGCTCTGCTGTGTACTCCTGTGTCCCGCGGGGAAAGTAAGCTCCCGGCTGGGGCAGTCTCTCTCTCAAAATTGGGACTGTCTCGCTGGATCCGGGACAGTTGGGACTCGGGAGGTATAAATGCTCCCCACCATACACCTCTTACACGTACGGCTCCGCTTTGTATGCCTCGTACACACACGGCTCCGCTCCGTACACCTTGTACACACACAGCTTCACGCCGTACACCCCCGGCTCTGCTCCGCTCCATAAACACACGGCTCAGCTCCGTACACACAGGGCTCCATTCCGTACATCTCGTACACACACGGCTCTGCTCCATACACCTCGTACACACACTGCTTCGCTCCGTACACCTCGTACACACACGGCTCTGCTCCGTACACCTTGTAAACCCCTCCTGACCCCACCCAAGAACACACACGACTCTGCTACATCCACCTTGTAAAACCCCTTCTGACCCCACACAAGTACACACACAGCTTTGCTACATCCACCTTGTAAACCCCTCCTGACCCCACAGAAGTACACACACGGCTCTGCTACATCCACCTTGAAAACCCCTCCTGACCCCACAGAAGTACACACACGGCTTTGCTACATCCACCTTGTAAAACCCCTCCTGACCCCACACAAGTACACACACGGCTCTGCTACATCCACCTTGTAAACCCCTCCTGACCCCACACAAGTACACACACGGCTCTGCTACTTCCACCTTGTAAAACCCCTCCTCCTGACCCCACACAAGTACACACACAGCCCTGCTACATCCACCTTGTAAAACACCTCCTGACTCTACACAAGTACACACACAGCACTGCTAAATCCACCTTGTAAAACCCCTCATGACCCCATACAAGTACACACACGGCTCTGCTTCATCCACCTTGTAAACCCCTCATGACCCCATACAAGTACACACACGGCTCTGCTTCATCCACCTTGTAAACCCCTCCTGACCCCACACAAGTACACACACGGCTCTGCTACTTCCACCTTGTAAAACCCCTCCTCCTGACCCCACACAAGTACACACACGGTTCTGCTACATCCACCATGTCAACCCCTCCTGACCCCACACAAAGTACTCACGGCTCTGCTACATCCACCTTGTAAACCCCTCCTGACCCCACACAAGTACACACACGGCTCTGCTACATCCACCTTGTAAAACCCCTCCTGACCCCACACAAGTACACACACAGCTCTACTACATACACCTTGTTAAACCCCTCCTGACCCCACACATAAGTACACACACGGCTCTGCTACATCCACCTTATAAAACACCTCCTCCTGACCCCACACAAGTACACACACAGCCCTGCTACATACACCTTGTAAAACACCTCCTGACTCTACACAAGTACACACACGGCACTGCTACATCCACCTTGTAAAACCCCTCATGACCCCATACAAGTACACACACGACTCTGCTACATCCACCTTGTTAAACCCCTCCAGACCCCACACAAGTACACACACGGTTCTGCTACATCCACCTTGTAAACACCTCCTGACCCCACACAAGTACACACACGGCTCTGCTACATCCACCTTGTAAAACCCCTCCTGACCCCACACAAGTACACACACGGCTCTGCTACATCCACCTTGTAAAACACCTCCTGACCCCACACAAGTACACACACGGCTCTGCTACATCCACCTTGCAAAACACCTCCTGACCCCACACAAGTACACACACGGCTCTGCTACATCCACCTTGTTAAACCCCTCCCTGACCCCACTGTCCCACACATAAACGTTACCTCATCCATCCAGACCAGCACCATAATGAAAAGCGACCAGCACAGCAGAGTCCTGCAGCCGCCCTGATCATGTGACCCCTGACTCCTCCCCACCTGTGAACTCATCACAGGTCCTGTGCCAGCACCACACACAAGATTACAGCCGAAGGAAGCGATGATCATTGCTGGCTGTAAGGGGCTGCATCACTGCGTGGGTCCCTCGCGGATGGAGCAGGATGGGGTCAGTACATGTGGGGCGTGGCAGCGGCCGGCGGGTATCCCAGACAGTGTGAGTGGGCCCTCCCATCTCGCCAGGGCCCCGACACTTGCCCGGGTGCACCGCGTGCTGACGCCGGCCCTGGCCTGCGCATATCAATGAGCTTAACTGCCAACTCGCGACTGCCCCATGTTTTCCCTATGGCAACATTTTCCCATTAAAATGCATTGACACAATGCATTCCAATGACAGGAAAATGTTTTTTCAAACGTAAATTGCGCAAAAACTACAAATCCGATCGACACGAAAAATACTTAGCACACCTCTCGTGAACGCTGGCTTCGAAACGACACCTCAACAGAGTCTGTGCGTGTAGCGGTTCAGGCCGCATTAATTGCGGAAATCAACTGAATAGTAATAATAACACTAGATGTGTATTTCCTGAAGTACAGATAGTGGTTTGAAATCGTACCCGGCTGCCCCTTTAAGAGAGACTTGCCTGCTGCCCCTGCAAGACTTTCAACTCAGGATCCGTTTTAACTGTGAGTGCCTTTCAGGGGCCACTTTGGCCTCAGGGTCTGATTTGGTGGGTGGGGCTCCTTAGGATCTGATTCCTTGGCCTGGGCTCCTCAGGGCTTGAATTGTTGGCCGGGATCCCTCAGGCTCCTATTTTGTGGGTGCGGCCCCTCAGGGTCCGGTTTTGTGGGTGGGGCCCCTCAGGTTCCGATTTTGTGGGTGGGGCCCCTCAGGGTCCGATTTTGTGAGTGGGGCCCTTCAGGGTCCGATTTTGTGGGTGGGGCCCCTCAGGGTCCGATTTTGTGAGTGGGGCCCCTCAGGGTCTGATATTGTGAGTGGGGCCCCTCAGGGTCAGATATTGTGAGTGGTGCCCCTCAGGGTCAGATATTGTGAGTGGGGCCCCTCAGGGTCTGATTTTGTGGGTTGGGCCCCTGAGGGTGTGATTTTGTGGCCGGGGCCCCACAGGGTCCGATTTTGTGTCCGGGGCCCCTCAGGGTCCGATTTTGTGGTTGGGACCTCTCAGAGTCTGATTTTGTGGTTGGGGCCCCTCAGGGTCCGATTTTGTGGCCGGGGCCCCTCAGGGTCTTATTTTGTGGGTGGGGCCACTCAGGGTCCGATTTGGCGGGCGGGTCCCCTCAGGGTCCGATTTGGTGGGTGGGGCCCCTCAGGGTCCAATTTGGTGGGCGGGGCCCCTCAGGGTCCAATTTGGTGGGCGGGGCCCCTCTGCTGGGTCTGCCTGCGCATATCAATGAGCTTAACTGCCATTTCAATCGCCTCAGGGCATGTTTTGCCATTTCCCATTCAAATGCATTGAGACAGTGCATTCCAATGACGGGAAAAAAAAATTTCCAACGCAAATTGCGCAAAAACTACAAATCCGATCGACACGAAAAATACTTAGCACACCTCTCGTGGACGCTGGCTTCGAAAGGACACCTCAATGGAGTCTGTGCGTGTAGCGGTTCGGGCTGTATTAATTGCGGAAATCAACTTAATAATAATAACTAGATGTGTATTTCCTGAAGGAAGTACAGATAGTGGTTTGAAATGGTGCCTGGGCTGCCCCTTTAAGAGAGACTTGCCTGCTGCCCCTGCAAGACTTTCAACTCAGG
Organism: Dendrobates tinctorius; assembly: GCF_039654945.1. Taxonomy (NCBI): domain Eukaryota; kingdom Metazoa; phylum Chordata; class Amphibia; order Anura; family Dendrobatidae; genus Dendrobates; species Dendrobates tinctorius. Next base: position 3,276,952 of record NW_027361977.1, read on the forward strand.
ATCCATTTTAACTGTGGGTGCCTCTCAGGGGCCACTTTGGCCTCAGGGTCCGATTTTGTGGGTGGGACCCCTCAGGGCCCGATTTTGTGGGTGGGGCCCCTCTGGGTCCGATTTTGTGGCCCAGGCACCTCAGGGTCCGGTTTTGTGGGTGTGGGCCCTCAGGGTCCGATTTGGTGGACGGGGCCACTCAGGTTCCGATTTGGTGGGCGGGGCCCCTCAGGGTCCGATTTGATGGGCGGGGCCCCTCAGGGTCCGATTTGATGGGCGGGGCCCCTCAGGGTCCGATTTGATGGGCGGGGCCATGCTGGGTCTGATTTGGTGGGCGGGGCCACTCTGGGTCTGATTTGGTGGGCGGGGCCACTCTGGGTCCGATTTGGTGGGCGGGGACACTGAGTCTGATTTTGTGGGTTGGGCCCCTCAGGGTCCGATTTTGTGGCCGGGGCCCCTCAGGGTCCGATTTTGTGTCCGGGGCCCCTCAGGGTCCGATTTTGTGGCCGGTGCCTCTCAGGGTCCGATTTTGTGGTTGGGGCCCCTCAGGGTCCGATTTTGCGGCCGGAGCCTCTCGGGGTCCGATTTTGTGGTTGGGGCCCCTCAGGATCTGATTTTGTGGCCGGAGTCCCTCAGGGTCTGATTTTGTGGCCGGGGCCCCTCAGGGTCCAATTTTGTGGGTGGGGCCCCTCAGGGTCCGATTTTGTGGGTGGGACCCCTCAGGATGCGATTTTGTGGTTGGGGCCCCTCAGGGTTCAATTTTGTAGGTGGGGTCCCTCAGGGTCCGATTTTGTGGCCGGGGCCCCTCAGGGTCCGATTTTGTGGTTGGGGCCTTTCAGAATCCGATTTAGTGGGCGGGACCCCTCAGGGTCCGATTTGGTGGGCGGTGCCCCTCAGGGTCCGATTTTGCGGGTGGAGCCCCTCAGGGTCCGATTTTGCGGGTGGGGCCCCTCAGTGTCTGATTTTGCGGGTGAGGCCCCTCAGGGTCCAATTTTGCGGGTGGGGCCCCTTAGGGTCCGATTTTGCGGGTGGGGCCCCTCAGGGTCCGATTTTGCGGTTGGGGCCCCTCAGGGTCCGATTTTGTGGCCGGGGCCCCTGAGGGTCCGATTTTGTGGCCGGGGCCCCTCAGGGTCCGATTTTGTGTCCGGGGCCCCTCAGGGTCCGATTTTGTGGCCGGTGCCTCTCAGGGTCCGATTTTGTGGTTGGGGCCCCTCAGGGTCCGATTTTGCGGCCGGAGCCTCTCGGGGTCCGATTTTGTGGTTGGGGCCCCTCAGGATCTGATTTTGTGGCCGGAGTCCCTCAGGGTCCGATTTTGTGGCCGGGGCCCCTCAGGGTCCAATTTTGTGGGTGGGGCCCCTCAGGGTCCGATTTTGTGGGTGGGACCCCTCAGGATGCGATTTTGTGGTTGGGGCCCCTCAGGGTTCAATTTTGTAGGTGGGGTCCCTCAGGGTCCGATTTTGTGGCCGGGGCCCCTCAGGGTCCGATTTTGTGGTTGGGGCCTTTCAGAATCCGATTTAGTGGGCGGGACCCCTCAGGGTCCGATTTGGTGGGCGGGGCCCCTCAGGGTCCGATTTTGCGGGTGGAGCCCCTCAGGGTCCGATTTTGCGGGTGGGGCCCCTCAGTGTCCGATTTTGCGGGTGAGGCCCCTCAGGGTCCAATTTTGCGGGTGGGGCCCCTTAGGGTCCGATTTTGCGGGTGGGGCCCCTCAGGGTCCGATTTTGCGGTTGGGGCCCCTCAGGGTCCGATTTTGTGGCCGGGGCCCCTCAGGGTCTGATTTTGTGGCCGGGGCCCCTCAGGGTCCGATTTTGTGGCCGGGGCCCCTCAGGTTCTGATTTTGTGGTTGGGGCCCCTCAGGTTTTGATTTTGTGGCTGGGGTCCCTCAGGGTCCGATTTTGTGGGTGGGGCCCCTCAGGGTCCGATTTTGTGACTGGGGCCCCTCAGGGTCTGATTTTGTGGTTGGGCCCCTCAGGGTCCGATTTTGTGGCCGGGGTCTCTCAGGGTCCGATTTTGTGGCCGGGTCCCCTCAGGGTCTGGATTTGTGGGTGGGGCCCCTCAGGGTCCGATTTTGTGGGTGGGGCCCCTCAGGGTCCGATTTTGTGGGTGGGGCCCCTCAGGGTCCGATTTTGTGGCTGGGGCCCCTCAGGGTCTGATTTTGTGGCTGGGGCCCCTCAGGGTCTGATTTTGAGGGTGGGGCCCCTCAGGGTCTAATTTTGTGGGCGGGGCCCCTCAGGGTCTGATTTTGTGGGTGGGGCCCCTCAGGGTCCGATTTCGTGACCTGGGCCCCTTAGGGTCTGATTTTGTGGGTGGGGCCCCTCAGGGTCTGATTTTGTGGGTGGGGCCCCTCAGGGTCCGATTTTGTGACCGGGGCCCCTCAGGGTCCGATTTTGTGGTTGGGGCCCCTGAGGGTCCTATTTTGTGACTGGGGCCCCTCTAGGTTCGATTTTGTGGCCGGGGTCTCTCAGGGTCCGATTTTGTGGTTGGGGCCCCTCAGGGTCTGATTTTGTGGCCGGGCCCACTCAGGGTCCGATTTTGTGGGTGGGGCCCCTTAGGGTCTGATTTTGTGGGTGGAGCCCCCTGGGTCCATTTTGGTGGGCAGGGCCACTCTGGGTCCGATTTAGTGGGCGGTGCCCCTCATGGTCCGATTTGGTGGGCGGGGCCCCCCGGGTCCGATTTGGTGGGCGGGGCCCCTCAGGGTCCGATTTGGTGGACGGGGCCACTCAGGTTCCGATTTGGTGGGCGGGGCCCCTCAGGGTCCGATTTGATGGGCGGGGCCCCTCAGGGTCCGATTTGATGGGCGGGGCCCCTCAGGGTCCGATTTGATGGGCGGGGCCATGCTGGGTCTGATTTGGTGGGCGGGGCCACTCTGGGTCTGATTTGGTGGGCGGGGCCACTCTGGGTCCGATTTGGTGGGTGGGGACACTGAGTCTGATTTTGTGGGTTGGGCCCCTCAGGGTCCGATTTTGTGGCCGGGGCCCCTCAGGGTCCGATTTTGTGTCCGGGGCCCCTCAGGGTCCGATTTTGTGGCCGGTGCCTCTCAGGGTCCGATTTTGTGGTTGGGGCCCCTCAGGGTCCGATTTTGCGGCCGGAGCCTCTCGGGGTCCGATTTTGTGGTTGGGGCCCCTCAGGATCTGATTTTGTGGCCGGAGTCCCTCAGGGTCCGATTTTGTGGCCGGGGCCCCTCAGGGTCCAATTTTGTGGGTGGGGCCCCTCAGGGTCCGATTTTGTGGGTGGGACCCCTCAGGATGCGATTTTGTGGTTGGGGCCTTTCAGAATCCGATTTAGTGGGCGGGACCCCTCAGGGTCCGATTTGGTGGGCGGTGCCCCTCAGGGTCCGATTTTGCGGGTGGAGCCCCTCAGGGTCCGATTTTGCGGGTGGGGCCCCTCAGTGTCCGATTTTGCGGGTGAGGCCCCTCAGGGTCCAATTTTGCGGGTGGGGCCCCTTAGGGTCCGATTTTGCGGGTGGGGCCCCTCAGGGTCCGATTTTGCGGTTGGGGCCCCTCAGGGTCCGATTTTGTGGCCGGGGCCCCTGAGGGTCCGATTTTGTGGCCGGGGCCCCTCAGGGTCCGATTTTGTGTCCGGGGCCCCTCAGGGTCCGATTTTGTGGCCGGTGCCTCTCAGGGTCCGATTTTGTGGTTGGGGCCCCTCAGGGTCCGATTTTGCGGCCGGAGCCTCTCGGGGTCCGATTTTGTGGTTGGGGCCCCTCAGGATCTGATTTTGTGGCCGGAGTCCCTCAGGGTCCGATTTTGTGGCCGGGGCCCCTCAGGGTCCAATTTTGTGGGTGGGGCCCCTCAGGGTCCGATTTTGTGGGTGGGACCCCTCAGGATGCGATTTTGTGGTTGGGGCCCCTCAGGGTTCAATTTTGTAGGTGGGGTCCCTCAGGGTCCGATTTTGTGGCCGGGGCCCTCAGGGTCCGATTTTGTGGTTGGGGCCTTTCAGAATCCGATTTAGTGGGCGGGACCCCTCAGGGTCCGATTTGGTGGGCGGGGCCCCTCAGGGTCCGATTTTGCGGGTGGAGCCCCTCAGGGTCCGATTTTGCGGGTGGGGCCCCTCAGTGTCCGATTTTGCGGGTGAGGCCCCTCAGGGTCCAATTTTGCGGGTGGGGCCCCTTAGGGTCCGATTTTGCGGGTGGGGCCCCTCAGGGTCCGATTTTGCGGTTGGGGCCCCTCAGGGTCCGATTTTGTGGCCGGGGCCCCTCAGGGTCCGATTTTGTGGCCGGGGCCCCTCAGGGTCTGATTTTGTGGCCGGGGCCCCTCAGGGTCCGATTTTGTGGCCGGGGCCCCTCAGGGACCGATTTTGAGGGTGGGGCCCCTCAGGATCCGATTTGGTGGGCTGTGCTACTCTGGGTCTGATTTTTTGAGCGGGGCCACACTGGGTCCGATTTGGAGGCCAGGGTGGCTCAGCCTCCGATTTGGAGGCCGGGGTGGTTCAGCCTACGATTTGGAGGCCGGGGTGGCTCAGCCTACGATTTGGAGGCCGGGGTCACTCAGCTTTCGATTTGGCGCGCCGGCCCTTTAAGACTCATTTCGGTGCGCTGGCCCTTTAAGAATCACTGTGGCACGCCGGCCCTTTAAGAGCCAGGGTGGCTCACTGGGCTTCTAAATCCACTTTGGCGCACATTCTCTCTCAGGGGCATGCGTCATGTGATGAAGCTAGATTTGCATTTGTGCTGTGGGTTTTGCTTTAAGAGCTGATATTATGTGGCAGAAGCTCTCTCCTGGGGGCGTCATGTGATGTTCGTAGGCGTTGGCATAGTAACTGGGTGTGCCTGCGCATATTAATGAGCTCAACTGCCATTTCAATCGCCTCAGGGCATGTTTTAAGCTTCCTATTGAAAAGCATTGGAGACAGTGCATTCCAATGACGGGAAAAAAAATTTTCAAACGCAAATTGCGCAAAAACTACAAATCCGATCGACACGAAAAATACTTAGCACACCTCTCGTGGACGCTGGCTTCGAAACAACACCTTCACGGCATCTGTGCGTGTAGCGGTTCGGGCTGTATTAATTGCGGAAATCAACTTAATAATAATAATAAGAACTAGATGTGTATTTCCTGAAGGAAGTACAGATAGTGGTTTGAAATCGTACCCGGTTGCCCCTTTAAGAGTGACTTGCCTGCTGCCCCTGCAAGACTTTCAACTCAGGATCCGTTTTAACTGTGCCTCTCAGGGGCCACTTTGGCCTCAGGGTCTGATTTGGTTGGTGGGGCTCCTCAGGATCTGATTCCTTGGCCTGGGCTCCTCAGGGCTTGAATTGTTGGCCAGGATCCCTCAGGCTCCTATTTTGTGGTTGTGGCCCCTCAGGGTCTGATTTTGTGGGTGTGGCCCCTCAGGGTCAGATTTTGTGGGTGTGGCCCCTCAGGGTCCGATATTGTGAGTGGGGCCCCTCAGGGTCCGATATTGTGAGTGGGGCCCCTCAGGGTCCGATTTTGTGGTTGGGGCCACTCAGGGTCCGTTTTTGTGGGTTGGGCCCTGAGGGGCCCGATTTTGTGGGTTGGGCCCCTGAGGGTCCGATTTTGTGGCCGGGTCCCCTCAGGGTCTGGATTTGTGGGTGGGGCCCCTCAGGGTCCGATTTTGTGGGTGGGGCCCCTCAGGGTCCGATTTTGTGGGTGGGGCCCCTCAGGGTCCGATTTTGTGGCTGGGGCCCCTCAGGGTCTGATTTTGTGGCTGGGGCCCCTCAGGGTCTGATTTTGAGGGTGGGGCCCCTCAGGGTCTAATTTGGTGGGCGGGGCCCCTCAGGGTCTGATTTTGTGGGTGGGGCCCCTCAGGGTCCGATTTCGTGACCTGGGCCCGTTAGGGTCTGATTTTGTGACTGGGGCCCCTCTGGGTTCGATTTTGTGGCCGGGGTCTCTCAGGGTCCGATTTTGTGGGTGGGGCCCCTCAGGGTCTTAATTTGCGGCTGGGGCCCCTCAGGGTCTGGTTTTGTGGGTGGGGCCCCTCAGGGTCTGATTTTGTGGGTGGGGCCCCTCAGGGTCCGATTTTGTGACCGGGGCCCCTCAGGGTCCGATTTTGTGGTTGGGGCCCCTGAGGGTCCTATTTTGTGACTGGGGCCCCTCTAGGTTCGATTTTGTGGCCGGGGTCTCTCAGGGTCCGATTTTGTGGTTGGGGCCCCTCAGGGTCTGATTTTGTGGCCGGGCCAACTCAGAGTCCGATTTTGTGGGTGGGGCCCCTTAGGGTCTGATTTTGTGGGTGGAGCCCCCTGGGTCCATTTTGGTGGGCAGGGCCACTCTGGGTCCGATTTAGTGGGCTGTGCCCCTCATGGTCCGATTTGGTGGGCGGGGCCCCCCGGGTCCGATTTGGTGGGCGGGGCCCCTCTGGGTCTGATTTGGTGGGCGGGGTCCTTCAGGGTCCGATTTGGTGGGCGGGTCACCTCTGGGTTCGATTTGGTGGGCGGGGCCCTTCAGGGTCCGATTTGGTGGGCGGGGTCAATCTGGGTCCGATTTGGTGGGCAGGGCTCCTCGGGGTCCGATTTGGTGGGCGGGGTCAATATGGGTCCAATTTGGTGGGCGGGGCTCCTCAGGTTCCGATTTGGTGGGCGGGGCCCCTCAGGATCCGATTTGATGGGCGGGGCCCCTCTGGGTCCGATTTGGTGGGCGGGGCCACTTTGGATCCGATTTGATGGGCGGGGCCCTTCAGGGACCGATTTGGTGGGCGGGGTCACTCTGGGTCCGATTTGGTGGGCGGGGCTCCTCAGGGTCTGATTTGGTGGGCGGGGCTCCTCAGGGTCCGATTTGGTGGACAGGGCCCTTCAGGTTCCGATTTGGAGGGCGGGGCCACTCGGAGTCTGATTTGGTGGGCGGGGCCCCTCAGGATCCGATTTGGTGGGCTGTGCTACTCTGGGTCTGATTTTTTGAGCGGGGCCACACTGTGTCCGATTTGGAGGCCAGGGTGGCTCAGCCTCCGATTTGGAGGCCGGGGTGGTTCAGCCTACGATTTGGAGGCCGGGGTGGCTCACCCTCCGATTTGGAGGCCGGGGTCACACAGCTTTCGATTTGGCGCGCCGGCCCTTTAAGACTCATTTCGGTGCGCTGGCCCTTTAAGAATCACTGTGGCACGCCGGCCTTTTAAGAGCCAGGGTGGCTCACTGGGCTTCTAAATCCACTTTGGCGCACATTCTCTCTCAGGGGCATGCGTCATGTGATGAAGCTAGATTTGCATTTGTGCTGTGGGTTTTGCTTTAAGAGCTGATATTATGTGGCAGAAGCTCTCTCCTGGGGGCGTCATGTGATGTTCGTAGGCATTGGCATAGTAACTGGGTGTGCCTGCGCATATTAGTGAGCTCAACGGCCATTTCAATCGCCTCAGGGCATGTTTTAAGCTTCCTATTGAAAAGCATTGGAGACAGTGCATTCCAATGACGGGAAAAAAACAATTTCAAACGCAAATTGCGCAAAAACTACAAATCCGATCGACACGAAAAATACTTAGCACACCTCTCGTGGACGCTGGCTTCGAAACAACACCTTAACGGCATCTGTGCGTGTAGCGGTTCGGGCTGTATTAATTGCGGAAATCAACTTAATAATAATAATAATAATAAGAACTAGATGTGTATTTCCTGAAGGAAGTACAGATAGTGGTTTGAAATCGTACCCGGTTGCCCCTTTAAGAGTGACTTGCCTGCTGCCCCTGCAAGACTTTCAACTCAGGATCCGTTTTAACTGTGAGTGCCTCTCAGGGGCCACTTTGGCCTCAGGGTCTGATTTGGTTGGTGGGGCTCCTCAGGATCTGATTCCTTGGCCTGGGCTCCTCAGGGCTTGAATTGTTGGCCAGGATCCCTCAGGCTCCTATTTTGTGGTTGTGGCCCCTCAGGGTCTGATTTTGTGGGTGTGGCCCCTCAGGGTCAGATTTTGTGGGTGTGGCCCCTCAGGGTCCGATTTTGTGGGTGGGGCCCCTCAGGGTCCGATATTGTGAGAGGGGCCCCTCAGGGTCCGATATTGTGAGTGGGGCCCCTCAGGGTCCGATATTGTGGTTGGGGCCACTCAGGGTCCGTTTTTGTGGGTTGGGCCCTGAGGGGCCCGATTTTGTGGGTTGGGCCCCTCAGGGTCCGATTTTGTGGCCGGGGCCCCTCAGGGTCCAATTTGGTGGGCGGGGCCCCTCAGGGTCCAATTTGGTGGGCGGGGCCACTCTGGGTCCGATTTGGTGGACAGGGCCCTTCAGGGTCCAATTTGGTGGGCGGGGACACTGAGTCTGATTTTGTGGGTTGGGCCCCTCAGGGTCCGATTTTGTGACCGGGGCCCCTCAGGGTTCGATTTTATGTCCGGGGCCCCACAGGGTCCGATTTTGTGGTTGGGGCCCCTCAGGGTCCGATTTTTTGGCCGGGATCCCTCAGGGTCCGATTTTGTGGCCGGGCCCCTGAGGGTCCAAATTTGTGGGTGGGGCCCCTCAGGGTCCGATTTTGTGGGTGGGGCCCCTCAGGGTCCGATTTTGTGGGTGGGGCCCCTCAGGGTACAATTTGGTGGGCGGGGCCACTCTGGGTCTGATTTGGTGGGTGGGGCCACTCTGGGTCCGATTTGGTGAGCGGAGCCCCTCAGGGTCTGATTTGGTGGGCGGGATCTATCAGTACGATTTGGTGGGCGGGGCCCCTCGGGGTCCGATTTGGTGGGCAGGGACCCTCGGGGTCCGATTTGGTGGGTGGGGCCCCTCGGGGTCCGATTTGGTGAGCGGGCCACTCTAGGTCTGATTTGGTGGGCGGGCAACTCTGGGTCCGATTTGGTGGGCGGGGCCCCTCAGAGTTCAATTTGGTCAGCGGGGCCCCTCAGGGTCCGATATGGTGGGCGGGGCCCCTCAGAGTTCAATTTGGTCAGCGGGGCCCCTCAGGGTCCGATTTTGTGGTTGGGGCCTTTCAGAATCCGATTTAGTGGTCGGGGCCTTTCAGAATCCGATTTAGTGGTCGGGGCCCCTCAGGGTCCGATTTGGTGGACGGGTCACCTCAGGGTCCGATTTGGTGGGCGGCGCCCTGAAGGGTCCGATTTGGTGGGCGGTGCCCCTCTGGGTCCGATTTGGTGAGCGGGGCCCCTCAGGGTCCGATTTGGTGGGCGGAGCCCCTCAGGGTCCAATTTGGTGGGCGGGGCCCTTCAGGGTCCAATTTGGTGGGCGGGGCCCCTCAGGGTCCAATTTGGTGGGCGAGGCCCCTCAGGGTCCGATTTGGTGGGCGGGGCCCATCAGGGTCCGATTTGGTGGGCGGGGCCCCTCAGGGTCTAATTTGGTGGACGGGGCCACTTTGGGTCCGATTTGGTGGACGGGGCCCTTCAGGGTCCAATTTAGTGGGCGGGGACACTGAGTCTGATTTTGTGGGTTGGGCCCCTCAGGGTCCGATTTTGTGGCCGGGGCCCCTCAGGGTCCGATTTTGTGGTCGGTGCCTCTCAGGGTCCGATTTTGCGGGTGGGGCCCCTCGGTCTGATTTTGCGGGTGGGGCCCCTCAGGGTCCGATTTTGCGGGTGGGGCCCCTCAGGATCCGATTTGGTGGGTGGGGCCCCTCAGGATCCGATTTTTTGGCCGGGATCCCTCAGGGTCCGATTTTGTGGCCGGGCCCCTGAGGGTCCAAATTTGTGGGTGGGGCCCCTCAGGGTCTGATTTTGTGGGTGGGGCCCCTCAGGGTCCGATTTTGTGGGTGGGGCCCCTCAGGGTACAATTTGGTGGGCGGGGCCACTCTGGGTCTGATTTGGTGGGTGGGGCCACTCTGGGTCCGATTTGGTGAGCGGAGCCCCTCAGGGTCTGATTTGGTGGGCGGGATCTATCAGTCCGATTTGGTGGGCGGGGCCCCTCGGGGTCCGATTTGGTGGGGAAGGACCCTCGGGGTCCGATTTGGTGGGTGGGGCCCCTCGGGGTCCGATTTGGTGAGCGGGCCACTCTAGGTCTGATTTGGTGGGCGGGCAACTCTGGGTCCGATTTGGTGGGCGGGGCCCCTCAGAGTTCAATTTGGTCAGCGGGGCCCCTCAGGGTCCGATTTGGTGGGCGGGGCCCCTCAGAGTTCAATTTGGTCAGCGGGGCCCCTCAGGGTCCGATTTTGTGGTTGGGGCCTTTCAGAATCCGATTTAGTGGTCGGGGCCCCTCAGGGTCCGATTTGGTGGACGGGGCACCTCAGGGTCCGATTTGGTGGGCGGCGCCCTGAAGGGTCCGATTTGGTGGGCAGAGCCCCTCAGGGTCCAATTTGGTGGGCGGGGCCCTTCAGGGTCCAATTTGGTGGGCGGGGCCCCTCAGGGTCCAATTTGGTGGGCGAGGCCCCTCAGGGTCCGATTTGGTGGGCGGGGCCCCTCAGGGTCCGATTTGGTGGGCGGGGCCCCTCAGGGTCCGATTTGGTGGGCGAGGCCCCTCAGGGTCCGATTTGGTGGGCGGGGCCCCTCAGGGTCCGATTTGGTGGGCGGGGCCCCTCAGGGTCCGATTTGGTGGGCGGGGCCCCTCAGGGTCTAATTTGGTGGACGGGGCCACTTTGGGTCCGATTTGGTGGACGGAGCCCTTCAGGGTCCAATTTAGTGGGCGGGGACACTGAGTGATTTTGTGGGTTGGGCCCCTCAGGGTCCGATTTTGTGGCCGGGGCCCCTCAGGGTCCGATTTTGTGGTCGGTGCCTCTCAGGGTCCGATTTTGCGGGTGGGGCCCCTCAGGGTCTGATTTTGCGGGTGGGGCCCCTCAGGGTCCGATTTTGCGGGTGGGGCCCCTCAGGATCCGATTTGGTGGGTGGGGCCCCTCAGGGTCCGATTTGGTGGACGGGGCCCTTCAGGGTCCGATTTAGTGGGCGGGGCCCCTCAGGGTCCGATTTTGCGGGCGGGGCCCCTCAGGGTCCGATTTTGCGGGTGGGGCCCCTCAGGGTCCGATTTTGCGGGTGGGGCCCCTCAGGGTCGGATTTTGCGGGTGGGGCCCCTCAGGGTCCGCTTTTGTAGCCGGGGCCCCTCAGGGTCCGATTTTGTGGCCGGGGCCCCTCAGGGACCGATTTTGAGGGTGGGGCCCCTCAGGGTCCGATTTTGTGGGTGGGGCCCCTCAGGGTCCGATTTTGTGGGTGGGGCCCCTCTGGGTCCGATTTTCTGGGTGGGGCCCCTCAGGGTCTGGATTTGTGGGTGGGGCCCATCAGGGTCCGATTTTGTGGGTGGGGCCCCTCAGGGTCCCATTTTGTGGCCGGGGCCCCTCATGGTCTAATTTTGTGGCTGTGGCCCCTCAGGGTCCGATTTTGAGGGTGGGGCCCCTCAGGGTCCAATTTGGTGGGCGGGGCCCCTCAGGGTCCGATTTTGTGTCTGGGGTCCCTCAGGGTCTGATTTTGTGGGTGGGGTCCCTCAGGGTCCGATTTTGTGACCGGGGCCCCTCAGGGTCTGATTTTGTGGTTGGGGCCCCTCAGGGACCGATTTGGTGGGTGGGGCCCTCAGGGTCCGATTTTGCCAGTACCCCTTGCTCAAGTCTAACGTGGTCACAAATTGGGCACTGGCCAGACGATCCAATAGATCATCAATCCTGGGCATGGGATAAGCATCACTCTTGGTGGCATCATTTAGTCGTCTGTAATCAACGCAGAATCGTGTTGTACCATCCTTCTTGGGGACCAGGACGACAGGAGAGGCCCAAGAACTGTGAGATGGCTGAATAACTCCCAGTTGTTTCATCTCCTCCAGTTCGTTCTTTATCATGCCTTGAACAGCCTCTGGAACCCGGTAGGCAGCCTGCTGGATGGGGCATTGTCCGGGGGTTTCCACATGGTGACTGGTGAGAGTAGTCTTCCCCGGCTTTGATGAGAAAGCAGCAGCCCTCGGCCTTAGTACGGCGACAATATCGTCCTTTTGTATATCCGATAAATGGGAGCCCAGGAGCACTTGTTCCAGTGAGCCTCCCGCTTGGGCAACCTGGAGGAGATCTGGGAGATACTCGTCGTCGGCGGTATCACTAGGGGGGTGGCAGACAGCTAGAACAGGCAGAGATCGGTCGTGGTAGTCTTTCAGCATGTTAATGTGGACGGTTTTCTGTCGTCGACCACTAGAGTCCAGGGCAATAACATAGTTAGTGTCATTAATTTTCTTGACAACCTGATAAGGGCCTTCCCACACTGCTTGAAGCTTGTTGGCAGGGGAAGCAGTAATCATGAGCACTTGCTGTCCTTCCATAAATTCCCGGTTCCTGGCATTACGGTCATACCAGGTTTTTTGTCTGGACTGGGCCATTCGCTGATGTTCTTTAGCGAAGGTAGCTAGCTGGGCGAGACGGTGTCTGAGCTCTAGAACATAGGGAACGATGGGCATTCCGGTATCTGAGATGTCTCCCTCCAAATGTTCTTTCAGAAGAGTGAGAGGCCCACGGACCTTCCGGCTAAACAGTAGTTCGAAGGGAGAGAACCCTGTGGACTCTTGGGGAACCTCCCGATAGGCGAAGAGGAGATGTGGCAGGTAGTTTTCCCAGTCTTTTTCAACGTCAACAAAAGCCCTCAGCATATTTTTTAGGGTTCCATTAAAGCGTTCACATAGACCGTTGGTCTGCGGGTGGTATGGGGTGGTGCGAATGGCTCGAACCCCACAGGTATGCCATAGGGACTGGACCAGATCTGACATGAACTGAGTGCCTTGATCCGACAATATTTCACTAGGAAACCCTACCCGGGTAAAGATGGTAACAAGGGCCTCGGCTACCTTTACTGCTGTAATACTGGACAGGGCCACAGCTTCAGGATACCTAGTGGCATAATCCACCACGGTCAGGATATATTTTTTCCCTGACCTGCTGGGGTGGGCCAGAGGACCTATGATGTCGACGGCTACACGTTGAAATGGTTCCTGAATTATGGGCAGGGATTGCCGGGGTACCTTATGTCGAGCTCCTGGATGCCGCATTCGCTGGCACACATCACAGGTGCGGCAATAATGGGCTACCGACTGCGAGACGCCCGGCCAGTAAAAACTTTGGGTGAGTCTCTTTTCAGTCCTTTTTCTCCCTTGATGCCCAGCCAAGGGGATGTCATGGGCCAGTTGAAGTAGCTGTGCCCTGTACTTCTGAGGAACAATGAGTTGCCTGGTCGTTGCGTCAGGGTTGCCCTGGTCACTGCCCTTTGTTACACGATAATACAGTCCGTTTTCTCGAGTGAAGCCATCCCCATTATCTCCCATGTGCCCAGTTTCTGCCTTTTGCCTAAGGGCTGCTAAGGTAGTGTCACCCTCTATTTCTCTCCTAAACTCCTCTCTGTCCCAAGACTCTCCCAATGTAGTAGCAGCGAAAGTATTGCTTACCGACTCTGATGCGGTTCGTGGTGGTTGTTCCCCGGTGGGGTCCGGATGATGTAGTGCTTGAAGGGCCTGTAGTCGGTTGACTGCTCCCACAAATTGTCACTGTAACTCCCCAATGTCGTTCCCAAGGAGGATATCTGCAGGAAGTCCTCCCATAACTCCAATCCAACACAGTTTTTCTCCACAACCATAATCCAAACGCACAGAAGCTCGCTGTATATATTTGCGGGCACCGCCCGCCAGGACAATGGGAATTCCCGAACCCTGGTAAATTGCCTCGGGTCGAACCACACGGGGGTCAGCGATAGTCAAGAATGCCCCCGTGTCTCTAAATCCTGACACTTTGTATCCATCAATAAAGACATCCTGCAGGTGGTGTTGCCGTTGCTCTGAGCAGCTAAAGGACAGAGGCCGGAGTCCGTACACTCCAGGAGGGGTATCTATGGTGCCGTGGTCGGTGGTCCCCTCTGGTGGGGGTGGTGGTAGCTCTTCCTCAGGTGTGGTGGAATGTACAAGATGCACTGGACGAGGTGGGGCTGCGTGGGGCTCCCTCCGAATCCTGGAGGGACAGCCAGACTGCAAATGTCCAGGTTGCCCACACCCATAACACCTCCTCTCTGTGATACCCCCAGGTCGTGGTCGGAACTGTTGGGGCCTAGGATTGTGAGGCGTGATTGTCATCGGCTTGCGACTAGGTGGAAGGGCAGATATAATTGGAGGGGGACAGGGCACGGGAGCAGGCCGTGGTTCATTGTCCAGAAGCCTCCTCCATTGCGGCCGGATAGTAAAGGCTTCATCGGCCAGGGCTGCAGCTCTATCCACGGTACACGGCGTGCGCTCCCGGACCCATTCCCATACCTCTGCAGGGCACTTGGCAAGAAATTGTTCTATAAGGAACGCCTGTATAACATCTTCCACAGTAAAGGCGTTTTCTGCTTCCAGCCATCTCCGACATGCCTCGGACATCTTATGTGCATACATCCTAAACGATCCCCCCCGTGGTGCATGGGAGGTCTCGGAACTTGGCCCTATATGAGTCTGGGGTGATAGCATGGTAATCCAGGATAGTCCGCTTTACAATGTTATAATCCCGATTCCGCAGTGCATCAATGGTTCGGTAAGCCTCCGCCAAGCTTCCGTTCAGGAGCCCCACTAACAAACGCATCCAGCTAGAGCGGGGCACCTCCATCACAGCACACTGCTGCTCAAAGTCTTTGAAGAACCCCTCCACATCTCCAGAAGCCTCATCAAATGGCTTAAACTCTGTCCGAGTGATCCGTACAGGCTCCCGGATTGTTGGGGTTATACTCCACATTGCGTTACTCCCTTTTTCAAGCTCCATTGCTTCCTGTCTCCGCTGTTCCTGGCGGGCAGCCTCCTCCTTGTACTCCTGAGAGATGCCGGGGCCCAGAACCGCCATCTCTTCTTCATACCACACCAACCACTGGCTTTTCTGGATGGGGATCCCTGTCTCCAGTGCTCGTCCTTCAGACATCTGGGATTAGGTGGCCGGGCTAGCGCCCACCAGTAGATCGATTAAGGCCTCTTTAGTCAGTCCCTGGTAGTTCAGGCCCAGGTCTCTGGCTCGCTCCTGTAAACTGCATACAGTCCAATTTCTGTACTCACTCTGTGGGTGGTTCTCCATTGGGTGATGCTCTGTTGATCCCACCGCTGCCACCAGTTGTCACGGGGTCCTTCTCTGGTATCACACAATCAACAGAGCAAGCGAAGAGTGAACACTTCCAAGACCTTTATTCAGGCAAAAATACGAAAAGGTCCATATTCAGTCCACCATACAAAGGATAAGATAGTCCAGAATAAGAATGCAGTCCAGTATCAGGATAAAATGTCCAGGGAAACGAGTTTCCAAAACACTCTAGCACCAGAGGATAAAAATGGGTCCTTCTCTCTGAAATGCAGCCTTTTCACCATCTTGTCTCTACCGGGACTGACTTGTCCAGCTGCCGTTCTTTCCCCCACCCCCTTCCTTGTCCAGGGGTAGTCAAACAAGTTACCTCCCAGAGGAGAACAAAAGGCCTTCGGGATTAATGTACTACAGGGGGTCATCAAGAGACAGATACAGTGAGGCTGTAGGCTTACAATGTAATACGTAAAACACTATGAAAATAACTGGAATTGTTAAAAATAGGAATATACAAAAAATGACATCCACAAAACATATCACACCATCACAGGCCCCCTGGGTCCAATTTGTTGGGCGGGGCCACTCTGGGTCCAATTTGGTGGGGGGCCCCTCAGGGTCCGATTTGGTGGGCGGGGCCCCTCAGAGTCCGACTTGGTGAGCGGGGCTCCTCAGGGTCCGATTTGGTGGGTGGTGCCACTTTTGGTCCGATTTAGTGGGCGGTGCCTCTCAGGGTCCGATTAGGTGGGCGGAGCCCCTCAGGGTTTGATTTGGTGAGCCGGGCCCCTCAGGGTCCGATTTGGTGGGCTGGTTCCCTCAGCATCCGATTTGGAGGGCGGGGCCCTCAGGGTCTGATTTGGTGGGCGGGGCCACTCTGGGTCCGATTTGGTGAGCGAGGCCCCTCAGGGCCCGATATGGTGAGCAGGGCCCCTCGGGGTCTGATTTGGTGGGCGGGGCCCCTCAGGGTCCGATTTGGTGGGTGAGGCCACTCTGGTTCTAATTTGGTGGGCGGGGCCCTTCAGCGTCCAATTTGTTGGGCGGCGCCACTCAGGGTCCGATTTGGTGGGCGGGGCCCTTCAGAGTCCGATTTGTTGGGCGGGGCCCCTCAGAGTTCGATTCGGTGAGCAGGGCCCCTCAGGGTCCGATTTGTTGGGCGGGGCCCCTCAGAATTCGATTTGGTGAGCGGGGCCCCTCAGGGTCCGATTTGGTGGGCGGGGCACCTTAGGGTCCGATTTGGTGGGCTGGGCCCCTCAAAGTCAGATTTGGTGGGCGGGACCCCTCAGAGATCGATTTGGTGGGCGGGACCCCTCAGGGTCCGATTTGGTGAGCGGGGACCCTCAGGGTCCGATTTGGTGAGCGGAGCCCCTCAGGGTTTTATTTGGTGAGCGGGGCCCTGCAGGGTCCGATGTGTTGAGCGGTCCCCTCAGGGTCCGATTTGGTGGGCGGGGCCCTCAGCCTCCGATTTGTAGGCCAGGGTCGATCAGCCTCCGATTTGGAGGCCGGGGTGGCTCAGCCTCCGATATGGAGCCTGGGGTCACTCAGCTTTCGATTTGGCGCGCCGGCCCTTTAAGATTCATTTTGGTGCGCCGGCCCTTTAAGAATCACTTAGGCGCGTCGGCCTTTTAAGAGCCAGTTTGGCTCACTGGGCTTCTAAATCCACTTTGGCGCATATTCTCTCTCAGGGGCATGCGTCATGCGATGAAGCTAGATTTGCATTTGTGCTTTGGGTTTCGCTTTAAGAGCTGATATCTAGCAGAAACTGTGTCCTGCTGGGGTCATGTAAAGTTCGTAGGCGCTGGCATAGAAACTGGGTGTGCCTGCGCATATCAATGAGCTTAACTGCCACCTCACGACTGCACCATGTTTTCCCTATGGCAACATTTTCGCATTAAAATGCATTGAGACAATGCATTCCAATGACAGGAAAATGTTTTTTCAAAGGCAAATTGCGCAAAAACTACAAATCCGATCGACAAAAAATACTTAGCACACCACTAGCGGGCGCTGGCTTCGAAACGACATCTCAACGGAGTCTGTGCGTGTTGCGGTTCGGGTCGCATTAATTGCGGAAATCAACTGAATAGTAATAATAATACTAGATGTGTATTTCCTGAAGGAAGTACAGATAGTGGTTTGAAATGGTGCCTGCTGCCCCTGCAAGGCTTTCAACTCAGGATCCGTTTTAACTGTGAGTGCCTCTCAGAGGACACTTTGGCCTCAGGGTCTGATTTGGTGGGTGGGGCCCCTCAGGATCCGATTCCTTGGCCTGGGCTCCTCAGGGCTTGAATTGTTGGCGGGGATCTCTCAGGCTCCGATTTTGTGTGTGTGTCCCCTCAGGGTCCGATTTTGTGGGTGGGGCCCCTCAGGGTCCGATTTTGTGGCCGGGGCCCCTCAGGGTCCGATTTTGTGGCCGGGGCCCCTCAGGGTCTGATTTTGTGGCCGGATCCCCTCAGGGTCCGATTTTCTGGCCGTGGCCCCTCAGGGTCCGATTATGTGGGTTGGGCCCCTCAGGGTCCGATTATGTGGGTTGGGCCCCTCAGGGTCCGATTATGTGGGTTGGGCCCCTCAGGGTCCGATTTTGTGGCCGGGGCCCCTCAGGGTCCGATTTTGTGGTTGGGACCAATCAGGGTCCGATTTTGTGGTTGGGGCCCCTCAGGGTCAGATTTGGTGGGTTGGGCCGCTTAGGGTCTGATTTTGTGGGCGGAGACCCTCTGGGTCCGATTTGGTGGGCGGGGCCACTCTGGGTCCGATTTGGTTGGCTGGACCACTCTGGGTCCGATTTAGTGGGCGGGGCCCCACAGGGTCCGATTTGGTGGGCGGGGCCCCTCAGGGTCCGGTTTGGTGGGCAGGGCCTCTCTGGGTCCGATTTGGCGGGCGGGGCCACTCGGTAAGATTTGGTGGGCGGGGCCACTCTGGGTAAGATTTGGAGGCCGGGTCGATGAGCTTCCGATTTGGAGGCCGAGGTCAAAGAGCCTCCGATTTGGAGGCCGGGGTGGCTCAGCCTCCGATTTGGAGGCCGGGGTGGCTCAGCCTCCGATTTGGAGGCCGGGGTGGATCAGCCTCCGATTTGGAGGCTGGGGTGGCTCAGCCTCCGATTTGGAGGCCGGGGTGGATCAGCCTCCGATTTGGAGGCCGGGGTCGATCAGCCTCCGATTTGGAGGCCGGGGTGGCTCAGCATCCGATTTGGAGGCCGGGGTGGCTCAGCCTCCCATTTGGAGGCCGGGGTGGCTCAGCATCCGATTTGGAGGCCGGGGTGGCTCAGCCTCCCATTTGGAGGCCGGGGTGGCTCAGCCTCCGATTTGGAGGCCGGGGTGGCTCAGCCTCCGATTTGGAGGCCGGGGTCGATCAGCCTCCGATTTGGAGGCCTGGGTCGATCAGCCTCCGATTTGGAGGCCGGGGTCAATCAGCCTCCCATTTGGAGGCCGAGGTGGCTCAGCCTCCCATTTGGAGGCCGGGGTGGCTCAGCCTCCCATTTGGAGGCCGGGGTGGCTCAGCCTCCCATTTGGAGGCCGGGGTGGCTCAGCCTCCCATTTGGAGGCCGGGGTCGATCAGCCTCCCATTTGGAGGCCGGGGTCGATCAGCCTCCGATTTGGAGGCAGGGGTGGCTCAGCCTCCGATTTGGAGGCCGGGGTGGCTCAGCCTCCGATTTGGAGGCCGGGGTGGCTCAGCCTCCGATTTGGAGGCCGAGGTGGCTCAGCCTCCGATTTGGAGCCCAGGGTGGATCAGCCTCCGATTTGGAGGCCGGGGTGGCTCAGCCTCCGATTTGGAGGCCGGGGTGGCTCAGCCTCCGATTTGGAGGCCGGGGTGGCTCAGCCTCCGATTTGGAGGCCGGGGTCGCTCAGCCTCCGATTTGGAGGCCGGGGTCGCTCTGCCTCCGATTTGGAGGCCGGGGTCGCTCTGCCTCCGATTTGGAGGCCGGGGTGGCTCAGCCTCCGATCTGGAGGTCGGGGTGGCTCAGTCTCCGATTTGGAGTCCGGGGTGGCTCAACCTCCAATTTGGAGGCCGGGGTGGCTCAGCCTCCGATTTGGAGGCCGGGGGGTCGATCAGCCTCCCATTTGGAGCCTGGGCCACTCAGCTTTCGATTTGGCGTGTTGGCCATTTAAGACTCATTTCGGTGCGCCGGCCCTTAAACAGTCACTTTTGCACTTCGGCCCTTTAAGAGCCAGTTTGGCTCACTGGGCTTCTAAATACACTTTGGCGCACATTCTCTCTCAGAGGCATGTGTCATGTGATGAAGCTAGATTTGCATTTGTGCTGTGGGTTTCGCTTTAAGAGCTGATATTATGTGGCAGAAGCTCTGTTCTGGAGATGTCATGTGACGTTCGTAGGCGTTGGCATAGTAACTGGTTCTGCCTGCGCATATCAATGAGCTCAACTGCCATTTCAATCGCCTCAGGGCATGTTTTGCCATTTCCCCATTCAAATACATTGGAGACAGTGCACTCCAATGACGGGAAAAAAAATTTTCTAACGCAAATTGCGCAAAAACTACAAATCTGATCGACACGAAAAATACTTAGCACACCTCTCATGGGCGCTGGCTTCGAAACGACACCTCAACGGAGTCTGTGCGTGTAGCAGTTCGGGCTGTATTAATTGCGGAAATCAACTTAATAATAATAATAATAATAATAAGAAGAAGTTTGCAGCGTTCGGATTACAATATAGTGGTTTTTTCAAACCACTATAACTAGATGTGTATTTCCTGAAGGAAGTACAGATAGTGGTTTGAAATGGTGCCTGGGCTGCCCCTTTTAGAGAGACTTGCCTGCTGCCCCTGCAAGACTTTCAACTCAGGATCCGTTTTAAATGTGGGTGCCTCTCAGAGGCCACTTTGGCCTCAGGGTCTGATTTGGTGGGTGGGGCCCCTCAGGATTCGATTCGGTGGCCTGGGCTCCTCAGGATTTGAATTAGTGGCCGGGATTCCTCAGGGTCCAATTTTGTGGGTGGGGCCCCTCAGGGTCTGAATTTGTGGGTGTGGCCCCTCAGGGTCCGATTTTGTGGTTGGGGCCCCTCAGGGTCCGATTTTGTGGGTGGGGCCCCTCAGGGTCCAATTTGGTGAGCGGGGCCCCTCAGGGTCCAATTTGATGGGCGGGGCCACTCTGGGTCTGATTTGGTGGGCGGGGCCACTCTGGGTCTGATTTGGTGGGCGGGGCCACTCAAGGTCCGATTTGGTGAGTGGGGCCCCTCAGAGTTCAATTTGGTCAGCGGGGCCCCTCAGGGTCCGATTTTGTGGGTGGGGCCCCTCAGGGTCCGATTTTGTGGTTGGGGCCTTTCAGAATCCGATTGAGTGGGCGGGGCCCGTCAGGGTCTGAATTGGTGGGTGGGGCCCCTCAGGGTCCGATTTGGTGGGCAGGGCCCCTCAGGGTCCGATTTGATGGGCGGGGCCCCTCAGGGTCCGATTTGGTGGGCGGGGCCCCTCAGGGTCTGATTTGGTGGACGGGGCCACTCTGGGTCTGATTTGGTGGGCGGGGCCACTCTGGGTCCGATTTGGTGGGCGGGGCACTTCAGGGTCCAATTTGGTGGGCGGGGACACTGAGTCTGATTTTGTGGGTTGGGCCCCTCAGGGTACGATTTTGTGGCGGGGCCCCTCAGGGTCCGATTTGGTGGGCGGGTCCCCTCAGGGTCTGATTTGGTGGGCGGGGCCACTCTGGGTCTGATTTGGTGGGCGGGGCCACTCTGGGTCCGATTTGGTGGGCGGGGCACTTCAGGGTCCAATTTGGTGGGCGGGGACACTGAGTCTGATTTTGTGGGTTGGGCCCCTCAGGGTACGATTTTGTGGCCGGGTCCCCTCAAAGTCCGATTTTGTGTCCGGAGCCTCTCAGGGTCCGATTTTGTGGGTGGGACCCCTCAGGGCCCGATTTTGTGGGTGGGGCCCCTCTGGGTCCGATTTTGTGGCCGGGGCACCTCAGGGTTCGATTTTGTGGGTGGGGCCCCTTAGGGTCCGATTTGGTGGTCGGGGCCACTCAGGGTCCGATTTGGTGGGCGGGGCCACTTAGGTAGCGATTTGGTGAGTGGGGCCCCTCAGAGTTCAATTTGGTCAGCGGGGCCCTCAGGGTCCGATTTTGTGGGTGGGGCCCTCAGGGTCCGATTTTGTGGTTGGGGCCTTTCAGAATCCGATTTAGTGGGCGGGGCCCCTCCGGGTCTGAATTGGTGGGCGGGGCCCCTCAGGGTCCGATTTGGTGGGCGGGGCCCCTCAGGGTCCGATTTTGTGGGTTGGGCCCCTCAGGGTCCGATTTTGTGTCCGGGGCCCCTCAGGGTCCGATTTTGTGGGTGGGGCCCCTCAGGGTCCAATTTTTTGGCCGGGGTCCCTCAGGGTTCAATTTTGTGGGTGGGGCCCCTCAGGGTCCAATTTTGTGGGTGGGGCCCCTCAGGGTCCAATTTTGTGGGTGGGGCCCCTCAGGGTCCGATTTTGTGGTTAGGGCCCCTCAGGATCCGATTTTGTGGGTGGGGCCCCTCAGGATCTGATTTTGTGGTTGGGGCCCTTCAGGGTTCAATTTTGTAGGAGGGGCCCCTCAGGGTCCGATTTTGTGGTTGGGGCCCCTCAGGGTCCGATTTTGTGGTTGGGGCCCCTCAGGATCCAATTTTGTGAGTGGGGCCCCTCAGGGTCCGATGTTGTGGCTGGGGCCCCTCAGGATCTGATTTTGTGGCCGGATCCCCTCAGGGTCCGATTTTGTGGGTGGGGCCCCTCAGAGTCCGATTTTGTGGCCGGGGCCCCTCAATGTCCGATTTTGTGGGTGGGGCCCCTTAGGGTCCGATTTTGTGGGTGGGGCCACTCTGGGTCTGATTTGGTGGGCGGGGCCACTCTGGGTCCAATTTGGATGCCAGGGTGGCTCAGCCTCCTTTTTGTAGGCCAGGGCCTATCAGCCTCCGATTTGGAGCCTGGGGTCACTCAGCTTTCGATTTGGCGCGCCGGCCCTTTAAGACTCATTTTGGTGTGCCGGCCCTTTAAGAATCACTTTGGCGCGTCGGCCCTTTAAGAGCCAGGGTGGCTAACTGGGCTTCTAAATTCACTTTGGCGCACATTCTCTCTCAGGGGCATGCGTCATGTGATGAAGATAGATTTGCATTTGTGCTGTGGGTTTTGCTTTAAGAGCTGATATTATGTGGCAGAAGCTCTGTCTTGGAGAGGTCATGTGACGTTCGTAGGCATTGGCATAGTAACTGGGTCTGCCTGCGCATATCAATGAGCTTAACTGCCATTTCAATCGCCTCAGGGCATGTTTTGCCATTTCCCATTCAAATGCATTGAGACAGTGCATTCCAATGACGGGAAAAAAAATTTTCAAACACAAATTGCGCAAAAACTACAAATCCGATCGACACGAAAAATACTTAGCACACCTCATGGACGCTGGCTTCGAAACGACACCTCAACGGAGTCTGCGTGTAGCGGTTCAGGCCGTATTAATTGCGGAAATCAACTTAATAATAATAAGAACTAGATGTGTATTTCCTGAAGTACAGATAGTGGTTTGAAATGCTGCCCAGGCTGCCCCTTTAAGAGAGACTTGCCTGCTGCACCTGCAAGACTTTCAACTCAGGATCCGTTTTAACTGTGAGTGCCTCTCAGGGGCCACTTTGGCCTCAGGGCCCGATTTTGTGGGTGGGGCACCTCAGGGTCCGATTTGGTGGGTGGGGCCCCTCAGGGTCCGATTTGGTGGCAGGGTCCCCTCAGGGGCTGATTTGGTGGGTGGGGCCCCTAAGGGTCCGATTTTGTGGCCGGGGCCTCTCAGGGTCCGATTTGGTGGGTGGGGCCCCTCAGGGTCCGATTTGGTGAGCGGGGCCCCTCAGGGTCCGATTTGGTGAGCGGGATCTATCAGAGTCCGATTTGGTGGGCGGGGCACCTCAGGGTCCAATTTGGTGGGCGGGGACCCTCGGGGTCCGATTTGGTGGGCGGGATCCTTCGGGGTCCGATTTGGTGGGCGGGGACCCTCAGGGTCCGATTTGGTGGGCGGGGACCCTCGGGGTCTGATTTGGTGGGTGGGGCCCCTCGGGGTCCGATTTGGTGAGCGGGGCCACTCTAGGTCTGATTTGGTAGGCGGGCCACTCTGGGTCCGATTTGGTGGGCGGGGCCCCACAGTGTTCAATTTGGTCAGCGGGGCCCCTCAGGGTCCGATTTTGTGGTTGGGGCCTTTCAGAATCCGATTTAGTGGGCGGGGCCCACCAGGGTCCGATTTGGTGGGCGGGGCCCCTCAGGGTCCGATTTTGTGGCCGGGTCCCCTCAGGGTCTGGATTTGTGGGTGGGGCCCCTCAGGGTCCGATTTTGTGGGTGGGGCCCCTCAGAGTCCGATTTTGTGGCTGGGGCCCCTCAGGGTCCGATTTTGAGGGTGGGGCCCCTCAGGGTCTAATTTGGTGGGAGGGGCCCCTCAGGGTCTGATTTTGTGGGTTGGGCCCTTCAGGGTCCGATTTTGCGGCAGGAGCCTCTCAGGGTCTGATTTTGTGGTTGGGGCCCCTCAGGATCTGATTTTGTGGCCGGGGTCCCTCAGGGTCCCATTTTGTGGCCGGGGCCCCTGAGGGTCCAATTTTGTGGGTGGGGCCCCTCAGGGTCAGATTTTGTGGGTGGGGACCCTCAGGATCCGATTTTGTGGTTGGGGCCCCTCAGGGTTCAATTTTGTAGGTGGGGTCCCTCAGGGTCCGATTTTGTGGCTGGGGCCCCTCAGGGTCCGATTTTGTGGCCGGGGCCTGTCAGGGTCCGATTTTGTGGCCGGGGCCCGTCAGGGTCTGATTTTGTGGTTGGGGTCCCTTAGGGTCCGATTTTGTGGTTGGGGTCCCTCAGGGTCCGATTTTGTGGGTAGGGCCCCTCAGGGTCCGATTTTGTGAGTGGGGCCACTCAGGGTCCGATGTTGTGGCTGGATCCCCTCAGGGTCCGATTTTGTGGGTGGGGCTCCTCAGGGTCCAATTTTGTGGCCGGGGCCCCTCAGGATCCGATTTTGTGGTTGGGGCCCCTCAGGGTTCAATTTTGTAGGTGGGGTCCCTCAGGGTCCGATTTTGTGGCTGGGGCCCCTCAGGGTTCGATTTTGTGGCCAGGGCCCGTCAGGGTCCAATTTTGTGGCCGGGGCCCGTCAGGGTCCGATTTTGTGGTTGGGGTCCCTCAGGGTCCGATTTTGTGGGTAGGACCCCTCAGGGTCCGATTTTGTGAGTGGGGCCACTCAGGGTCCGATGTTGTGGCTGGATCCCCTCAGGGTCCGATTTTGTGGGTGGGGCCCCTCAGGGTCCAATTTTGTGGCCGGGGCCCCTCAGGGTCCAATTTTGTGGGTGGGGCCCCTCAGGGTCCAATTTTGTGGGTGGGGCCCCTCAGGGTACAATTTGGTGGGCGGGGCCCCTCAGGGTCTGATTTGGTGGGCGGGGCCCCTCAGGGTCTGATTTGGTGGGCGCGGCCACTCTGGGTCTGATTTGGTGAGCTGGGCTCCTCAGGGTCTGATTTGGTGGGCTGGATCTATCAGAGTCCGATTTGGTGGGCGGGGCCCCTCAGGGTCCAATTTGGTTGGCAGGGACCCTCGGGGTCCGATTTGGTGGGCGGGGCCCCTCGGGGTCCGATTCGGTGGGCGGGGCCCCTCGGGGTCCGATTCGGTGGGCGGGCCCCTCGGGGTCCGATTTGGTGGGTGGGCCCCTCGGGGTCTGATTTGGTGAGCGGGGCCACTCTGTGTCCGATTTGGTGGGCGGGGCCCCTCAGAGTTCAATTTGGTCAGCGGGGACCCTCAGGGTCCGATTTTGTGGGTCGGGCCCCTCAGGGTCCGATTTTGTGGTTGGGGCCTTTCAGAATCTGATTTAGTGGGCGCGGCCCCTCAGGGTCCGATTTGGTGGGCGGGGCCCCTCAGGGTCCGATTTGGTGGGCGGGGCCCCTCAGGGTCCGATTTGGTGGGCGGGGCCACTCTGGGTCCGATTTGGTGGACGGGGCCCTTCAGTGTCCGATTTTTGGGACTGGGGCCTCTCAGGGTCCGATTTTGTGGGCGGGGCCCCTCAGGGTCCGATTTGGTGGGCGGGGCCCCTCAGGGTCCGATTTTGTAGCCGGTGCCTCTCAGGGTCCGATTTTGTGGTTGGGGCCCCTCAGGGTCCGATTTTTGGGACTGGGGCCTCTCAGGGTCCGATTTTGCGGGTGGAGCCCCTAAGGGTCCGATTTTGCGGGTGGGGCCCCTCAGGGTCCGATTTTGCGGGCGGGGCCCCTCAGGGTCCGATTTTGCGGGTCGGGCCCCTTAGGGTCTGATTTTGCGGCCGGGGCCCCTTGGGGTCCGATTTTGCAGGTGGGCCCCTCAGGGTCCGATTTTGTGGCCGGGGCCCCTCAGGGTCCGATTTTGTGGCCGGGGCCCCTCAGGGTCCGATTTTGTGGCCAGGGCCCCTCAGGGACCGATTTTGTGGCCGGGGCCTCTCAGGGTACGATTTTGTGGGTGGGGCCCCTCAGGGTCCAATTTTGTGGCTGGGGCCCCTCAGGGTCCGATTTTGTGGCTGGGTCCCCTCATGGTCTGATTTTGTGGCTGGGGTCCCTCAGGGTCTGATTTTGTGGTTGGGACCCTCAGGGTCCGATTTTGTGGCCGGGGTCTCTCAGGGTCTGATTTTGTGGCTGGGGCCCCTCAGGGTCTGGATTTGTGGGTGGGGCCCATCAGGGTCCGATTTTGTGGGTGGGGCCCCTCAGGGTCCGATTTTGTGGCTGGGGCCCCTCATGGTCTGATTTTGTGGCTGTGGCCCCTCAGGGTCTGATTTTGAGGGTGGGGCCCCTCAGGGTCTAATTTGGTGGGCGGGGCCCCTCAGGGTCCGATTTTGTGGGAGGGGCCCCTCAGGGTCCGATTTTGTGGCTGGGGCCCCTCAGGGTCTGATTTTGTGGCTGGGGCCCCTCAGGGTCTGATTTTGTGGGTGGGGCCCATCAGGGTCCGATTCTGTGGGTGGGGCCCCTCAGGGTCTGATTTTGTGGGGGGGCCCCTCAGGGTCCGATTTTGTGGCCGGGGCCCCTTAGGGTCTGATTTTGTGACTGAGGCCCCTCTGGGTTCGATTTTGTGGCCGGGGTCTCTCACGGTCCGATTTTGTGGGTGGGGCCCCTCAGCGACCGATTTTGAGGGTGGGGCCCCTCAGGGTCTAATATGGTGGGCGGGGCCCCTCAGGGTCCGATTTTGTGGGTGGGGTCCCTCATGGTCTGATTTTGTGGGTGGGGCCCCTCAGGTTCTGATTTTGTGGTTGGGGCCCCTCAGGTTCTGATTTTGTGGCTGGGGTCCCTCAGGGTCTGATTTTGAGGTTGGGGCCCCTCAGTGTCCGATTTTGTGGCCGGAGTCTCTCAGGGTCCGATTTTGTGGCCGGGTCCCCTCAGGGTCTGGATTTGTGGGTGGGGCCCCTCAGGGTCCGATTTTGTGGGTGGGGCCCCTCAGAGTCCGATTTTGTGGCTGGGGCCCCTCAGGGTCTGATTTTGTGGCTGGGGCCCCTCAGGGTCTGATTTTGAGGGTGGGGCCCCTCAGGGTCTAATTTGGTGGGCGGGACCCCTCAGGGTCTGACTTTGTGGGTGGGGCCCCTCAGGGTCCGATTTCGTGACCTGGGCCCCTTAGGGTCTGATTTTGTGACTGGGGCCCCTCTGGGTTCGATTTTGTGGCCGGGGTCTCTCAGGGTCCGATTTTGTGGGTGGGGCCCCTCAGGGTCTTATTTTGCGGCTGGGGCCCCTCAGGGTCTGGTTTTGTGGGTGGGGCCCCTCAGGGTCTGGTTTTGTGGGTGGGGCCCCTCAGGGTCCGATTTTGTGACCGGGGCACCTCAGGGTCTGATTTTGTGGTTGGGGCCCCTGAGGGTCCTATATTTGTGACTGGGTCCCCTCTAGGTTCGATTTTGTGGCCGGGGTCTCTCAGGGTCCGATTTTGTGGTTGGGGCCCCTCAGGGTCAGATTTTGTGGCCGGGCCCACTCAGGGTCCGATTTTGTGGGTGGGGCCCCTTAGGGTCTGATTTTGTGTGTGGAGCCCCCTGGGTCCATTTTGGTGGGCGGGGCCACTCTGGGTCCGATTTAGTGGGAGGTGCCCCTCATGGTCCGATTTGGTGGGCGGGGCCCCTCATGGTCCGATTTGGTGGGCGGGGCCCCTCTGGGTCCGATTTGGTGGGCGGGGCCCTTCAGGGTCCGATTTGGTGGGCGGGGCACCTCTGGGTCCGATTAGGTGGGCGGGGCCCTTCAGGGTCCGATTTGGTGGGCGGGGTCAATCTGGGTCCGATTTGGTGGGCGGGGCTCCTCGGGGTCCGATTTGGTGGGCGGGGTCATTCTGGGTCCGATTTGGTGAGCGGGGCTCCTCAAGTTCCGATTTGGTGGGCGGGGCCCCTCAGGGTCAGATTTGATGGGCGGGGCCCCTCTGGGTCCGATTTGGTGGGCGGGGCCACTCTGGGTCCGATTTGATGGGCGGGGCCCTTCAGGGTCCGATTTGGTGGGCGGGGTCACTCTGGGTCCGATTTGGTGGGCGGGGCTTCTCAGGGTCTGATTTGGTGGGCGGGGCTCCTCAGGGTCCGATTTGGTGGACGGGGCCCTTCAGGGTCTGATTTGGTGGGCGGGGCCACTCGGAGTCTGATTTGGTGGGCGGGGCCCCTCAGGATCCGATTTGGTGGGCTGTGCTACTCTGGGTCTGATTTTTTGAGCGGGGCCACACTGGGTCCGATTTGGAGGCCAGGGTAGCTCAGCCTCCGATTTGGAGGCCGGGGTGGTTCAGCCTCCGATTTGGAGGCCGGGGTCACTCAGCTTTCGATTTGGCGCGCCGACCCTTTGAGACTCATTTCGGTGCGCTGGCCCTTTAAGCATCACTGTGGCACGTCGGCCCTTTAAGAGCCAGGGTGGCTCACTGGGCTTCTAAATCCACTTTGTTGCACATTCTATCTCAGGGGCATGTGTCATGTGATGAAGCTAGATTTGCATTTGTGATGTGGGTTTCACTTTAAGAGCTGATATTATGTGGCAGAAGCTCTGTCCTTGGGATGTCATGTGACGTTCGTAGGCGTTGGCATAGTAACTGGGTCTGCCTGCGCATATCAATGAGCTCAACTGCCATTTCAATCGCCTCAGGGCACGTTTTGCCACTACCCATTGATAAGCATTGGAGACAGTGCATTCCAATGACGGGAAAAAAAAATTTCAAACACAAATTGCGCAAAAACTACAAATCCGATCGACACGAAAAATACTTAGCACACCTCTCGTGGACGCTGGCTTCGAAACAACACCTCAACGGCGTCTGTGCGTGTAGCGGTTCGGGCTGTATTAATTGCGGAAATCAACTTAATAATAATAACTAGATGTGTATTTCCTGAAGGAAGTACAGATAGTGGTTTGAAATGGTGCCCGGTCTGCCCCTTTAAGAGAGACTTGCCTGCTGCCCCTGCAAGACTTTCAACTCAGGATCCGTTTTAAATGTGGGTGCCTCTCAGGGGCCACTTTGGCCTCAGGGTCTGATTTGGTGGGTGGGGCCCCTGAGGATCCGATTCGGTGGCCTGGGCTCCTCAGGATTTGAATTAGTTGCCGGGATTCCTCAGGGTCCAGTTTTGTGGGTGTGGCCCCTCAGGGTCGGATTTTGTGGGTGTTTGCCCCTCAGGGTCCGATTTTGTGGGTGGGTCCCCTCAGGGTCCGATTTTATGGGTGGGGACCCTCAGGGTCCGATTTTGTGGGTGGGGCCCCTCATGGTCTGATTTTGTGGGTGGGGCCCCTCAGGGTATGATTTTGTGTCCGGGGCCCCTCAGGGTCCGATTTTATGGCCGGGGCCCCTCAGGGTCTGATTTTATGGGTGGAGCCTCTCGGTCCGATTTTGTGGGTGGGGCCCCTCAGGGTCCGATTTTGTGGCTGGGGCCCCTCAGGGTCCGATTTTGTTGATTGGGCCCCTCAGGGTCCGATTTTGAGGGTGGGGCCCCTCAGGGCTTGAATTGTTGGCCGGGATCCCTCAGGCTCCTATTTTGTGGGTGTGGCCTCTCTGGGTCTGATTTGGTGGGTGGGGCCACTCTGGGTAAGATTTGGAGGCTGGGGTCGCTCAGCCTCCAATTTGGAGGCCGGGGTCGTTGAGCTTCCGATTTGGAGGCCGAAGTCAAAGAGCCTCCGATTTGGAGGCCGGGGTCGATGAGCTTCCGATTTGGAGGCCGGGGTGGCTGAGCCTCCAATTTGGAGGCCGGGGTGGCTCAGCCTCCGATTTGGAGGCCGGGTTGGCTCAGCCTCCGATTTGGAGGCCGGGTTGGCTCAGCCTCCGATTTGGAGGCCGGGTTGGCTCAGCCTCCGATTTGGAGGCCGGGTTGGCTCAGCCTCCGATTTGGAGGCCGGGTTGGCCCAGCCTCCGATTTGGAGGCCGGGGTGGCTCAGCCTCCGATTTGGAGGCCGGGGTGGCTCAGCCTCCGATTTGGAGGCCGGGGTGGCTCAGCCTCCGATTTGGAGGCCGGGGTCGATCAGCCTCCGATTTGGAGGCCGGGGTCGATCAGCCTCCGATTTGGAGGCCGGGGTGGCTCAGCCTCCTATTTGGAGGCCGGGGTGGCTCAGCCTCCAATTTGGAGGCCTGGGTCGATCAGCCTCCGATTTGGAGGCCGTGGTGGATCAGCCTCCGATTTGGAGGCCGTGGTGGATCAGCCTCCGATTTGAGGGCCGGGGTGGATCAGCCTCCGATTTGGAGGCCGGGGTGGATCAGCCTCCGATTTGGAGGCCGGGGTGGATCAGCCTCCGATTTGGAGGCCGGGGTGGATCAGCCTCCGATTTGGAGGCCGGGGTGGCTCAGCCTCCGATTTGGAGGCCGGGGTGGCTCAGCCTCCGATTTGGAGGCCGGGGTGGCTCAGCCTCCGATTTGGAGGCCGGGCTGGCTCAGCCTCCGATTTGGAGGCCGGGGTGACTCAGCCTCCGATTTGGAGGCCGGGGTGACTCAGCCTCCGATTTGGAGGCCGGGGTGACTCAGCCTCCGATTTGGAGGCCGGGGTGACTCAGCCTCCGATTTGGAGGCCGGGGTGACTCAGCCTCCGATTTGGAGGCCGGGGTGGCTCAGCCTCCGATTTGGAGGCCGGGGTGGCTCAGCCTCCGATTTGGAGGCCGGGGTCGATCAGCCTCCGATTTGGAGGCCGGGGTCGATCAGCCTCCGATTTGGAGGCCGGGGTCGATCAGCCTCCGATTTGGAGGCCGGGGTCGATCAGCCTCCGATTTGGAGGCCGGGGTGGCTCAGCCTCCGATTTGGAGACCGGGGTGGCTCAGCCTCCTATTTGGAGGCCGTGGTGGCTCAGCCTCCGATTTGGAGGCCGTGGTGGCTCAGCCTCTGATTTGGAGGCCTGGGTCGATCAGCCTCCGATTTGGAGGCCGTGGTGGATCAGCCTCCGATTTGGAGGCCGGGGTGGATCAGCCTCCGATTTGGAGGCCGGGGTGGCTCAGCCTCCGATTTGGAGGCCGGGGTGGCTCAGCCTCCGATTTGGAGGCCGGGGTGGCTCAGCCTCCGATTTGGAGGCCGGGGTGGCTCAGCCTCCGATTTGGAGGCCGGGGTGGCTCAGTCTCCGATTTGGTGTGTCGGCCCTTTAAGACTCATTTGAGTGCGCTGGCCCTTTAACAATCACTTTGGCGCGTTGGCCCTTTAAGAGCTAGTTTGGCTCACTGGGCTTCTTTTAAATCCACTTTGGCGCACACATTCTCTCTCAGGGGCATGTGTCATGTGATGAAGCTAGATTTGCATTTGTGCTGTGGGTTTCGCTTTAAGAGCTGATATTATGTGGCAAAGGCTCTGTGCTGGGGTTCAAGTGAAGTTCGTAGGCGTTGGCATAGTAACTGGGTCTGCCTGCGCATATCAATGAGCTCAACTGTCATTTCAATCGCCTCAGGGCACGTTTTGCCATTTCCTATTGAAAAGCATTGGAGACAGTGCATTCCAATGACGGGAAAAAAAATTTTCAAACGCAAATTGCGCAAAAACTACAAATCCGATCGACACGAAAAATACTTAGCACACCTCTCATGGACGCTGGCTTCGAAACGACACCTCAACGGAGTCTGTGCGTGTAGCGGTTCGGGCCGCATTAATTGCGGAAATCAACTTAATAATAATAAGAAGAAGAATAAGTTTGCAGCGTTCGGATTACAATATAGTGGTTTTTTCAAACCACTATAATAATAATAAGAAGAAGAATAAGTTAGCAGCGTTCGGATTACAATATAGTGGTCTTTTCAAACCACTATAATAAGTTAGCAGCGTTCGGATTACAATATAGTGGTTTTTTCAAACCACTATAATAAGTTAGCAGCGTTCGGATTACAATATAGTGGTTTTTTCAAATCACTATAACTAGATGTGTATTTCCTGAAGGAAGTACAGATAGTGGTTTGAAATGGTGCCCGGGCTGCCCCTTTAAGAGAGACTTGCCTGCTTCCCGTGCAAGACTTTCAACTTAGGATCTGTTTTAACTGTGGGTGCCTCTCAGGGGCCACTTTGGCCTCAGGGTCCGATTTTGTGGGTGGGGCCGCTCAGGGTCCAATTTTGTGGCCGGGGCCCCTCAGGGTCCGATTTGGTGGGTGGGGACACTCAGGGTCCGATTTGGTGGGCGGGGCCCTTCAGGGTCCGATTTGCTGGGCGGGGACACTCAGGGTCCGATTTGGTGGTTGGGGCCTTTCAGAATCCGATTTGGTGGGCGGGGCCCCTCAGGGTCCGATTTTGTGGGTGGGGCCCCTCAGGGTCCGATTTGGTGGCCAGGGTCCCTCAGGGTCCGATTTTGTGGGTGGGGCCCCTCAGGGTCTGATTTGGTGGCCGGGGCCCCTCAGGGTCTGATTTTGTGGTTGGGGCCCCTCAGGGTCTGATTTGGTGGGCGGGGCCCCTCAGGGTCTGATTTGGTGGGCAGGGCCCCTCAGGGTTCGATTTGGTGGGTGGGGCCCCTCAGGGTTGGATTTGGTGGGCAGGGCCCGTCAGGGTCCGATTTGGTGGGTGGGACCCCTCAGGGTCCGATTTGGTGGTTGGGGCCTTTCAGAATCCGATTTGGTGGGCGGGGCCCCTCAGGGTCCGATTTGGTGAGCAGGGCCCCTCAGAGTTCAATTTGGTGAGCAGGGCCCATCAGGGTCCGATTTGGTGAGCGGGGCCCCTCAGGGACGATTTGGTGGTTGGGGCCTTTCAGAATCCGATTTGGAGGACGGGGCCCCTCAGAGTTCAATTTGGTGAGCAGGGCCCCTCAGGGTCCGATTTGGTGGCCGGGGCCCCTCAGGGTCCGATTTTGTGGGTGGGGCCCCTCAGGGTCTGATTTGGTGGCCGGGGCCCCTCAGGGTCCGATTTTGTGGATGGGGCCCCTCAGGGTCTAATTTGGTGGCCGGGGCCCCTCAGGGTCTAATTTGGTGGCCGGGGCCCCTCAGGGTCTAATTTGGTGGCCGGGGCCCCTCAGGGTCTGATTTTGTGGGTGGGGCCTCTCAGGGTCCGATTTTGTGGCCGGAGCCCATCAGGGTCCGATTTTGTTGGGGCCCCCTCAGGGTCCGATTTTGTGGCAGGGGCCCCTCAGGGTCCGATTTTGTGGGTGGGGCCCCTTAGGGTCTGATTTTGTGGGCGGATCCCCTCTGGGTCCAATTTGGTGGGCGGGACCACTCTAGGTCCGATTTGGTGGGCGGAGCATCTCAGGATCCAATTTGGTGGGCGGGGCCCCTTAGGGTCCGATTTAGTGGGCGGGGCCCCACAGGGTCCGATTTGATGGGCAGGGCCCCTCAGGGTCTGGTTTGGTGGGCAGGCCCTCTCTGGGTCCGATTTGGTGGGTGGGGCCACTCTGGGTAAGATTTGGAGGCTGGGGTCGCTCAGCCTCCGATTTGGAGGCCGGGGTCGATGAGCTTCCGATTTGGAGGCCGAGGTCAAAGAGCCTCCGATTGGGAGGCCAGGGTCGATGAGCTTCCGATTTGGAGGCCGGGGTCGATGAGCCTCCGATTTGGAGGCCGGGGTCGTTGAGCCTCCGATTCGGAGGCCGGGGTCGTTGAGCCTCCGATTTGGAGGCCAGGGTCGATTAGCCTCCGATTTGGAGGACGTGGTGGCTCAGTCCCCGATTTGGAGGCCGAGGGTCGCTCAGCCTCCGATTTGGACCCCAGGATCGATCAGCCTCCGATTTGGAGGGGGGGTAGCTCAGCCTTCGATTTGGAGGCCGGGGTAGCTCAGCCTCCGACTTGGAGGCCGGGGTGGCTCAGCCTTCGATTTGGAGGCCGGGGTGGCTCAGCCTCCGATTTGGAGGCCGGGGTGGTTCAGCCTCCGATTTGGAGGCCGGGGTGGCTCAGCCTCCGATTTGGAGCCTGGGGTCGCTCAGCTTTCGATTTGGCGTGTCTGCCCTTTAAGACTCATTTCGGTGCGCCGACCCTTTAACAATCACTTTGGCGCGTTGGCCCTTTAAGAGATAGTTTGGCTCTCTGGACTTCTAAATCAACTTTGGCGGACATTCTCTCTCAGGGGCATGTGTCATGTGATGAAGCTAGATTTGCATTTGTGCTCTGGGTTTCGCTTTAAGTGCTGATATTATGTGGCAGAAGCTCTGTCCTGGGGGCGTCATGTGACGTTTGTAGGCGTTGGCATAGTAACTGGGTGTGCCTGCGCATATCAATGCTATTTCAATCGCCTCAGGGCACGTTTTGCCATTTCCCATTCAAAAGCATTGAGACAGTGCATTCCAATGACGGGAAAAAAAATTTTCAAACGCAAATTGCGCAAAAACTACAAATCCGATCAACACGAAAAATAATTAGCACACCTCTCGTGGACGCTGGCTTCGAAATGACACCTCAACGGAGTCTGTGCGTGTAGCGGTTCGGGCCGCATTAATTGCGGAAATCAACTTAATAATAATAAGAACTAGATGTGTATTTCCTGAAGGGAGTACAGATAGTGGTTTGAAATGGTGCCCGGGCTGCCCCTTTAAGAGAGACTTGCCTGCTGCTCCTGCAAGACTTTCAACTCAGGATCCGTTTTGACTGTGAGGGCCTCTCAGGGGCCACTTTGGCCTCAGGGTCTGATTTGGTGGGTGGGGCCCCTCAGGATCTGAATCCTTGTCCTGGGCTCCTCAGGGCTTGAATTGTTGGCGGGGATCCCTCAGGCTCCGATTTTGTGGGTGTGGCCCCTCAGGGTCCGATTTTGTGGCCGGATCCCCTCAGGGTCCTATTTTGTGGGTGGGGCCCCTCAGGGTCTGATTTTTTGGCCGGGGCCCCTCAGGGTCCAATTTTGTGGGTGGGTCCCTTCAGGGCCTGATTTTGTAGCCGGAGCTCATCAGGGTCTGATTTTGTGGTTGGGGCCCTTCAGGATCTGATTTTGTGGGTGGGGACACTCTGGGTCCGATTTGGTGGTCGGGGCCACTCTGGGTCCGTTTTGTTGGGCGGAGCTACTCAGGGTCCGATTTGGTGGGCGGGGCCCCTCAGGGTCCGATTTGGTGGGCGGGGCCCCTCAGGGTCCGATTTGGTGGGCGGGGCCACTCAGGGTCCGATTTGGTGGGCGGGGCCCCTCAGGGTCCGATTTGGTGGGCGGGGCCCCTCAGGGTCCGATTTGGTGGGCGGGGCCCCTCAGGGTCCGATTTGGTGGGCGGGGCCCCTCAGGGTCCGATTTGGTGGGCGGGGCCCCTCAGGGTCTGATTTGGTGGGCGGTGCCCCTCAGGGTCTGATTTTCTGGCCGGGGCCCCTCAGGGTTCGATTTTGTGGGTTGGGCCCCTCAGAGTCCGATTTTGTGGCCGGGGCCCGGTTTTGTGGTTGGACCCCTCAGGGTCCTATTTTGTGGCCGGGGCCCATCAGGGTCCGATTTTGTGGCCGCGGCCCCTCAGGGTCTGATTTTGTGGCCGGAGCCCCTCTGGGTCCAATTTGGTGGGCGGGACCACTCTGGGTCCAATTTGGTGGGTGGGGCCTCTCAGGGTCCGATTTGGTGGGCGGGGCCACTCTGGGTCCAATTTAGTGGGCGGGGCCCCACAGGGTCCGATTTGGTGGGCGGGCCCCTGAGTGTCCGGTTTGGTGGGCAGGGCCCCTGAGGGTCCGATTTGGTGGGTGGGGCCACTCTGGGTAAGATTTGGAGGCTGGGGTCGCTCAGCCTCCAATTTGGAGGCCGGGGTCATTGAGTTTCTGATTTGGAGGCCGAGGTCAAAGAGCCTCCGATTTGGAGGCCAGGGTCGATGAGCTTCCGATTTGTAGGCCGGGGTCGATGAGCCTCCAATTTGGAGGCTGGGGTGGCTCAGCCTCCGATTTGGAGGCCGGGGTGGCTCAGCCTCCGATTTGGAGGCCGGGGTGGCTCAGCCTCCGATTTGGAGGCCGGGGTGGCTCAGCCTCCGATTTGGAGGCCGGGGTGGCTCAGCCTCCGATTTGGAGGCCGGGGTGGCTCAGCCTCCGATTTGGAGGCCGGGGTGGCTCAGCCTCCGATTTGGAGGCCGGGGTGGCTCAGCCTCCGATTTGGAGGCCGGGGTGGCTCAGCCTCCGATTTTGAGGCCGGGGTCGCTCAGCCTCCGATTTTAAGGCCGGGGTCGTTCAGCCTCCGATTTTGAGGCCGGGGTCGCTCAGCCTCCGATTTGGAGGCCGGGGTAGCTCAGCATCCTATTTGGAGGCCGGGG
Organism: Dendrobates tinctorius; assembly: GCF_039654945.1. Taxonomy (NCBI): domain Eukaryota; kingdom Metazoa; phylum Chordata; class Amphibia; order Anura; family Dendrobatidae; genus Dendrobates; species Dendrobates tinctorius. The sequence goes on from NW_027361977.1 coordinate 3,312,260, forward strand.
TGGGGCAGCCTCCTATTTGGAGGCCGGGGTGGTGCAGCCTCCTATTTGGAGGCCGGGGTGGCGCAGCCTCCTATTTGGAGGCCGGGGTGGCGCAGCCTCCTATTTGGAGGCCGGGGTGGCTCATCGTCCGATTTGGAGCCCGGGGTGGCTCAGCCTCCGATTTGGAGGCAGGGGTGGCTCAGCCTCCGATTTGGAGGACGGAGTGACTCAGCCTCCGATTTGGAGGCCGGGGTGGCACAAGGTGGTGGACAGCCTCCTATTTGGAGGCCGGGGTGGCGCAGCCTCCAATTTGGAGGCTGGGGTCGATCAGCCTCCGATTTGGAGGCCGGGGTTGCTCAGCCTCCGATTTGGAGGCCGGGGTGGCTCAGCCTCCGATTTGGAGGCCGGGGTCGATCAGCCTTCGATTTGGAGGCCGGGGTCGATCACATTCCGATTTGGAGGCCGGGGTCGTTCAGCCTCCGATTTGGAGGCCGGGGATGATCAGCCTCCGATTTGGAGGCTGGGGTGGCTCAGACTCCGATTTGGAGGCCGGGGTCGATCAGCCTCCGATATGGAGGGCGGGGTGGCTCAGCCTCCAATTTGAAGGCCGGGGTGGCTCAGTCTCCGATTTGAAGGCCGGGGTCGCTCAGCCTCCGATTTATAGGCCGGGGTCGATCAGCCTCCGATTTGGAGGCCGGGGTGGATCAGCCTCCGATTTGGAGGCCGGGGTGGATCAGCCTCCGATTTGGAGGCCGTCGTGGATCAGCCTCCGATTTGGAGGCCGGTGTGGATCAGCCTCCGATTTGTATGACGGGTTCAATCAGCCTCCGATTTGGAGCCTGGGGTCACTCAGCTTTCGATTTGGGGCGCCGGCCCTTTAAGACTTGTTTTGGTATGCCGGCCCTTTAAGAATCACTTTGGCGCGTCGGCACTTAAAGAGCCAGTTTGGCGTACTGGGCTTCTAAATCCACTTTGGCGCACATTCTCTCTCAGGGGCATGCGTCATGTGATGAAGCTGCCCCATGTCTTCCTATGGCAAAATTTTCCTATTGAAATGCATTGAGACGATGCATTTCAATGATGGGGAAAAAAATTTGAAGCGCAAATTGCGCAAAAACTACAAATGGGATCAACATGAAAAATACTTAGCACACGACTCGTGGACGCTGGATTTGAAACTACACCTCAACGGAGTCTCTGCGTGTAGCAGTTCGGGCAGCATTAATTGCGGAAAATCAACTGAATAATAATAATAATACTAGATGTGTATTTCCTGAAGGAAGTACAGATAGTGGTTTGAAATGGTGCCCGGGCTGCCCCTTTAAGAGAGACTTGCCTGCTGCCCCTGCAAGACTTTCAACTCAGGATCCGTTTTAAATGTGGGTGCCTCTCAGGGGCCACTTTGGCCTCAGGGTCTGATTTGGTGGGTGGGGCCCCTCAGGATCCGATTCGGTGGCCTGGGCTCCTCAGGATTTGAATTAGTGGCCAGAATTTCTCAGGGTCCTATTTTGTGGGTGGTGCCCCTCAGGGTCTGATTTTGTGGGTGGGGCCCCTCATGGTCTGATTTTGTGGGTGGGGCCTCTCAGGGTACGATTTTGTGGCCGGGGCCCCTAAGGGTCCGATTTTGTGGCCGGGGCCCCTCAAGGTCCGATTTTGTGATTGGGGCCCCTCAGGGTCTGAATTTGTGGGTGGGGCCCCTCAGGGTTTGATTTTGTGGGTGGGGCCCCTCAGGGTCAGATTTTGTGGCCGGGGCCCCTCAGGATCCGATTTTGTGGGTGGGGCCCCTCAGGGTCCGATTTTGTGGCCGGGGCCCCTCAGGGTCCGATTTTGTGGCAGGGGGCCCCTTAGGGTCCGATTTTGTGGCTGGGGCCCCTCAGGGTCCGATTTTGTGGGTGGGGCCCCTCAGGGTCCGATTTTGTTTGTTGGGCCCCTCAGAGTCCGATTTTGTGGCCGGGGTCCCTCAGGGTCTGATTTTGAGGGTGGGGCCCCTCAGGGTCCGATTAGGTGGGCGGGGCCCCTCAGGGTCCGATTTTGAGGGTGGGCTCCCTCAGGGTCCGATTTTGTGGATGGGGCCCCTCAGGGTCTGATTTTGTGGGCGGGGCCCCTCAGGGTCCGATTTGGTGGGCGAAGCCCCTCTGGTACAGTTTTTTTTGGTGGGGCTGGGTCCGATTTGGTGGGCGGGGCCCCTCAAGGTCTGAATTGGTGGGTTGGGCCTCTCAGGCTCTGAATTGGTGGGCGGGGCCCATCAGGATACGATTTGGCGGGCGGGTCAACTCTGGGTCTGATTTGGTGGGCGGAGCCCCTCAGGGTCCGATTTGGTGGGCGTGGCCCCTCAGGGTCCGATTTTGTGGCAGGGGCCCCTCAGGGTCTGATTTTGTGGGTGGGGCCCTTCAGAATCCGATTTTGTGGGTGGGTCCCCTCAGGGTCCGATTTTGTGGCCGGGGCCCCTCAGGGTCCGATTTTGTGGCAAGGGCCCCTCAGGGTCCGATTTTGTGGCAAGGGCCCCTCAGGGTCCGATTTTGTGGGCGGGGCCCCTCAGGGTCCGATTTGGTGGGCGGGGCCACTCTCGGTCTGATTTGGTGGGCGGGGCCCCTCTGGGTCCGATTTGGTGGGCGGGGCCGCTCTTGGTCTGATTTGGTGGGCGGGGCCCTTCAGGGTCTGATTTGGTAAGCGGTGCTCCTCAGGGTCCGATTTGGTGGGCGGGGCCACTCTGGGTCCGATTTGGTGGGCGGGGCCCTTCAGGGTCCGATTTGGTGGGCTGTGCCACTCTGGGTTCAATTTTTTGAGCGGGGCAACGAGGCCAGGGTGGCTCAGTCTCCGATTTGGAGCCTGGGTTCACTCAGCTTTCGATTTGGCGCGCCGGCCCTTTAAGACTCATTTCGGTGCGCGGCCCTTTAAGAATCACTTTCGCGCGTTGGCCCTTTAGGAGCCATTTTGGCTCACTGGGCTTCTAAATCCACTTTGGCACACATTCTCTCTCAGAGGCATGCGTCATGTGATGAATCTAGATTTGCATTTGTGCTGTGGGTTTCGCTTTAAGAGCTGAAATTATCTGCCAGAAACTCTGTCCTGGAGAGGTCATGTGACGTTCGTAGGCGTTGGCATAGTAACTGGGTCTGCCTGCGCATATTGATGAGCTTAACTGCCATTTCAATCGCCTTAGGGCATGTTTTGTCTATAGCAAAATTTCCCCATTCAAATGCATTGAGACAATGCATTCCAATGACGGGAAAAAAAAATTTCTAACGCAAATTGCGCAAAAACTACAAATCCGATCGACACGAAAATTACTTAGCACACCTCTCGTGGACGCTGGCTTCGAAATGACACCTCAACGGAGTCTGTGCGTGCAGCGGTTCGGGCCGCATTAATTGCGGAAATCAACTGAATAATAAGAAGAAGTTAGCAGCGTTCGGATAACAACATAGTGGTTTTTTCAAACCACTATAACTATAGTTTGAAATGGGTCCGATTTGGTACGCGGGGCCCCTCAGGGTCCGATTTGGTGGGCGAGGCCCCTCAGGGTCCGATTTGGTGATCGGGGCCCCTCGGTCTAATTTGGTGGGCGGGGCCCCTCGGGTCCAATTTGGTGATCGGGGCCCCCTCGGGGTCCAATTTGGTGATCGGGGCCCCCTCGGGGTCCAATTCGGTGGGCGTGGCCACTCCGGGTCCGGTTTGGTGGGCGGGGCCACTCCGGGTCCGGTTTGGTGGGCGGGGCCACTCCGGGTCCAGTTTGGTGGGCGGGGCCACTCCGGGTCCGGTTTGGTGGGCGGGGCCACTCCGGGTCCGGTTTGGTGGGCGGGGCCACTCCGGGTCCAGTTTTGGTGGGCGGGGCCACTCCGGGTCCGGTTTGGTGGGCGGGGCCACTCCGGGTCCGGTTTGGTGGGCGGGGCCACTCCGGGTCCGGTTTGGTGGGCGGGGCCACTCCGGGTCCGGTTTGGTGGGCGGGGCCACTCCGGGTCCGGTTTGGTGGGCGGGGCCACTCCGGGTCCGGTTTGGTGGGCGGGGCCACTCCGGGTCCGGTTTGGTGGGCGGGGCCACTCCGGGTCCGGTTTGGTGGGCGGGGCCACTCCGGGTCCGGTTTGGTGGGCGGGGCCACTCCGGGTCCGGTTTGGTGGGCGGGGCCACTCCGGGTCCGGTTTGGTGGGCGGGGCCACTCCGGGTCCGGTTTGGTGGGCGGGGCCACTCCGGGTCCGGTTTGGTGGGCACGGCCTCTCTGGGTCCGATTTGGTGGGTGGGGCCACTCTGGGTCCGATTTGGTGGGCGGGGCCACTCTGGGTCTGATTTGGTGGGCGAGGCCACTCTGGGTCTGATTTCGTGGGCGGGGCCTCTCAGGGTCTGATTTGGTGGGCAAGGCCCCTCAGGGTCCGATTTGGGGGGTGGGGCCACTCTGGGTCCGATTTGGTGGGCTGGGCCCCTCAGGGTCCGATTTGGTGGGCGGGTATAAATTGTATAAGTATATAAATTGTCGCCTAACTAGAAATAGATAACAATATAACGCCAGGATACAGCAACTGGAAATTCACAGTCCAGCATGTTTATGCCATAACCCAAATTGCACATATATAATATATACAAATGATGAAAGCCAATATAACGGCTGCACACATGTATAGAAACATGAGACAAAAAGAAAATTGGAACGGTCTCACCACAAAGTTGAAACAGAGTCTGGAGTCTTCAGCGATCCTATATGTTAGCAAGGGTCCCTGGAAAAGGAGGTTGGGAAGACAATACCCTGTCGATCCCTATGGGGCTAGCAATAATCTATCCCCCAAACTCCCGCCCTGACAAGGGCAGTCCACATCTAACCCTATACTGCACATGCCCTGCATTTTCCCTAAACAGGTGTCCCAATGAGTTTCATCCAAGCAAACTCTTCAGGGGACTAGCTTGTCATAAAGTGCCATAGTGCTATAACTAGAGAGACATGTATCCTTCTACTCTCAATGCTGTCTGCAGAGAGTGAGGGAAGAGGGCATATTTATATAACATCACTTCATGTGTGATCACTAATGATCAATAACGTCTGTCGCCATAATTACCTCATATGTGGTCAAAATTATGCAAAAGAAGAGGACGCTCCCGGATCCAAACTGCACGCTATCAGTTTTCATGCCGCGTGCCATTGCCACAGTGACTTCCGGTCCATGGAGCTTTCAAAGGAAAGGACGATTTTGCTTGGGTCGTATTTCTGTTACGCAAGTGTGATAGAATTGCTGATCTAAGCTGTAGGTATCGAAAAAACTGGGACCTCGGGACACCGTGTTTAATTTGCATTTGCTCAAAGGACATTAGGACATTGTGGTCATATAAATTATTAATCGAGGAAACATTATATGAGATCCAGAATTGACTGGACGGGTGGTTTAATAGCATTGGGAAATAGGAGTTATTCCATAATGGCATTTCAGATATAATGTCAACAAAGCGAACCACTTGTTTAAATTGTCTCCAGACTGACCTTGCCAACCGGCGTAAGGGTAATAATCCAGAGACGTTATGTTTGTCTACTTCTAAAAACCCCAACAAGCAATCATTCCCTGCAGCAGGAGCCAGATAGCTCTCCTAGTTAGGCAAACAATTATTAGGCATCCATCTACTCAGGGCTCTGACTTACCCAGCCAAGTAATATAAAAAGAAATCTTGCAATGCTGCCTCGCCCAACTGTTTAGACCTATGTAAGGTAGACAATTTGAGTTTAGGTCTAGTCTTCCCCCATATAAAGATGAGATTAATGAATTTAGGCCTGGGAAAAAAGATTTAGGGATCAGTACTGCACTATGTTGGAGGGAGTAACTGAGTTTGGGGAGTAGGATCATTTTAATCAGGTTAATACGTCCGAAGACAGATAATGGCAATTTACTCCAGATAGCAAATTTAAGTTTAAAAAGATCTAACAACGGGAGAATATTCATTTTTAAGTCGAGTTTACTACATTTTGAAATATTTATTCCCAGGTACTTAAAGTTAGTTGCAACAGTCAATGGGGATAACATTTCAAGGTGATCCATTGGACCAAGAGAGAGAGGCATCAAGGTGGATTTATGTTAATTTATCTATAATCCTGAATAATTACTAAATTTGTCTATAGTAGCAATCACATGGGGTAGTGTTTCTTCTGCTTTATCCATAAATATCACCATATCATCAGCATATAGGCCAATGGTATCTAAACGGCCCGCTATGTCTATACCTTTAATGACTGGAGAGGATCTTACATGGATCGCCAACGCTTCGATTGCAAGCGCGAAAAGGGCCGGGGAAAGAGGGCACTTCTGGCGTGTTCCTCTTGCAAAAGAGAACGATTCGGATACAGTTATTTATTATTATTCGGGCTTTTGGTTTCATGTACATCGTGCATATCCACTTCCTAAATTTGGAACCGAATTAATATTTTTGTAAACATGCAGATAAGAAGGACCACTCAAGAGAATCGAAGACCTTAGCCACATCCAGCGAGGCCAAGGCCCATTCATTATCTGGCACTAGGGAATTGTACTGGACCACTGACTGAACTCTCCTAATATTAATAGTTGTATTTTTCCCGTGCATGAAACCTATCTGGTCTGGATGTATTATTTCTAGTATCACCGAATTTAATCTAGTGGCCAGGATTTTAGTGAAGATTTTATAGTCCACATTTACCAACGGTATGGGGCAATATGATCTACATTCAAAAGTATCCTTCCCCTCCTTCCTAAGCACTATTATATTTACCTCATAAAAGGAGTCCGGTAAAGAACCTTCCTCCCAGGTCCTCTGAAACACCCTCAGAGGGAGTGGTGCCAAAACATCCCGATATTTCCTGTACATTTCTATGGGAAATCCATCCAGCCCAGGCGCCTTGCCAGAGGCCATATCTGCTATGGCCTCATTTATTTCCTCTATCGTGAAGTCTGCATCCAGAAAGGCTTGTTGAGCGGTACTCAGTGTGGAAAACTTTACATCTGATAAATACTCAAGTCAGTCCAAAGTGCTAAAACCCCCTTTGGAACTATATAACGTTTTTTAATGGTCATGGAAACTCTGTAGTATATCACCCGTTAAGGTTACTATTGAGTTATCTAGTTTTCAAATTTGAAGTATGGTATTAGATGTGTTGTGTTGGAGCATTATAAATGTCAATAACTTGCTGGACTGATTTACTAGTTCAAATTATGACTGACGAGTAAAAAATAATTTATGTTTAGATTTGGTATCCATATATTGAGTATATAATCTATAGGCATTTAGCCACTCATTTCTACTTTCATTTGTTTGATTAGCTATATAACTTGCTTCCGAATCCCTCAATCGCTTCTCCATCTCATCATCTTCCCTAGATGTCACCCGTTTAATATAGGAAATTGTGGAAGACAAACATCTCCTTAGATACGCTTCAATTGCAAAAAAAGGGGGAGACAAAAAAGCGCAATAGGGTCTTATCCACGTTACAAGAGACAGTATATCATGAAATATGCTCACCTGGTTAGGATGAGATAAGAGTGTGTAGGTAGCGGCTGCTGCAGATCCACAGGTCTTCAGTGACCAAAGAAATGATGAATCCAAAGGGAGTTTGTAGCTATATTCCGCGCTGCCGCTTTAGACAAATTCCAGGAGAATGCTGTATGATTGCAGTGGTTTTATTCTACGCGTTTCAGGGGTCTCATGCCCCCTTCATCAGGAAATACCAGGTGGTATTTCCTGATGAAGGGGGCATGAGACCCCTGAAACGCGTAGAATAAAACCACTGCAATCATACAGCATTCTCCTGGAATTTGTCTAAAGCGGCAGCGCGGAATATAGCTACAAACTCCCTTTAGATACGCTTCAAGGGAGTCCCAAAACAAGTTAATATTCTGGGGTTCAGGGTGGGACGAAATGAAGCAGTCTAATTGGTCTTGAGTTCCGTCATTGGGGCCTATTAATTTCAGCCAAAATGGGTTCAACTTCCAAAATAGATTACGACTCCTTTGGCCAAATCTAAGTGTAAGTATTATTGGGTTATGATCTGAGATGCCCCTGTTCCCATGTTCCACATCCCCCACCCACATTGCCAGGTTGCTGAAACCAAATATATAATTTATACGAGATAGAGTGCGTCTAATGGACAAGTGACAGGTATATTCTCTCACGTCAGGATGACGTATCCTCCACAAACCCAACCAACCACTGCCCTCGATGAGCAATGATAGTGGAGATGGAGAGCAGGCCGTCCCGGGTACTCCGTCATCTAATCTAAGTCTATCAAGACCGTTAACTATGACAAGGTTAAAATCTCCCATGCACATAACTAATGCATCTGGATAATTTAAGGCAAAGCTTACCGCCTTTTTAACAACTGATATATTGGCTGGGGTTGGGTTATAGACACACATTACGTCGTAGTCTTTCAAATCTATTGACACATGCACAATAACAAAGCGTCCTTCAGGGTCTTTCCGAGCCTCCTTGACCTCCCATCTAGTGTCCTTATGGATTAACAAAGAAGTATCTCTTTATTTAATTTCAGTCTGCAGAATAATTAACTTACTGTCCAATTTTTTATTGAACTGTACCCACTGATTATCAGTTAATCTTGATTTAAGTTCTTCTTTGGTTTTGCTTAATTCGGATTTAACCATTTCATATTTAATCATATTGTGTTGCAGCACCAAACTCAACAAATCCTGAGAACATTTCAACAGAATTTTTTCCCATTCCGCAATAAACACTTGATTATCCTTAAAATTGGACATTTCCTTCTATACCCTCAGATTGGGCCAGGGTTACTTAGTGGGGTACCACAAGGTTCTGTATTGGGCCCCCTACTATTTAATATATTTATTAATGATCTAGTGGATGGCTTACACAGTAAAATATCAGTATTTGCAGATGATACAAAACTATGTAAGGTAGTTAACACAAATGAGGACAGTTTGCAACTACAGACAGATTTGAGTAAATTGGAGAATTGGGCTGAAAAATGGCAAATGAGGTTTAACACAGATAAGTGTAAGGTTATGCACATGGGAAGGAGAAACAGATGCTACAATTACTTACTAAATGGGAAACTGCTGGGGAAATCAGACATGGTAAAAGACTTAGGCATCTTAGTCAATAAGAAGCTAAATTGGAGTGCCCAGTGTCAGGCAGCTGCCACCAAAGCAAATAGGGTCATGGGATGCATTAGAAGAGGTCTGGGGACACGAGATGAAAACATAATTCTCCCTCTGTACAAATCACTCGTCAGACCACACTTGGAGTATTGTGTGCAATTTTGGACGCCGGTGCTCAAGAAAGACATTGCTGAACTTGAAAGGGTTCAAAGGCGGGCTACTAAAATGATAAATGGAGTTAGTTCACTACAATACCCAGAAAGGTTATCAAAATTAGGTCTATTTACTCTAGAAAAGAGAAGACTTAGGGGAGACTTAATATATATGTACAAGTATATCAGAGGGCAATACAGAGATCTCTCCAATGAACTGTTTGTACCAAGGACTGTGACAAGAACAAGGGGGCACTCTCTTCGTTTGGAGGAAAGACAATTTCTGCACCAGCATAGAAGAGGGTCCTTCACGGTAAGAGCAGTGAGACTCTGGAATTCTCTTCCTGAGGAAGTGGTGATGGCTAACTCACTGAATGAATTTAAGAAAGGAATAGATGCTTTTCTTGTGAGTAACAGTATAGAGGGTTACGAATAACAGAATATTATACGTAGATGGTTGACCCAGCTTAGGGGAAGGAATTTTTTTCCCTATGGAGAAAATTGGCTTCTACTCTGTGGGTTTTTTGCCTTCCCCAGGATCAACAATGCAGAACAGCTGCACTAAAAATAGGCTAAACTAGATGGACATAAGGTCTTCCTTCAGCCTTCAAAACTATGTTACTATGTTAATATGTTACCCTGAGGCCTCGAGGGACTCTGCCACAGTCCACATACGACTTCAAATAATTGTTGGTCCAAAACATGAGGGGGGATGCTTTATACTGTATTACTGTATGGACCATGGGGGGATGTATTATACTGCATAGAAACGTGGGGGGGATGTTTTATACACAAGGGGGATGCTTTAAACTGTATGGACCATGTGGGGATGCATTATGCTGTATGGACCATGGGGAGGGATTGAATTATATTGTATGGACAATCGGGGGGGGATGTTTTATACATGAGGGGGCATGCTTTATACTGCATGGACCATGGAGGGGGATGCTTTATACTGCATGGACCATGGAGATGAGATGCTTTATACTGAATGGACCATGGATGGGGGATGCTTTATACTGCATGGACCATGGAGGAATGTATTACACTGTATGGATAATGGGGTGGGGTGCTTTATACTGTATGAACCATGGAAGAGGGATGCTTTATACTATATTGACTATGGGGGGGATGCGTTATGCTGTATGGACCATGTGGGGGATGTATTATGCTGTATAGGCAATCGGAGCGATACTTCATACATGAGGGATCATGCTTTATACTGATGGACCATGGAGAGGAGATGCTTTATACTGTATGGACCATGGAGGGGGGTTGCTTTATACTGTATGGACCATGGAGGGGGGTTGCTTTACACATGAAGAGGGATGCTTTATACTGAATGGACCATGGAAGGGGGATGCTTTACAGTGTATGACTGGGGGACTTGGGGATCCTAGTTAATGATAAACTTACCTGGAGCAGCCAGTGCCAGGCAGCGGCTGCCAAGGCAAACAGGATCATGGAACTAGAGCGGGTACAAAGGAGGGCAACAAAATTAATAAAGGGGATGGGGGACCTACAATACCCAGAGAGATTAGCAAAATTAGGATTATTTAGTCTAGAAAAAAAGACGACTGAGGGGCGATCTAATAACCATGTATAAGTATATAAGGGGACAATACAAATATCTCTCCGAGGATCTGTTTATACCAAGGAAGGTAACGGTCACAAGGAGGCATTCTCTGTGTCTGAAGGAGAAAAGGTTTTTCCACCAACATAGAAGAGGATTCTTTACAGTTGGAGCAGTGAGAATCTGGAATTCCCTGCCTGAGGAGGTGGTGATAGCGAGCTCAGTCGAAGGGTTCAAGAGAGGCCTGGATGTCTTCCTGGAGCGTAACAATATTGTATCTTACAGTTATTGTTAGGTTCTTTAGAAGGATGTAGATCTGGGGATTTATTCTGACAGAATTTTATAGGCTGAACTGGATGGGCTAATTTTTTTTTTCGGCCTTACTAACTATGTTACTATGTATGGACTTTGGGGGGATGCGTTATGCTTTATGGACCATGTGGGGGATGTATTATACTGTATAGGCAATTGGAGGGATACTTTATACATAAGGGGTCATGCTTTATACTGCATGGACCATGGAGGGGGATGCTTTATACTGCATGGACCATAGAGGGGGGTGCTTTGAACTGTATGGACCATGGGGGGATGTATTATACTGTATGGACAATGGGGTGGGGTGCTTTATGCTGTATGAACCATGAAGGGGGGATGCTTTATACTGCATGGACCATGGGGGGATGCGTTATGCTGTATGGACATTGGGGGGGATGTATTATACTGTATAGACAATGCGGTGGGGTGCATTATACTGTATGAACCATGGAGGAGGGATGCATTGCGCTGTGAGGATCAGGGGGATGCATTATACTGTTTGGACCAGTTGGGAATTTATTGTACTATAAGGACCGACCATGGGCGGATGCATTATGCTGTTTGGACCATGTGGTGATCCATTATGCTGTGAGGACCAGGGGAGACTCATTACACTGTATGGACCATGGGGGTATGCATTACACTGTATGGACTATGGGGGAATGCATTATACTGTATGGGACATGGGGTGCATTATACTATATGGGACATGAGGTGCATTATGCTGTATGGAGGACTATGTGGGGCTATTAAAATATTTGAAGGCTTACGTGGTAGTCTTTAAACTGTATGCAAACTATTAAACAGTGTAAAGGGTCCATCATACTGTGTGTGGGCAATATACAGTGTGGTGAGGTGTGGGGTCATTATACTACTGTACATGGAAGGCTATGTGGGGGTCACAGTTGGGGGATCATACTGTGTTGGGGTTACCATAGTTTTCCGGGACAGTTGCGGGGTGGGGTACAGTAGGGTCATCATACTGTGTGTGGAAGGTACTGTGGAGGAATTCACTATGGGGGTATTGGTGTTTGCGGGGCACTTTTGTTGACAACATCATCATACTTTACAAGTGCAATGAAAGGGAAATGTAGGGCTTCAGTAAGAGGAAAATTAGAGGGCACACAGTAGGTGCAGTAATAGGGACACATACAGAAGCAGCTGTTCAGAATTGGGGTATCAGCAGGATGAGGAGGTTGTGGATCAATGGAGACGGTGCAGGAAATGTGAGAAGTCAGATGTGTCTTTATTGTAATCTCTGCAGGCGAGTCCTGGCTGGAGAATTTGTCATGTTGGTCTGGGCCAGATGGAAAATATGAGAAAAGTGAATGACTAGCAGAAAGATCGTTATCTGTAAGTCACCATTTATAACTTTGTTGTAGCCTTATACTATACAGTATGTTCTGCAGGGCTGGTATCTTCCACTGTCACCATATGGCGGTAATACTGATGTTTGTCTTTTTATGGAGATTATTTTCAGTAACAGCGCAGTGATCTGGTGAGGTTCTTCTACATCCACTATTAGGGTGTGCCACCATAGATATAATCAAGGTTACATGGTTAGGGGCACGCTCAGAAGTTTCGCCCCCCTGAACCAAACCCCTAGCTGCCCCTCTGGCCCGCAGCTTAGGTAGTGAGAAGAGTCTCCATAGGGGGTTTTGATTTTCCATTCCTTCCCCTTATACATTTTTTTAGCCATTCCTCTCACCAATTACCGTATTTTTAGGACTAAAATATGCACTGAACCATAAGACGCATGTAGGTTTTAGAGGAGGAAATTGAAGAAAAAATTGAAGCAAAAAATTTGGTCAATTCTGTACTTAACATCCCCAACATGTGGCCGCCCTGCAGGAAGCTGGTGGCTGGCACTGTACACGGTACTGAAGAGCAAGCAATGAATACTCACTGCCCTCCACGCACATAGTCCCGGCGTGCAGAGCAGTGAGTATTCCGTCAGCCGTCGTTCGGCTTGAAAGCAGCATATGACGTCTCTGCCATTCGCTGCTTACAAGCATAAAGCAGCTGCTGGCATCGGAACAAGACGCTGTGAGGGAGCGCAGGAAGGTAAGTGTAATTGTTTAGCTTTTTTAATGTTTTATAATTGGGTCATGCATACCAGGATAAGGATGTGGATACACCTACTAGGATGGAGATGGAGGCCATTCATATCAGGACAGGGATGAGTGGGACATGCCTATCTGGCATAAAGCAGCTGCTGGCATTGGAACAAGACGCTGCAAGGGAGCGCAGGAAGGTAAGTGTAATGTTTTTTTTTTTTAAGTTTTTCTGATGGGGCCAATCATACCAGGATAAGCATGGGGCCATGCATATCAGGATGGGTATGGGGGCCAATCATACCAGGATAAGGATGGGGCTATACATATCAGAATGCTATTAACCCCTTCATGACCCAGCCTATTTTGACCTTAATGACCAGGCCATTTTTTGCAATTCTGACCAGAGTCCCTTTATGAGGTAATAACTCAGGAACGCTTCAACGGATCCTAGCGATTCTGAGTTTATTTTTTCGTGACATATTGTGCTTCATGTTAGTGGTAAATTTAGGTCGATAATTTTTGCGTTTATTTGTGAAAAAATCAGAAATTTGGTAAAAATTTAGAAAATGTCGCAATTTTCAAATTTTGAATTTTTATTCTGTTAAACCAGAGAGTTATGTGACACAAAGTGGTTACTAAATAACATTTCCCACAAGTCTACTTTACATCAGCACAATTTTGGAAACAATTTTTTTTTTGTTAGGAAGTTATAAGGGTTAAAAGCTGACCAGCGATTTCTCATTTTCACAACAAAATTTACAAAACCATTTTTTTAGGGACCACCTCACATTTGAAGTCACTTTGAGGGGTCTATATGGCAGAAAATACCCAAAAGTGACACCATTCTAAAAACTGCACCCATCAAGCTACTCAAAACTACATTCAAGAAGATTATTAACCCTTCAGGTGTTTCACAGGAACTAAAGCAACGTGGAAAGAAAAAATGGACATTTTAATTTTTACAACAAAAATTTTCTTTTAGCATCAATTTTTTCATTTTCACATGGGCAACAGGATAAAATGGATCCTAAAATTTGTTGGGCAATTTCACCTGAGTACACTGATACCTCATATGTGGTCATAAACCACTGTTTGGGTGAATGGCAGGGCTCAGAAGGGAAGGAGCGCCATTTGACTTTCTGAATGGAAAACATGCTGGAATATTTAGCGGTTGCCATGTCGCGTTTGGAGAGCCACTGTGTACCTAAACTTTGGAGCTCCCCCACAAGTGACCCCATTTTGGAAACTAGACCCCCACAAGGAACTTATCTACATGCATAGTGATCACTTTGAACCCCCCAGGTGCTTCACAAATTGATCGGTAAAAAAAAAAAGTACTTTTTTCACAAAAATTTTCTTTTAGCCTCAGTTTTTTCATTTTCACATGGGCAACAGGAGAAAATGGATCCTAAAATTTGTTGGGCAATTTCTCCTGAGTACACCGATACCTCATATGTGGTCATAAACCACTGTTTGGGCGCACGGCAGGGTCCGTAAGTGAAGGAGCGCTATTTGACTTTTTGAATGGAAAATTAGCTCCAATCGTTATCGGACACCATGTCGCGTTTGGAGAGCCCCTGTGTGCCTAAACTGTGAAAAACCCCCACAAGTGACACCATGTTGGAAACTAGACCCCTTATGGAACTTATTTAGATGTGTAGTGAGCACTTTGAACCCCCAGGTGCTTCACAGAAGTTTATAACGCAGAGCAGTGAAAAGAAAAAATATTTTTTTTTCCTCAAAAATGATTTTTTAGCACGCTATTTTTCATTTTCACAAGGGTAACAGGAGAAATTGGACCACAAAAGTTGTTGTGCAATGTGTTCTGAGTACACCAGTACCCCATATGTGGGGGGAACCAATGTTTGGGTGTACGGCAGGGCTCAGAAGGGAAGAACCATTTGACTTTTTGAAATGAAAATTACCTCTAATCGTTAGCGGACACCATGTCGTGTTTGGAGAGCCCCTGTGTGCCTAAACACTGGAGCTCCCCCACAAATAACCCCATTTTGGGAACTAGACCCCCCAAGGAACTTATCTAGATGCATCGTGAGCACTTTGAACCCCCAAGTGCTTCACAAAAGTTTATAACGCAGTGCCGTGAAAATAAAAAATATTTTTTTTCCTCAAAAAATTATCTTTTAGTGCACAATTTTTTATTTCCACAAGGGTACCAGGAGAAACTGGACCCCAAAAGTTGTTGTCCAGTTTGTCCCGAGTACGCTGGTACCCCATATGTGGGGGGACCACTGTTTGGGCACACGTCGGGGCTCGGAAGAGAAGTAGTGACATTTTGAAATGCTGACTTTGATGGAATGGTCTACGGGCATCATGTTACATTTGCACAGCCCCTGATGTACCTAAACTGTGGAAACTCCCCACAAATGACACAATTTTGGAAACTAGACCCCCCAAGGAACTTATCTAGATGTATGGCGAGGACCTTGAACCCCCCCCCAAGTGCTTCACAGAAGTTTATAACGCAGAGCCGTGAAAATAAAAAATCATTTTTTTTCCCTCAAGAAAAAAAGATTTTTAGCTCACAATTTTTTTTTCACAAGGGTAACAGGA
Organism: Dendrobates tinctorius; assembly: GCF_039654945.1. NCBI lineage: Eukaryota > Metazoa > Chordata > Amphibia > Anura > Dendrobatidae > Dendrobates > Dendrobates tinctorius. Next base: position 3,327,987 of record NW_027361977.1, read on the forward strand.
TAAATTGGACCCCAAAAGTTGTTGTCCAATTTATCCTGTTACCCTTGTGAAAAAAAAATTGTGAGCTAAAAATCTTTTTTTCTTATGTGGGTGGGGACCACTGTTTGGGCACACGTCGTGGCTCGGAAGGGAAGTAGTGAAATTATGAAATGCTGACTTTGACGGACATTTGCAGAGCCCCTGGTGTGCCTAAACTGTGGAACCCCCCACAAGTGACCCCATTTTGGAAATTAGACCCCCCAAGGAACTTATCTAGATGTGTGGTGAGCACTTTGAACCCCCAAGTGCTTCACAGACGTTTATAACGCAAAGCTGTGAAAATAAAAAATCATTTTTTCCTCAAAAAATGATTATTTTAGCGCGCAAACTTTTATTTTCACAAGGGTAACAGGAGAAATTGGACCCCAAAAGTTGTTGTCCAGTTTGTCCTGAGTACGCTGGTACCCTATATGTGGGGGGGAACCATTGTTTGGGCGCACGTAAGGGCTGAGTATGGAAGTAGTGACGTTTTGAAATGCAGACTTTGATGGAAAGGTCTGCGTTTGTCGTTACATTTGCAGAGCCCCTGATGTGCCTAAACAGTAGAAACCCCCCACAAGTGACCCCATTTTGGAAACTAGACCTTCCAAGGAACTTATCTAGATGTCTGGTGAGCACTTTGAACCCCCAAGTGCTTCACAGACGTTTATAACGCAGAGACGTGAAAATAAAAAAATCATTTTTTTTCCAAAAAAATAATTTTTTAGCCCCCAATTTTTTATTTTTCCAAGGGTAACAGGAGAAATTAGACCACCAAAGTTGTTGAGCAAATTTCCTGAGTACGCTGATACCCCATATGTTGGGGTAAACCACTGTTTGGGCACACGTCGGGGGTTGTAAAGGGAGCGGAGCACCGTTTAACATTTTGAACGCAAAATTGGTTGGTATCAATGGTTGCACCATGTCGCGTTTGGAGACCCCCTGATGTGCCTAAACAGTGGAAACCCCTCAATTCTAACTCCAACCATAACCCCAACACACCCCTAACCACAACCCTAACCCCAACACATCCCTAACCCTAATCCCAACCCTAACCATAACCCTAACCCCAACACACCCCTAACCCTAATTCCAACCCTAACCCTAATTCCAACCCTAACCCTAGTTCTAACCCTAATTCCAACCCTAATTCCACTCTTACCCTAATTCCACTCTAACCCTAATTCCAACCCTAACCCTAATTCCAACCCTAACCCTAACCCTCTTTCCAAACCCTAACCCTCTTTCCAACCCTAACCCTCTTTCCAACCCTAATGGAAAAATAAAAATAATTTCTTTATTTTATTAGTTGATCCTGCCTATGGGGGTGATAAATGGGGGGTTTATTTACTTTTCATTCTATTTTGATCACTGTGAGAGTTTATCACAGTGATCAAAATGAATGAAGGGAAATTGCAGCCGGTGGGAGCACTGCGCATGCGCCCGCCATTTTCGAAGATGGCGGCGCCCATGAAGCAGGACCGCGGGACACCGGGAGGCGGAGACGGACATTGGAGGTACCGGGGGGTGAGGGGGGGTCGGAAGGTGGGAGAGCCCAGAGAAGGGGGAGGGGAGCCCAGAGAAGGGGGAGGGGAGCTGATGATGACGGCGGGGCACATTGCCGCCGTCAGCCGGTATCGGGGGCCGATCGGCCCCGTGAGTCGATGGGGGGGTCGGATCACGGTCTCCAGCCATGTCCGATGCTACTGCAGCATCGGCCATAGCTGGATTGTAATATTTCATCAATTTTCATTGATGAAATATTACTATCACTCTGATTGGCTGTTTCACTTTTAACAGCCAATCAGAGCGATCGTAGCCTCGTGGGGGCGAAGCCACGCCCCCTGTGGTGAAGAACAAAGCCCCCTGTATCTGCAGGTCGGGTGACATTTCAGTGACCTAGGTCACCCGACCCGCAGGGGGGCTTTAACCCCTTCCCGACCTGTGACACAGCGTATGCGTCATGAAAGTCGGTGCCAATCCAACCTGTGACGCATACCCTGTGTCACAGAATGATCGCCCTCCTGCGGGCCGGGTGAGCGGGGTGAATGAAAGGTCACCCGGCACGCAGGTACAGGGGGACCTATACTTGACCCCAGGGGGGGTGGCTTAGCCCCCCCGAGTCTACGATCACTCCTGGTGACCTTTTTGTCACCCCGCTCTGATCTGATTGGAGCTAGCGCCCATGTGACGCTAGCCCTCCAATCAGATGTGGAGGGGCGGAGAAAAACAATGTCTGCCTCGCTCCTCAGCTTCATCCCATCTGTAGAAGCCGAGGAGCGAGGTGCCTGACCGCTGACCTGCCCGACAGAGCCTGCGATCGCCGCCGCTGCTGCCACTGCCGCCGCTGCTAGCACCACCGCTGCTGTGCGCTGAGGACAGGTACTCCCCCCTCCTGTCCTCCACTCCCCCCGACCTCCGCTCCCTCCCCCCTGCCCCCGATCACCACCTGAACGGGTGATCACCCCCTGCCCCCCCTAATCACCTGCTGCATTTGCTCACCTCTGTTATGATGAGTCACCAAAGGAGGAAAAAACAAAATACCAGCTAAGTCCAGAAAAACCAGAGAGGTTGGCAGCTATCGGATAGCAGACCCCTGAACCTATCCACAACAACTAGCAGTAGCCGTGGGGGGTTCCTACGGTGCCCTAGACCCCTCGATCACAGCCGGAGAACTATATAGCCTAAAGACAGAAAGGGGAAAAACTAAACTGCCCCAGAGCAGACCCCAAAGTAATAGGCAGCCCCCAACATATAATGACGGTGAAGCAAGATGAAAACACTAACACAGATAGAAAGATAGGTTGAGCAAATGATGTGGCCCAAGCTAACTACATAGGACAGGATAGGAAAGCTGCTGTCTGCCATCCGCAAAAACCCTATCAAAATGAACCAACCGACTGATAGGAAAAACAGGCCCTGAAGTCGCTAGGCTTCAAAAGACTATATCAGCACTCAGGTATATTCTGAAGACAGAGCAAAATATCAACAGATCAGAGACAAAAATGGAATCCAGCTCACCCCCGGCCGGGGATAGCAGAACTCCCAAAAAACAAGGCAAAAACAAAACTGAAGAGTACAAAGCAGAGCAGAAAAACTTAGCTTTGAGATGCAGGAATCAGACTGGTCTCCAAGAATCCAGCAGGAAAATCACCAGCCAGGAAGAAGGGCGTCGGCAGCCTTATATCCAGTCCTCAATTCCAGCCACCCAGTCATCATCCAGCTGCCCAGGTGTTTGGTAATCAGTCTCACTACCTTCTTTCACTAGAGGAGGGAGTTCATCAGACCTCAATGGTGAAGGGAAAAATGAACTCAAAACAGTACCTCCCCCTTGAGGAGGGGTCACCGAACCCTCATCCATGCCACCAGGGCGATCCGGGTGAGCCCGATGAAAGGCATGCACCAATCTTTCGGCATGAATATCAGAGGAAGAGACCCAGGAATTATCCTCCTGACCATAACCCTTCCACTTAACCAAATACTGGAGTCTCCGTCTAGCCAGACGGAAATCCAGTATCTTCTCTACCTCATATTCCATGTTACCTTCAACCAATATAGGGTCAGGAGGTGCCACCACAGGAACTACTGGTTCAACAAACCTCTTCAACAAGGACTTATGAAACACATTATGAATTTTAAATGTGACAGGAAGAGCCAACCGAAAAGAGACCGGATTAATAATCTCCAAAATCTTGTAAGGTCCAATAAATCTAGGCTTAAACTTAGGAGAAGCCACCTTCATAGCGATATTTTTTGCTGACAACCAAACCATATCACCCACCTTAAACTGGGGACCAACTGTCCTACGCCGGTTGGAAAACCGCTGGGCCTTTTCCTGGGAGAGAGACAACTTATCCACTACTTGGTCCCAGATCTGGTGCATTCTCTCCACCACAGTGTCAACACCTGGGCAGGCAGAAGGCTCCACCTGCCCTGAAGAAAATCGAGGGTGAAAACCAAGGTTACAAAAAAAAGGTGGCAGAACTAGCTCTATTATTTAAAGCAAATTCGGCCAAGGGCAAAAATGAAACCCAATCATCCTGATCGGCAGAAATAAAACATCTCAGATACGACTCCAAAGTCTGGTTTGTTCTCTCCGTCTGCCCATTGGTCTGAGGGTGAAACGCAGAGGAGAAGGACAACTGAATTCCCAGCTTGGAACAGAAAGTCCTCCAAAATCTAGACACAAACTGAACTCCTCTGTCAGACACAACGTTCTCAGGAATCCCGTGCAAGCGAACCACCTGTTGCAAAAACAAGGGCACCAACTCAGAGGAAGATGGCAACTTAGGGAGTGGTACAAGATGGACCATCTTAGAGAATCTATCACAAATCACCCAAATAACAGCCATTCTCTGAGAGACAGGCATATCAGAGATAAAATCCATTGAAATATGGGTCCATGGCCTCCTGGGCACCGGCAAAGGCATCAACAAGCCACTAGAGCGAGAACAAGGTTTAGACCGGGAGCAAGTCCCACAGGACTGCACAAAATTCCTGACATCACGAGACAAGGCGGGCCACCAAAAAGATCGACTCACCAGATCTCTAGTACCAAAAATACCTGGATGACCAGCCAATGCAGAGCAATGAACTTCAGACATCACTCTCTTCCTCCACTGGTCAGGAACATACAACTTTCCACTGGGACAACGCTCAGGTTTGTCCTCCTGAAACTCTTCCAGAGCACGTCTCAAATCGGGCGAGATGGCAGAAAGAACTACCCCCTCGCCTAAGATGGTAGCAGGCTTAGTCACAACAGGAGAATCAGCAAGGAAACTCCTAGAGAGGGCGTCTGCCTTGACATTCTTAGTGCCAGGAAGAAAAGAGACCACAAAATCAAAATGTGTGAAAAACAAGGCCCACCTAGCCTGTCTAGGATTCAAGCGCTTGGCCGACTCCAGGTAAATCAAATTCTTGTGGTCAGTAAGGACCACGACTTGGTGTTTGGCTCCCTCCAACCAATGTCTCCATTCCTCAAATGCCCACTTCATGGCCAACAGTTCCCGATTCCCCACATCATAGTTACGTTCGGATGGGGAGAACTTTCGGGAAAAGAAAGCACAAGGATTCATTTTAGATGTCACAGGATCTTTTTGGGACAACACCGCTCCTGCACCAATCTCAGAAGCGTCCACCTCCACCTGAAACGGGAGTGAGACATCAGGTTGCCGCAAAACCGGAGCAGAAGTGAATCTTCGCTTTAGCTCCTGAAAGGAAGAAACAGCCTCCAGAGACCAATTCAGCACATCAGCACCCTTCCTAGTCAAATCCGTCAATGGCTTGGCCATACCAGAAAAATTAGCTATAAATTTCCGATAAAAATTAGCAAAACCCAAAAACGTCTGGAGGGCCTTCAAAGAAGTGGGCTGAACCCAATCATAAATGGCCTGTACCTTGGCCGGGTCCATTTCAATAGTTGACGGAGACAAAATAAATCCCAAAAATGAAATCCTCTGTACCCCAAAAAGGCATTTCGATCCCTTGACATACAGGGAATTCTCCCTCAAAATCCGGAACACAGTCCGAACATGTTCCACATGAGAGTCCCAATTCTTGGAGAAGATCAAAATATCATCCAGATAGATAATCAAAAATTTATCCACAAAGTCTCGGAATATATCGTTCATGAAGCACTGGAAGACAGAAGGGGCATTAGTGAGCCCAAAAGGCATCACCAGGTACTCAAAATGTCCCTCCGGAGTATTAAACGCCGTCTTCCATTCATCCCCATGCTTAATGCGAATAAGATTATACGCCCCCTGAGGTCAAGCTTGATAAACCAGCAAGCACCTTTAACTCTGGAGAATAGATCAGAAATCAGGGGTAACGGATACTGATATTTAACAGTAATTTTGTTGAGGGCACGATAGTCAATACAAGGCCTTAATGAACCATCCTTTTTAGCCACGAAAAAAACCCAGCACCTAAGGGTGAAGAGGATGGTCTAATATGACCCTTCTCCAATGCCTCCTTAATATAGGATCGCATAGCCTCGTGCTCGGGTACAGATAAATTGAAAAGCCGACCCTTGGGGAATTTACACCCCGGGTTCAGCTCAATAGCACAGTCATAACTCCTATGAGGAGGCAAAGACGCAGACTCATTCTCAGTAAATACATCATAAAAGTCAGCCAAATAGTCAGGAACATCATGTGACTGGGGAGAGGTGGAGAAAACAGGAGCATCACTAAGGGCACACCGACAACCCCAACTCACCACAGACAAAGATTTCCAATCCAGAACTGGATTATGGATTTGCAACCAGGGAAACCCCAGAACAATGGTATCATGCAAATTATGCAACACCAAAAATCTGCAATTTTCTTGATGGTCTGGGGTGACCCGCATTACCACCTGGGTCCAAAACTGAGGTTTATTCTTCGCCAAAGGAGTAGCATCAATACCCCTCAAAGGGATAGGCGTCCGCAGAGGTGTCATAGGAAATCCACAACGTTTAGCAAAATCCAAGTCCATCAGGTTCAGAGCTGCTCCTGAATCCACAAAAGCCTTGGCGGAAAATGTGGACAGGGAGCAGATCAGAGTAATTGCCAGAAGAAACTTAGGTTGAACACCACCCACAGAAAACGTGTGTGCACAACGTTTCTCTCGTTTAGGGCAGACAGAAATAATATGCGAGGCATCTCCACAAAAAAAAACACAGCTTATTACACCTTCTGAACTCCTGACGTTGCGCCCTAGACAAAACTCTATCACATTGCATAGGTTCAGACATTTGTTCAACAGGTGGTAACATCTCTCGTGTAGTTTTGCGTTCACGTAAACGCCGATCCACCTGAATGGCTAATGACATCGAATCGTCAAGACCAGAGGGAACAGGAAATCCCACCATAGTATATTTTACAGTTTCTGACAAACCCTTCCGAAAGAGGGCTGCCAAGGCACCATCATTCCAGGTAGTAAGGACCGCCCACTTTCGGAATTTTTGACAGTACAACTCTGCCAAATCCTGACCCTGGCTTAATGCCAACAGGG